>NC_090937.1:67142176-67780192 GCF_040938575.1 Ambystoma mexicanum | reverse complement strand
GGGGTGGGGGTGGGTGGGAGACATGAGTGGGGGCCCGGTGGAGGCTGCCCCTGCACTGCTGGGGGGTGTGGGTGATAGGGGACATTGGTTTTAAGCCTGTTGGGGGCTGCCCATGGTGGCTGGGGGGGGTCGGTGGTAGACATGAGTGGGGGCCAGGTGGGGGCTGCCCATGGTGGATGGGGGGTGGGGGTGATAGGGGACATGAGTGGGGACCTGGTGGGGGCTGCCCATGGTGGCTGGGGGGTGGGGATGGTGGGAGACATGGGTGGGGGCCTGGTGGAGGGTGCCCCACACTGCTGGGCGGTTGGGTTTGGTGGGAGACATGAGTGGGGGCCTGGTGGAGGCTGCCCCTGCACTGCAGGGGGTGGGGGTGATAGGGGACATGGGTGGGACCTTGGTGGGGGCTGCCCATGGTGGCTGGGGGGTGGGGGTGATAGGGGACATGAGTGGGGGCCTGGTGGGGGCAGCCCATGGTGGCTGGGGGTGGGGGTGGGTGGGAGACATGAGTGGGGGCCTGGTGGAGGCTGCCCCTGCACTGCCTGGGGGGTGGGGGTGATAGGGGACATGGGTGGGAGCCTGGTGGAGGGTGCCCCACACTGCTGGGGGGTGGGCGTGGGTGGGAGACATGAGTGGGGGCCTGGTGGGGGCTGCCCATAGTGGCTGGGTGGTGGGGGTGGGTGGGAGACATGAGTGGGAACCTGGTGGAGGCTGCCCCTGCACTGCTGGGGGGTGGGGGTGATAGGGGACATGAGTGGGGGCCTGGTGGGGCCTGCCCATGGTGGCTGGGGGGTGGAGGTGATAGGGGACATGAGTGGGGGCCTGGTGGAGGCTGCCCATGGTGGCTGGGGGGTGGGGGTGGTGGGAGACATGAGTGGGGGCCTGGTGGAGGCTGCCCCTGCACTGCTGGGGGGTGGGGGTGATAGGGGACATGGGTGGGAGCCTGGTGGGGGCTGCCCGTGGTGGCTGGGGGGTGGGTGGGAGACATGAGTGGGGGACTGGTGGAGGGTGCCCCACACTGCTGGGGGGGGGAGGTGGTGGGAGACATGAGTGGGGGCCTGGTGGAGGCTGCCCATGGTGGCTGGGGGGTGGGGTGGTGGGAGACATGAGTGGGGGCCTGGTGGAGGCTGCCCATGGTGGCTGGGGGGTGGGGTGGTGGGAGACTTGAGTGGGGGGCCTGGTGGAGGCTGCCCCTGCAGTGCTGGGGGTTGGGGGTGATAGGGGACATGAGTGGGGGCCTGGTGGGGGATGCCCATGGTGGCTGGGGGGTGGGGGTGGTGGGAGACATGTGTGGGGGCCTGGTGGAGGGTGCCCCACACTGCTGGGGGGGGTGGGAGACATGAGTGGGGGCCTGGTGGATGCTGCCCCTGCACTGCTGGGGGGGGGTGATAGGGGAAATGGGTGGGAGCCTGGTGAGGGCTGCCCATGGTAGCTGGGGGGGCGGTGGGTGGCCGACATGAGTGGGGGCCTGGTGGGGGCTGCCCATGGTGGCTGGGGGGTGGGGGTGGGTGGGAGACATGAGTGGGGGGCTGGTGGAGGCTGCCCCTGCACTGCTGGGGGGTGGGGGAGATAGGGGACATGGGTGGGAGCCTGGTGGGGGCTGCCCATGGTGGCTGGGGGGGCGGTGGGTGGCCGACATGAGTGGGGGCCTGGTGGGGGCTGCCCATGGTGGCTGGGGGGTGGGGGTGATAGGGGACATGAGTGGGGGCCTGGTGGGGGTTGCCCATGGTGGCTGGGGGGTGGGGGTGGGTGGGAGACATGAGTCGGGGCCTGGTGGGGGATGCCCATGGTGGCTGGGGGGTGGGGGTCTTGGGAGACATGGGTAGGGGCCTGGTGGAGGGTGCCCCTGCACTGCTGGGGGGTGGGGGTGATAGGGGACATAGGTGGGAGCATGGCGGGGGCTGCCCATGGTGGCTGGGGGGTGGGGGTGATACGGGACATGAGTGGGGGCCTGGTGGGGGCGGCCCATGGTGACTGAGGGGTGGGGGTGGGTGGGAGACATGAGTGGGGGCCCGGTGGAGGCTGCCCCTGCACTGCTGGGGGGTGTGGGTGATAGGGGACATTGGTTTTAAGAATGTTGGGGGCTGCCCATGGTGGCTGGGGGGGGTCGGTGGTAGACATGAGTGGGGGCCAGGTGGGGGCTGCCCATGGTGGATGGGGGGTGGGGGTGATAGGGGACATGAGTGGGGACCTGGTGGGGGCTGCCCATGGTGGCTGGGGGGTGGGGATGGTGGGAGACATGGGTGGAGGCCTGGTGGAGGGTGCCCCACACTGCTGGGCGGTTGGGTTTGGTGGGAGACATGAGTGGGGGCCTGGTGGAGGCTGCCCCTGCACTGCAGGGGGTGGGGGTGATAGGGGACATGGGTGGGAGCTTGGTGGGGGCTGCCCATGGTGGCTGGGGGGTGGGGGTGATAGGGGACATGAGTGGGGGCCTGGTGGGGGCAGCCCATGGTGGCTGGGGGGTGGGGGTGGGTGGGAGACATGAGTGGGGGCCTGGCGGAGGCTGCCCCTGCACTGCTGGGGGGTGGGGGTGATAGGGGACATGGGTGGGAGCCTGGTGGAGGGTGCCCCACACTGCTGGGGGGTGGGGGTGGGTGGGAGACATGAGTGGGGGCCTGGTGGGTGCTGCCCATGGTAGCTGGGTGGTGGGGGTGGGTGGGAGACATGAGTGGGGGCCTGGTGGAGGCTGCCCATGGTGGCTGGGGGGTGGGGGTGGTGGGAGACATGAGTGGGGGCCTGGTGGAGGCTGCCCCTGCACTGCTGGGGGGTGGGGGTGATAGGGGACATGAGTGGGGGCCTGGTGGGGGCTGCCCATGGTGGCTGGGGGGTGGAGGTGATAGGGGACATGAGTGGGGGCCTGGTGGAGGCTGCCCATGGTGGCTGGGGGGTGGGGGTGGTGGGAGACATGAGTGGGGGCCTGGTGGAGGCTGCCCCTGCACTGCTGGGGGGTGGGGGTGATAGGGGGACATGGGTGGGAGCCTGGTGGGGGCTGCCCATGGTGGCTGGGGGGTGGGTGGGAGACATGAGTGGGGGCCTGGTGGAGGCTGCCCCTGGTGGCTGGGGGGTGGGGTGGTGGGAGACTTGAGTGGGGGCCTGGTGGAGGCTGCCCCTGCAGTGCCGGGGGGTGGGGGTGATAGGGGACATGAGTGGGGGCCTGGTGGGGGATGCCCATGGTGGCTGGGGGGTGGGGGTGGTGGGAGACATGTGTGGGGGCCTGGTGGAGGGTGCCCCACACTGCTGGGGGGGGGAGAGGTGGTGGGAGACATGAGTGGGGGCCTGGTGGAGGCTGCCCCTGCACTGCTGGGGGGTGGGGGTGATAGGGGACATGGGTGGGAGCCTGGTGGGGGCTGCCCATGGTGGCTGGGGGGTGGGGGTGATAGGGGACATGAGTGGGGGCCTGGTGGGGGCTGCCCATGGTGGCTGGGGGGTGGGGGTGGGTGGGAGACATGAGTGGGGGCCTGTTGGAGGCTGCCCCTGCACTGCTGGGGGGTGGGGGTGATAGGGGACATGGGTGGGAGCCTGGTGGGGGCTGCCCATGGTAGCTGGGGGGTGGGGGTGATAGGGGACATGAGTGGGGCCTGGTGGGGGCAGCCCATGGTGGCTGGGGGGTGGGGGTGGGTGGGAGACATGAGTGGGGGCCTGGTGGAGGCTGCCCCTGCACTGCTGGGGGGTGGGGGTGATAGGGGACATGGGTGGGAGCCTGGTGGGGGCTGCCCATGGTGGCTGGGGGGGTGGTGGGTGGCCGACATGAGTGGGGGCCTGGTGGGGGCTGCCCATGGTGGCTGGGGGGTGGGGGTGATAGGGGACATGAGTGGGGGCCTGGTGGGGGTTGCCCATGGTAGCTGGGGGGTGGGGGTGGGTGGGAGACATGAGTGGGGGCCTGGTGGGGGCAGCCCATGGTGGCTGGGGGGTGGGGGTGGGTGCGAGACATGAGTGGGGGCCTGGTGGAGGCTGCCCCTGCACTGCTGGGGGGTGGGGGTGATAGGGGACATGGGTGGGAGCCTGGTGGGGGCTGCCCATGGTGGCTGGGGGGGCGGTGGGTGGCCGACATGAGTGGGGGCCTGGTGGGGGCTGCCCATGGTGGCTGGGGGGTGGGGGTGATAGGGGACATGAGTGGGGGCCTGGTGGGGGTTGCCCATGGTAGCTGGGGGGTGGGGGTGGGTGGGAGACATGAGTGGGGGCCTGGTGGGGGATGCCCATGGTGGCTGGGGGGTGGGGGTGGTGGGAGACATGGGTAGGGGCCTGGTGGAGGGTGCCCCTGCACTGCTGGGGGGTGGGGGTGATAGGGGACATAGGTGGGAGCATGGTGGGGGATGCCCATGGTGGCTGGGGGGTGGGGGTGATACGGGACATGAGTGGGGGCCTGGTGGGGGCGGCCCATGGTGACTGAGGGGTGGGGGTGGGTGGGAGACATGAGTGGGGGCCCGGTGGAGGCTGTCCCTGCACTGCTGGGGGGTGTGGGTGATAGGGGACATTGGTTTTAAGCCTGATGGGGGCTGCCCATGGTGGCTGGGGGGGTCGGTGGTAGACATGAGTGGGGGCCTGGTGGAGGCTGCCCCTGCACTGCTGGGGGGTGGGGGTGATAGGGGACATGGGTGGGAGCCTGGTGGAGGGTGCCCCACACTGCTGGGGGTGGGGGTGGGTGGGAGACATGAGTGGGGGCCTGGTGGGGGCTGCCCATGGTGGCTGGGTGGTGGGGGTGGGTGGGAGAAATGAGTGGGAGCCTGGTGGGGGCTGCCCATGGTGGCTGGTGGGTGGGGGTGATAGGGGACAGGAGTGGGGGCCTGGTGGGGGCTGCCCATGGTGGCTGGGGGGTGGGGGTGGGTGGGAGACATGAGTGGGGGCCTGGTGGAGGCTGCCCCTGCACTGCTGGGGGGTGGGGGTGATAGGGGACATGGGTGGGAGCCTGGTGGGGGCTGCCCATGGTGGCTGGGGGGTGGGGGTGATAGGGGACATGAGTGGGGGCCTGGTGGGGGCGGCCCATGGTGACTGAGGGGTGGGGGTGGGTGGGAGACATGAGTGGGGGCCCGGTGGAGGCTGTCCCTGCACTGCTGGGGGGTGTGGGTGATAGGGGACATGGGTGGGAGCCTGGTGGAGGGTGCCCCACACTGCTGGGGGGTGGGGGTGGGTGGGAGACATGAGTGGGGGCCTGGTGGGGGCTGCCCATGGTGGCTGGGTGGTGGGGGTGGGTGGGAGAAATGAGTGGGAGCCTGGTGGGGGCTGCCCATGGTGGCTGGTGGGTGGGGGTGATAGGGGACAGGAGTGGGGGCCTGGTGGGGGCTGCCCATGGTGGCTGGGGGTGGGGGTGGGTGGGAGACATGAGTGGGGGCCTGGTGGAGGCTGCCCCTGCACTGCTGGGGGGTGGGGGTGATAGGGGACATGGGTGGGAGCCTGGTGGGGGCTGCCCATGGTGGCTGGGGGGTGGGGGTGATAGGGGACATGAGTGGGGGCCTGCTGGGGGCTGCCCATGGTGGCTGGGGGGTGGGGGTGATAGGGGACATGGGTGGGAGCCTGGTGGGGGCTGCCCATGGTGGCTGGGGGGGTGGGTGGGAGACATGAGTGGGGGCCTGGTGGGGGCTGCCCATGGTGGCTGGGGGGTGGGGGTGATAGGGGACATGAGTGGGGGCCTGGTGGGGGAAGCCCATGGTGGCTGGGGGGTGGGGGTGATTGGAGGACATGAGTGGGGGCCTGGTGGGGATGCCCATGGTGGCTGGGGAGTGGGGGTGGTGGGAGACATGGGTGGGGGCCTGGTGGAGGGTGCCCCTGCACTGCTGGGGGGTGGGGGTGATAGGGGACATGGGTGGGAGCCTGGTGGGGGCTGCCCATGGAGGCTGGGGGGTGGGGGTGATAGGAGACATGAGTGGGGGCCTGGTGGGGGCTGCCCATGGTGGCTGGGTTAGATATGAGTGGGGGCCTGGTGGAGGCTGCCCCTGCACTGCTGGGGGGCCGAGGTTGATATGGGACATGGGAGGGAGCCTGGTGGGGGCTGCCCATGGAGGCTGGGGGGGTGGGTGGGAGACATGAGTCGGGGCCTGGTGGGGATGCCCATGGTGGATGGGGGGTGGGGGTGATAGGGGACATGAGTGGGGACCTGGTGGGGGCTGCCCATGGTGGCTGGGGGGTGGGGGTGGTGGGAGACATGGGTGGGGGCCTGGTGCAGGGTGCCCCACACTGCTGGGGGGTTGGGTTTGGTGTGAGTCATGAGTGGGGGCCTGGTGGAGGCTGCCCCTGCACTGCTGGGGGGGTGGGGGTGATAGGGGACATGGGTGGGAGCTTGGTGGGGGCTGCCCATGGTGGCTGGGGGGTGGGGGTGATAGGGGACATGAGTGGGGGCCTGGTGGCGGCTGCCCATGGTGGCTGGGGGGTGGGGGTGGGTGGGAGACATGAGTGGGGGCCTGGTGGAGGCTGCCCCTGCACTGCTGGGGGGTGGGGGTGATAGGGGACCTGGGTGGGAGCCTGGTGGAGGGTGCCCCACACTGCTGGAGGGTGGGGGTGGGTGGGAGACATGAGTGGGGGCCTGGTGGGGGCTGCCCATGGTGGCTGGGTGGTGGGGGTGGGCGGGAGACATGAGTGGGAGCCTGGTGGGGGCTACCCATGGTGGCTGGGGGGTGGGGGTGATAGGGGACATGAGTGGGGGCCTGGTGGGGGCTTCCCATGGTGGCTGGGGGGTGGGGGTGGGTGGGAGACATGAGTGGGAGCCTGGTGGGGGCTGCCCATGGTGGCTGGGGGGTGGGGGTGATAGGGGACATGAGTGGGGGCCTGCTGGGGGCTGCCCATGGTGGCTGGGGGGTGGGGGTGGGTGGGAGACATGAGTGGGGGCCTGGTGGAGGCAGACCCTGCACTGCTGGGGGGTGGGGGTGATAGGGGACATGGGTGGGATCCTGGTGGGGGCTGCCCATGGTGGCTGGGGGGGGTGGGTGGGAGACATGAGTGGGGGCCTGGTGGGGGCTGCCCATGGTGGCTGGGGGGTGGGGGTGATAGGGGACATGAGTGGGGGCCTGGTGGGGGCTGCCCATGGTGGCTGGGGGGTGGGGGTGGGTGGGAGACATGAGTGGGGGCCTGGTGGGGGATGCCCATGGTGGCTGGGGAGTGGGGGTGGTGCGAGACATGGGTGGGGGCCTGGTGGAGGGTGCCCCTGCACTGCTGGGGGGTGGGGGTGATAGGAGACATGAGTGGGGGCCTGGTGGGGGCTGCCCATGGTGGCTGGGTTAGATATGAGTGGGGGCCTAGTGGAGGCTGCCCCTGCACTGCTGGGGGGGTGAGGTTGATATGGGACATGGGAGGGAGCCTGGTGGGGGCTGCCCATGGTGGCTGGGGGGGTGGGTGGGAGACATGAGTGGGGGCCTGGTGGGGATGCCCATGGTGGCTGGGGGGTTGGGGTGATAGGGGACATGAGTGGGGGCCTGGTGGGGGCT
This sequence comes from Ambystoma mexicanum, assembly GCF_040938575.1. Lineage (NCBI taxonomy): Eukaryota > Metazoa > Chordata > Amphibia > Caudata > Ambystomatidae > Ambystoma > Ambystoma mexicanum. Next base: position 67,772,780 of record NC_090937.1, on the reverse strand, counting down.
GCCCCATGGTGGCTGGGTTAGATATGAGTGGGGGCCTGGTGGAGGCTGCCCCTGCACTGCTGGGGGGCCGAGGTTGATATGGGACATGGGAGGGAGCCTGGTGGGGGCTGCCCATGGAGGCTGGGGGGGTGGGTGGGAGACATGAGTCGGGGCCTGGTGGGGATGCCCATGGTGGATGGGGGGTGGGGGTGATAGGGGACATGAGTGGGGACCTGGTGGGGGCTGCCCATGGTGGCTGGGGGGCGGGGGTGGTGGGAGACATGGGTGGGGGCCTGGTGCAGGGTGCCCCACACTGCTGGGGGGTTGGGTTTGGTGTGAGTCATGAGTGGGGGCCTGGTGGAGGCTGCCCCTGCACTGCTGGGGGGGTGGGGGTGATAGGGGACATGGGTGGGAGCTTGGTGGGGGCTGCCCATGGTGGCTGGGGGGTGGGGGTGATAGGGGACATGAGTGGGGGCCTGGTGGCGGCTGCCCATGGTGGCTGGGGGGTGGGGGTGGGTGGGAGACATGAGTGGGGGCCTGGTGGAGGCTGCCCCTGCACTGCTGGGGGGTGGGGGTGATAGGGGACATGGGTGGGAGCCTGGTGGAGGGTGCCCCACACTGCTGGAGGGTGGGGGTGGGTGGGAGCCATGAGTGGGGGCCTGGTGGGGGCTGCCCATGGTGGCTGGGTGGTGGGGTGGGCGGGAGACATGAGTGGGAGCCTGGTGGGGGCTGCCCATGGTGGCTGGGGGGTGGGGGTGATAGGGGACATGAGTGGGGGCCTGGTGGGGGCTTCCCATGGTGGCTGGGGGGTGGGGGTGGGTGGGAGACATGAGTGGGAGCCTGGTGGGGGCTGCCCATGGTGGCTGGGGGGTGGGGGTGATAGGGGACATGAGTGGGGGCCTGCTGGGGGCTGCCCATGGTGGCTGGGGGGGGGGGTGGGTGGGAGACATGAGTGGGGGCCTGGTGGAGGCAGACCCTGCACTGCTGGGGGGTGGGGGTGATAGGGGACATGGGTGGGATCCTGGTGGGGGCTGCCCATGGTGGCTGGGGGGGGTGGGTGGGAGACATGAGTGGGGGCCTGGTGGGGGCTGCCCATGGTGGCTGGGGGGTGGGGGTGATAGGGGACATGAGTGGGGGCCTGGTGGGGGCTGCCCATGGTGGCTGGGGGGTGGGGGTGGGTGGGAGACATGAGTGGGGGCCTGGTGGGGGATGCCCATGGTGGCCGGGGAGTGGGGGTGGTGCGAGACATGGGTGGGGGCCTGGTGGAGGGTGCCCCTGCACTGCTGGGGGGTGGGGGTGATAGGAGACATGAGTGGGGGCCTGGTGGGGGCTGCCCATGGTGGCTGGGTTAGATATGAGTGGGGGCCTGGTGGAGGCTGCCCCTGCACTGCTGGGGGGTGGGGGTGATAGGGGACATGGGTGGGAGCCTGGTGGGGGCTGCCCATGGTGGCTGGGGGGGTGGTGGGTGGCCGACATGAGTGGGGGCCTGGTGGGGGCTGCCCATGGTGGCTGGGGGGTGGGGGTGATAGGGGACATGAGTGGGGGCCTGGTGGGGGTTGCCCATGGTAGCTGGGGGGTGGGGGTGGGTGGGAGACATGAGTGGGGGCCTGGTGGGGGCAGCCCATGGTGGCTGGGGGGTGGGGGTGGGTGCGAGACATGAGTGGGGGCCTGGTGGAGGCTGCCCCTGCACTGCTGGGGGGTGGGGGTGATAGGGGACATGGGTGGGAGCCTGGTGGGGGCTGCCCATGGTGGCTGGGGGGGCGGTGGGTGGCCGACATGAGTGGGGGCCTGGTGGGGGCTGCCCATGGTGGCTGGGGGGTGGGGGTGATAGGGGACATGAGTGGGGGCCTGGTGGGGGTTGCCCATGGTAGCTGGGGGGTGGGGGTGGGTGGGAGACATGAGTGGGGGCCTGGTGGGGGATGCCCATGGTGGCTGGGGGGTGGGGGTGGTGGGAGACATGGGTAGGGGCCTGGTGGAGGGTGCCCCTGCACTGCTGGGGGGTGGGGGTGATAGGGGACATAGGTGGGAGCATGGTGGGGGATGCCCATGGTGGCTGGGGGGTGGGGGTGATACGGGACATGAGTGGGGGCCTGGTGGGGGCGGCCCATGGTGACTGAGGGGTGGGGGTGGGTGGGAGACATGAGTGGGGGCCCGGTGGAGGCTGTCCCTGCACTGCTGGGGGGTGTGGGTGATAGGGGACATTGGTTTTAAGCCTGATGGGGGCTGCCCATGGTGGCTGGGGGGTCAGTGGTAGACATGAGTGGGGCCTGGTGGGGGCTGCCCATGGTGGATGGGGGGTGGGGGTGATAGGGGACATGAGTGGGGACCTGGTGGGGGCTGCCCATGGTGGCTGGGGGGTGGGGATGGTGGGAGACATGGGTGGGGGCCTGGTGGAGGGTGCCCCACACTGCTGGGCGGTTGGGTTTGGTGGGAGACCTGGTGGAGGCTGCCCCTGCATTGCTGGGGGGTGGGGGTGATAGGGGACATGGGTGGGAGCTTGGTGGGGGCTGCCCATGGTGGCTGGGGGGTGGGGGTGATAGGGGACATGAGTGGGGGCCTGGTGGGGGCAGCCCATGGTGGCTGGGGGGTGGGGTGCGTGGGGGACATGGGTGGGGGCCTGGTGGAGGCTGCCCCTGCACTGCTGGGGGGTGGGGGTGATAGGGGACATGGGTGGGAGCCTGGTGGAGGGTGCCCCACACTGCTGGGGGTGGGGGTGGGTGGGAGACATGAGTGGGGGCCTGGTGGGGGCTGCCCATGGTGGCTGGGTGGTGGGGGTGGGTGGGAGAAATGAGTGGGAGCCTGGTGGGGGCTGCCCATGGTGGCTGGTGGGTGGGGGTGATAGGGGACAGGAGTGGGGGCCTGGTGGGGGCTGCCCATGGTGGCTGGGGGGTGGGGGTGGGTGGGAGACATGAGTGGGGGCCTGGTGGAGGCTGCCCCTGCACTGCTGGGGGGTGGGGGGTGATAGGGGACATGGGTGGGAGCCTGGTGGGGGCTGCCCATGGTGGCTGGGGGGTGGGGGTGATAGGGGACATGAGTGGGGGCCTGGTGGGGGCGGCCCATGGTGACTGAGGGGTGGGGGTGGGTGGGAGACATGAGTGGGGGCCCGGTGGAGGCTGTCCCTGCACTGCTGGGGGGTGTGGGTGATAGGGGACATTGGTTTTAAGCCTGATGGGGGCTGCCCATGGTGGCTGGGGGGGTCGGTGGTAGACATGAGTGGGGCCTGGTGGGGGCTGCCCATGGTGGATGGGGGGTGGGGGTGATAGGGGACATGAGTGGGGACCTGGTGGGGGCTGCCCATGGTGGCTGGGGGGTGGGGATGGTGGGAGACATGGGTGGGGGCCTGGTGGAGGGTGCCCCACACTGCTGGGCGGTTGGGTTTGGTGGGAGACCTGGTGGAGGCTGCCCCTGCATTGCTGGGGGGTGGGGGTGATAGGGGACATGGGTGGGAGCTTGGTGGGGGCTGCCCATGGTGGCTGGGGGGTGGGGGTGATAGGGGACATGAGTGGGGGCCTGGTGGGGGCAGCCCATGGTGGCTGGGGGGTGGGGTGGGTGGGAGACATGGGTGGGGGCCTGGTGGAGGCTGCCCCTGCACTGCTGGGGGGTGGGGGTGATAGGGGACATGGGTGGGAGCCTGGTGGAGGGTGCCCCACACTGCTGGGGGGTGGGGGTGGGTGGGAGACATGAGTGGGGGCCTGGTGGGGGCTGCCCATGGTGGCTGGGTGGTGGGGGTGGGTGGGAGAAATGAGTGGGAGCCTGGTGGGGGCTGCCCATGGTGGCTGGTGGGTGGGGGTGATAGGGGACAGGAGTGGGGGCCTGGTGGGGGCTGCCCATGGTGGCTGGGGGGTGGGGGTGGGTGGGAGACATGAGTGGGGGCCTGGTGGAGGCTACCCCTGCACTGCTGGGGGGTGGGGGTGATAGGGGACATGGGTGGGAGCCTGGTGGGGGCTGCCCATGGTGGCTGGGGGGTGGGGGTGATAGGGGACATGAGTGGGGGCCTGCTGGGGGCTGCCCATGGTGGCTCGGGGGTGGGGGTGATAGGGGACATGGGTGGGAGCCTGGTGGGGGCTGCCCATGGTGGCTGGGGGGGTGGGTGGGAGACATGAGTGGGGGCCTGGTGGGGGCTGCCCATGGTGGCTGGGGGGTGGGGGTGATAGGGGACATGAGTGGGGGCCTGGTGGGGGAAGCCCATGGTGGCTGGGGGGTGGGGGTGATTGGAGGACATGAGTGGGGGCCTGGTGGGGATGCCCATGGTGGCTGGGGAGTGGGGGTGGTGGGAGACATGGGTGGGGGCCTGGTGGAGGGTGCCCCTGCACTGCTGGGGGGTGGGGGTGATAGGGGACATGGGTGGGAGCCTGGTGGGGGCTGCCCATGGAGGCTGGGGGGTGGGGGTGATAGAGTGGGGGCCTGGTGGGGGCTGCCCATGCTGGCTGGGTTAGATATGAGTGGGGGCCTGGTGGAGGCTGCCCCTGCACTGGTGGGGGGCCGAGGTTGATATGGGACATGGGAGGGAGCCTGGTGGGGGCTGCCCATGGAGGCTGGGGGGGTGGGTGGGAGACATGAGTCGGGGCCTGGTGGGGATGCCCATGGTGGATGGGGGGTGGGGGTGATAGGGGACATGAGTGGGGACCTGGTGGGGGCTGCCCATGGTGGCTGGGGGGTGGGGTGGTGGGAGACATGGGTGGGGGCCTGGTGCAGGGTGCCCCACACTGCTGGGGGGTTGGGTTTGGTGTGAGTCATGAGTGGGGGCCTGGGGGAGGCTGCCCCTGCACTGCTGGGGGGGTGGGGGTGATAGGGGACATGGGTGGGAGCTTGGTGGGGGCTGCCCATGGTGGCTGGGGGGTGGGGGTGATAGGGGACATGAGTGGGGGCCTGGTGGCGGCTGCCCATGGTGGCTGGGGGGTGGGGGTGGGTGGGAGACATGAGTGGGGGCCTGGTGGAGGCTGCCCCTGCACTGCTGGGGGGTGGGGGTGATAGGGACATGGGTGGGAGCCTGGTGGAGGGTGCCCCACACTGCTGGAGGGTGGGGGTGGGTGGGAGACATGAGTGGGGCCTGGTGGGGGCTGCCCATGGTGGCTGGGTGGTGGGGGTGGGCGGGAGACATGAGTGGGAGCCTGGTGGGGGCTGCCCATGGTGGCTGGGGGGTGGGGGTGATAGGGGACATGAGTGGGGGCCTGGTGGGGGCTTCCCATGGTGGCTGGGGGGTGGGGGTGGGTGGGAGACATGAGTGGGAGCCTGGTGGGGGCTGCCCATGGTGGCTGGGGGGTGGGGGTGATAGGGGACATGAGTGGGGGCCTGCTGGGGGCTGCCCATGGTGGCTGGGGGGTGGGGGTGGGTGGGAGACATTAGTGGGGGCCTGGTGGAGGCAGACCCTGCACTGCTGGGGGGTGGGGGTGATAGGGGACATGGGTGGGATCCTGGTGGGGGCTGCCCATGGTGGCTGGGGGGGGTGGGTGGGAGACATGAGTGGGGGCCTGGTGGGGGCTGCCCATGGTGGCTGGGGGGTGGGGGTGATAGGGGACATGAGTGGGGGCCTGGTGGGGGCTGCCCATGGTGGCTGGGGGGTGGGGGTGGGTGGGAGACATGAGTGGGGCCTGGTGGGGGATGCCCATGGTGGCTGGGGAGTGGGGGTGGTGCGAGACATGGGTGGGGGCCTGGTGGAGGGTGCCCCTGCACTGCTGGGGGTGGGGGTGATAGGAGACATGAGTGGGGGCCTGGTGGGGGCTGCCCATGGTGGCTGGGTTAGATATGAGTGGGGGCCTAGTGGAGGCTGCCCCTGCACTGCTGGGGGGGTGAGGTTGATATGGGACATGGGAGGGAGCCTGGTGGGGGCTGGCCATGGTGGCTGGGGGGGTGGGTGGGGAGACATGAGTGGGGGCCTGGTGGGGATGCCCATGGTGGCTGGGGGGTTGGGGTGATAGGGGACATGAGTGGGGGCCTGGTGGGGGCTGCCCATGGTGGCTGGGTTAGATATGAGTGGGGGCCTGGTGGAGGCTGCCCCTGCACTGCTGGGGGGCCGAGGTTGATATGGGACATGGGAGGGAGCCTGGTGGGGGCTGCCCATGGAGGCTGGGGGGGTGGGTGGGAGACATGAGTCGGGGCCTGGTGGGGATGCCCATGGTGGATGGGGGGTGGGGGTGATAGGGGACATGAGTGGGGACCTGGTGGGGGCTGCCCATGGTGGCTGGGGGGCGGGGGTGGTGGGAGACATGGGTGGGGGCCTGGTGCAGGGTGCCCCACACTGCTGGGGGTTGGGTTTGGTGTGAGTCATGAGTGGGGGCCTGGTGGAGGCTGCCCCTGCACTGCTGGGGGGGTGGGGGTGATAGGGGACATGGGTGGGAGCTTGGTGGGGGCTGCCCATGGTGGCTGGGGGGTGGGGGTGATAGGGGACATGAGTGGGGGCCTGGTGGCGGCTGCCCATGGTGGCTGGGGGGTGGGGGTGGGTGGGAGACATGAGTGGGGGCCTGGTGGAGGCTGCCCCTGCACTGCTGGGGGGTGGGGGTGATAGGGGACATGGGTGGGAGCCTGGTGGAGGGTGCCCCACACTGCTGGAGGGTGGGGGTTGGTGGGAGACATGAGTGGGGGCCTGGTGGGGGCTGCCCATGGTGGCTGGGTGGTGGGGGTGGGCGGGAGACATGAGTGGGAGCCTGGTGGGGGCTGCCCATGGTGGCTGGGGGGTGGGGGTGATAGGGGACATGAGTGGGGGCCTGGTGGGGGCTTCCCATGGTGGCTGGGGGGTGGGGGTGGGTGGGAGACATGAGTGGGAGCCTGGTGGGGGCTGCCCATGGTGGCTGGGGGGTGGGGGTGATAGGGGACATGAGTGGGGGCCTGCTGGGGGCTGCCCATGGTGGCTGGGGGGGGGTGGGTGGGAGACATGAGTGGGGGCCCTGGTGGAGGCAGACCCTGCACTGCTGGGGGGTGGGGGTGATAGGGGACATGGGTGGGATCCTGGTGGGGGCTGCCCATGGTGGCTGGGGGGGGGTGGGTGGGAGACATGAGTGGGGGCCTGGTGGGGGCTGCCCATGGTGGCTGGGGGGTGGGGGTGATAGGGGACATGAGTGGGGGCCTGGTGGGGGCTGCCCATGGTGGCTGGGGGTGGGGGTGGGTGGGAGACATGAGTGGGGGCCTGGTGGGGGATGCCCATGGTGGCTGGGGAGTGGGGGTGGTGCGAGACATGGGTGGGGGCCTGGTGGAGGGTGCCCCTGCACTGCTGGGGGGTGGGGGTGATAGGAGACATGAGTGGGGGCCTGGTGGGGGCTGCCCATGGTGGCTGGGTTAGATATGAGTGGGGGCCTAGTGGAGGCTGCCCCTGCACTGCTGGGGGGGTGAGGTTGATATGGGACATGGGAGGGAGCCTGGTGGGGGCTGCCCATGGTGGCTGGGGGGGGTGGGTGGGAGACATGAGTGGGGGCCTGGTGGGGATGCCCATGGTGGCTGGGGGGTTTGGGGTGATAGGGGACATGAGTGGGGGCCTGGTGGGGGCTGCCCATGGTGGCTGGGGGGTGGGGGTGGGTGGGAGACATGAGTGGGGGCCTGGTGGGGGATGCCCATGGTGGCTGGGGGGGTGCTGGTGGGAGACATGGGTGGGGGCCTGGTGGAGGGTGCCCCACACTGCTGGGGGGGTGGGGATGGTGGGAGACATGAGTGGGGGCCTGGTGGGGGCTGCCCATGGTGGCTGGGGGGTGGGGGTGATAGGGGACATGAGTGGGGGCCTGGTGGGGGAAGCCCATGGTGGCTGGGGGGTGGGGGTGATTGGAGGACATGAGTGGGGGCCTGGTGGGGATGCCCATGGTGGCTGGGGAGTGGGGGTGGTGGGAGACATGGGTGGGGGCCTGGTGGAGGGTGCCCCTGCACTGCTGGGGGGTGGGGGTGATAGGGGACATGGGTGGGAGCCTGGTGGGGGCTGCCCATGGAGGCTGGGGGGTGGGGGTGATAGGAGACATGAGTGGGGGCCTGGTGGGGGCTGCCCATGGTGGCTGGGTTAGATATGAGTGGGGGCCTGGTGGAGGCTGCCCCTGCACTGCTGGGGGGCCGAGGTTGATATGGGACATGGGAGGGAGCCTGGTGGGGGCTGCCCATGGAGGCTGGGGGGGTGGGTGGGAGACATGAGTCGGGGCCTGGTGGGGATGCCCATGGTGGATGGGGGGTGGGGGTGATAGGGGACATGAGTGGGGACCTGGTGGGGGCTGCCCATGGTGGCTGGGGGGTGGGGGTGGTGGGAGACATGGGTGGGGGCCTGGTGCAGGGTGCCCCACACTGCTGGGGGGTTGGGTTTGGTGTGAGTCATGAGTGGGGGCCTGGTGGAGGCTGCCCCTGCACTGCTGGGGGGGTGGGGGTGATAGGGGACATGGGTGGGAGCTTGGTGGGGGCTGCCCATGGTGGCTGGGGGGTGGGGGTGATAGGGGACATGAGTGGGGGCCTGGTGGCGGCTGCCCATGGTGGCTGGGGGGTGGGGGTGGGTGGGAGTCATGAGTGGGGGCCTGGTGGAGGCTGCCCCTGCACTGCTGGGGGGTGGGGGTGATAGGGGACATGGGTGGGAGCCTGGTGGAGGGTGCCCCACACTGCTGGAGGGTGGGGGTGGGTGGGAGACATGAGTGGGGGCCTGGTGGGGGCTGCCCATGGTGGCTGGGTGGTGGGGGTGGGCGGGAGACATGAGTGGGAGCCTGGTGGGGGCTGCCCATGGTGGCTGGGGGGTGGGGGTGATAGGGGACATGAGTGGGGGCCTGGTGGGGGCTTCCCATGGTGGCTGGGGGGTGGGGGTGGGTGGGAGACATGAGTGGGAGCCTGGTGGGGGCTGCCCATGGTGGCTGGGGGGTGGGGGTGATAGGGGACATGAGTGGGGGCCTGCTGGGGGCTGCCCATGGTGGCTGGGGGGTGGGGGTGGGTGGGAGACATGAGTGGGGGCCTGGTGGAGGCAGACCCTGCACTGCTGGGGGGTGGGGGTGATAGGGGACATGGGTGGGATCCTGGTGGGGGCTGCCCATGGTGGCTGGGGGGGGTGGGTGGGAGACATGAGTGGGGGCCTGGTGGGGGCTGCCCATGGTGGCTGGGGGGTGGGGGTGGTGGGAGACATGGGTGGGGGCCTGGTGCAGGGTGCCCCACACTGCTGGGGGGTTGGGTTTGGTGTGAGTCATGAGTGGGGGCCTGGTGGAGGCTGCCCCTGCACTGCTGGGGGGTGGGGGTGATAGGGGACATGGGTGGGAGCTTGGTGGGGGCTGCCCATGGTGGCTGGGGGGTGGGGGTGATAGGGGACATGAGTGGGGGCCTGGTGGCGGCTGCCCATGGTGGCTGGGGGGTGGGGGTGGGTGGGAGTCATGAGTGGGGGCCTGGTGGAGGCTGCCCCTGCACTGCTGGGGGGTGGGGGTGATAGGGGACATGGGTGGGAGCCTGGTGGAGGGTGCCCCACACTGCTGGAGGGTGGGTGGGTGGGTGGGAGACATGAGTGGGGGCCTGGTGGGGGCTGCCCATGGTGGCTGGGTGGTGGGGGTGGGCGGGAGACATGAGTGGGAGCCTGGTGGGGGCTGCCCATGGTGGCTGGGGGGTGGGGGTGATAGGGGACATGAGTGGGGGCCTGGTGGGGGCTTCCCATGGTGGCTGGGGGGTGGGGGGTGGGTGGGAGACATGAGTGGGAGCCTGGTGGGGGCTGCCCATGGTGGCTGGGGGGTGGGGGTGATAGGGGACATGAGTGGGGGCCTGCTGGGGGCTGCCCATGGTGGCTGGGGGGTGGGGGTGGGTGGGAGACATGAGTGGGGGCCTGGTGGAGGCAGACCCTGCACTGCTGGGGGGTGGGGGTGATAGGGGACATGGGTGGGATCCTGGTGGGGGCTGCCCATGGTGGCTGGGGGGGGTGGGTGGGAGACATGAGTGGGGGCCTGGTGGGGGCTGCCCATGGTGGCTGGGGGGTGGGGGTGATAGGGGACATGAGTGGGGGCCTGGTGGGGGCTGCCCATGGTGGCTGGGGGGTGGGGGTGGGTGGGAGACATGAGTGGGGGCCTGGTGGGGGATGCCCATGGTGGCTGGGGAGTGGGGGTGGTGCGAGACATGGGTGGGGGCCTGGTGGAGGGTGCCCCTGCACTGCTGGGGGGTGGGGGTGATAGGAGACATGAGTGGGGGCCTGGTGGGGGCTGCCCATGGTGGCTGGGTTAGATATGAGTGGGGGCCTAGTGGAGGCTGCCCCTGCACTGCTGGGGGGGTGAGGTTGATATGGGACATGGGAGGGAGCCTGGTGGGGGCTGCCCATGGTGGCTGGGGGGGTGGGTGGGAGACATGAGTGGGGGCCTGGTGGGGATGCCCATGGTGGCTGGGGGGTTGGGGTGATAGGGGACATGAGTGGGGGCCTGGTGGGGGCTGCCCATGGTGGCTGGGTTAGATATGAGTGGGGGCCTGGTGGAGGCTGCCCCTGCACTGCTGGGGGGCCGAGGTTGATATGGGACATGGGAGGGAGCCTGGTGGGGGCTGCCCATGGAGGCTGGGGGGGTGGGTGGGAGACATGAGTCGGGGCCTGGTGGGGATGCCCATGGTGGATGGGGGGTGGGGGTGATAGGGGACATGAGTGGGGACCTGGTGGGGGCTGCCCATGGTGGCTGGGGGGCGGGGGTGGTGGGAGACATGGGTGGGGGCCTGGTGCAGGGTGCCCCACACTGCTGGGGGGTTGGGTTTGGTGTGAGTCATGAGTGGGGGCCTGGTGGAGGCTGCCCCTGCACTGCTGGGGGGGTGGGGGTGATAGGGGACATGGGTGGGAGCTTGGTGGGGGCTGCCCATGGTGGCTGGGGGGTGGGGGTGATAGGGGACATGTGTGGGGGCCTGGTGGCGGCTGCCCATGGTGGCTGGGGGGGTGGGGGTGGGTGGGAGACATGAGTGGGGGCCTGGTGGAGGCTGCCCCTGCACTGCTGGGGGGTGGGGGTGATAGGGGACATGGGTGGGAGCCTGGTGGAGGGTGCCCCACACTGCTGGAGGGTGGGGGTGGGTGGGAGACATGAGTGGGGGCCTGGTGGGGGCTGCCCATGGTGGCTGGGTGGTGGGGGTGGGCGGGAGACATGAGTGGGAGCCTGGTGGGGGCTGCCCATGGTGGCTGGGGGGTGGGGGTGATAGGGGACATGAGTGGGGGCCTGGTGGGGGCTTCCCATGGTGGCTGGGGGGTGGGGGTGGGTGGGAGACATGAGTGGGAGCCTGGTGGGGGCTGCCCATGGTGGCTGGGGGGTGGGGGTGATAGGGGACATGAGTGGGGGCCTGCTGGGGGCTGCCCATGGTGGCTGGGGGGGGGTGGGTGGGAGACATGAGTGGGGGCCTGGTGGAGGCAGACCCTGCACTGCTGGGGGGTGGGGGTGATAGGGGACATGGGTGGGATCCTGGTGGGGGCTGCCCATGGTGGCTGGGGGGGTGGGTGGGAGACATGAGTGGGGGCCTGGTGGGGGCTGCCCATGGTGGCTGGGGGGTGGGGGTGATAGGGGACATGAGTGGGGGCCTGGTGGGGGCTGCCCATGGTGGCTGGGGGGTGGGGGTGGGTGGGAGACATGAGTGGGGGCCTGGTGGGGGATGCCCATGGTGGCTGGGGAGTGGGGGTGGTGCGAGACATGGGTGGGGGCCTGGTGGAGGGTGCCCCTGCACTGCTGGGGGGTGGGGGTGATAGGAGACATGAGTGGGGGCCTGGTGGGGGCTGCCCATGGTGGCTGGGTTAGATATGAGTGGGGGCCTAGTGGAGGCTGCCCCTGCACTGCTGGGGGGGTGAGGTTGATATGGGACATGGGAGGGAGCCTGGTGGGGGCTGCCCATGGTGGCTGGGGGGGTGGGTGGGAGACATGAGTGGGGGCCTGGTGGGGATGCCCATGGTGGCTGGGGGGTTGGGGTGATAGGGGACATGAGTGGGGGCCTGGTGGGGGCTGCCCATGGTGGCTGGGGGGTGGGGGTGGGTGGGAGACATGAGTGGGGGCCTGGTGGGGGATGCCCATGGTGGCTGGGGGGGGGGCTGGTGGGAGACATGGGTGGGGGCCTGGTGGAGGGTGCCCCACACTGCTGGGGGGGTGGGGATGGTGGGAGACATGAGTGGGGGCCTGGTGGAGGCTGCCCCTGCACTGCTGGGGGGTGGGGGTGATAGGGGACATGGGTGGTAGCCTGGTGGGGGCTGCCCATGGTGGCTGGGGGTGGGGGTGATAGGGGACATGAGTGGGGGCCTGGTGGGGGACGCCCATGGTGGCTGGGGGGTGGGGGTGGGTGGGAGACATGAGTGGGGGCCTGGTGGAGGCTGCCCCTGAACTGCTGGGGGGTGGGGGTGATAGGGGACATGGGTGGGAGCCTGGTGGGGGCTGCCCATGGTGGCTGTGGGGTGGGGGTGATAGGGGACATGACTGGGGGCCTGGTGGGGGCTGCTCATGGTGGCTGGTGGGTGGGGGTGGTGGGAGACATGAGTGGGGGCCTGGTGGAGGCTGCCCATGGTGGCTGGGGGGTGGGGTGGGTGGGAGACATGAGTGGGGGCCTGGTGGGGGCTGCCGATGGTGGCTGGGGGGTGAGGGTGGTGGGAGACATGAGTGGGGGCCTGGTGGAGGCTGCCCATGGTAGCTGGTGGGTGGGGGTGGGTGGGAGACATGAGTGGGGGCCCGGTGGAGACTGCCCATGGTGGCTGGGGGGTGGGGGTGGTGGGAGACATGAGTGGGGGCCTGGTGGAGGCTGCCCCTGCACTGCTGGGGGGTGGGGGTGATAGGGGACATGAGTGGGGGCCTGGTGGGGGCTGCCCATGGTGGCTGGGGGGTGGGGGTGATAGGGGACATGAGTGGGGGCCTGGTGGAGGCTGCCCATGGTGGCTGGGAGGTGGGGGTGGTGGGAGACATGAGTGGGGGCCTGGTGGAGGCTGCCCCTGCACTGCTGGGGGGTGGGGGTGGCGGGAGACATGAGTGGGGCCCTGGTGGGGGCTGCCCATGGTGGCTGGGGGGTGGGAGACATGAGTGGGGGCCTGGTGGAGGCTGCCCCTGGTGGCTGGGGGGTGGGGTGGTGGGAGACATGAGTGGGGGCCTGGTGGAGGCTGCCCCTGCACTGCTGGGGGGTGGGGGTGATAGGGGACATGAGTGGGGGCCTAGTGGGGGATGCCCATGGTGGCTGGGGGGTGGGGGTGGTGGGAGACTTGGGTGGGGGCCTAGTGGAGGGTGCCCCACACTGCTGGGGGGGTGGGGGTGGTGGGAGACATGAGTGGGGGCCTGGTGGAGGCTGCCCATGGTAGCTGGTGGGGGGTGGGGGTGAAAGGGGACATGGGCGGGAGCCTGGTGGGGGCTGCCCATGGTGGCTGGGGGGTGAGGGTGGTGGGAGACATGAGTGGGGGCCTGGTGGAGGCTGCCCATGGTAGCTGGTGGGTGGGGGTCGGTGGGAGACATGAGTGGGGGCCCGGTGGAGACTGCCCATGGTGGCTGGGGGGTGGGGGTGGTGGGAGACATGAGTGGGGGCCTGGTGGAGGCTGCCCCTGCACTGCTGGGGGGTGGGGGTGATAGGGGACATGAGTGGGGCCCTGGTGGGGGCTGCCCATGGTGGCTGGGGGGTGGGGGTGATAGGGGACATGAGTGGGGGCCTGGTGGAGGCTGCCCATGGTGGCTGGGAGGTGGGGGTGGTGAGAGACATGAGTGGGGGCCTGGTGGAGGCTGCCCCTGCACTGCTGGGGGGTGGGGGTGGCGGGAGACATGAGTGGGGCCCTGGTGGGGGCTGCCCATGGTGGCTGGGGGGTGGGGGTGGGTGGGAGACATGAGTGGGGGCCTGGTGGAGGCTGCCCCTGGTGGCTGGGGGGTGGGGTGGTGGGAGACATGAGTGGGGGCCTGGTGGAGGCTGCCCCTGCACTGCTGGGGGGTGGGGGTGATTGGGGACATGAGTGGGGGCCTGGTGGGGGATGCCCATGGTGGCTGGGGGGTGGGGGTGGTGGGAGACTTGGGTGGGGGCCTAGTGGAGGGTGCCCAACACTGCTGGGGGGGTGGGGGTGGTGGGAGACATGAGTGGGGGCCTGGTGGAGGCTGCCCCTGCACTGCTGGGGGGTGGGGGTGAAAGGGGACATGGGCGGGAGCCTGGTGGGGGCTGCCCATGGTGGCTGGGGGGTGGGTGGGAGACATGAGTGGGGGCCTGGTGGGGGCTGCCCATGGTGGCTGAGGGGTGGGTGTGATAGGGGACATGAGTGGGGGCTGGTGGGGGCTGCCCATGGTGGCTGGGGTGTGGGGGTGGGTGGGAGACATGAGTGGGGGCCTGGTGGAGGCTGCCCCTGCACTGCTGGGGGGTGGGGGTGATAGGGACATGGGTGGGAGCCTGGTGGGGGCTGCCCATGGTGGCTGGGGGGGTGGGTGGGAGACATGAGTGGGGACCTGGTGGGGGCTGCCCATGCTGTCTGGGGGGTGGGGGTGACAGGGGACATGAGCGGGGGCCTGGTGGGGGCTGCCCATGGTGGCTGGGGGGTGGGGGTGGGTGGGAGACATGAGTGGGTGCCTGGTGGGGGATGCCCATGGTGGCTGGGGTGTGGGGGTGGTGGGAGACATGGGTGGGGGCCTGGTGGAGGGTGCCCCTGCATTGCTGGGGGATGGGGGTGATAGGGGACATGGGTGGGAGCCTGGTGGGGGCTGCCCATGGTGACTAGGGGGTGGGGGTGATAGGGGACATGAGTGGGGGCCTGGTGGGGGCTGCCCATGGTGGCTGGGGGGTGGGGGTGGGTGGGAGACATGAGTTGGGGCCTGGTGGAGGCTGCCCCTGCACTGCTGGGGGGTGGAGGTGATAGGGGACAAGGGTGGGAGCCTGGTGGGGGCTGCCCATGGTGGCTGGGGGGGTGGGTGGGAGACATGAGTGGGGGCCTGGTGGGGGCTGCCCATGGTGGCTGGGGGGTAGGGGGTGATAGGGGACATGAGTGGGGGCCTGGTGGAGGCTGCCCATGGTGGCTGGGGGGTGGGAGTGGGTGGGAGACATGAGTGGGGGCCTGGTGGGGGATGCCCATGGTGGCTGGGGGGTGGGGGTGGTGGGAGACTTGGGTGGGGGCCTAATGGAGGGTGCCCCACACTGCAGGGGGGGTGGGGGTGGTGGGAGACATGAGTGGGGGCCTGGTGGAGGCTGCCCCTGCACTACTGGGGGGTGGGGGTGATAGTGGACATGGTGGGGGCTGCCCATGGTGGCTGGGGGGTGGGGGTGGTAGGGGACATGAATGGGGGCCTGGTGGGGGCTGTCCATGGTGGCTGGGGGGTGGGGGTGGGTGGGAGACATGAGGGGGGCCTGGTGGAGGCTGCCCCTGCACTGCTGGGGGGTGGGGGTGATAGGGACATGGGTGGGAGCCTGGTGGGGGCTTCCCATGGTGGCTGGGGCGGTGGGTGGTAGACATGAGTGGGGGCCTGCTGGGGGCTGCCCATGGTGGCTGGGGGGTGGGGGTGATAGGGGACATGAGTGGGGGCCTGGTGGGGGCTGCCCATGGTGGCTGGGGGGTGGGGGTGGGTGGGAGACATGAGTGGGGGCCTGGTGGGGGATGCCCATGGTGGCTGGGGGGTGAGGGTGTGGACGACATGAGTGGGGGCCTGGTGGAGGCTGCCCCTGCATTGCTGGGGGATGGGGGTGATAGGGGACATGGGTGGGAGCCTGGTGGGGGCTGCCCCTGCACTGCTGGGGGTGGGGGTGATAGGGGACATGGGTGGGAGCCTGGTGGGGGCTGCCCATGGTGGCTGGGGGGTGGGGGTGATAGGGGACATGAGTGGGGGCCTGGTGGGGGCTGCCCATGGTGGCTGAGGGGTGGGGGTGGGTGGGAGACTTGAGTGGGGGCCTGGTGGAGGCTGCCCCTGCACTGCTGGGAGGTGGGGGTGATAGGGGACATGGGTGGGAGCCTGGTGGGGGCTGCTCATGGTGGCTGGGGGTGGGGGTAATAGGGGACATGAGTGGGGGCCTGTTGGGGGCTGCCCATGGTGGCTGTGGGGTGGGGGTGGGTGGAAGACATGAGTGGGGGCCTGGTGGAGGCTGCCCCTGCACTGCTGGGGGGTGGGGGTGATAGGGACATGGGTGGGAGCCTTGTGGGGGCTGCCCATGGTGGCTGGGGGGGGTGTGTGGGAGACATGAGTGGGGGGCCTGGTGGAGGCTGCCCATGGTGGCTGGGGGCAGGGGTGGGTGGGAGACATGAGTGGGGGCCTGGTGGGGGATGCCCATGGTGGCTGGGGTGTGGGGGTGGTGGGATACATGGGTGGGGGCCTGGTGGAGGATACCCCTGCACTGCTGGGGGGTGGGGGTGATAGGGGACATGGGTGGGAGCCTTGTGGGGGCTGCCCATGGTGGCTGGGGGGGTGGGTGGGAGACATGAGTGGGGGCCTGGTGGGGGCTGCCCATGGTGGCTGGGGGGTGGGGGTGATAGGGGACATGGGTGGGAGCCTGGTGGAGGGTGCCCCACACTGCTGGAGGGTGGGGGTGGGTGGGAGACATGAGTGGGGGCCTGGTGGGGGCTGCCCATGGTGGCTGGGTGGTGGGGGTGGGCGGGAGACATGAGTGGGAGCCTGGTGGGGGCTGCCCATGGTGGCTGGGGGGTGGGGGTGATAGGGGACATGAGTGGGGGCCTGGTGGGGGCTTCCCATGGTGGCTGGGGGGTGGGGGTGGGTGGGAGACATGAGTGGGAGCCTGGTGGGGGCTGCCCATGGTGGCTGGGGGGTGGGGGTGATAGGGGACATGAGTGGGGGCCTGCTGGGGGCTGCCCATGGTGGCTGGGGGGGGGGGGTGGGTGGGAGACATGAGTGGGGGCCTGGTGGAGGCAGACCCTGCACTGCTGGGGGGTGGGGGTGATAGGGGACATGGGTGGGATCCTGGTGGGGGCTGCCCATGGTGGCTGGGGGGGTGGGTGGGAGACATGAGTGGGGGCCTGGTGGGGGCTGCCCATGGTGGCTGGGGGGTGGGGGTGATAGGGGACATGAGTGGGGGCCTGGTGGGGGCTGCCCATGGTGGCTGGGGGGTGGGGGTGGGTGGGAGACATGAGTGGGGGCCTGGTGGGGGATGCCCATGGTGGCTGGGGAGTGGGGGTGGTGCGAGACATGGGTGGGGGCCTGGTGGAGGGTGCCCCTGCACTGCTGGGGGGTGGGGGTGATAGGAGACATGAGTGGGGGCCTGGTGGGGGCTGCCCATGGTGGCTGGGTTAGATATGAGTGGGGGCCTAGTGGAGGCTGCCCCTGCACTGCTGGGGGGGTGAGGTTGATATGGGACATGGGAGGGAGCCTGGTGGGGGCTGCCCATGGTGGCTGGGGGGGTGGGTGGGAGACATGAGTGGGGGCCTGGTGGGGATGCCCATGGTGGCTGGGGGGTTGGGGTGATAGGGGACATGAGTGGGGGCCTGGTGGGGGCTGCCCATGGTGGCTGGGGGGTGGGGGTGGGTGGGAGACATGAGTGGGGGCCTGGTGGGGGATGCCCATGGTGGCTGGGGGGGGGCTGGTGGAGACATGGGTGGGGGCCTGGTGGAGGGGTGCCCCACACTGCTGGGGGGGTGGGGATGGTGGGAGACATGAGTGGGGGCCTGGTGGAGGCTGCCCCTGCACTGCTGGGGGGTGGGGGTGATAGGGGACATGGGTGGTAGCCTGGTGGGGGCTGCCCATGGTGGCTGGGGGTGGGGGTGATAGGGGACATGAGTGGGGGCCTGGTGGGGGACGCCCATGGTGGCTGGGGGGTGGGGGTGGGTGGGAGACATGAGTGGGGGCCTGGTGGAGGCTGCCCTGAACTGCTGGGGGGTGGGGGTGATAGGGGACATGGGTGGGAGCCTGGTGGGGGCTGCCCATGGTGGCTGTGGGGTGGGGGTGATAGGGGACATGACTGGGGGCCTGGTGGGGGCTGCTCATGGTGGCTGGTGGGTGGGGGTGGTGGGAGACATGAGTGGGGGCCTGGTGGAGGCTGCCCATGGTGGCTGGGGGGTGGGGTGGGTGGGAGACATGAGTGGGGGCCTGGTGGGGGCTGCCGATGGTGGCTGGGGGGTGAGGGTGGTGGGAGACATGAGTGGGGGCCTGGTGGAGGCTGCCCATGGTAGCTGGTGGGTGGGGGTGGGTGGGAGACATGAGTGGGGGGCCCGGTGGAGACTGCCCATGGTGGCTGGGGGGTGGGGTGGTGGGAGACATGAGTGGGGGCCTGGTGGAGGCTGCCCCTGCACTGCTGGGGGGTGGGGGTGATAGGGGACATGAGTGGGGGCCTGGTGGGGGCTGCCCATGGTGGCTGGGGGGTGGGGGTGATAGGGGACATGAGTGGGGGCCTGGTGGAGGCTGCCCATGGTGGCTGGAGGTGGGGGTGGTGGGAGACATGAGTGGGGGCCTGGTGGAGGCTGCCCCTGCACTGCTGGGGGGTGGGGGTGGCGGGAGACATGAGTGGGGCCCTGGTGGGGGCTGCCCATGGTGGCTGGGGGGTGGGAGACATGAGTGGGGGCCTGGTGGAGGCTGCCCCTGGTGGCTGGGGGGTGGGGTGGTGGGAGACATGAGTGGGGGCCTGGTGGAGGCTGCCCCTGCACTGCTGGGGGGTGGGGGTGATAGGGGGACATGAGTGGGGGCCTAGTGGGGGATGCCCATGGTGGCTGGGGGGTGGGGTGGTGGGAGACTTGGGTGGGGGCCTAGTGGAGGGTGCCCCACACTGCTGGGGGGGTGGGGGTGGTGGGAGACATGAGTGGGGGCCTGGTGGAGGCTGCCCATGGTAGCTGGTGGGGGGTGGGGGTGAAAGGGGACATGGGCGGGAGCCTGGTGGGGGCTGCCCATGGTGGCTGGGGGGTGAGGGTGGTGGGAGACATGAGTGGGGGCCTGGTGGAGGCTGCCCATGGTAGCTGGTGGGTGGGGGTCGGTGGGAGACATGAGTGGGGGCCCGGTGGAGACTGCCCATGGTGGCTGGGGGGTGGGGGTGGTGGGAGACATGAGTGGGGGCCTGGTGGAGGCTGCCCCTGCACTGCTGGGGGGTGGGGGTGATAGGGGACATGAGTGGGGCCCTGGTGGGGGCTGCCCATGGTGGCTGGGGGGTGGGGGTGATAGGGGACATGAGTGGGGGCCTGGTGGAGGCTGCCCATGGTGGCTGGGAGGTGGGGGTGGTGAGAGACATGAGTGGGGGCCTGGTGGAGGCTGCCCCTGCACTGCTGGGGGGTGGGGGTGGCGGGAGACATGAGTGGGGCCCTGGTGGGGGCTGCCCATGGTGGCTGGGGGGTGGGGGTGGGTGGGAGACATGAGTGGGGGCCTGGTGGAGGCTGCCCCTGGTGGCTGGGGGGTGGGGTGGTGGGAGACATGAGTGGGGGCCTGGTGGAGGCTGCCCCTGCACTGCTGGGGGGTGGGGGTGATTGGGGACATGAGTGGGGGCCTGGTGGGGGATGCCCATGGTGGCTGGGGGGTGGGGGTGGTGGGAGACTTGGGTGGGGGCCTAGTGGAGGGTGCCCAACACTGCTGGGGGGGTGGGGGTGGTGGGAGACATGAGTGGGGGCCTGGTGGAGGCTGCCCCTGCACTGCTGGGGGGTGGGGGTGAAAGGGGACATGGGCGGGAGCCTGGTGGGGGCTGCCCATGGTGGCTGGGGGGTGGGTGGGAGACATGAGTGGGGGCCTGGTGGGGGCTGCCCATGGTGGCTGAGGGGTGGGTGTGATAGGGGACATGAGTGGGGGCTGGTGGGGGCTGCCCATGGTGGCTGGGGTGTGGGGGTGGGTGGGAGACATGAGTGGGGGCCTGGTGGAGGCTGCCCCTGCACTGCTGGGGGGTGGGGGTGATAGGGACATGGGTGGGAGCCTGGTGGGGGCTGCCCATGGTGGCTGGGGGGGTGGGTGGGAGACATGAGTGGGGACCTGGTGGGGGCTGCCCATGCTGTCTGGGGGGTGGGGGTGACAGGGGACATGAGCGGGGGCCTGGTGGGGGCTGCCCATGGTGGCTGGGGGGTGGGGGTGGGTGGGAGACATGAGTGGGTGCCTGGTGGGGGATGCCCATGGTGGCTGGGGTGTGGGGGTGGTGGGAGACATGGGTGGGGGCCTGGTGGAGGGTGCCCCTGCATTGCTGGGGGATGGGGGTGATAGGGGACATGGGTGGGAGCCTGGTGGGGGCTGCCCATGGTGACTAGGGGGTGGGGGTGATAGGGGACATGAGTGGGGGCCTGGTGGGGGCTGCCCATGGTGGCTGGGGGGTGGGGGTGGGTGGGAGACATGAGTTGGGGCCTGGTGGAGGCTGCCCCTGCACTGCTGGGGGGTGGAGGTGATAGGGGACAAGGGTGGGAGCCTGGTGGGGGCTGCCCATGGTGGCTGGGGGGGTGGGTGGGAGACATGAGTGGGGGCCTGGTGGGGGCTGCCCATGGTGGCTGGGGGGTAGGGGGTGATAGGGGACATGAGTGGGGGCCTGGTGGAGGCTGCCCATGGTGGCTGGGGGGTGGGAGTGGGTGGGAGACATGAGTGGGGGCCTGGTGGGGGATGCCCATGGTGGCTGGGGGGTGGGGGTGGTGGGAGACTTGGGTGGGGGCCTAATGGAGGGTGCCCCACACTGCAGGGGGGGTGGGGGTGGTGGGAGACATGAGTGGGGGCCTGGTGGAGGCTGCCCCTGCACTACTGGGGGGTGGGGGTGATAGTGGACATGGTGGGGGCTGCCCATGGTGGCTGGGGGGTGGGGGTGGTAGGGGACATGAATGGGGGCCTGGTGGGGGCTGTCCATGGTGGCTGGGGGGTGGGGGTGGGTGGGAGACATGAGGGGGGCCTGGTGGAGGCTGCCCCTGCACTGCTGGGGGGTGGGGGTGATAGGGACATGGGTGGGAGCCTGGTGGGGGCTTCCCATGGTGGCTGGGGCGGTGGGTGGTAGACATGAGTGGGGGCCTGCTGGGGGCTGCCCATGGTGGCTGGGGGGTGGGGGTGATAGGGGACATGAGTGGGGGCCTGGTGGGGGCTGCCCATGGTGGCTGGGGGGTGGGGGTGGGTGGGAGACATGAGTGGGGGCCTGGTGGGGGATGCCCATGGTGGCTGGGGGGTGAGGGTGTGGACGACATGAGTGGGGGCCTGGTGGAGGCTGCCCCTGCATTGCTGGGGGATGGGGGTGATAGGGGACATGGGTGGGAGCCTGGTGGGGGCTGCCCCTGCACTGCTGGGGGTGGGGGTGATAGGGGACATGGGTGGGAGCCTGGTGGGGGCTGCCCATGGTGGCTGGGGGGTGGGGGTGATAGGGGACATGAGTGGGGGCCTGGTGGGGGCTGCCCATGGTGGCTGAGGGGTGGGGGTGGGTGGGAGACTTGAGTGGGGGCCTGGTGGAGGCTGCCCCTGCACTGCTGGGAGGTGGGGGTGATAGGGGACATGGGTGGGAGCCTGGTGGGGGCTGCTCATGGTGGCTGGGGGTGGGGGTAATAGGGGACATGAGTGGGGGCCTGTTGGGGGCTGCCCATGGTGGCTGTGGGGTGGGGGTGGGTGGAAGACATGAGTGGGGGCCTGGTGGAGGCTGCCCCTGCACTGCTGGGGGGTGGGGGTGATAGGGACATGGGTGGGAGCCTTGTGGGGGCTGCCCATGGTGGCTGGGGGGGGTGTGTGGGAGACATGAGTGGGGGGCCTGGTGGAGGCTGCCCATGGTGGCTGGGGGCAGGGGTGGGTGGGAGACATGAGTGGGGGCCTGGTGGGGGATGCCCATGGTGGCTGGGGTGTGGGGGTGGTGGGATACATGGGTGGGGGCCTGGTGGAGGATACCCCTGCACTGCTGGGGGGTGGGGGTGATAGGGGACATGGGTGGGAGCCTTGTGGGGGCTGCCCATGGTGGCTGGGGGGGTGGGTGGGAGACATGAGTGGGGGCCTGGTGGGGGCTGCCCATGGTGGCTGGGGGGTGGGGGTGATAGGGGACATGAGTGGGGGCCTGGTGGGGGCTGCCCATGGTTGCTGGGGGGTGGGGGTGATTGGGAGACATGAGTGGGGGCCTGGTGGGGGATGCCCATGGGGGCTGAGGGGTTGGGGTGGTGGGAGACATTGGTAGGGGCCTGGTGGAGGGTGCCCCACACTGCTGGGGGGTGGGGTTGGTGGGAGACATGAGTGGGGGCCTGGTGGAGGCTGCCCCTGCACTGCCGGGGGGTGGGGGTGATAGGGGACATGGGTGGGAGCCTGGTGGGGGCTGCCCATTGTGGCTGGGGGGTGTGGGTGATAGGGGACATGAGTGGGGGCCTGGTGGGGGCTGCCCATGGTGGCTGGGGGTGGGGGTGGGTGGGAGACATGAGTGGGGGCCTGGTGGGGGCTGCCCATGGTGGCTCGGGGGTGGGGGTGATAGGGGACATGAGTGGGGGCCTGGTGGAGGCTGCCTATGGTGGCTGGGGGGTGGGGGTGGTGGGAGACATGAGTGGGGGCCTGGTGGAGGCTGCCCCTGCACTGCCGGGGGGTGGGGGTGATAGGGGACATGGGTGGGAGCCTGGTGGGGGCTGCCCATGGTGGCTGTGGGGTGGGGGTGGGTGGGAGACATGAGTGGGGGCCTGGTGGAGGCTGCCCCTGCACTGCTGGGGGGTGGGGGTGATAGGGGACATGGGTGGGAGCCTGGTGGGGGCTGCCCATGGTGGCTGGGGGGTGGGGGTGGTGGGAGACTTGGGTGGGGGCTTAGTGGAGGGTGCCCCACACTGCTGGGGGGGTGTGGGTGGTGGGAGACATGAGTGGGGGCCTGGTGGAGGCTGCCCCTGCACTGCTGGGGGGTGGGGGTGATAGGGGACATGGGCGGGAGCCTGGTGGGGGCTGCCCATGGTTGCTGGGGGGTGGGGGTGATAGGGGACATGAGTGGGGGCCTGGTGGGGGCTGCCCATGGTGGCTGGGGGGTGTGGGTAGGTGGGAGACATGAGTGGGGGCCTGGTGGAGGCTGCCCCTGCACTGCTGGGAGGTGGGGGTGATAGGGGACATGGGTGGGAGCCTGGTGGGGGCTGCTCATGGTGGCTGGGGGTGGGGGCAGTAGGGGACATGAGTGGGGGCCTGGTGGGGGCTGCCCATGGTGGCTGGGGGTGGGTGGGAGACATGAGGGGGGACCTGGTGGAGGCTGCCCCTGCACTGCTGGAGGGTGGGGGTGATAGGGACATGGGTGGGAGCCTGGTGGGGGATGCCCATGGTGGCTGGGGGGGTGGGTGGGAGACATGAGTGGGGGCCTGGTGGGGGCTGCCCATGGTGGCTGGGGGGTAGGGGTGATAGGGGACATGAGTGGGGGCCTGGTGGGGGCTGCCCATGGTGGCTGGGGGGTGGGGGTGGGTGGGAGACATGAGTGGGGGCCTGGTGGGGGATGCCCATGGTGGCTGGGGTGTGGGGGTGGTGGGAGACATGGGTGGGGCCTGGTGGAGGGTGCCCCACACTGCTAGGGGGGTGGGGGTGGTGGGAGACATGAGTGGGGGCCTGGTGGGGGCTGCCCATGGTGGCTAGGGGGTGGGGGTGATAGGGGACATGAGTGGGGGCCTGGTGGGGGCTGCCCATGGTGGCTGGGGGGTGGGGGTGGGTGGGAGACATGAGTGGGGGCCTGGTGGAGGCTGCCCCTGCACTGCTGGGGGGTGGAGGTGATAGGGGACAAGGGTGGGAGCCTGGTGGTGGCTGCCCATGGTGGCTGTGGGAGGTGGGTGGTCAACATGAGTGGGGGCCTGGTGGGGGCTGCCCATGGTGGCTGGGGGGTGGCGGTGATAGGGGACATGAGTGGGGGCCTGGTGGGGGCTGCCCATGGTGGCTGGGGGGTGGGAGTGGGTGGGAGACATGAGTGGGGGCCTGGTGGGGGATGCCCATGGTGGCTGGGGGGTGGAGGTGGTGGGAGACTTGGGTGGGGGCCTAGTGGAGGGTGCCCCACACTGCTGGGGGGTGGGGGTGGTGGGAGACATGAGTGGGGGCCTGGTGGAGGCTGCCCCTGCACTGCTGGGGGGTGGGGGTGATAGGGGACATGGGCGGGAGCCTGGTGGGGGCTGCCCATGGTGGCTGGGGGGTGGGGGTGATAGGGGACATGAGTGGGGGCCTGGTGGGGGCTGCCCATGGTGGCTAGGGGATGGGGTGGGTAGGAGACATGAGTGGGGGCCTGGTGGAGGCTGCCCCTGCACTGCTGGGAGGTGGGGGTGATAGGGGACATGGGTGGGAGCCTGGTGGGGGCTGCTCATGGTGGCTGGGGGTGGGTGTAGTAGGGGACATGAGTGGGGGCCTGGTGGGGGCTGCCCATGGTGGCTGGGGGGTGGGGGTGGGTGGGAGACATGAGGGGGGGCCTGGTGGAGGCTGCCCCTGCACTGCTGGGGGTGGGGGTGATAGGGACATGGGTGGGAGCATGGTGGGGGCTGCCCATGGTGGCTGGGGGGGTGGGTGGGAGACATGAGTGGGGGCGTGGTGGGGGCTGCCCATTGTGGCTGGGGGTGGGGGTGATAGGGGACATGAGTGGGGGCCTGGTGGGGGCTGCCCATGGTGGCTGGGGGGTGGGGGTGGGTGGGAGACATGAGTGGGGGCCTGGTGGGGGATGCCCATGGTGGCTGGGGTGTGGGGTGGTGGGAGACATGGGTGGGGCCTGGTGGAGGGTGCCCCACACTGCTGGAGGGGTGGGGGTGGTGGGAGACATGAGTGGGGGCCTGGTGGAGGCTGCCCCTGCACTGCTGGGGGTGGGGGTGATAGGGGACATGGGTGGGAGCCTGGTGGGGGCTGCCCATGGTGGCTGGGGGGTTGGGGTGTTAGAGGACATGAGTGGGGGCCTGGTGGGGGCTGCCCATGGTGGCTGGGGGGTGGGGGTGGGTGGGAGACATGAGTGGGGGCCTGGTGTAGGCTGCCCCCTCACTGCTGGGAGGTGGGGGTGATAGGGGACATGGGTGGGAGCCTGGTGGGGGCTGCTCATGGTGGCTGGGGGTGGGGGTAATAGGGGACATGAGTGGGGGCCTGTTGGGGGCTGCCCATGGTGGCTGGGGGGTGGGGGTGGGTGGGAGACATGAGTGGGGGCCTGGTGGAGGCTGCCCCTGCACTGCTGGGGGGTGGGGGTGATAGGGACATGTGTGGGAGCCTGGTGGGGGCTGCCCATGGTGGCTGGGGGGGGGTGTGTGGGAGACATGAGTGGGGGCCTGGTGGAGGCTGCCCATGGTGGCAGGGGGCGGGGGTGGGTGGGAGACATGAGTGGGGGCCTGGTGGGGGATGCCCATGGTGGCTGGGGTGTGGGGGTGGTGGGAGACATGGATGGGGGCCTGGTGGAGGGTACCCCTGCACTGCTGGGGGGTGGGGGTGATAGGGGACATGGGTGGGAGCCTGGTGGGGGCTGCCCATGGTGGTTGGGGGGGGTGGGTGGGAGACATGAGTGGGGGCCTGGTGGGGGCTGCCCATGGTGGCTGGGGGGTGGGGGTGATAGGGGACATGAGTGGGGGCCTGGTGGGGGCTGCCCATGGTGGCTGGGGGTGGGGGTGGGTGGGAGACATGAGTGGGAGCCTGGTGGGGGATGCCCATGGGGGCTGGGGGGTGGGGGTGGTGGGAGACATTGGTAGGGGCCTGGTGGAGGGTGCCCCACATTGCTGGGGGGGTGGGGTTGGTGGGAGACATGAGTGGGGGCCTGGTGGGGGCTGCCCATGATGGCTGGGGGGTGGGGGTGGGTGGGAGACATGAGTGGGGGCCTGGTGGGGGCTGCCCATGGTGGCTAGGGGGTGGGGGTGATAGGGGACATGAGTGGGGGCCTGGTGGAGGCTGCCCATGGTGGCTGGGGGGTGGGGGTGGTGGGAGACATGAGTGGGGACCTGGTGGAGGCTGCCCCTGCACTGCTGGGGGGTGGGGGTGATAGGGGACATGGGTGGGAGCCTGGTGGGGGCTGCCCATGGTGGCTGGGGGGTGTGGGTGCTGGGAGACATGAGTGGGGGCCTGGTGGAGGCTGCCCCTGCACTGCTGGGGGGTGGGGGTGGGTGGGATACATGAGTGGGGGCCTGGTGGAGGCTGCCCCTGCACTGCTGGGGGGTGGGGGTGATAGGGGACATGGGTGGGAGCCTGGTGGGGGCTGCCCATGGTGGCTGTGGGGTGGGGGTGGGTGGGAGACATGAGTGGGGGCCTGGTGGGGGCTGCCCATGGTGGCTAGGGGGTGGGGGTGATAGGGGACATGAGTGGGGGCCTGGTGGAGGCTGCCCATGGTGGCTGGGGGGTGGGGGTGGTGGGAGACATGAGTGGGGGCCTGGTGGAGGCTGCCCCTGCACTGCTGGGGGGTGGGGGTGATAGGGGACATGGGTGGGAGCCTGGTGGGGGCTGCCCATGGTGGCTGGGGGGTGTGGGTGGTGGGAGACATGAGTGGGGGCCTGGTGGAGGCTGCAACTGTACTAATGGGGGGTGGGTGGGAGACATGAGTGAGGGCCTGGTGGGGGATGCCCATGGTGGCTGGGGGGTGGGGGTGATAGGGGACATGAGTGGGGGCCTGTTGGGGGATGCCCATGTGGCTGGGGGGTGGGGGTGGTGGGAGACATGAGTGGGGGCCTGGTGGAGGCTGCCCCTGCACTGCTGGGGGATGGGGGTGATAGGGGACATGGGTGGGAGTCTGGTGGGGGCTGCCCATGGTGGCTGGGGGGTGGGGGTGGGTGGGAGACATGAGTGGGGGCCTGGTGGAGGCTGCCCCTGGTGGCTGGGGGCTGGGGGGTGGGGGTGGTGGGAGACATGAGTGGGGGGGCCTGGTGGAGGCTGCCCCTGCACTGCTGGGGGGTGGGGGTGATAGGGGACATGAGTGGGGGCCTGGTGGGGGATGCCCATGGTGGCTGGGGGGTGGGGGTTGTGGGAGACATGGGTGGGGGCCTGGTGGAGGGTGCCCCACACTGCTGGAGGGTGTGGGGGGTGGGAGACATGAGCAGGTGTGCAGGGTAGTCCCCTGTTTTGTGGGCTGCATGCAGGGGCCGTGGAGGGTGTACAGGGAACACCTGTGAGGACCCACCCAGCCTAATCGCGTGTGATTATTCCCATGCACCCCTGTAATACACGTACCCAGCCAAATCGCGTGTGATAATTCCCGCGCACCCCTGTAATACACGTACCCTGGCTAATCGCATGTAAAACTTCCCGCGTACCCCTGATATGTACGTTACCCGCTTTGCGTTCCTTGATTGGCAGCCCTGTAAACTGGTCCAGGGTTAGCGCAGCCCTTTGCGATGATTTAGCGATTTTGATGGCTTTTGCTTGCACGAGGGCGTTCTTGGGGGCGTTACTGGCGCTGCTGCAGGGTCGCTGCGATACTCTGCGCCACGGCTGGTTTGGGAGCCTAAAATCCATGAATACGCTGTGCGCGGAAATCGGTTTTGGCACACGCGCCTGGCGCAGACAATCGCACGTGGACACTCTGCGCCAGCCGCTTGCGACACTTTTCTGTGAAATTCTATGAATTACCCTGTAAGTACATAGCATAATACTAACTTCACCATTTTGCCAAAAATAAAACATGCTTTGCAAAATATTTTGCCCTTTTCCTCTCGCTTTCTGAAATTAAGCACATGTTAAAGAGAAAACAAACATACATAAAATAGCATTCAACATTTAATACATTTTCATTTTGCAAACCAACTCTACTAATTTCAGCTTCCATTTTTTTTTTACCAATATCCATATGTAATAATCAATCACCTCTATTTTATTTCTCTGGTGTTGCTCACTGACTAAACCCATTTACCTTACCTTCTTTTATGTATTCAAGGGACTTTTTCTGTTTCTACACGCTCAAGTCTTTTAATTTTGTGTCTGGGGTGCCAGGGTTTAATTTGGTTTACGTGAACAAACTGTTCTGTTGCTGTTTCAACTTCACTTTTCAACATTTTATAAACCACAGGAGAGACCTTATCTATAATTCGAAATGGCCCCTCCCAGGCTGCTAGAAATTCGGAATTTTTCTGTTTACCTTTTCCAAAATGAAATTTATACACCTAATCGCCCACACAATATTCTTTCACGGATGTTTTTTTTATCATAATATGACTTTGCACTGTCAGCAGCTCTTTCTAGATTTCGCTGTACAAAAGCAAATGCATGTTGTAAATGCCTCCTCAGTTCAGCAATGTATTGATGAACTGTGGATGCGCTCACAAGTGTCTGCTCATGTGTTCTGTATAGCAGGTGTTGTGGTAACACCATTTTCCTACCTGTCAAAACCTCATGGGGGCTAACACCTGTTGCTTTGGCAGGAGTTGATCTGATTGCCATTAAAACCAAAGGTAAACGTAAATCCCAGCTGGAACCTGCTTCTGCCACAAATGTCTTTAATATGTCCACAACAGACCTATTGTAGCGTTCAACTCCACCAGAAGAAGCAGCTCGATATGCAATATGTAATTTCCTTTTCACACCCAGTATTTGCCATACCTTACTCATTAGAGCACTTGTAAAATGACTTCCTCTGTCTGATTCTATTCTTTGTGGCAATCCAAACCTTGAAAACACATGATTCACCAGTAATGTAGCTGCAGTTTGCGCACTACAATCTGGTGCAGGAATACACTCAATCCATTTCGACATCAAACACACCACACTCAAAATATAACGGTTCCCCCTGCTTGACCTCTTTACAGGCCCTCCATAGTCTATTTGCAAATCTGACCATGGAAGAGTCAAGCCTCTTTTCATTAATGGAGCTCTATGCATTGGTGAAGCAGGTTTAAATTGGGCGCATACTAGACATCCTCTAGTATATAATTCCACATCTCGGGACATATGTGGCCAGTAAGCATAATCTTTTAGTATTTCCAATGTGTTTTGTGAACCTCTGTGGCCTGCAGTTATTGCATCATGTGCATGGTGTAGCATTAACCCTCTGAATGAAAGGGGTACCACTCACTGTATCTGTCCTGTTATGGACTCTCTAATCATGAGTCCATCCTATAGTCTAATTCGTTTTTTTTTTCTTTAATAGCAACCTCAACTCTTCTTTTCCTATACAATCATTTTCTGTTAAAGGGTTTTGTTCAGGATCTATCAAATGATTATAATAGATTCCCAAAATTCGATCATCCTTTTGTGCCTCAATCAGATCTTGATCCGGTGTATCATAACTCCACTGTACCACTGGTTGATCTGTCTCCTTTGGTGCTTTAGAATGTGTTACTGCATCAATTTGTATTTCACCAAGTAAATGTTCAATAGGTAGCAATTCTCCCATCACAGCCCCAATTTTAGCCAGGTAATCTGCCTTATCATTCCCCTCTTTATCCTCTCCTGGAGTTTTTAAATGCCCACAAATTCTCTTCCAGTATAATGTTAAGTCATTCTCTGACACCAATTTGTCTATGGCTTGTATCAGTTTTCCATGTTTAAGTGGCTTTTTGTTGTATGTAGTCATGCCTCTCGTTTTCCAGCCAGGTAAATATTCCACAAAGCTATTTCGTGCATAGTCAGAATCAGTCACCAGGACAATTTCACTGAATTTATTATCAACTGCAGTAGCAATTGCGTTATAAATGGCTGCCAATTCAGCTACTTGACTGCTCCTAGCTCCAATTATCATCCCTATACTGGGGACACCTTCACACTTCAACCAGACATTTCCTATTCCTGACACTAATTGTTTATTACTGTCATTTTCAATGTGAAAAGCACAACCATCAATATATACAGTTGGCAAATCCTTGCATGTCTTTTCATCAAAAGCTTTGTGTGGTGATTGCCCAAAATCCTGTAAACTAGATTCCACTTCTACTTTGTTTGATACATGTTCAGCTGCACAGTCATGTAGATCTGCTAAACCCAGCGCAACTGGGCTTTTTTGATTTTGGCCATATCTCACTTCTACAGGAAAGCCTTGTAATGCTAGTGTCCATGAAGTGATTCTGGACTGTGCTAGATTACCTGACCTGATTCTTTTACTCTCTAAAAACTGTAATGGTTGATGATTGTCTCAATAATTACCTTTTCTCCCTAAACAATGGGGTGGAAATGCTGTAGCGCCCACACGGTGGTCAAAAGGGCCTTTTCACATTCACTGAATTTAATTTCAACTTGGGAAAACGCCTTACTTGCATTGGCAATGGTTTTGTGATTCAAATCATGTTTTTGTGATAGCACTGCTGACATACACTGGGGTGGCTGGGGTGTGGGGGTGGTGGGAGACATGGGTGGGGCCTGGTGGAGGGTGCCCCACACTGCTGGAGGGGTGGGGGTGGTGGGAGACATGAGTGGGGGCCTGGTGGAGGCTGCCCCTGCACTGCTGGGGGTGGGGGTGATAGGGGACATGGGTGGGAGCCTGGTGGGGGCTGCCCATGGTGGCTGGGGGGTTGGGGTGTTAGAGGACATGAGTGGGGGCCTGGTGGGGGCTGCCCATGGTGGCTGGGGGGTGGGGGTGGGTGGGAGACATGAGTGGGGGCCTGGTGTAGGCTGCCCCCTCACTGCTGGGAGGTGGGGGTGATAGGGGACATGGGTGGGAGCCTGGTGGGGGCTGCTCATGGTGGCTGGGGGTGGGGGTAATAGGGGACATGAGTGGGGGCCTGTTGGGGGCTGCCCATGGTGGCTGGGGGGTGGGGGTGGGTGGGAGACATGAGTGGGGGCCTGGTGGAGGCTGCCCCTGCACTGCTGGGGGGTGGGGGTGATAGGGACATGTGTGGGAGCCTGGTGGGGGCTGCCCCTGGTGGCTGGGGGGGGGTGTGTGGGAGACATGAGTGGGGGCCTGGTGGAGGCTGCCCATGGTGGCAGGGGGCGGGGGTGGGTGGGAGACATGAGTGGGGGCCTGGTGGGGGATGCCCATGGTGGCTGGGGTGTGGGGGTGGTGGGAGACATGGATGGGGGCCTGGTGGAGGGTACCCCTGCACTGCTGGGGGGTGGGGGTGATAGGGGACATGGGTGGGAGCCTGGTGGGGGCTGCCCATGGTGGTTGGGGGGGTGGGTGGGAGACATGAGTGGGGGCCTGGTGGGGGCTGCCCATGGTGGCTGGGGGGTGGGGGTGATAGGGGACATGAGTGGGGGCCTGGTGGGGGCTGCCCATGGTGGCTGGGGGTGGGGGTGGGTGGGAGACATGAGTGGGAGCCTGGTGGGGGATGCCCATGGGGGCTGGGGGGTGGGGGTGGTGGGAGACATTGGTAGGGGCCTGGTGGAGGGTGCCCCACATTGCTGGGGGGGTGGGGTTGGTGGGAGACATGAGTGGGGGCCTGGTGGGGGCTGCCCATGATGGCTGGGGGGTGGGGGTGGGTGGGAGACATGAGTGGGGGCCTGGTGGGGGCTGCCCATGGTGGCTAGGGGGTGGGGGTGATAGGGGACATGAGTGGGGGCCTGGTGGAGGCTGCCCATGGTGGCTGGGGGGTGGGGGTGGTGGGAGACATGAGTGGGGACCTGGTGGAGGCTGCCCCTGCACTGCTGGGGGGTGGGGGTGATAGGGGACATGGGTGGGAGCCTGGTGGGGGCTGCCCATGGTGGCTGGGGGGTGTGGGTGCTGGGAGACATGAGTGGGGGCCTGGTGGAGGCTGCCCCTGCACTGCTGGGGGGTGGGGGTGGGTGGGATACATGAGTGGGGGCCTGGTGGAGGCTGCCCCTGCACTGCTGGGGGGTGGGGGTGATAGGGGACATGGGTGGGAGCCTGGTGGGGGCTGCCCATGGTGGCTGTGGGGTGGGGGTGGGTGGGAGACATGAGTGGGGGCCTGGTGGGGGCTGCCCATGGTGGCTAGGGGGTGGGGGTGATAGGGGACATGAGTGGGGGCCTGGTGGAGGCTGCCCATGGTGGCTGGGGGGTGGGGGTGGTGGGAGACATGAGTGGGGGCCTGGTGGAGGCTGCCCCTGCACTGCTGGGGGGTGGGGGTGATAGGGGACATGGGTGGGAGCCTGGTGGGGGCTGCCCATGGTGGCTGGGGGGTGTGGGTGGTGGGAGACATGAGTGGGGGCCTGGTGGAGGCTGCAACTGTACTAATGGGGGGTGGGGGTGGGTGGGAGACATGAGTGAGGGCCTGGTGGGGGATGCCCATGGTGGCTGGGGGGTGGGGGTGATAGGGGACATGAGTGGGGGCCTGTTGGGGGCTGCCCATGTGGCTGGGGGGTGGGGGTGGTGGGAGACATGAGTGGGGGCCTGGTGGAGGCTGCCCCTGCACTGCTGGGGGATGGGGGTGATAGGGGACATGGGTGGGAGTCTGGTGGGGGCTGCCCATGGTGGCTGGGGGGTGGGGGTGGGTGGGAGACATGAGTGGGGGCCTGGTGGAGGCTGCCCCTGGTGGCTGGGGGCTGGGGGGTGGGGGTGGTGGGAGACATGAGTGGGGGGGCCTGGTGGAGGCTGCCCCTGCACTGCTGGGGGGTGGGGGTGATAGGGGACATGAGTGGGGGCCTGGTGGGGGATGCCCATGGTGGCTGGGGGGTGGGGGTTGTGGGAGACATGGGTGGGGGCCTGGTGGAGGGTGCCCCACACTGCTGGAGGGTGTGGGGGGTGGGAGACATGAGCAGGTGTGCAGGGTAGTCCCCTGTTTTGTGGGCTGCATGCAGGGGCCGTGGAGGGTGTACAGGGAACACCTGTGAGGACCCACCTAGCCTAATCGCGTGTGATTATTCCCATGCACCCCTGTAATACACGTACCCAGCCAAATCGCGTGTGATAATTCCCGCGCACCCCTGTAATACACGTACCCTGGCTAATCGCATGTAAAACTTCCCGCGTACCCCTGATATGTACGTTACCCGCTTTGCGTTCCTTGATTGGCAGCCCTGTAAACTGGTCCAGGGTTAGCGCAGCCCTTTGCGATGATTTAGCAATTTTGATGGCTTTTGCTTGCACGAGGGCGTTCTTGGGGGCGTTACTGGCGCTGCTGCAGGGTCGCTGCGATACTCTGCGCCACGGCTGGTTTGGGAGCCTAAAATCCATGAATACGCTGTGCGCGGAAATCGGTTTTGGCACACGCGCCTGGCGAGACAATCGCACGTGGACACTCTGCGCCAGCCGCTTGCGACACTTTTCTGTGAAATTCTATGAATTACCCTGTAAGTACATAGCATAATACTAACTTCACCATTTTGCCAAAAATAAAACATGCTTTGCAAAATATTTTGCCCTTTTCCTCTCGCTTTCTGAAATTAAGCACATGTTAAAGAGAAAACAAACATACATAAAATAGCATTCAACATTTAATACATTTTCATTTTGCAAACCAACTCTACTAATTTCAGCTTCCATTTTTTTTTTTACCAATATCCATATGTAATAATCAATCACCTCTATTTTATTTCTCTGGTGTTGCTCACTGACTAAACCCATTTACCTTACCTTCTTTTATGTATTCAAGGGACTTTTTCTGTTTCTACACGCTCAAGTCTTTTAATTTTGTGTCTGGGGTGCCAGGGTTTAATTTGGTTTACGTGAACAAACTGTTCTGTTGCTGTTTCAACTTCACTTTTCAACATTTTATAAACCACAGGAGAGACCTTATCTATAATTCGAAATGGCCCCTCCCAGGCTGCTAGAAATTCGGAATTTTTCTGTTTACCTTTTCCAAAATGAAATTTATACACCTAATCGCCCACACAATATTCTTTCACGGATGTTTTTTTTATCATAATATGACTTTGCACTGTCAGCAGCTCTTTCTAGATTTCGCTGTACAAAAGCAAATGCATGTTGTAAATGCCTCCTCAGTTCAGCAATGTATTGATGAACTGTGGATGCGCTCACAAGTGTCTGCTCATGTGTTCTGTATAGCAGGTGTTGTGGTAACACCATTTTCCTACCTGTCAAAACCTCATGGGGGCTAACACCTGTTGCTTTGGCAGGAGTTGATCTGATTGCCATTAAAACCAAAGGTAAACGTAAATCCCAGCTGGAACCTGCTTCTGCCACAAATGTCTTTAATATGTCCACAACAGACCTATTGTAGCGTTCAACTCCACCAGAAGAAGCAGCTCGATATGCAATATGTAATTTCCTTTTCACACCCAGTATTTGCCATACCTTACTCATTAGAGCACTTGTAAAATGACTTCCTCTGTCTGATTCTATTCTTTGTGGCAATCCAAACCTTGAAAACACATGATTCACCAGTAATGTAGCTGCAGTTTGCGCACTACAATCTGGTGCAGGAATACACTCAATCCATTTCGACATCAAACACACCACACTCAAAATATAACGGTTCCCCCTGCTTGACCTCTTTACAGGCCCTACATAGTCTATTTGCAAATCTGACCATGGAAGAGTCAAGCCTCTTTTCATTAATGGAGCTCTATGCATTGGTGAAGCAGGTTTAAATTGGGCGCATACTAGACATCCTCTAGTATATAATTCCACATCTCGGGACATATGTGGCCAGTAAGCATAATCTTTTAGTATTTCCAATGTGTTTTGTGAACCTCTGTGGCCTGCAGTTATTGCATCATGTGCATGGTGTAGCATTAACCCTCTGAATGAAAGGGGTACCACTCACTGTATCTGTCCTGTTATGGACTCTCTAATCATGAGTCCATCCTATAGTCTAATTCGTTTTTTTTTCTTTAATAGCAACCTCAACTCTTCTTTTCCTATACAATCATTTTCTGTTAAAGGGTTTTGTTCAGGATCTATCAAATGATTATAATAGATTCCCAAAATTCGATCATCCTTTTGTGCCTCAATCAGATCTTGATCCGGTGTATCATAACTCCACTGTACCACTGGTTGATCTGTCTCCTTTGGTGCTTTAGAATGTGTTACTGCATCAATTTGTATTTCACCAAGTAAATGTTCAATAGGTAGCAATTCTCCCATCACAGCCCCAATTTTAGCCAGGTAATATGCCTTATCATTCCCCTCTTTATCCTCTCCTGGAGTTTTTAAATGCCCACAAATTCTCTTCCAGTATAATGTTAAGTCATTCTCTGACACCAATTTGTCTATGGCTTGTATCAGTTTTCCATGTTTAAGTGGCTTTTTGTTGTATGTAGTCATGCCTCTCGTTTTCCAGCCAGGTAAATATTCCACAAAGCTATTTCGTGCATAGTCAGAATCAGTCACCAGGACAATTTCACTGAATTTATTATCAACTGCAGTAGCAATTGCGTTATAAATGGCTGCCAATTCAGCTACTTGACTGCTCCTAGCTCCAATTATCATCCCTATACTGGGGACACCTTCACACTTCAACCAGACATTTCCTATTCCTGACACTAATTGTTTATTACTGTCATTTTCAATGTGAAAAGCACAACCATCAATATATACAGTTGGCAAATCCTTGCATGTCTTTTCATCAAAAGCTTTGTGTGGTGATTGCCCAAAATCCTGTAAACTAGATTCCACTTCTACTTTGTTTGATACATGTTCAGCTGCACAGTCATGTAGATCTGCTAAACCCAGCGCAACTGGGCTTTTTTGATTTTGGCCATATCTCACTTCTACAGGAAAGCCTTGTAATGCTAGTGTCCATGAAGTGATTCTGGACTGTGCTAGATTACCTGACCTGATTCTTTTACTCTCTAAAAACTGTAATGGTTGATGATTGTCTCAATAATTACCTTTTCTCCCTAAACAATGGGGTGGAAATGCTGTAGCGCCCACACAGTGGTCAAAAGGGCCTTTTCACATTCACTGAATTTAATTTCAACTTGGGAAAACGCCTTACTTGCATTGGCAATGGTTTTGTGATTCAAATCATGTTTTTGTGATAGCACTGCTGACATACACTGTTCAGAGAAACCTATTTCTGTAAAGACATCCCTATCCTTTATGGGATATGCTAAACATGGTGCCTTTACAAGACATTCCTTTAATTTAGCCACTGCCTCAGACTGCTCTTTTTCCCATTTCCAGGGTGTATTCAGCTTTAACAGCTTAGTTAATGGTTGAGTAATTTCAGCATAATTTTCAATGAACTTCCTGTTATAGCCCGTCATTCCTAATAAACTTTTTACCCCTTTCACATTTTTGGGGTCTTTTAGTTTTTGTATAGCCTCCACCTTCTTTTTGTGTGGGTTTAATCTATGTTCAGTCACTTCATGGCCTAGAAAATTCACCTTTTTCTTGCACCATTGTGCCTTTTGTAAAGATACTTTGGCGCCTGCTTTCTGCAATTGACCAAGAACATGTCTTATTTCATCAAAATGTATTTTCAAGCTTTCATTTTTTATCAGTACATCATCCACATAAACTAAGGTACCTCTTTCCACTGCATCAGGCATGGCCTTTCTCAAAAATATTCCAAATTCACTCCCACTATTCACATACCCAAATGGAACTCTAACCCATGCGTATTGAGTCTTATCAAATGAAAATGAAAATAAATTATGTATCTCCTCTGCCAATGGCACGCACCAATATCCAGAGGTGAGATCTAACGTGGTAAACACTTTTGAACCATGTACCTGAGCTAGGCCCTGATCAAGGAATGCCAGTGGCCATCTGGATACTGGCACTCTTTTATTTAACTCCCTCAAATCTGCACATAGCCGCCATTGACCATTTGGCTTTAACACACCTTAAATAGGTGTGTTGGATGTGCTATGAATGGGCCTGATGATTCCCCGAGATTCCACATTTTTAATAATCTCTGCCAATGACTCTAAACATGCCAGTGGTAGTCTATACTGGCGCACAAATTCTGGGCTTCTGCTACACCCTTCTGGTAGCGTGGCCACGTGTAAATCAGTTAGACCGCAATCATAAGCATCTTTTGCAAATACATCTTTAAACTCCATAAATATCTTGCTCAGTTCATTTCTATCCTCATCGTTGTCACATGCATCCGCTGATAAAATCTGCTCCTCTACCATTTTGGAGAATTCTGGAAAATGTTCTGGTAGGGGAATCTCGGTGCTTTCCTCTAACTGTGTGGCTGTGTCTCTCTGTAAAGCTGCCACTTTTAAATGTTTTGGCATATCAGCTTCCACTTCAATGGGCTGATTTTCTATTTCATTTTCATTTAAGTTAAATGTTATGCAATCCTCTTGATGACAGCACACTGTCTAATTTGAATCATAAGGATACAGAGAATGAATTTTAAATATTCCTTTGGACTGGGAATTCAGGTGTTCTGGCAACTCACCCCTGCCATCTACATACTTTTCAGGTATATTTCCAATCACCATGTTATTCAGATCAGCAGTATAATGTGATTTTTGTATAGCCATTCCTAATGGGGAGTTTTCCTCTAAATGAATATCTTGACAACGTTTATTATTCACCATCATTTTTACAGACCCTTCACCAATATCTACCAATGGAATGTATTCATAATCCAGGCCTTGCTTTTTTATGGATTCATTCAGGCACACAAATGCATCAGAATCTTTCATCTGCTGTCCATTCTTGCATTTCAGTGTTATTGCAACCTGTTTGGTGAATGCAGGGAGAATAGTATCCTTCCTCATTTGTAATTCATTTGCATATGGGACCAGCTGTGCGCAATGATAAGCCCTTCTTTTGTCTTCAAATTCAGGTGCCAGCCCACCTAGTTGTGACCATATCTTTTGATTAAGGAAATCTAACACCATACACATTCTGTGCATGATATCCTTGTCCATGTAAAAGTCATTTTGTGTTCCACTCACTATCCATACATTATGTTAAATTGTTTTCTGCCCAATGCTAATTTTTAACATGCATCTTCCTGCAATTCGGTTTTCAAAGTCTGGACTGTCCAAACCAGAGACATTTTGGTTTTTAATTCTACATTTCGGGATCTCCTCCCTCTCCATTATTTTTTGCAACAATTTCTCATTAATGAAACTCCTTTCCTGTTCAAGTGCTAAAGTGGCTTTTGTTGTTTTAGAATAGTCATTTATACCAATGTGAACCCATGGTTGCTCATCTTCCATGTGTATTTCAGCAAGAGTGGTGATGTGTTTTTCTGAATCTGCTTTAGGAGCAATATTCTGTTTGTATGTTTTCTCTTTTAAATAAAAGCGTAATGTGTGCTCATCTATGGCAGTTTGCCATCTTTTCCTTGGGTCCAAGTATATCTGTATAGATTTTTTCTCATCTTCGCTCTGCATTTTATCTTGACACATTAATATAACAGTGACGCTAGATATGCAACTATTCTGGAGATATACCTCCACTGCATCATTTGTTTTGGCAGTGGTGTGACATTCATTTATATTGCTGTTTTGTGATTTTAGTTTTTAGGTCTCAATGGTTTTTTGGTTAAGGACCGCAGTACTCCATTCACCCCATCTATGAGAGGAGATAATCTCTTCAGGCAATCTGTTCCCATCAAAAATGGAATTTCACAAATGGATGTGACCAATACCTCCTGTTTCATTCTGTGTTTACCTATCTTTATGTCAACCTCGGTGACGCCTATAATAGGCCCCTCCTCCCCATTAAAATTATGCACTGGACCTTGACTTTCCTTCACTGTGACCTGATTCTGCGGGGATCTCCCTTCATTGACACTCTTTACCAATTCTTTAGACTTAATTGTGGCCTGTGCGCCAGTGTCAACCATTGCAAATGTATTGCATTTTTCTTCTACAGTGATGGGAGCATAACACCTATCCTCAACTTCCTCTAACACACATAAGAAGTGCACATTCTTACTGATTTCAGGGCTCACCTTTCTCAGGCCTTTTTCACTTTTGGCTAAGCACATTGGTAAATGGAAAGACGTTTTTCCCTCCTTTTTGCCCATTCCTGTGTGAGAGACTTTATTCATTTCCCCATGTTCAGAGGTTTTTTGGAGTGTGGCCACCGTTCGCCCATCCATCCAGGTATCATCAGAGGTCACACTACAACCCTCCAACTGAACATATACAACAACATCACTTGGCAATTTGTCATTGTCTAATTCTGTGCATTTGTGATTATTCAGTATGGTACCAGCCTTTTAACCTCTTCAAAATATGTGGCTCAAAGAATTCTTCAGGTGATTGACTTTTACCCTCCTTTTGTGCATTTCTTTTTTCTGCCTCTGTTTGGTAACTGTTTTGATTACCCAGGGAAGGAGTTATAGCATCGCCACTTACTCCCGGTTCACTGGTATTCCCCATGCATGAGTCATTTTTCTTAAATCTGTCTCTTTTTTCTCTTGGATCTTCAGGTTTTCCTATTTCATTTGTACACATCTCCAATGTTTGATTTAGTTCTAGGTTAAACCGTACCTCTCTTTTAGAAGTATTTGCATTTTCTGTTACATGTTCATTTAAAGGTATTTTCACTTTTAAATCATTAGGCATCTCAGAGTTATTATGCAAAATTACATCAGAGCAATCTGTCTTTTTGGCACTGCAGGTATCAGGTATCATAAGTACTTAGTCACTTTTCAGAAGTCCCCCGATCATTGCTATGGCCTTCTGCCCCCTCCTTTGATGACTGTTTTTGTGCTGTACAGAGCTTTCCTATTTGCTCAGATAACATTTTCACTTGGGCTTCGAGACACTGGAATCTTTCCATCTCTCTAGAATCTTCTCTGTGAGGCCTAAATCGATATTGGTTGTTTTCTCCCTGATTGGATCTATTCTGATACCTTTCAGGGGAATGGTTTCTATTGGGATGGTTCCTGAACTCTTGATTCATTTGTGGAGGGGATCGGGGTGCACCCATCCTTTGGTTGTAGTCCCCTGGTGGGGAATCATTGTACTGATGTGGAGTGTAGTTTATGCTCTGCCTCATGTCCTGTCTCACATGTTGTGGGTACTGGCCTCTATGTTGATTCCCATTATCAGTAAATCGATCCACATATCGGGGTCTATCCTGATTACCATATATCATGGTATTGGGATCAAATCTGCTTTGTGTCCCCGATGTCTGAAAAGGACCATCATTTCTTTGATCCTGATTTTGTCTCTGGTTATTGTTCATACCTGACATATCAGGTCGATAGCCTGCCCGGGCCTATCTCCTAAGTACCTGGGGCTGACGTAGCTCTCCCTATTACTAGGATCATGTGATTGAAACATTGGTGCTGGGTGTGATGACCTTTGTTGATTACCCCTTTGTTCAGGTGCCAAATTATTTTTACTTGGACTTTGAGCAGACTCAAGGGACATTTTGGCTGACCTGATTTCCATCACTGTTGCTGAGGGTTCTTTAGATTTTGGTCTAGTGTCTTTCATTTTATCACTTTCTCTACCCTGACAATAGAGTACGTCATACAGTTTTGTGCTTTGGTGTACAATCTATTCAAGGGACTTGTCACGGTCAAATTCATGGAACAATTGGGATATGATGTCTTTCTGTAGCCCATAGAAGTAGGCAGTTTTAAACTCATTGGAATTGGGCTCAAAAGATACATCAAAGCGAGAAAATGCTCTTTTTAAGTCTTGTAAAAACTGGCGAGGGGATGTATTTGGCCCAGCAGTGATTGTGTAAGCGACTTTCTTTGCCCCCTGCAATGACTGGAAAGGAGAAAAATTATGCCTAATTTCTTTTTCAAACTCTGCCCATGTCATATTCTGCTGTTCATTCAATCCTCTTATGATACTGGCCATCGGAGCATCTAAAGTTAAATGAAAATACTGCCTGTACTGTTCCTTAGGTATCTGGAGGGCTTTAAAAATGTCATGAACCGCTTCTAAGTGATCCTCTATGTAACATTCCCCTCCCTTTTTAAATGGTTTGATCAGGGCTTTAATGGATTTCATTATATTTATGGGCTACTTGTTGCAATGCATGGAATTGCACTACTTGGTGACTCAACCCTTGTTCCAGGTGTATGGGATTGGTGGCGGCCCCCAATGGGAGTATCAAATCCCCCAAGGGCACTGTAACCAAGTTCAGTCTCCGGCCCAGTCACTGGGGCACTAGCTCTTTGGGTAGAAATAGAATTCACATCAACTCCATTGAATGTGGTGCCCTGCCACCTCTCCTGGGCCCTGGGAATGCACATTTGCTGTTCCAATTCCTTACACTTTTTAAGGAGCCTGTCTGCTTCGTTTTGCAAATAGTTGTTTTCATCACCCATTTTATTAATTAACTCCTGCATGTCGCACATTTGCATTTGGCATTCATTACATTCTTTATTTCTCTTGTCTCTTTCTTGAAGCATTTTAACCATTTCTTGTTCTGCATTTTGGAGATCACTTTATTTTTCAAAATGTTCTTTTTGTAAAACTTGCATCTCACCTTTATCTTGTCTAATGTGGTCCACCAATGCTTTTAAGTGTACCAATTCTTGTTCACTGTCTTCAAACTGTTTCTTGCTTTTGGACAATTGAATATCAAAATCTCTGCACTTTAACTGCATATCTTTCTGACAACCTTCTAATTCTGCTCTTAACATTTTCTCTTTCTTACTTGCCCCATATAAGTCAGTTTTTAAACTGTTAATTAGCTGGGTATCATTTTCCTGCATTTGCAGGGACATATTCAAAATAAACCAGATCTTGGTGCATAGCCGTATCAAACAATCTTTCTCTGCATGTTTATCAGCTGCATTTAATAACCTTAGAAAGCAGACCTGAATTATGCTGCCTTCTGCAAAAATACTGTCTAGTTTTTCTTTCTGCACCTCACCATGAATGCGGTCATGCCATTCTGAGGTACTATTCGATGACCAGGTCCCATGTGCAAATAATTTTGCCTCTAAATATTGCACTAGCTCTGGGAATGTGGCTTCCATTTGAGACATTCTGAAATTTGTTTTTAATGACACACTGCTATTATGAAATGGGTTCCCTTTAATGCACAGATGGCAGTGTGAGACACACTTGCCACGCCCAGTAGGTGCTCTATGATCACTTTCCCAGCCTGCAACGCACCATAAATATGTAGGGTATTTTGTGTAGATTTAGGGCCTAAATGTATTTTCTTACCGCCAAAAACAAAAGTACTTTTAGCAATAATCACTCCTTGCATTTAGATTGGGTTTGGTATTATAGTGGTATAGTGGCTATGCATTATTTCAGTACACAGATACATTTGGTTGGTATACATTTTGTTGTGGTATAGTGATGAGCATGAATTTCTTTTCTACTGGTGGTCCCCAATATACAAAACCCCCTTTTTCTTGCTTGGTCTGTTTGTGTGATCACTAGAGAGACCTTGGGCCTACATTTTATGGATACCACAATTTTCACATATAGCATTCACCAACCCCTGTGGTATTATCACTAATTTATATGCATTAGTGGAATTATGTTTCCATGGAGTATTCACAATAACATGTGGTATTATCACTAATTTATTTACATTAGTGAAACTATTTTTCCATAGGCCTCTCTCTGCTGATTCATATACGCTCAGCAGACTATTGCATTATATTCCACTCAGAAGCCACACGCACACACACACCCTGAGTAGAATCACGCACAAAGCTATTTATAATTGCTCATAACATTACTTCATCTGCATAGGAAGTTTGGCACATATATTACCTAATAACCTCCCCTTTTATTATATGATATGGGCTAAATGCACCAGAGGAAGACAGAAGCAAAAAAAAACCTTTACACAGGCTGTGATTTATAACAGTTTCACTTCAAAATAATACATTACCAGCTTTGCAAGGCAGTGTTTTCTAGAATAAACAGAAGCGAAACAAGTGCAAAAATACTAGGCATTTCATTTTACCTTTGCAACAATAAAAATAACAGTCATTTAGATGGCAACATTATAACATGGCATTTAAACACAGGTGAATTCCCTATCACTACACTGCCTGTCTAATAGTAGATCATTAATCTGGCAGTCACAGCAATCTCACTCCATTTGTATATTTACCAGCTATTTGTAGCTTTTCAGCACGCAAATTCTCCTGGCTTGTCGTCTTTGAGCAGTGACCCAGGGCTCTTTTATTTCTTTCTTTAAAGCACCCAGCGAGAACATGCAGTTCTCAAGCCGGTGCCAAGTGACTAGGAAACCCCAGTCTCTGAAGGTTAGTGGTCCAGCTCCTCACAGCAGTAGAACGAAGGCGACCTCACTGCAACTCCGCAAAATGTTTTCTCCCTCTCCTTCTCCCCGAGCTGCTTCAAGAAACATCTGTTACTGCCCCTAAGGTGACGTGTCACCAATCAAAATACACAATAGTCTACCCTCCTTCCTCAACAATGGCTCACTTTTACAGTAACCAACTGTATCTAACTGATTTCTTGCTATTCGAATTTTGCTTCCTGCAAAGACCGTGAACAGAGCAAAGATAGAGAAAAAAAAAATCTGAACACACGTTTAAAATGAATCTCAGCCTGCCTCATTTTTCACATGGAGAACACATTATAATGTTAAGGAGTTAAAATCGTGTTAGTATTTGTTAATCAAGTTAATTAATTAACTATCTAATGTTTCTCCTGTAATTGAGGCATTTCAGCTGAGAAAAAAAATGGTGTGCTTTTAAACTAAGTATTGAGAAAAATGGTGTGCTTTAACATAAATATCCTGTCTTCCTATACCTGTCCATATGTTACCCTGGCAATAAATGGCTTGCTGTACCACCTTACAGCAATAATGTGATCCCACGTAGTGGCGCTGCACTCCAAAACACGCTAAATTATACTGCAAGCCCTACCCGACAGTCACATCCTTCAGCAATGTGAAGTAGACCCATGCCCATGACTAGATGGGTGGGGATGTCATAGGGGAGATGTCTTCTGACCTGACATCATTCTCTTGAGAAAAGGGTGAGCCCACCTTGACACTTTCTCCATAGTCTTCTCGTCCTGAGCTATCTACGGGAGGACCATCTCTCACTACACCTGGTGTTCTTTGGACTTCTACAGCTCTTAATACTCCTCTTATCCCCACTGCCATATGTTCCCACCTCTGCCTGTTGCTTCTCAAGTGAGTAGCCATCCTCCTAACTAAGTTGAAGATCAGGGTTCTCACCCACCATCCATATGTACTTCACAAGTTATGCTGCCTCTACCACAACCTCTTCCAGATTGGTATACACATTCTTTACCATCTCATATTTCATCTACCCATCTTCTTGCTCTTGCTACTCCTGAATGACTGCCTCCCCCACCTATACCACCATCTCTCCATCCTCAGCCACAGTCTCCTCTTCTTCAACCATTGCCTCCCCTTCCTCAAGCACTGTGTCCCCACCCCATACTTCATCTCAGGCTCCTTTTTTACCTAGGCTGTGTCTGCCTCTGCTCTCTCATCCTCTAACATAGAGGTTAAGAAGTAGTCAAGCTCCTCAACTTCAGGCTCTAGCACTCCCTTTGAATGCAATGACATGCTGCCCACAAACCCAACATGTAAAAAACAAATGTGCCTAAAATGTCAATGGGAAAAACTCAAAACAAGTGACAAAACCAAAGGGATTCTTGAAAAAGTCACATGATTGAACACATTTCTGAAACACAGAGACAGTAAGGAAGGGCACTGCTCACAGCACAGGAAAATTCTCTACAAACACAGGAAAGGAAAGGTGTAGGGTAAACTACGAGAATAACTCTTTTAAAGAAAGGATAACGAGTAAAAAAAGGGAATATTAGGGAGGTAGCCTAATGAAAACA
Organism: Ambystoma mexicanum; assembly: GCF_040938575.1. Lineage (NCBI taxonomy): Eukaryota > Metazoa > Chordata > Amphibia > Caudata > Ambystomatidae > Ambystoma > Ambystoma mexicanum. Next base: position 67,728,648 of record NC_090937.1, on the reverse strand, counting down.
TACAGATAAAAGGGGGCACTAGAGGCACCAAGAAATGCCAAAAACCAAAAACAGGAATTTGGCAAACAACAAACAAGGAAAAAGGTTTGCAAACTGTGTGATTGATGCCATTATCAGAAAGGTTCAAAGGTTCTCACTCTTCCCATTAACTTTTATTAGCTATCTTTTTAATGTGTATGTCTTTTTTGAAAGTAACTTCTGGAGCCGGTCATTACGATGAAGTTGGTGTGTCTTCAATATGTTGAATTAACTGCAATTTGAATGATGCAATAAGGCCAATTTGGCCACCCATACATCTTACTTAACAGAGTTTTTAAATTTGGCTCATGCAAATTTGACCAAATTTGTGCTCAGGTAGTTCTGGTAACAGCTATCACCAAAAACATAATTGCTTGAAAGGGAGTTTTGCAGCATAAGTCAAACATGGCTCCCGACATTGACTTGTATTAAAATAGGCCCCATTTCAATGATATTGCTCTTATATTGATTACTATAGTCTATTGAAGACAGAGAAAGAAATACTATGGGCCTCATTAGGACCCTGGCAGTACGGGGTAAATGGCGCCGTAAAAGGCACTGGCACCGTTTACCCCGTACTGCCTCATTACGGGGTCCCCTCGCGGGACCCAGGTAGCAACGCCTGGTCAAACCAGGCGTGCTTACCGGGTCCCGCGAGTGGAAGAGGAAGCAAACAACGGGCCAACTCGTAATGGCCCGTTGTTTGCTCCCTCTCCCATTCCCATTTAGCCCTATGGGGGCTGAAATGGGAATGGGGAAGGACCGGGTCCGGGTCCTTGGAGGGAGGAATTACCGGGCCTTCCGAGCTCGGGATGGCCCGGTAATTCCTCATTCTGAGGACCTGAACCCGGACGCAATAGCGGCATGGCTACCGCCGAGGTCGTAATGAGGCCCTATGTATCATAAATGACAAAGAGTAAATAGATTTGTTTTTGAGATTTCAGCATATTGGAACTAAGCAATACTGCAAGCAGAAAAGGGCAGGCTGCATGGTACACTTGCCTTGCTCTGCTGCTCAGAATGATACGAATGCTGCCACTTGTGCCCTCCTGCCTGTGACTTTGGTTTCCAAATCTGTGGTTCCATGTGCCACTGTTGTGCCCTCATTGATGCCACTAATTTCTGTTCCTCCACCAAACACCACTTTCCCGGGGTTCCATCACTCCCAGCCCTACTCATCGTTGTGTCGCGCCTTCTGTTCTTTACAATCCAGAAGCCTACCTACATTTATTATTTTTTTTTAAAGTATTTTATTGAATCCATTAGATATATAAGATTTATATAACAATTTCAACAATACATGTGATATCATAATGCCACACATGGCTATAGTATGGAATGTTCATAACATATCATAGAGTAACAGTAAAATCTTATATATTCGGCATAATATTCTATTCTCAGGCACAACGTGCTGTTTGAATAATCTAATAGTGGTATCGGATATTTATAATGCAGAAATACATGTAGACAAAACAAGACTTATAGGACAAACATGCGCATGAGGAGGTGTACGAGGGGGGATAATATTGTACAAGAATTAACATTAATGAGGCTTAGTCATAAACTTCTAATCATAACTGGGTATCTGTATTGTCTAAGAATTTTAGAAAAGATTGCCATTTTAACATGTATTTATGCAATAAGAGTGGAGAAGCAGCATTGCACTTTTCCATCCTATGATTATTACAGACTGAATTCCACCACAGTTTGAAATGTACATTTTTAAAATGTTTCCAATTAGATGTAATGGTCTGAATGGCTATGGCAAGAAATAAATCAAACAAATAATGTTCATATTTATCTATAGCAGGTTGGATATTTTTCGCTGCCATAAAATAAGACATCAAAAGAAATAGTTATCTGCATTTGGAAAATAATACTAGTATTTTCTCAATCTTTATCCAATATACTTTAAGACAAGGACACTCAAAATTCATATGCTTAAAAGATCTTTGATGATTTATGCAGTTCCAACATTTGTCATTTTGAGGTTTTCCAATTTTAAAAAGCATGAGTGGAGTAATTAAAACTTTATGGTGGAAAAAATGCAATGTTTGAAGTAAACTGGCAGAGACAATTACTTTAGAGCTATTGTTCCATATACGTGGCCATCTAAGTTGTATGAAGTTGGGGAGGCAATCTCGGTTCCATTCTTCTTGGCATTTGAGCATAATTTCATTGGTTGACATATTGGATTACATTTTATAGAACATAGATGCAGTTGCATTAGGATTGAATACACAAAGTAGTCTTTGAGAATGATGGCTTTGAGGGTTGAAAACTAAAATGTTGTAATTTTCCATAATAGCATTAATCAGACTGATTAATTTCTGAAAGTAAAACCTCAGAGCTGAGAATCTGGCTGTAAATTCTTCAAAGTTCATTGGAGTGCCTTGTATAAACAACTGTGCTATATACATAATGCCAAGAGATAGCCATGGTCTCCAACAAAATGTTCTATTAAGGAGTTCATCCAGATATACTTAAATATAAACTTGGAGCTACTTGTATTTTGTAGGAATAGATATGAACATAGATGCTTAATCACACTATTGATCCTTGTGCTACTGTCATGGTCTCTGCTTCCAAAAGGTCAGGGTTTTCCCAACTCCCTTGGAAGCAGATCCATAACCCAGGTTCCGAGTGCCAACCAGTCCCAATTGGGACCTTTTGGACCCAGTCCTGGCGCCAGTGGCACCAGGCTCATAAATATGCCCAGTCCCAGCGCTGGAAGCGCTGGGCTCATAATGCTTGGGTGGACTTACCTGCAGCAGACCATGCTGCTTACTTGCCTGCCAGTTGAGTCTCTGATCCTCTTCTGTTTGGAACTACTTTTCCTGTTGGGTGGGGCTGGAGCCACTCCCTAGATTCAGAACACTGGAACTCTTCTGGAAGGCAGGAACTCTTTTCTTACCAGGAACTCTTTTCTTACTTAGGCGTGGCTGTGGAAGGAGACACCTAAGCACTACAGGAGGCTATTTAAACACCACCCGGTGGATGAATCTTGCTTTGCGTTATTCTGCACCCTCTGCAGCAGAACGCTCATCGTGTCTTCTGCATCCGGTCCTGGGCCTAAGGAAAAAGGCTTACCATCCTGAATCCAGTCTTCAGCAACTCCTATAAAGACAAGAAAGAACAGGTTAGCATTCCGGCATCTGAAAGGCAAAGGCTTACCTACTCTTCGTGCGCTCCGGAGGTCTTCACACTGCATTCCGGCATCTGAAAGGCAAAGGCTTACCTACTCTTCGTGCGCTCCGGAGGTCTTCACACTGCATTCCGGCATCTGAAAGACAAAAGCTTACCAACTCTTCGCACGCTCCGGAGGCCGTCGGCGCTGCATCCCGCATCTGAAAGACAAAACAAGGTGCGTTTAAAGACATTGGGGAACTTTAATACTCACGTGCCATTACTCCTTTCCACATCTAACCCAGTGGGTATCCCGGCACCCTGCAGCCGCTCCGAACTTGCACCTGCAAAATAAAAGACAGTTAGAGCGCATCGTGAAGCTGGCAACAAGCGCTTACCTACGTGCTTCCAGGTGCTTCTATTCATCACACGGGCTCCATCTTCAACTCACTTCAGCCTGTCATCCGCCATCGCCGGAACCCTGCAAAACAAGAGAGATCATTATTAAAGACTTTAAAGACATTTGAGTTACTCGAAACTTACCGTTCGTGCAGTAAACGACGGACAGCAGTCCTCTGAAGTCAAGAGGCCTGCGCTACCTATCCAGTGAAGAAACTGGTTACAGCACCCTGCCCCGAGGCAGATGGAGAGCTCGGCATTCACTTACCTAAGACATCTTCTCTGCACGTCAGGCATACAGGGCACAGAGGTCCAGCCCAAAGAGCCAACCGGGTGCTGCACATCACTTTTGAAGATACGGTAGTCGCCCAGTCAAGACCGGCGCCTCTGCGAGAATCAGGTGAGTGTTACAGAACGCAAAGCCTACCGCAAAACTCTCACCCAGGCGCTATGGAAACCTCGGATACTGACCACCTAGCCCGGTTACTTGGGGAACTAAGGGCAGAAGTGCATGCAGCTCGTCAGGAAACGAACGCTCTAAGAAGGGAACTAATTATTTCCAAGGGGAGAACAGATGATCTTGCTAGACAATTGCTACAGTCACAAGCCGGACAGACCCCGCTACCCGCATCAGGGGCAAATCTTCCTTCAACATCCTCTATGAATCCAGTGCAGATCAACCTACCTGGGAATGTACCTCTGGCTCCGCCCGAACGATTTTCTGGTGACCCAAAGAGGTTTGCGGTATTTATCAATCAGTGCCGGTTGCACTTCTTATGCCGGCCAGCAGCCTTTCCAACTGATCAAGCTAAAGTAGCTTTTGTACTTTCGTACCTTAGTGGCAATGCGGCAGACTGGTCGATCCCTCTAGTTAATCAAGATGATCCGGTTCTCCATGATTTTCAAGCCTTTCAGCTTAGTATGGAAAAACTGTTCGCAAGACATGCACAGGGGCAGGTCTTGGACAATGAGCTTCTTTCGTTGCGACGGGGTAATCAAGACCTTTTGGCTTATATTGCATCTTTCAATAGACTAATAGTGGAAACTCAATGGCCTGAGGACAAAAGGATTACGCTGTTTTATAGAGGTCTACGTGGAGAGCTCAAAGACGTTTTAGCCCAAGTAGTGAATCCCCCACAAGACTGTTCGGATTATATAGACTTGGTTGTTCAAATAGATCACAGACTGCAGAACAGGAAGGCCGATCGTTCCAAGTTTGATGCTAGAGTATTTTCCAAACCGCCAACTCCATCCAAAGGAGTAGACTCCGGGGAACCCATGCAAATAGGGGGTCTGAAAGGTCCTCTAACACAAAGGGAGCGGGAAAGGAGAAAACAGTTGCAATTATGCCTATATTGCGGAAACTCAGGGCACTTTCTTCGAGACTGTCCGGTGAAACCTGCCAAGAAGGCAGTAGGAGCTGCAGTTGCCACAGTTACAAACTCTGAGCAGGGAAATGACCTCGCCTGACAAGAATAGAGGTCCTCTTGCCGAGCGTGAAAACCAATTCCGTGACCTCGCATTTCGTGATACCTATGGTCCTCATTAGCCCTGATAATCCGGATCGATTACATGCAATTGAAGCTTACGTCGACAGCGGTGCCATCGGCAATTATGTGGATCATGAAATGGTTTTGAGGATGAATCTAACTCTTTGTCCCAAGGCTGTAAAGGACGTCATTACTACGGTGGATGGTACGGAGATAGCCTCCGGGCCAGTAACGCATACCACTCAAGAGGTGATGCTAGTAAGTCAAGATGGACACCATGAGAAGATCGTGTTCGATGTGATCAAGGCCCCTCAATTCCAGATTATTCTAGGAATACCTTGGTCAGAGAAACACAATCCTCTGATCGATTGGCGAGCAAGAACGGTCCAGTTTCCAGAATGTGTCTCTACTTGTCACCCTCCACCTGGTGTTGCACTGGCAGCAATTTCTTCAGAGACTCCCCAGTTACCTCCCGAATACCTAGAATACCAAGATGTTTTCCGGAAGGAGCAGGCTAACTCTCTACCTCCTCATAGGTCTTATGACTGCCAGATAGACCTGATACCTGGATCTACTCCTCCTTGTAGTAGAATTTATGCCCTCACCGAGCCTGAGAACCTTCACCTTCGACAATACCTGGATCAATACCTGGCAAATGGGTTTATTCGTCCTTCCAAGTCCCCTGCCTCTTCAGCTTTGTTCTTCGTTCCAAAAAAGGAAGGAGACCTTAGAACTTGTATCGATTATCGCTCCCTGAACCAGATCACCGTTAAGAATAGATATCCGTTACCTTTGATCCCTGAACTCCTGGACCTAGTCAGAAAAGCATGCATATATACAAAGCTGGATCTTAGAGGAGCTTACCACTTGGTACGAGTAAAAGAGGGCGATGAATGGAAGACGGCCTTCCGCACCAAGTATGGGCTATTTGAATATCAGGTCATGCCCTTCGGACTTTGCAATGCCCCAGCCGCCTTTCAATATTTTATGAACGATGTCCTCAGAGAGCTCATAGATGTGTGTGTTGTTGTTTACATCGACGACATTCTCGTTTATTCTTCATCGGAATCTGAACATCGGAAACACGTGAAAATGGTCCTCGAAAGATTGCGTCAACACAAACTTTTCGCTAAGTTGGAAAAATGTGTTTTCAATGTGACTGAAGTTGAATTCTTGGGATTCATATTATCACCTGGCGGAGTGCGTATGGATTCAAAGAAGGTCGATGCAGTTCTCAAATGGCCATCACCATCCTCCGTAAAAGGTGTGCAAAGCATGTTAGGCTTCGCTAACTTTTACCGCAGGTTTATCCCCGAGTTCTCTCGAATAGTCCAGCCCATCACTGCCTTGTTAAAGAAAAACAAACGTTTTGAATGGTCTACCGAGGCGGAACAAGCTTTCCAGGATTTGAAGACTAAATTTATCTCTGCACCAATCTTTAAACACCCTCGCCCCGAACTCCCCTACATCGTGGAAACTGATGCTTCAAGCCTTGCCATGGGGGCAGTTCTATCACAAAAGGACCCGGTAACCAATCAGTTGCATCACGTGGCATTTTGGTCCCGCAAATTCTCGCCTCCTGAAGTCAATTACACGATTACTGACAAGGAACTTCTGGCTATCAAGTCTGCCTTTAAGGCTTGGTGGCATTATCTGCTGGGGGCCCGACACACCGTTACTGTGATTACGGATCACCGAAACCTGCAATATTTTAAAACCGCAAAAGCCCAATCCTCTAGACAACTCCGTTGGGCATTATTCTTTGCCGAGTTTGACTTCATAATTACCTATCGACCTGGCACAAAGAACGGTAAAGCCGATGCCCTTTCTCGGATGGGAGTGGAAGAACACTTGATCAACCCTAAACCTGTACCAATCATTCCCGAACAAAGAATTCTGGGTGTAATCGCCACAGAATCCATAGAGGAAGTTAAGGATAAAGCCAGGCAACTTGTAACTCCAGCAGACATACAGAATTGGCATCTGCAGGGAAAGGACTTTGCAGTAAAGGGCAACTTATTGTATTTCCAAGAATGATTATACCTACCCAGCACAGATTTACAGAAAAAAGTAATCTCTTGTTATCACGACTCTTTAATGGAAGGTCATCCCGGTATAGCCAAGACCTCAGAAAAGATCAAGCGCTACTTCTGGTGGCCATCTTGGAAAAAAGATATCAGAGACTTTATAATGTCCTGTGGAGTATGCGCCCAAAACAAGAGTCAAAAGGAAAGACCAGCAGGCCTCTTACGCCCTATTGACATCCCACCTCGCCCTTGGCATATGCTTTCTATGGACTTCATCACCGATCTACCTCCATGCTCCGGATACAATACGATTCTAGTAATCGTGGACTTATTCTCCAAGATGGCGCATTTCATTCCGCTCAAAGGCTTGCCAACAGCAGCAACTCTGGCCCGAGAATTTCTCGAAAACATCGTCCGACTGCACGGTTTTCCTTCGGTTCTAATTTCGGATCGAGGTAGTCAATTTATTTCTCATTTTTGGCGAAGTTGCTGTCGGTCGGCTCAAATTGATGTGAGACTATCGACCAGTCACCACCCTCAGACCGACGGACAAACCGAGAGGACCAATCAAACTCTGGAACAGTATTTACGCTGCATGCTGCAACAAACTGAAAAAACTTGGAAAGATATCCTTTGGATAGCCGAGTATGCCTACAATAACTCTGTCCATTCGGGAACTGGGAAAACCCCGTTTTTTCTTTTGTACGGCAGTCACTCTCGAACCTCGGAGTTGGATCCCCTCCAAGATCTTGAAACACCAGCAGTAGACTACCTGCATTCTACAATCACCCAAGCCTTTAAGGAAGCTGTTTCTCACCTTCAAAGGGCTAAAGAACAATACAAGAAAGGAGCAGATCAACATCGGAAGGAAGCCCCTCACTACCAAGTAGGGGATCAAGTCTGGTTATCCACCAAATATCTATCTCTAAAAGGGCCACGCACATTCAACCCAAGATACCTTGGTCCCTATTCCATCACTACCATAGTAAACCCAGTAGCGGTCAAGTTGGACTTGCCCCCGCACATGAAGATACATCCGGTCTTCCACGTCTCTCTATTAAAACCCGCGCAACCTCAAACCCGACTAACCAAATCTCCAAAACCTATCCTAGTTGATGGAGAACTCGAGTTTGAAGTCAAAAGCATTCTGGACTCCAAGATCTCCAAATCTAAACTATTCTACCTAATTGACTGGAAAGGCTACGGCCCCCAAGAGAGATCCTGGGAACCTGCTGAATATGTCCACGCTCCTCGCCTAATCAAAAGATTTCACCGAACATTTCCTGACAAGCCAAAACCCCCGGAGAAGCCCGGTTTGGGAGGGGCCTTGAGGGGGGTACTGTCATGGTCTCTGCTTCCAAAAGGTCAGGGTTTTCCCAACTCCCTTGGAAGCAGATCCATAACCCAGGTTCCGAGTGCCAACCAGTCCCAATTGGGACCTTTTGGACCCAGTCCTGGCACCAGTGGCACCAGGCTCATAAATATGCCCAGTCACAGCGCTGGAAGCGCCGGGCTCATAATGCTTGGGTGGACTTACCTGCAGCAGACCATGCTGCTTACTTGCCTGCCAGTTGAGTCTCTGATCCTCTTCTGTTTGGAACTACTTTTCCTGTTGGGTGGGGCTGGAGCCACTCCCTAGATTCAGAACACTGGAACTCTTCTGGAAGGCAGGAACTCTTTTCTTACCAGGAACTCTTTTCTTACTTAGGCGTGGCTGTGGAAGGAGACACCTAAGCACTACAGGAGGCTATTTAAACCACACCCGGTGGATGAATCTTGCTTTGCGTTATTCTGCACCCTCTGCAGCAGAACGCTCATCGTGTCTTCTGCATCCAGTCCTGGGCCTAAGGAAAAAGGCTTACCATCCTGAATCCAGTCTTCAGCAACTCCTATAAAGACAAGAAAGAACAGGTTAGCATTCCGGCATCTGAAAGGCAAAGGCTTACCTACTCTTCGTGCGCTCCGGAGGTCTTCACACTGCATTCCGGCATCTGAAAGGCAAAGGCTTACCTACTCTTCGTGCGCCCCGGAGGTCTTCACACTGCATTCCGGCATCTGAAAGACAAAAGCTTACCAACTCTTCGCACGCTCCGGAGGCCGTCGGCGCTGCATCCCGCATCTGAAAGACAAAACAAGGTGCGTTTAAAGACATTGGGGAACTTTAATACTCACGTGCCATTACTCCTTTCCACATCTAACCCAGTGGGTATCCCGGCATCCTGCAGCCGCTCCGAACTTGCACCTGCAAAATAAAAGACAGTTAGAGCGCATCGTGAAGCTGGCAACAAGCGCTTACCTACGTGCTTCCAGGCGCTTCTATTCATCACACGGGCTCCATCTTCAACTCACTTCAGCCTGTCATCCGCCATCGCCGGAACCCTGCAAAACAAGAGACATCATTATTAAAGACTTTAAAGACATTTGAGTTACTCGAAACTTACCGTTCGTGCAGTAAACGACGGACAGCAGTCCTCTGAAGTCAAGAGGCCTGCGCTACCTATCCAGTGAAGAAACTGGTTACAGCACCCTGCCCCGAGGCAGATGGAGAGCTCGGCATTCACTTACCTAAGACATCTTCTCTGCACGTCAGGCATACAGGGCACAGAGGTCCAGCCCAAAGAGCCAACCGGGTGCTGCACATCACCTTTGAAGATACGGTAGTCGCCCAGTCAAGACCGGCGCCTCTGCGAGAATCAGGTGAGCGTTACAGCTACCAAAGCATGTATTCTTACTATTGATATATGGACAATCAGGAAGAACATGAGGGGAGACCATCGCTCTCTCTATAAGCAACCATAAGCAACCATTTTGGTATATCACTGTCATCAGGAAGGAACCAGAATTGCGTTTTGTTTTCAAATAAAAGCAGCATGATGTGTTTTATAATCCTGAAATCCCAGTCCACCTTCATGTCTGGGTTTCTTTAGTTTAATGATATCCTTCTTTTCTTTTTCCCCCATGGAAATTTTAGAATACATGTGTCTAAAAACTTAAAGAACGGTGCTGAGAGAAGAATGGGGAGCATATAAAGAAAATATAATACAATTGGTGTAATTATCATCTTAACAGTCTCCAATCTCCCCCACCAAGGCAGACATAGAGGTGGCCATGTGTGTGTTAGTTCTTCCACTTTAGCGATGATGTTAGCTGTATTTAATTTAACAATGTTTTTAATTGAAGATGAAATATGGATTCTTAAATGCCTAATTTCTTTTGAACACCATTTCATACCTAGATTCAAACAATGACGACTTGTGAAGTGTATATTAAGCGGTAGAACCTCAGACTTGTCCGTGTTGAGTTTATACCCTGATGCTCTAGAAAATTGCAATATGATATGTTTCGGATATTGTAGACAGGTATCTGTTGTGTTCAATATGAGTAGTAAGTACACCATCAGCATAAGCTATTGTTTTGATTTTAATATCTTTGAACTGAGTAGCTATTATGTTATTATCTTGTCTGATCCCTTCTAGGAAGGGTTCTAATGCTAATATAAATAAAAGAGGGGAAAAGGGACATCCCCGATGAGTTCCCCTATGAAACGGAAATAGTGGGGACATTAGGTTATTTATAAAAATTGATCTTGTAGGATTGGAATATAATACCTTAACCATTGATGTAAACAAATCAGGTATCCCATGCCAGTCCAGGGTTTGAAACATATAATCCTATTCTACCCTATCAAACGCTTTTTCAGTGTCTAGTGCTATGGCTGAGGAGGGGTTAGGAGAGTTATGAATGATACTAATAATATTTGTAAGTAATCTAATGTTCGCTGAGGACGTTCTACCTTCAGCATACCCCACCTGGTCATTCTTAATTAGATTTGGAAGGAGGGGATTACATCTATAGGCTAAGATTTTGGCAAATACCTTGCAATCTGTATTAATTAGAGATATGGGTCTATAATTTTGGGCAATTCAGGGTCTTTATTAGGTTTGGGAAATACAATCAGCATTGCTTCTGAAAGAGTGCGCCCCTTTCCTCGTTTTTGCCATTTTTCCAGGATCTTGAAGGGTGGAATCTTCAAAACCTGACAGGGTGCTGCACCAGGGTGATACATGCCCGGCTTTAGAGTGCCTCACTGTAGGCTACTCCCCCCCTTTTTCCATTGTGAGATTGGGTGTGAGCTTTTTCCTTGCTAACCTGATGACTACATCTACCAGAAGCCCTTGCAGCAGATTATCATCACCTGCACTTGCTGTGAGCTGCAAGTTAAGACAGTCTCCCTGATGACGTGTATTGGCACAGAAACCGGTCGGAGGAGAACACCAGTGGCTTGGAAGGTAATGCAGGGAACTGGAGTGCGCCCCTTTCCTCGTTTTTGCCATATATATATATATATATATAATTCTTTGAACTTGGAAACCAATATTTCTTTAAAATGGGCAAAATAATCAATAGAAAAACGGTCTGAACCCGGGTCTTTGCCTTTTTTAAGGTTTTTGATGGCTTTAGAGATTTCGCCTAAAGATATGGGGTCATTTAAAGATTGGAAGTTGGGGTTAGTATATGAACTGCGATGAATATTTTTAAGAAAGTCTGATGTATACGTGCTATTAGTTGGCTTTTCAGATGGGTATAATTTTTGATAACATGTTGAGAATACTTGTAATATATCTTTGTCAGTAAGAGGTCTATTGTCATTTTTGTCTTTTATGACCATAATCCATGCCTTATCTTTCTTAAATTTTAGGTAGGATGCTAATGCTTTACCGGATTTGTTAGTGAACTGGTATATCCTTGACCTATATTTTAAAAGGTTTTCACATGAGCATTCCGTAGTTAAATTATTGTGTTGGATTTTAAGTTTGACAAGTTTCTGTTGAATAAGTGTAGAGTTAGTTTGCATATATTGGCCCTCATTACGACCCTGGCGGAGAGGGGTTTACGCCAGCGTAATGCATGGCGTACCTCTCCGCCAGATTAGGACTTTCCGTAGCGCCATGGTGATTTTTACGCCCGGATTTTCCGGGCGGAAAAATCCATGGCGCTACAGGACCCCTCGTTAATTACGCCACCGTATTTTACGGTGGCGTAATTAACGCCTTCCCCACTCCCATTATACCCTATGGGGCAAAAATGGGAATGGGGAAGGGTAAATGGGGATTGGGGACTTACCGCCCCGCCAAGGTCGGAATGGGGCGGTAAGTCCGCCAACCCCCATGGCGGAGTTGGCAGCTCTGCGCCATGGTCCATGGTGCAAATTGCACCATGGATCTCCGCCAGGGTCGTAATGAGGGCCATTGTGTTTGTAGTAGCTTGATTTGTTTGAGAATATCTTCTGTTTCTTTTCTAAGTATTTTCTTTTTAGCCACCGTATACGCTATAATGTGACCTCTAAGTACTGCATCATAGTAGTCCCAATTGTTATATACTGATGTATCTGAAAGAAAGTTTTCTGCGAAGAAATAAGAGTGGAGTTGGTGTATACATTTAACCAACTCCTTGTCCTTCAAAAGAGCTGAATTGAATCTCCATCTATTATGCTTGTGTCTGTTTTGGTTATTAGACAATGCAATATAAATAGGGGCATGATCGAATAGAACAATAGTTCTACATTTGCATCCAATAAGCCGTTAGTCAGAGGTCTAGATATAAAGATATAATCTATCCTTGAAAAGGAGTTATGAGGGGGAGAGAAAAAGTTATAGTCTAAACCCGATGGGTGGGCAATATGCCATGTATCAACCAGACCTAGCTCAGACACGGATTTGACAAATTGTAAGTGGTACTTAGTGATTTTATATCGCACATTTTTGTTTTTTTTATCAAGAATGGGATCGATAATTTCGTTAAAATCTCCACATACTATTAGATTATTGGGACATAACTTGGATATGTGATTTCTTAAATAAGTCCAAAATCCTGGGTCTGCGTTAGTGGGGCCATAAATATTAAGAATGGTATATTCAAAGGAGTCAATCATCAGTTTCTCCAACACCCATCTACCCAAATCATCTGTCCTGTAGATATTACTTTGCATTGGCGATGTTTACTAATGAGGGTGATAACTCTGTTCTTTTTCTCATCTGCTGCGCTCGAGAAAACATGGCCCACCCACAGTTGTTTCAATTGTGCTGCCTCATTCCATGAGAGGTGGGATTCCTATAGGCATGCAATCGATGGTTTGGATGTATTGAGGTGTGATAATATTTTTTGCCTCTTAACAGGATTATGTAATCCTTTAACATTCCATGTTATGATGTTAAGTGCCATGAGTTATAAAGCAATATATCAACATTCTTATATTTTTGATAATAGATATATGATGTAACATGCATAGGGGAATGAAACAAAAGGAGGAGAGAGGGACAAACACTAGGAACACATAGTTTTGAACTTTAGTTAGTATCCTACACATATGTGTAACAGTAGTGGCTAACTGGATACAGCCACTCCAAACTATGTTCCTATGAAGTCTATGTTCTATGAAGTCTATTCGAGTTGGGGGGTGGAGAGCCAGGTGTGAATGGACCACTACGTGCCCTGTCTGGCAAAATAAACATATTATAGAACAAAACATATTCTGTTTACAGCTCCCATTTCAAGAATGCAATCTGGTGGTATCCATCTCTTCTCTTCTCTTCTCTTCTCTTCTCTTCTCTTCTCTTCTCTTCTCTTCTCTTCTCTTCTCTTCTCTTCTCTTCTCTTCTCTTCTCTTCTCTTCTCTTCTCTTCCCTTGAATAAAGTTGCATACATCTAATGGGTCTTGAAAGGTATACGAGTGACCGTTAAGTGTAACTTTTAGGGATGCTGGGTGTACCACCCCATATCTAGCTTTAAGCGGCCATAGTGCTGGTCTGAACATTAATAATTCTTTCTGTCTCGCTGCTGTGGTATTAGAGACATCCTGGGTCATAAAGATCTTGTTACTCTCCAAAACTAGAGATTTCTTCTGTTTAGCTTTCACAAATTAGCATGACATGGTTGTAGTCAAGTACAGCAAAAATCATAGTTCTCTGAGTATTTCTTGAAGTATTTCTAGGACCAATGCGATGTGGTCTCTGGATTTTTAACTGCTGAGGTGTACGAAGATCCAAAAGAATAGGTAGCATATGATAAAGGATTATTGTTTTCAATGTTCTTGAGAAAGCCAACTATGCGTATGTTATTCCTTCTGTTCCTATTTTCTAGGTTTTCAGTTTGCTTTTGCAGTGATAGAACTGTATGTTCCAACGATTGTACCCTTCCAACAACATCTTCAGTGTCACTCACACTCCTTTCCACGTTGTTTATCCTGGTTTCAAATGTAGACCACTTGTCGTCTAGCATTTGTAATTTGGCTGTTGTGGCTTTCATGTAGGGTTTGAGGGATTTAATTTCCATTAGGATGGCTTGCATGACATATCTTTCACATCTTCATTTGGCGTAGGAGAGTCGCTTTGCAATTCGGCATCAACGTGTTTTCTTTAAATTGCCTTTTTTTAGAGGTCATATTGAAGTATAGCAGCTATTGCTTGAAGCACTACCCCTTCAGCAGAAGGTGAAAGGGATTGAATATCACCACTTACTCTAAAAGCAAAGAGCAGGTTTATATTGCCTCCAACGTGTTTCTACCAGGACAATATTTATATTATTTGCCCAATAAAATAGTCTCAATTTGTTAAATTCACAATATGTATTAGTCTGACTCCTATGATGCCCAGATTGGCTTCAGCTATGCACCCAGCCACTAAGCGGTGTTACCTAGTTCTATAAATTATTTGCAATGATAAAATGTGGCTTTTGTTAATTAAATGCACCTCCAGTATTGGATAATGTATAAAAGAGAAAGTATTCTGCGTGCACCATTCGCTTGATTGATCCTAATCCATAAGAAAGTAACATTAATACTCCAAGCAGCGCTTCACATAAATGCAGGCACTATAAATACTTATTTCCCTTCTGCAATATTATCCAGCGCACCTTATGTGAAGTAAATGAATGCTCTTAATGATATTTCCATGAAGGTTCCGTAAGATGACATATGCCAAAAACCCTTATTTCTTCTTCTTTTTTGTGCTTAAAAATGAAAAGAAAGTTATGGGTTTTTCTTTGTTTTGCCTTTAAAAGCGTTATAATTCATATATTCAATGTTATTTAATGGTATTTGGGCCTAATGTTTACTTGCGTGAGGAAAAAGTTCCTGTGTAATGAAACAAACGTGCTTCTGAAGGCAGCGGTTCCCTCCAGCTTTGCAGGCCGATCAGCCGACGTGCTCTGACGGCTGCAGGTTTACGCAGCTCTGCTGATATGCGGGCCACGTCTTCCGATGTGCGCAGCTCCGGACCACTCGACACTTCTTCAGGATGGGGCACGTTTCACTCGCTAAAACAGCAGCCCAGTATCATTAGAGCACGCCAAAAGTTATTATTGCTTATAACTTGAACTTTATCTACACAGAAACGTTTATATTTGGATGCCGAAACGTGAGGCCGGGACTAGGCGATCATCTACTTCGGCGCTTGGCCATGCCGCCCTCCTACATTTTTAATGCATGCAGTGAGTTCCCCACAGACGGAATACATTAGTATATTAGAAGGCTGGAATTTCGCAACAGTCCTGGCCACTTGGAAAAGGCATTTGCTGAGTATTTGAAAAACAGACCATCAGAGGCAGATGACCTGTGACGGTCCACCTGAAGCAAGAGCTACCCTCAAGTGACTCCACTATTACAGCCTACCTGGCCCTGTGGGAACAGGCTGGCCACCAGTGAACACTGGTATGGGAGATCCAATGCACATCTGTCTAAGTCCAGGTTCGGACTTGCAAGGGGGGCAAAGAGGCAATTGTCCCCCAGGCTGGCTGTGCTGTTGCCCCATGGGCCAGAGCTCCACAATCTAGAAATAGCATCGAAAAAGATTAAATCCTTCAGAATATGGCCTGCCACAACAGAACCGAGTGCTGGAAAGCCTGCTCAGATTCTATGTACCTGGGGAGAGGCATTCCTTTTTATTTCAGAAATGTTGCAGATGTGCCTGGATAGGCCCCACACACGGGCCTCCACTGTGAGGCAGAGGTGTCTAGGCTGCAGGGGCATGTTCAAACCACCCAGTTGCAATGTATGCATTTAAATAACAGATTTTGTGACCATGAATGGTAATTTTGGAACCACTGCAACCTATGCACCATTGATCTGTTACAATCCACAGCAGCATTTCATGATGTCTACTTGCCATGCCAACCCCAGGTCTTCCGGCACCCTGCGAGATAGTTTTGGATGTGTCCCCCAACGTTCTGGTCCATGCACACCTAGCTAGGCCAGAATAAAATGCCATGCTGCAAATCTAAAAAAAACAATGTTTGGTACATTAAAAGTAATGGGCTAGACAGACTGACCCACAATGCCACTCTAGCCCAGTAATACATATATCATGCTTTCTTTATAATAGGTGCCCAGAATTAAAAGTCATGCCACAGTAAAAAATAAAAAAAAAAGGGCTAGACTGGCTGCCCCAAAATGCCACTCTAGCTCAGTAATAACATATATCATCCTTGCTTTATCATAGGTGCCCAGAATTAAAAGTCACCCCACAGTAAGAAAGGGCTAGAGTTGAATTTTGGCGCAGACAGTCTATCCCTTTCTTACTATGGCATGGCAATTCATTCTGGGCATCGATGATAAAGCAAGCATGTCAGATAAACCATGTTTGTTTTATCATAGATGCCAGGAATGAAAAAATCATGCCACAGTAAGCCACATCTATACACAACATTCATTCCCTCATTTATTCAAACCATTCACTTGTGCACCCATACACCATATACTGCATTCACTCATTCGGAGTCTCGCATACACATTACATGATACTACATAACACACATCCTTGCATACATGCATACATACATCATGAACATGCAGCATAAATGTGCATGCGCCTCCACATGCGCACAAATACACACACACACGCACAAAACATTTTTGTTTCTTACCTGCTCCCTAGTTCCGACCAGACCGAATACGTCTTCGCCTGGAAGGCCTCCCGTGCTCCAGCTTCCACTACACAGACAGGAAACCAGGAAACTGGATTCCTGTATTGTTCAGTGGGGACAGACAGGAAGTAACTTTCTAGTTCCAGAGCATCGCGCTGCCACTAGAACATTACTTTAAAGTCGGGTGTACCTTGACTTCAAAAATCTTGACTGTTCCTGCTTGAGGTGTTATGCGGTGCTCCTTTTATTTTCGAGGAGTGTGCCCCTGTGCGGGCACACTCCTCGAATGTACCGTAACCGGACCCAATCTACTTGCCAGGGTAGTAAGGGTCATATCCTATTTGTGTTTGACTTCGGTTTGATTCTATGTGAATGCTTCCCCTATATCTTGGTGAATTTCTTGACCACCACTGTGTTCCTACAAAAAGAGTTTAATAGCGCCCCGAATAGCACCCATGGATAATACTTATATAGAGGTTATAGAATGGTTGTTGGACTGTTTGTGGCACTTACATTTAGACACAGTCGAAAAACAAACAGAAATATGCAATACTCAGGTATTAATTATTAGAAGACTCCAAACTAAAGTTGGGTGAATTTAATACAACTGACCAAAGTTACAACTGCCCTATTCAGGGTTTACCATCAGCAGAGGTGGTATTTCTGGAATACCTCCAGTGCTATTTCAGAAATACCACCTTGGATGGTGGTAACATAAAAAGGATTTTGTAAAACATGTTTTCAGCCATTTATAGATTCGATATGCAGGGAGAAATTGATTATATCACTACTGTTGATTTTCTTTATGCACAAAAGGGTCAATTCTGGCACTTTCTGATTCTGGCAATCAGAGATGCCCATATTTGTAACCTGCCAAAATGGCCATTTGTAAAATCTGTGTTCACTCTATTGAAGGAAAGCACCCGTGCTTCCATTTTGTTCAGTAAAAAAGAAAGATTAAAAACATATGGGGCAAGTTTGGATTGTGCACCTCCACCGTTAAGGTACAGGTAAGAATAGGTGGGCTTTCGGCAAAAAGTACACCTAAAATAGTACTGCTGGCATTCCCATGGAATACCACTGATGATATTTGATCAAACCTTGAATTGGGCTGATGGTAAAATTAACAGTATTGGCCAAACACTGACAATTTTACTGTTACCAGTCAACACTGAATGAGCCCCTACGTATGTGATCGTTTTTCTGTTGTCTTGTTCAGAACACTCTTCTCTTATGTGACCAACAAAAAAAAAACATGTAAACCAACAACAGATTCAGATATATGGATACAAAGTCACATGAACACAGATACACCCTTCCACCTATACTTTACACTGTCACAAATACACTCAAACACATAAAACAAGTCACAGAGACTGAAAATCACACACACACTTCACCTTATTTGAAAAAATACATATAATAGGCTGCTCCTGTTACCGCTCAATGAACAAATCCAAAGCGTTTTCCCCTTGCAGTTCTCACTGCTTCCGTGAGTTGAAATATTCAGCCGACTTTCCACGAAAGTGTAATTTGAGAGCACAAAAAGCTGCATCTCCTCACCATCTTTCGCTATCAATCATCCAAATGCAGACTTCATAGCCACATTTACCAGCAAGACTCTGGACCACAGCTTCTTGTTGTGTCTGGCAGAAGATGACTGTCTAACTGTAAGCCAGGGCAACCGAAGGTGATGAGAGGCAAGGAATGGGTTTGGTGTGATGGGCAATCAAAGGGCATGAATGGCAAGGAATTGGTGACTGAGCAATGTGGGCAAAGAAAGGAGTTGCATGCAAGGGAAAATGACGGAATTAACAGTTAATGTTTGAAGCAAAAGTGGAACAGAGGTCTGGAAATTAATTATAAAAAACAGGGGGGCATTGAGAAAGAGGTGCGAGAGACGGACACCGGAAGATGATGGGTAAGAAAGATTGGGTAAATTAGACGGAGATACACCTATGGAATGGTTGGTCAGCAGATTGAGTACTTCTGAAATCTATATCTGACAGGCATGCCATTGCAACCGATTGTAGGACTGGTTTGACCCACTTTCTTTTATCTGACTAAGTGATGCATACTTGCTTTATGAGCATTAGTTTAAATTACCAATCTTATATTTTTTCAGCTTGCTTTATCAGGTCTCTTGGTGATTTGAAAGTACACACAATTGTACAGACTAAGATTATATTTATAGTACTTTTTCCTTATCTTAGTCTGCTTCTATTCTATAATGTTTTAGCCTCAGGATACAGGTGATTAATAGCCGTCCTTATAGATACATTGGTGCTTTGAAAACCAGATTTATTGAACAGTATACTAGTTTAGCCCTTGAATAACAACTTTGCCGAAGTATATTTTTGTCTCTAATATTGAAGATGGAATAGGAGAAGATGAACTCTCCCCTGCTTTCTTAATTGTAAGCTGTGGAACCAGGAAGACAGGGCTCAAATCCCCATTTTCCACACTTCATACATTATGTGATCCTGAGCAAATCGCTATTCATGACTGGGAAATGTAGGGGAAGATGAAACAGGTTGGAGGTGGCTGGCAACGACTCTAAGGGACTCTATACACCAACTGAAAGATATAAAGGCCAATCTTTAATAATAGGAATATTTTGATTCTCTCCTGGAATTCCAGGGGGCATGGTCACCTGGAGAACTCTGTGAATCTGTGTACACAACTAACACTTTACTCTCTTATATGATTACAAGAGACCTGGATGACTTGCCCTTATGTCCTGGATGGCTATGAGTGTTATCAGGAACTGGCTACACAGGGTGCCTTGGCACAGCCTCCGGGAGGCTTTTTAATTCCTGTGCAATGTGGTAGGGACATCAATGTAGTGAATTCTAGTGTTGTTGCACAAGGAATGTTATCACTTCTGTTGACAATGAAATGTTTTACAGGCAATGTCACTATGCTATTGATAAATGTATACTGCTCTCCTAGAAACAATCTGCAAGAAGAATTAGAGAAAATGAATGTTAATTTCAGGTCAAATGGTTAAACATGTCGGACTTCAGGTTGTTGTAGTGGGTGATCTAAATTTTGACATTGTACAGGATTTGGATTCAGTGAATCTATTGTAAAGTGAAAGAGTGCATCATGCAGGCAATGGGTAAAAGGAGGAAGCTGTCTTTGAACTGTGAAAATAAAGGGGGTCGAAAAAGGGTGGACGTCATTGATTATATCTTCCTGTCACAATATCTAATAGAGGCAGCTCTCTCATTTAAAATACTCCACACAAAATGTAGTGATCATAGCATGTTGGAAGTAATTTCGGATCTGTGGACTGAACAAAAATGAAGAGTCTTTTATACAGAAACTCTGACGGTAAATCTAAAACCAGACTCAAATGACAATGCAGGTAATGTATTGAAAGTAAATAGATTATCTCTGAAGGAAAATCAAGAAACAACTGTACATGAAAAACGCATTTTGTACAGCCATGGCTCCTTCGAGCAATACATTGGAAAAATGTTGAATTTAATAGAAAGTAAAAGGGCAAAAAGAAATTTAAACAGGGTTAAACATAAACATGTCTACGAGAATCTGGTGAGGCAAAAGAAAAATGAATGTAATAGAGAGATAAGGCATCTGAAGAACTCTGGCTTATGCTGTGAAGCCATTAAGATAGGCACAAAGAAGCTAAAACAGAGGCAAACATACTGGTTGAAAGGCCATAGGATACTTTCCCATCAAGCAGACAGTGAAGCTATGCTGGAAGCAATAAAAGATGGTTCCAGCAGAAACTTCTGGCTGCTAATAAATAGGCTTGAGTCGACCCAAAGTATTGTACAATCTAATCCAAACAGTGAACAGACTTGGTGTGGACATGTTGGATAAATATATGTGGCCAGAGATGGGGACATAAGTTGGAACAATATCTTGCAAAAGTCTTGGGATCTGAAATTCTCTGTACATGATATAGAGTCCCAAATAAAAAATGCTAGCTCGTCCCGGGCTGCAGGCCCGAACAACTTGTCAAATACCCTCCGTAAAATGGGATTCTGGGCTTTGGGCTAAGGCCTTGTTTTTTTATTTGAGGATATTATTAAAATTAAAATGATACCATTGTCCTGGCATTTCTCATACAAAATCCCGATTTATAAAAAGGGGGATAGAAAACTTCCAAAAAACGACCACCCATTAGCTATCTTGGATTCAGATTACAAAATGTTTAGAGGTCTAATATTAAAAAAAATAACAAAGTGGTTACAACAGAACTCGATTTTATGTGCACAACAGTATGGTTTTAGGAAATCCACAGGGACAGAAGTGGGTAGACTTCTACTAACAATACTGGAACAAAGGGCATGGATGGTAGGTGCAACCCCAATTTATTTAGGCACTATTGACCTATCCATGGCATTCGATATAGTGGATAGGAATAGACTATTTGGAAAACTGAAAGCCCTTGGAAAGCCGGGTAATACTCATTCATCTACACAAGGACTCACACGTTCAGGATTGTCTAAACATGGATGGTCTGCTATCTTTCCAGATTAAAATAGCAAATGGTCTGAGCCAAGGGTGCATATTTGCTCCCACTCTTTTTAATCTTTAAATCGTAGATGCAGGTGAAAGTTTGGATGAGGCTGCCTTTAAACCACCTAAACGAGAAGGGAAGACATTTGCCTTGTGTGCGTACGCAGATTATTTTCTTCTCATTGATCAGTCACCAAGGGTCTTCAGCGCATGATTTCAGCTTTCAGTGAGTAGAGTGAAGTAAATCATCTGTGTATCAACGCTAATAAAACAACCATCATGAAGCTTACCAATTTCAAAAGACAGAAGGGGTATACATGGTTTATTGATCAGGGAAAATTGGAAATAAAAAATGTGATGATATACCTGGGCTTTGAAATCTTTGACAAGTTTAAGAAATGCCAAAATTGCAATCATTTAAAAAAGAAAATAAGCCTACAAATTGTCCAAATGAGAAAGGTAGAAATATCTCGATCACCCCGTTGTTGTGTTAATACACCACAAAAGTTTTGCCTAAAATAATCTATGGCTTGAACATTTTTCCAGACGGCATAATCAAAGATCTTTCTAAATTTGAGGCAAAGGTATGGAAGAACATAATGTATTGGCTTCCAAAATCAGTTCCAATTGAGGTGATTTGTAACGAGTTGGGTCTGCTCTCATGGGACTGTTGGATCCTCTGGTGCAAACTTTCACTCTACAGAAGACTGATGTCTGACACGGGGGATAACCTATATAGAATATTGGGGGCGGGCTTTAAAGAGGGTACATCTAAGATCAGAATTCTGTTAAAACTACAGAGAATATGGCCGAAAACATTGGAAAATTTGGGCCTTTCAGTTAATGTTCTTGAAGAAAATCCACTTCGGGTAAAAATGCTACTTCAATTTGGAGATTGGGCGGTGACCATGGACAAAGTGGTCTCAACCAAGTTGTTTTCTCAATTGGTTACACACCAAAAGCATGTGGGTCAACCAGAAACATACTTAACTAGATTTCCCAATAATAATTGGAGAAATAGTTATATGAGATTTAGCTTCAATGTGTGGCTCACGGGAGAAATTCTGGAAATTAGAGCAACCAGAACTTCACCAGTGCTAGCACCGCATGCATTTCTGTGTAGATTTTGTAGTCATCCAACAGAAAGGGAAATGCTAAGACATCTTCTCGTAGAATGTGAGGCTTTACTTCTAGAATGGGTTGACGTTAATCGTCTATGTTGGGAGATGATGCATGGAACATCGGTGCCCCTTAAAAGTGCTGTGGTTTGTTTTTTGTCCATAATATGTGGCATTCTAACAATTGATTTAACAAAGGTAAATATTGCTGATAACATTTCGGTTGAGGTAAAGCCCTCTAAGGAATGAATTAATGAATACTGAACTGCCACTGCTAATATGAAAAGTATCAGGATGTAATGTAGAATGGCTCCAATAAATGCTCTGGCAGAGTCATGATGTTTTATCTAAAAGAATCACTTAAGATGATAAAGGATCGTCGGGACAGATATCATGTGACTATGTTGGGAATTATCATATTGTAAAGCTGAGCAAAATTCCTATTGGTCAATGATAACATTAACGAAGGAAGGCGGTTTAATGAGATATTTTTTTCCTCTATTTATTTTTTATTATTTGTGAATTGTTTAATGTTTTATGAGATTTTTTGTACTTTGAATTATGGATGGTAATTTAGTAAATGTTTCTGTTTTTGTTTTCTATTGTAATGAAAAAAATGTATGTCTACTTATCTTGATTTGAATTGTAGATATTGAAGATGTATATTTTATACTTCTTTTTATATTTGTAAACTATAATATTTATGATATGATATGGCATTTATAAAGTGCCTATACACAAGTGTTTCAATTGTGTAATTTTAATGTTTTGTAACTGAAGATGCTATTTGACTTTTCGTTTTTGTAAAGGTTTGTTTACAAACCATGGACAAAGAAAGGAAAAAGAAATCATGACTGGGCCTTATTTAACTATCTGTAGAAACAGACTCACTCATATGTGATTATACTCATGGTGTTACTTTATAAATGTCTTATGTTGTGGGGCGAGTACCCAGGGTGCAGGTATGGGTTTTATGTTGTGGACAGGAAGGCAGAAAGCCATGTATGGGTCTTTTGCCATGCTGATCATGTTTGACTCAGAGAGCAAACCCAGACCCACTAGTTCAGCGAAGGCTCTGATCTACAAATGAATTCTCTAGCTTCGGCACCTCTTAACATTTTTCTAAAACTACAGAGGAGATGAGATGGGAGGAGATGTAGCCTGCTTGCTGTCGAATTAAAATCTGTAACACATTGAAAACAAAGATCAAACTCCAGCTTTTCCATTTCACCAATTATATTATCCTGGTGAAATAATGTTACCATGTTTGGTAAGTGGGAGAACTTCCAGAGGTCCGGGTCTCTAAGAATCCACTAACGTAACTGCAAAATATGTTTCATAAAAGGAAAGTAACGTCTATAATGTCTACTATATATACACTAGAGAATGTGTGGGGGGGATTGATTGGTATTGAGATTCCTTGTTCTGGAAGTTGGAGTTGCTGCTTTGCGGGCTTGGGCCATTGCATTAAGGGCCAGAAAAGTAAACTTGCCCCCAGGCCAAATGTTGCCAGTTCTCCCTGACTTCTGCCATGAATCACCACCATGACTGAATGCATTTTTGTAGACCACTGGGCAAGGGATGTCACTGAATGGAATTTGTGGCAGTGTCCGCTTACATGCCACCTCACTTGCTGCATGACCAACCCCTTACATTTATTGTCATACATGCAATGCAATATGGATTCACGAAATGCAGGGCGTGGTATGAGCAAAGGTGCGCAGGATCTACATCACTGTTGTAGGGCAGGGCAACATACAGCAAGCTCTGGATTTGGCTGGGTTGAGCAGCCCGGGTAGTTGGAATAGCTTACCAGCAAAGTGGTCTTGTAAAGTGCCCCTCTGCTAATAAAGATGGGCACGATGTGCATGGCTCTGTAAGAAACATGCGTGGGGTGGGGAGGCTGCTAGTGGGATAGAGGGAGAGGCTGGTCGGAAGTACCTATTAAATGTGTGATCGTAGGCATTCACTGTGTACAGAGAGAAATACTGCTGTGGTGGGTTGTCAATAAGGGATAGCCAAAGCTGGCAGTGGTCAAAGATGTTGTTAATGAATTAGAAACACCCCTTCTAGTTCAGAGAGCCTGTGATGGCCCTCCCAATTAGACCGGGTAAAATCCTTAAAAGCACATACATACATCTACACACAGATGGCACAATGTACAGTGTCCCAGTTATTTTGGTGGCAAATATTGAATGCACACATATTTCCTTGCCAATATGTCATTGATAGTTATATATTTAAAAAAGTGCATCATAAAGGAGGTCTGATTTTAAATGTCAATAATTATGTACGTGTTGATATGATGGTTCTCTGGTTGCGTTTCTAGAGCCCTGGTTCTCTCTAGGCTGGACTACTGCAACAGCCTCTTTCTCAATCTGCCTTCCTCTACTCTCTGCCCTCTGCAACTAATCAAGAAAAGGACTGCAAGACTTGTCCTTGGCCTCAAGCCCCGGGACCGCATCTCCCCAGCGCTGAAAACACTCCACTGGCTTACTCATTTGTCCACAAGGTCTTCTGGGGCCAGAGCCCACACTACATCCAACTCTCTCTTCCAAAATTCCTTCCTTCTCGAGCCCTTTGCTCAGTAACCTACAACTCTTTGAGGGTCAGACGCCTATGCAGGCAGAGAGTGGGGGTAGATCTCTCTCCTCTGCAGGTGCCTCTCTCTGGAATGGCCTCCCTGCCCCTCTGAAACTTACACCGGACCACCTGAAGTTCTGGAAGCAGCTCAAGACCTTTCTTTCCTCACTGTGTACCGGGCTCCTCCATGAACAGCCTACCCTGCACTGCCTACGGGTTTACCACGCACTTAGGGGCTGTAACTCTAACCTCTATAGTCCACTGCCTCCTTGCACTTACCCAGAGCTGCGCTGCCCTGGCTGCACTTACTCAGAGCATTGCTGCCCTGATTACACTTCCCCCTCTCTCTCCCTGGCACTTCCCCCCTTTCCTTTCCCCCTGCACTTTGCATTTCGCACTTGCACGATCTGAATGACACAAGGTCTAGTAAGATCGTTCATCTTCTTCTCCCTGTCTTCCCTCCCTTCTCACGCCTAGAAACACTTGTGTAGAGGCGCGTTATAAATGACATATCATATCAAAGGGAAATACATTCCCTTTTATTTCTCTCCATTGTCTTACTTTGTACACTCGTTAGCCTAGAAGGGCAACATGGAAAGCTAAGTAAGACACCTGTATTTCTGTTTTGTTCCATTTTTGCAAATAAATACAGAACGTGACTATAGGGATTTGACTTTGTACCTAACCAGTGTAATGACGGTGATAGTAGTACATCACCATAGCTGTATCCCCTTATATCCTGCGGAAGTGACGCCACTTATTGAAGCTCCTCTTACTGTCCAGCGCCATTTCCTTTGTTAATGGTAGAGGGCATTTTTACCAGCACAGGCTACGGTTGAACTCGGTCCGTATTTATACCACTTCCAGACAGTTTGGTGTTTTTGTTTGTGATTCAAGCCAAATACATTCCTTGTGTCCAAAGGAGTACCTGACTTGCTCTATGGGTAGGTTACAGGTTTTTTTGGTGGCGAACCGTGGATGCACATTACTAAACCGTGAATGATTAAGAGACTTTTTTTCCTTCGAAATGCATTAACAACCTGCACGTGACTCAGGGATACAGCCAGTGTATGTACCTTCCGGGAGAATTAGATTGTTCTTGGCGGTAGACCCTAACCCAGCTCTCCGGTCTAACGGAACACACATGGGTCCCAGAGTGTGCTTGGTGTATGACAGGGGTATGCCACCTGCAGCTATCCAAATGTTTTGGACTACAGCAGCACCCATGATCCTCACAATTGATGATGGCAGTTGTAGCACAAAATATGGCGAGAGTCAATGGTTGTGTGTGAAGCCATGGCCTGTGCCAGTTGGAACAGTGTTGACACATCTCCTTTCTGTGCTGTGACCACGTTAAGTTGTCATATTCTGCACCAATGTCCATGGAGGAATCGTATGCTGTGCTGTCAGAACCGGTTGCCACGCAAGCATGTTTGAAGCATTTCAGTGTTACAATTTGCAATCCGCACATAACCGGCCACCATTTTGACCCCGACATTGTTGCTTTGAGCCTTTCTATGACAAAGCAAGCCCTTCTCAAGTCTGCGTTGCGTGCGCTTCCTCCTGTATGCGTTCAGAATTAGCATGCAATACGTTTGCCTTCTGGGCACTTGGGTCGTATTTAGAAGGCGCTGAAAGTCTGGCCGTTTTCCAGATGCCGGCAGTGGCGTGGCCCCCAGTAGGTCAGGAGGAACACATGCTCTCTGAGAGCATCCCTTCACCACAGGAACCCCAGCATCATCAGCTGGAAACAGGATGAGACTGGGCACAAATGCAAAAAACAGAGTGCAGGAATGCCAGGAACCGCATCCTTCCGAGAGAACCCAGCCGGGCGGAATATTTCTCCCATTTTAAAAACCTTGTTTCTTCTGCCATTACAACATACTCTCATACGTGTCTATGGGCCTCATTACGTCCCAGGCGGTAAGTTACCGCCTGGGT
Organism: Ambystoma mexicanum; assembly: GCF_040938575.1. Taxonomy (NCBI): domain Eukaryota; kingdom Metazoa; phylum Chordata; class Amphibia; order Caudata; family Ambystomatidae; genus Ambystoma; species Ambystoma mexicanum. The sequence goes on along the minus strand of NC_090937.1, from coordinate 67,701,534 downwards.
CGTACCTTTACCACCATGGCGTAAAATATGTTTACGCCATGGTGGTTGGCGGACTTACCGCCCCATTCCGAGGTTGGCGGGGCGGTAAGTCCCCAATCCCCATTTACCCTTCCCCATTCCCATTTTTGCCCCATAGGGCATAATGGGAGTGGGGAAGGCGTTAATTACGCCACCGTAAATTACGGTGGCGTAATTAATATCAAGGTCCCTTAGCGCCATGGATTTTAACACCTGCTGAAAGCAGGTGTTAAAACCTCCATGGCGCTAAGGGACCTCGGAATCAGGCGGTAAGGGTCGGCGCTGTTTACGCCGCCGTAAACCCCTTACCGCCTGAGTCGTAATGAGGCCCTATGTTCACCAAGAGTGTCTAAGTTCTCGAAGTGAGGAGCCATTGTGAAAACAAGCCAGCGAATGCTTGAAGGTGTGTTCTGGTGACATAGGGCCTCTCTCAAGTCTCCAGTGTCTAATGCTTGTGTTGCTGGACAGAGACTGCAATGCATATTTCTGTCCTTCACCACAGACCCCTTTTCTTCTCCTGAACTGTTTTTGTGGCTGGGGTCCGGCCATGCAGCCTCAGAGCACCCTAAAAGGTTCGTGGCTGTGGGATCAGGAAAGCCAACAATGACTAAGTGGCACCATGATTTTGCTGGTCTACTGACCGTGTCCAACAGAGCAGGCCTCCTTTTTTAACTTGATAGCGTGAGGGTTGTCTTGACGTAGGACATCTGCCATGCAGACACTCGATGTCATAACACCCCTCTTACAACATAATGATGTTTATGCACGCGAAAAGCCTTATTCATCCATCGTGTATTTTCTCCACCTTGACGGTGGTCGTCAGTCGTCCCCTCTACTCCGGTACCTCTTTGGTGTTTGATGCAGAGGTATAAGCACATTTGTGTCCTGCCTACTTTTTTGCCTCTGGTAGGGTGTCTGTTACCAGTGCTGGAGCATCGCCCTGTCCTTCGGCTCTGGGTTACCTGAATACTATCTAGTGCGCAGGTTCATTCCTAGTTCCTGCAGCGCCAACATCGGAGTCAGTCAGCTCCTCATTCAGTTCATGGAACGCAGTGCAGTTTTGTGTTACACTGCTGCTTTCTCAGTGGGCCATGTTCATGGAGCCCTTTGTGGTGGTAACTGCCGAGGGTCCTGTCTCGAATGAGAGGCATACTCTGTGGTCTGGGTGTCGATAGCTAATCAGTACCTTATGACCCATGACCATGTGACTGCTCTGAATTGTCCTCCCTAGGCTCTCAGTCAGGTTTTCTTCTCTCTCGTTGATATGCAGTGCTGGTTTTACTGACTGCACTTTCTGATACAGGAATGAGTTCAGGAGTGAGGTGTTGTTTGGTAGACCCTAAGGAAAGATGCTAGTACCTGACATGGCAATGACCTTATAGTGTGTGCTAATATGAAGGCTGTATTCAACATTCTCATGAACCTTTCCACATCCGGCATGCAGCCAACAGGGAGTGGCTCCCTTGTATATCACTCAATATACATTTAAGGATGAGTGACATTCTCTACTTTAGGCTGGGGGTCCATTGTCAGACCTGATGGACTGTCATAGTCAATGAGCAGAAACATTTCCTTCAGGAGTAGGATAACAAAGTCAGCGCATGTAGAGGGAATACATTGACATTTGGGATTCTAGGAGAATTCCTCTGTGATGACCATTCACTCTTTGTTCTAGAGAATGGTATTTTGCTTCTGAATAGAGATTCAATTGGAGTACATCGTTCTGCTGCGAGGATGCCTGACACCAGGTACAGCAGGTTAAGGGTTTGGTCGACTTTATTTTCAAGATTTGGAAACCGACCTTGTCACTTCAAAGGCACTTAGTTTCGCTTGCCCCTTCGCACCCAATATGGCCAGGATTTATGTCTTGTGTTATTAGCACTGGAGGATGAAGAGATGAGACCTATGTAATATGACCCCTTTTCCTGCCTCTGACAGCTCAGGTTCTTCTTTCCGTAGAACCTAAAGGAAGGATTGCACAGCTGCTGTCTGATGGGCGTGAAGGCTATGACGTTCTTGATCGACAACCCTCTGGATCCCTTGGTGATGCGCTGAGGCCTCGGCAATGTTCTAAAGTGACATTGTATTTGTGACAGCACCTTCAGTGATCATGGGGAAAAGGGGCTTGTGGTCAGTAATTATTGTTATGAGATGTCCGAAGACATAAGGATGAAAAAGTGGAAACCCCTTAGGAAAGCCGGTGCTGCTCACTGACTTTGAGAGTAACAGTGTTCTGTGTGTGTGTGGAAGCCGGGCTGGAGGCATGATGTTCCATTGGATACCTGTAAACTACAACTGTACCGGGACTGACCGAGACCGACAGGATCTGCGTCCATTGTTATTTCAGAAGTTCCAGTGTGATCTAAATATGCCACTGTCTTAAACACCTTACCTCTCCAGGGCTCAATGAGAACTCTCAGTGGTTCAGTTAGTGGTGGAGACATCTTTAATAAAATGCTCCCAGGAGTTTGCCATGCCAAGAAAGTTCCTCACCTCGGATGCTAGTGTGGGATGTGGAGCTGACTTGATGTCCGTGACTTCTTTGAATCCACTGAATGACCTGTTTACTGGAAAACCTAGCGAACGAATCCCTCTTTCTTTTGCCTTTTAAATGTGAGGCTGTTTTCTTGAAGATGGTCAAAGACTGCTGTTAACCACCTGCTTACATGCTCCTTCTCTGATGCTGCGTATATGAGCACATCACCATCCACTTTCAATGCTGTTAAGGCCCTCCCAGCACATAGTGTATACTTCTATAGTCTGTTGGAATACTTCAACAGCTGACAAGACTCTGAAGTTGACATTGGAAGAGCACCACGTAACATGAGAATGTAGTGATTGCAATGAATGCTTCAAGCATTGGCACCTGGTGGGGCACCGTTTTGAGGTCAACAGAATGAAGAAGATGGTGGAGCCCAGTAAATCCACAATGATTTTGATTGGAATGCCACTCCCACTTAAGGGTCTTGTTGGGCAGCCACTTGTCCATGCAGATTTGGACTGCATCTGGTTGCCTAAGCTAAGGGATGATGACTGTCACAGAGACTCATTGCATACGACCCATCAGCAATTCAATTATGCCTTTGGATGCCAGTGTTTCCAGCTCCACTTCAACCTTTTTACGCATGTGGAATGGTGTTCTTCTATACAGTAGGGTCACTGTTAGGAAAATGTGTTGTCTTTGTGACAAAGTCGATACCATGACCTTGTCAAGAGGTGATGGGTACCCCTCTCATCCTGGCCTAACAGGGAGAAATCCAGTGCCAGTTCTACCCCAGAGAGGGACGGTGACCCCAATTCCTGCCCTCTTCCCATGTGCCAGGTTCTTCATGTGCAATACCAAGTGGCATCACCCCAGGCCTATGATCCAAAATGCAAGAAAAATATTGCCTTTCAGAAACCCAACAAATTGGGAAGGTGAACACACACAAGGTAGAGAACCAGTAGTGCCCGACAGAGGGAGTCCTTTATGCTATGGCAGCTAAAGGACATAATCAGAGAGAGAGATCCACTTTCCACATCGGCAAACATACGCAAGCGCTTTGCAATCAGCATTGCATGAGGGGAAACAACAGAGTCAGGAGCCGGAGCACTGCCTGCCAGCCTCTGGATGTCCGAGGAGTGCAGGGTGGGCCCCCTAGAGCACCCGCAACTGGAAGCATAGAGGCTACCACCCCAACAGACTGTACTTCTCTTTAGGGGAACCGCCTAACATAAACCTGAACACTTTACATTGTAGGCTGTCATTCCTGCAGCACAGTGACCCAGCGCTGGGAAAAGGACTAGGTCTTAACCCACACTTTCAAATGTTCTGCAAGCCTGATCCTTCCCGGGTGTGGAAGACAGGGCCAGATTGGTCAGTATCAGAGAACCAATCAGTGGAAAGGGAGGGGATTAAAAGAAGAAGCAGGAAACAGGAAGGTGTGAGGTTAGAGGAGGTGAAGGTGGACGACAAAGAGACGAGCAGTAGAAAGAAATGTCAAGTGGATTGAGGAGGTTATTTTTGGGGCAGGTGAGGTATTGGTAAGTGAGTGAAAGTTGTACTGCGTTGCAGGTGTGTGTGAAAGAGTACAAGTGTCCTTATGATAGGGAGTGTAGGGAGTAAATGCCAAGTGCTTGTGTGAGTGAACGGACCGTGTTTCAGTAACAGTTGGGGTGGAGCAGGAAGTAGTAGTGTGGAGGAGAAGTATTCATATGGAGAAGGAAGTAGTATTGTGGAAGAGGGGGTAGCAGAGTGAAGGAGGGAGTTTAGAACAGAGGTGGGAGTAGTAATAGGAGGGGGTAAATGGTGACATCGAAGGGTGGAGGAGTGGCTTAGAAGGAGAAAAATTATTCATATGAACAGAGGGTGAAAGGAATTAAGGAGGGTGGAATTGGATGGAGGATAGTAGTGAGAGCAGATCACCGAGAAGTTAGAAGGAGAGGAGTGCTAAGATGGATTTCTGAACTCTGACCTGGTGGTGGGCAGAGGTTCAGAAGGCCAGCCTAGTTTCTTGCAACAGTGTACCCTTCTGGACAAGCCAGACCAATCAAGGTAGCATTGGCAGCGGTCAAGACTCGGTCTCAGGAGCGGTGAAGGTGATCGAAAGCCCACAATGAGCACACACAGTAAACAAGACCACAAATTACTCTCAGACAGGTGTATATATTAAAAATACACATACATTTATTAAAGGCCTTTTAAATCAAACACAAAGTAATTATTCAGCAATATTAACGAAACCAACACAGCTCTGACTAGGAAACCTATATACAGTAACCAATGGCTTAATGAGATATTACACAGTACAGATCAACAACTTGCAAAGAAAGGGGTTCACAGTGCGAATATCTTATAGGCAGTCTTTCACAATTAAAACCCTAGCTAAGAGGCAGTCCATTCCCTAGGATGAGTGGAGCCTTGTGCTCAAAAGTACATTTGGTGCTGATGCACATGGTGATGTGGTTAAGTTCAAAACGGGGTCTCTTCAAAGGGCTGTAGTGGTTCTGGAAGGTGGGTGAGGCAGTGAAGAATATGGTCCCACTATTCAAGGAGGGTCTCCCCAAGAGGGTAGAACACGGTCCAAGAGTTGGGAATAGCTCAGTAGCACAGGCTACCTCAGTAAAGAAGAGTGGCCCTGAGGGGACACTCGTGCATAAAAGTCTATGGATGCGCCAGGGGCCACTGGTAAGGTTGCAAGTACTACCGACCCTCACCGCACTTCAGACCAAACTTCGGCAGTCAAGTTCACTTAAGGTACAGGTTAAAATCCTGCAGTTGCACGGCTCTGCGGCTTTCAGGCGCTGCATTCTGGAATCAATTCTGTGGTGGAATAGTGGCGATTTCTCCGCTCCTGGTGAAGGGATCAGGCCAGTTCCAATGCAGCAAGTCTGAGGGCAGAGGGAGGAAGAGCATCAGGTCACCCACAAATTTTGTCACCGCATCTGGGCGACACAGTAACTGCGTATGCTCGGGTTCAAACATACTCTCCTAATTCCACACCTAGGAATGCTAGGTGTACGAAATTCGGCGGGAGAGTGCCTTATACCCAGAGATTACAGTCTCCAAAGGTTCAAGTCAGAACTTGAGATGTCGGCGTTTCCAGGGCAAAGGTCCCGTACGAGCTTGTCAGTTCACTGGGTGGAACACTTCCGAAAAGGCTCACTTACAGGTTAAGCAGGAGGTGTCGAGAATAGTTGGTTCCACTATTAAAATGGGTCAAAGCACCCTTGCATGCCTTCTAGGTTCGATCAGAAACAGGGGTCCGATGGAACAACAGCGGGCTCAGGGTGCCAAACCTTCCAGTGGGTCACCAGTGGTTACACAGAGATGCTTCTTTGATTCTGGATACTTTGCTACTTTACAAAGTTCAGTGTGAACTCGGAACATCAACCTGGAATGGGTGTAAGATGCCTTCTCTTATCCAAAATCTCCTTCACGCCACAATGAAGAGAAAGCAATAGAAGATCTGGTCACACACAGCCATCCCAGACATGAACCAATCATGGACCACGGTGGTCCCCTTACTCCCAGCACACCAGACATCCTGGCACCCAGGATGTGTATTGGAACTAGACAGCTCCAGCCCACATCCTGGGCGCACACACACAAGGCATGCAGAAACCCGTGAAAGCTTCGGTCTGCTCAGGGATCTGCATGACCAAATAAGGAATTTCCTGCTCAACCTGGGGAAGGCAAAGGGACAAGATGGCCAAAGGACAGAACAAAGGACCTCATGGCATGACCACTTTAGGCACTGGCCACTGTCCTGGGCCAAACGCGATAAATGCAGTATGGACCATAGAAAAGAGTTGAACATGCATAAAAAATAACAGCTGTCATGAGCTCTGTCCCAGGCACATGTGTACATTAACCAAGAATCCTTTGAGGGTGTCTAGGGCCTTCAAAATGAAAAAGGGACCCCAGCGGACTGTACTGTAAGGTACATTGTGCACTGATAAAATGTTACTAAGAAATAGCAATAAAGTGAAAAGACTAAGGGAAACAAAGTCTCCCAGTACTGACAGTCTTAAGGGCATGTCAGTTTCCCCATAATAAAATGAGCAAAAGCCCAGCGGAGTACAGCAGAAGGCTGGGCTTCATGGGCAAATGTCAGGCTAGGATGGTCAGACAACAGCAAAAAGTTGGGGGTTCACAACTGGAGGGAAACCTACCCATAAATGGACATTTTTCCAAATAAGAGGTATGTGGGCATGATAGAAAGGAGACCAATCAGGCAGAGTGTCAGTAAGGCACAATTCTATACTCCTTATAGATTATTAACCTCTGGATAGAGTTGGGGCAGTCTAGGAAGTCCCTGAGGGAGTTTAGATAGAGAAGACATTGTAGAGTTATGATTTGTTATGTATTGTTTTCTAATAGTAAGGACTAAGAGACTCTTACAGTGCACAAATGGAGAGATTTATATTCTAATACAATTAATAAATTAATTTGTATTTCATAAGATGATCCCATTTCACATATATGGGTAAAGGGATAGCTGCTGTGCTGAATATAAGGTATATCAGCTGTCGGTTGTGCAGATGTGCTTGTAAAATAAGTAGAGTTTTATAAATTCAAGGCACTGATTGTTCGTCAGCTACCACACATTGTGCTCCTCCCATTTGGAACTATGGCAGAATCGGACACTTTAACATTTACTGATGCTAAGGTCACTTTGTTCAGCGGACCATCCTTTTTTGAATATGTGGATATTCCAGGAACAGGCAGTACTTTAGCATCTAGTGATTCACTTTTGTGATTGAAGAAAAAAACAGTTCCGTGCTGAATTGCACAGGCATGTTTTCAAAGACTATGGGGGTCATTACATGTTTGCTGGACCGGCAAACTACGAGTTCTGCTCGTGGGTGCCATTATGGCTGCCAGGTCTGACCGTGTCCGGCAGGGCCGTAATGACCCAGTAAATGCCCATTCGCGGGTGCCGGAAAAAATGGCAAAGTTTGGCGGCAGCCTGCCGGTTTTACTGGCAAGGCTACCGCCAAGCTTGTAATGAGGCCCAAATCGAAGGTAATTCCATTGGGTTTACAAGTAAAAATAATTGCTTTTCTCTTTTTACACAACAGTGAGATTTATTTGAGCAGTCATGATTGTCATTACTAAGTATTAGCCAAAAACTACTGGAAGATTTACAAAATCAAGAACAGTCTTTCTTGACCAGTTCCCTCATTAAGAAAGCTAATCTTAAATTGAAAGCCAAAAATAAGACGTTTCAGGAGTTTCGAACAATAACATTAATACAAAAACTGCTAACCTAAAAAAAGACACTGAACATTTCAGAAAAGAGATCATATACCCATATTTTGTAGACGACTTTATCATTATACTAAATTGACCACCTATGCATTCCCGTAGTACTCAACCATTTGATAATCAAAGAAAATGGGTGACTTTTTCAGACGCCTCGTCAAGCAATTCAGAGACTGATGGAGATAATAATGGCCCCAGTAAGAGAAGTGAAGGAAATAATAGAGGTCAACTGAATTTATTAGGAAGAGGGGAACTAACAAGGTTCAACGAGGTCATTCAAATAAGGAAATGCAGAAACAAGATTATATGTTTACAATTCGGAGACGGTGATACCACCACTAACTGTCACCTTACCTATCTTTAATCAATCCTCAAGATTGCCTTGTAACCAGAATTGGATGTTCTTAGCCGAGGTATAATGTTTTTCCCTACACAGAACCCAATGAAAATCCAATTGTTTACTCAACTAAAACAATTCTTTTGAAAAATAAGATTAAACACATATTTTTCAGTTATTCACAACATTACTAGTGGTACATTTACTGGATTGCAACAACCTTCTACGTTTACATACGTGACATCATCAATTGTATTGAATGAAGTTGAAAAAACAATACATTCTAAATTTCATTCCAACATACATAACCTGCAACAAGAGTAATTTAAAGTTATTGAATCATTGAGAAGTGATTGATCTATTGTGATAAAGCCAGCAGATAAAGGGGGTGGGATTGTAGTCATAGATGCTGGCAAATATGACCGTGAAGTATTGTGACTGTTATTCATCCTATGTCACTATTCTAAAATATTGAATAATCCAATAACTGGTATTGAACAACAAATTAAAGTACTATCAGATACGGCCTTAGTGCAAGCCATAATATACAAAAAAGAAGATGACTCCATCAATCAATCATCGGGGGCAATCCGGATATTTTATATTCTCCTGAAGATTCATAAAGATGCTATGCATCCCCATGGCCATCATATAGTGTCACATGCAGGTCAATATTGGAACCTCTTGCCCAATATGTATAGCACTTTATCCAACTGTTGGCAATCTCAACACGTTCCTATTTGAAAAATACTCATGATGTAATTAATCTAGTTGAGAATTTGGAATTCAACCCTGAAAAACACATTTTAGTGACGTTAGACTTAGACTCACTATATTCAAATATCCCTCAGAAGAATTCCTTGATGACATTGAGAGAAGCTAGGGACACTAGGGTAGCTCAACATAATGTCTCCACAGGCTTGGTAGTGAACTGTGCTGGACTGGTGCTTACAAATACTTTTTTCATGTTCAAACATGAGTTTTTTTAATCAAACTAAGGGAACGACTACAGGAGGTTCAATTGCACCAAATTTGGCCATCTTGTATTTGTCCTAATTTGAAGAGACTTATATTTAATCCACAGTTGACCCATCTTAGAATCAATGGTTCTGTATAAAAGATGAATAGACAATGTTTATCCTTTGGAAAGGTTCAAGAGACAATATGAAGGCATTCATAGTTTGGGCTAATAGCATTGATGTAAATTTAAAATTCACATGTTGGTGCAGAACAGAAAGTATTCCTTTTTTGGACTTGAAAATATGCACAGAAATTGAATTTTAGAAGTTGTCTTGTTCCAAAAACCCACCATCCACAATACTACATTGCCATTCTAGAGTCACCATTTTAAATCATTGTTGAAAAATGTACCTTATTGTAGGTTTCTGCTTATCTGCCACAATTGTACAAGTGTGGCTAATTTCAACAAAAAGCCAGATATGAGGACATGAAGAACAGATTAACCACACACCCTGATGGTGTCTTTGGTGAAACACCCATATAATACTGGGACAAAGACAACCAATAGAGGAATACAGTATGTGGATCAGACAGAGGGGCATAACTTAAATACTATGCCAGGGAAATCCTGTGGCAGTATCATGAATATGAGTGGCAGAGACGTGGAGAATGAGAGAGCCTGCGAGTTCCAAACCAGCTGAGAGTTGAATGCTGAAGGAATCTTGGTTGCGCTGCGCCTGACCGGGGAAAGAAGCCTGTGTACAACTTCCGATGTGGGAAGGTGGAGATGGGAGAAGACACAAGAAGTGAAGCTGGATGCAAAGCTTCCTGAACCAAAGCAAGTGAAGGTTGGTGGCGTAGATGTAAGCAAATGACGTGGACCTGGAGGTCCATGAATAACACCAAAACCACTTGTGGAATAGTATAATGGAAAGAACTGATTGAATGAAGTACAGAAGAAAGAGAAGCCTACCTGACAAAAAAAGGAGAAGGTCCCCACCTGTTGGGAGCCCCAGTGATGCTATCTTCAAAGAGTCCAGCTAATGGGGAATTAAGGAAACCCAGAAAATGGACCATAGATAATAACAAGAATGCGTATACTCATCCCAGTCAAGGCCGAGTATTAAGACTGTCTGAAGAGAGTGAGAATCATTACTGAAATGCTCCTACTCGTCCCAGTCAAAATCAAGTGCTAAGATTGTCTGAAGAGATTGAGAATCATTACTGGAACATTTCTACTCGTCACAGTCAGAATCAGATATCAAGATTGTATGAGCAATCACAAGTGGAACACTTATTCTCATCCTAGTCAAACACAAGGGTCAAGAGAATATGAAGAGAGTAACAATTATAATTGGGACACGCAAACTCGTCCCAACCAAAATAAAGAAAGGCCATTGAAAAAAGGAGAAACCTTGAGTCAATATAAAGAAGATAGCAATTTATATGTAAGTGAAAGAGAAGGGGTAAACCCTAATAAAGTGAAAGGAAAAGAGAATAGAAATGAAAGAAGCAGAAAATGAATAAAAGACACGGTGGTGATACTGAAGAATCCAGTATCTAAACCGTATAATCTGATGAGAATAGTTTCCAAAACTCTCTGAGGATATGCTATTGAATTGAATGTGGAGGAATGCCGCCTTAAAGGAGAAGGAGGAATTATCCTGTGCTTTAGTTGTTATAATAGTTGAAGGGTCAGTAAAGGTAAGTTTGGACAGTGGACTGAACTTGGTTTGGACTCTTTCTGACACCTGACCAGCACATTCATAGGTTTTGTTAAGTAAAGAACTACCATAGTTTGGGGAAAACACAGAGTTTTCGCCTTTCATTTAATAGATAACTAACTTTCGATTGAAAACCAGAGTAGTTTCTCTTCTTCTGACCCACCATATATGGTGTTAGAGTGGGAACAGGACCAGCGGATAAAAGTTGGGGGGCCCTACAGTTCTCCAAAATGAAGCCCCAAGGCCCATGCACCTTCAGTAGCCACAGCAGACTCAATTGGCTTTGATTTGCAGAGCACCTCTGAAATGATAATACTGGCAGGCAAAATATGTCTACTTCCTACTGGATTAGTCTTAGCACCGCTAAAAGAACATATATACGGCTAGCATCACAGTCAGGACTAACCTGGAGACATCAATTGGAAGTAACTGTAGGAATCATTGACCAAGACTATCAGGGTGATGTTAAAATCCTGCTACACAACCCATATACAGTAAAGGAGGGGGAAAGGATTGCCCAAGGCATTTTTGTAAAAGCTTTGCTTCCCATACGACATGAAGTATCAACCCAGAAAGACAGTGATAGGGGTTCTCAAGGATTTGGTGAGCCGATAAACCAAAAAAAGCAAAGTCTTCACCAGGCAGGGAAGAAGTCGGTCTCCTTCCCGATTTGGCAAGTGCTCAAAGAAACAACAGAATCTTGGCCTAGTCTTTCACAAAAGCAGTCCCAGAAGAAGGAAGAAGTCAGGGTCGTCACTTCTTTTTCTCAAAAAAGTCCCTTATCTACATGCAGGATATTAAGGAACGCCTCAAGCCCAGTTGGTAATACCCTGAAGCCATAGGAGAGTGGACTTAGAGCTAGTCCATTCACACTTAACTGCAGGCCATCAAGGAGTCTGAACCAGAGGAAATACCTGGATCGCTCATACTTGTCCCTGTCAAGATTGAGTAGTAAGATGGTCTGAAAAGAGTGAGAATCATTAATGGAATGCCCCTACTCGTCCCAGTCAAAGTCAAGTGCTAAGATTGTCTGAAGCGATTCAGAATCATTACTGAAACCCTCCAATCTCATCCCAGTCAGAGTCAGATAACATGATTGTATGAGGAGAGTAAGAATCACAAGTGGAACACTTCTACTCATCCTAGTCAAGCACAAGGGTCAAGTGCATATGAAGAGAGTAACAATTATAATTGGGACTCGCAAACTCATTTCGACTAAGATAAAGAAAGGACATTGAGAAAAGAAGATATCTTGAGTCAATTCTGCATCTGACCCACCACACCCCTTAAACTGATAAAAAGCAGGCTATTCGGATTGTGAACAGTCATTACTCACACACAAGAAGAAAAGAGATAACACTAACAGGCTTGTATGTCTTTCAACATACTGCCAATTTAGGTAAGATATTCATGTTTTCATTTTGAAAAGGTGGCATCTTTTGAGGTCACTTGATTCTACGCTAGCTAAGCCAATACTCGAATTAATAAAAGGAAAGAGTTTAAAGCAGAAAGAAGCATGAGCAGTACGTACCCCAAACAAATAACATAATACCATCACTTCAATGTGGAACATTCCACCAATCCAAGGACATATCCACAGTAGACAGTGCATGACCTGTAAATTCTCACAAAGAATGATTTAGTAAAACCTGCAAAAGTCCATATTTAATTATTTAATTTACATTATTATGTGTCCATGTGAGAAAGTTTAGGTTGGAAAAACAAGTAAGTGTTTGCATTAATGAACATTGTTTGATAATTCAGATAAAAAAATCTAAATTCACCTTCGATATCTCACTATGTTGAGACAGGGCATAGGCCTGATGATATTTTCTGGTTTGCAATTGAAAAAGCCAACTCAGACATATGACAATTGAGAAATCCAAATCTAGTATGAGTTATTTGCCATCATGCACAAATTGTTTCACCCCTACCTCCTCCATCCAACTGCACCTAGGACAGCACCTGGCACACCAACATACAAAATGCCCTACTTCACAAAGATAACACACTTAAAAAAAAGATTACAAGCAAAAGAACAATTCTTGTGATAACAGCTGACCCTCTGGTCCCTCCCAACAAAGCCCAATCTCCCCAACAAAACCTGCCCTCATTTAGCTTCAAACCTATCACAGAACAGAAGGCAGCCCAGATCATCAACATTCTTAAACCTTCCTGCTGTCAGCCAGACATATTTCCTGCAACAGTCGTCAAGTACTGTCTGGATCCACTAGCACTGTTCATCGTCACTCTGATCAATGCCTCATTCACCACAAATTCAGTACCAGCTAGCCTGAAGGACGCTTGGGTCCTTCCCCTCCTAAAAAACCCATCACTGGACACGGCATATCCCCAAAACCGCCCCATCACCCAGCCCCGTTCTTCTTGAAAATCCTGCACCAGTAATCCTACCTCCAGTTTCAACACTATCTGGAATCTAATAACCTTTTGGGCTTGCATCAATCCTGCTTCTGCCCATGTCATCGCACCGAAGCTGCCCTGCTAGACCTAAAAAAACAATTCAACCTAATTAAAGATGCAGGCAACTCAACACTTTTACTCTTGCTAGACATGTCTGCTGCCTTTGACTTGGTGGACGACCAAACACTGTGCCGACACCTGGCCTTGGCCGCTCATTTCTCCCCAGAAGCTATCCACTGGACCTTCTCCTTTCCATCAGGAAGGAACATGAGAGTCTTCTCGACCAGCACAACTGCTCCCCGAGCTGAGGTTATCTGCAGTTTCCCGCAAGGTCCTGCATGTCCCCCATCCTCTATAACACATTTACTAAACTCCTTTTGCTTGATGACAAAGGCATTTCCTATACCCACTATGTAGATGACATGCAGATCCTTCTCCCCTTGACCAGGAACTACACTATAGACTTTACCAATTTACAATCAATCTTCTACATCGTCAAGGCCTGGGTGGCTGCCCACCACTGATATTGATATTTTATTTCTATCGCGCTCATACACATGTGTTTCAGAGCGCGACAAGGCAAGGGAGGGGAACAGGGGAGAACAAAACAATGATCTTACTAGGCCCAGTGACATTGAGAACGTGCAAGTGCATGGGGGAGGGGGAGGGGGAAAGTGCATGGAAGGAGGGAGAAGTGGAAAGTGCGGAGCACCATCTATGTCTCAACGACATAAAGACTGACATTTTGTTGGTGGGAATCCAGAACTCGCTGAGTAAACTCAGCCAATCCTACAAATCCTTCACCATAGACAGCATCACCATCCCAGTCTCCAGGAAAGTCAAGACCTAAGGCGTCTTGCTTGACGCTACCCTCCCCTTATCTTGACAAGTCCACGTGATCGCCCCATCCACCACAAATACATCCAACTTAATCAATGCCTGTAGACCCTTCCTAACCATGGAAAGCAGTGTCACCAATTCTACACATCTCATAGGCTCTAGACTTGACTGTTGCATTGCCCTATTCACAGGAATATCAACACACAATATGAACAAGCTTCAAATCATATAAAACAATGCCCTCAGGGCAGCCCTTAACATCCCCAAATGGGATCACATCTGAGCAGCAAGAATGAGAGAACATTGGCTACCAGTCCGTGAGTGAATCATTTTAATATCCCTAGCCATTATGCGCAAATGCATCACCAACTCAGCACCAAGGTATCTTTCTCATAAATATGGAAAATCACATTCCTCCAGACCGACACAATCTAAATACTCTTACCCACCACGCATCCCTGACTTCAAATGACAAAGATCCGGCAGGTCGAGCATCACCGCCATGAAAGCCAGGAACTGGAATTTTTCACCCCCAGCACTGAAAGTCGAGCAATCATATTGGCTCTTCCGGAAACAGCTCAATACACGACTTTTTTCAGCAAATCTGCCTTTTGTATGAAAACCACCACATTATTCCTTGTAACTATGTTTCTCCTATATCTCCTGTAACTAGCACCTTGATTCCCTCAGGCTTAGTGCGTTTAACAAATGTAAAAGTAAATAAATAAATAAATATAGCAAGTAAGTTATAAGGAGCAATTTTGGATGTATCATTTTAGATCTTGCGAAAACGTGTTCAATATGTTAGAATAATATAATTCTGTTCGGTAATTCCACAAAAAGATGGCCACCATTCTTTGCTTTTCAATGAGCATGCAGTGGTCACTCTTCCATTCTTTGTAAAGAATGATGACGTAGGTCCTTCATTTGAATTATCACACTAACACGCTGTTGTAAATCAAAGCAGGAATGGCCGTCAGTGAAAAAGACGTGGTTATTATTTAACCGCTGCTCTGTTCTGGAATTATGTCTTAGAATGCTGTTGTCAGTGCGACTGCACTATACGACACAGATGTCTGCTATGAAGACGCTGAAGTTGCCATAAAAACAGCTTGTGTTCTGCTACTTGGGATTTACATGTTCCCAGCATAGTGAGCACTATGATGCATAAACATGCGGATTACCTAAGCCATAGTCACATGTCCAGGTTGCAATGAGGATAAATGAAATGCCACCGTTTAAAGAATTATTTTGCCATACCAAGGGTGAGTAGTACAACAAAAGTGTGGGGTGCAGGTGATGGGCACAAAGAGAGTGCATTTTAAGCAACGCTTTCTTACTGTCTCACACACAGGCTGAAGAAATTATCATCCTGTGTAAAGGAGTAAGAACATTTATTTTAAAACATTAAATGGAATGAGTTAAAGGTTCTTGGCCTTATAAAATATAAATTAACATTGAATCCAATTGTTGTTTTAGATATATGAATCCTCATTGAATTGGCTTCTTTAAACATTGGTCACCCTGAATAAGATGCGGTGTAAATCAGCGAAACACATTGAAACCGGTTGATACTTTCTGTCAATCCATCACGGTGACAAGAGGTCACACTAATTTCCACCACTATTAGATTAGATTAGGTGCCCAAAATATTTGGTAAATGATTATCTTAATCATAAAGTGAAGGGACTATGGATGCAAAAACTGATTAAAATAATTTTCGTACATTTTTGTAGACATGTTATAATGATTGTTCGTTATGGGTGTCACTGCGTGTAATTGGATGAAAGGTCCTCAGCGCGTACGCGTGTAAGTGACGTCGCACGTGTGGGCTGGGTTAAAAGGTACGCGTAGGATGCCATTTTCTTGTATGTGCTTTCTGTGGAGAGCGAGCGGGTGATTCTTGTACTTCTTGTCAGTTCACAGGCGATTACTTCACAACGGTTCCAGTTCGTACTCCTTGTATACTCAGACAGCGTTCAATTCTTCTTTTTGGCGGGGGTGTTGCCAATGCACACACGTGCGTCTTTTTCACATACTTTTTCCAGGCAGACGGTGAGTTGCGCACATATTTTTCAACTGTGGTTGCCCCCGTGTGTCGCGTACCCATTCAGAGGTCATTGTAGCCTGCGTGTACCACGCGTATGCTTATTTTTGTGTTTCTGGGTGCCACAGAGTAGTGCAGGTTCTCTGTTCCACGCATGTGGGCTACCAGGGGGCGTGTGCATGTTAAATTTTGTTTTCGAGGTGCCTGAGCATTGCGTGACCCGTCATCTTCCCCAAGGGGTCACAGACAGCCTTGCTAGAGCACTAGGGTACGTATTCCATCTAGTACCCTACCCCTTTCACCCCAATTGCCCAGGACAATTGTTTACTGCACCTCCCATTCGCACAACAACATCAGTGCCATGGTTGGGAGGCGACCAAGCAGTAAGGGAGGCAAAGTTGGCTGACCTCCATGAGGTGGGCGCGGTAGGGGACGTGGCCAGGATGTGCAGGGTGGCCCAAGAGGCCAGTGTGTGGAGGACCAATCAGGAATACCTATGCCCCCTCCACCAATGGGTTGGGGAGATGCAGCTGAGACCATCCCAGCTCAGGCCTTCTTAATAGGGCCCATATTGTCAAATGAACTGGCACAGGATGACTCCCAGGCTGACTTCCGTGTCACCAAGTCAAAGCCACATGTGACGTTGAAAGTTGCTGTCACCAGGCCACATGGATCTGGGGCAGCCATGTCATCTGCTGCCCAAAGTAGCCAGGGTGAGGAGGCTGCAGGGGCAGCTGCAGCTCAATCCACCCCAGCTCCGAGTCCCGCAGCCGGGACAGTGTTGGTCCAAGTCCATCACACTGAGGTTGGTCCTGCCAACATCACCCAGCAGCCAATGCCTGCAGTGAGACCTTTGGTCATCGTGCCTTTGGCTACTTCCAGTGCCCAGTCCACCTGCGCTTCAGCCCCTACCAACCAGAATGGCATAAGCCACTCAGGGTCCGCACCACCTTTAAAAAGGAATAAGGGTGCTCTTGAAGTACAGGCTGGGACCCCAGACACGGCTACCCACTCCGGCACGTCAAGGAAGCCTAGTTTCAATGATGCAGAACTAGACGCACTTGTGGGCTACGTGTCGGCCCATGGCCATGAAATGCTGGTGACTGCAGGGTGCTAGACTACAACTGCTCAATGTAGGACCCACTGGCAGTGCATCACGGACCAGATTAGTTCCCTTGGATTTGTGAGGCACACAGCTGATGATTGCTCTAAGCGGTGGAATGACCTCAAACGCAGAGCAAAGAACAAGCTGGCTTCCAATCATGCCTCTACTCTGGTGACTGGCAGTGGGTCTCCACCAGAGGAGGAAGTACTCACAGAACATTAGTTTATCGCTGGAGACTTTATCACAGAGGATCAGATCCAAGGCATGGGAGACCTAGCAGATCATGAGGCAATGTCCGGTGAGTGACCATGCATGTGTGTGCTGTAAGGATATTTGGCGTGTTACAGCACAGAGTACAGCACTACTGCACAGCTAGCAATTTTTTTTGATGCAGCACCACCACATGGGTGTGGTGCATTGCTATATGTGTTGCCAGAGTAACATGGACACATAAGTAAAGACAGGCTATTCAGTCAAAAACGATTTTTACATATAAGATGCAAATCTATTTTTACAGTTAAAAGCACACATGTGCACATTCAAAAATGCACACTATTTTTCACCTAAAATGCCTATGTTGCAAGAGACACATTTGAAAATTAATAACTAACCTTATTAATAGCTAACCTGACTAATAAAACTTCATTTAACATAACCCACTAATAAAAATGTGTCTCCACTGCAGAATTAGGCCTACTCTGAAAGTGAACTTTTAAACGCACATTCGTTTTTTTTTCTCTGCTGCCCTGTCCACATAACTACAGGAAGCAAAGAGCTCGAAGGAACAGGAAATCAGTTTGTTACAATTTTTACTGTAGAAATGAGCCATTGTGTAGTGAGGGAGGAGATGACATTATTGATTCTGATTGGAGCAGCGTCATAGCAAGTATCATGCTAGAGGCTGTGATTAGAGTTTTGCTGGGGAAGCTTGAGGAGAGGGGGAGGACAATCGAGATCTTGCAGAGCTGGGAGAAGGACCTGTTTCCCGACTGAAGCATTCCTGCTGCAAAAGCTGAGAATTCCAGGCAATAACCCCGGTTTGAGAACGGCAGACGCTTGTTTTCACTGGGGTTAATCTTCAAGGGAGCCAAATTCAGAAAGAGAATAGCCGGAGAAAACGCATGCTGAACAGATAAGGTAATTACAGAAGTGTGGGAGCTGTGCAAAAGTGTGCGAAACTGTTCAGTCAGTGTATTCGAGGGAGTCCCAGTCCCTTATCAGCATATTTAATGTTACCAATTGAATATATTCTCGCAGTTCTCTGTTCATTTTATCACAAATAATGTACCATTTCATTTATTTCTGTAAAAAAGGGTTAAACTGTGTTTAAAGGAAATTTCTATAATACAAAAATATCTGAAAACAGATAGCTAGTGTATATTATTTCTCTCTTTCATTTTGCATGGGAAAAGGTTTAAACGTGGGTAGATCTTTAAACAGTGCAATTGTCATTTTAAAACAGATGTGTGCATGATTATATTCAGTATGGACAGTTGTGAGTGACTGTTTATAGCATAGCCTGTTGGAGGTACATGAGCCAACGGGAAGAGAGACTCTCTGGACATAGTTCCATACCATATATAAGGTAGTGGAAATTACCACAAAAATACCACAATAGCCCATGGTGGCACACAACACTAACACTGAAAATGTGGTATCCCTAAAATGTAGGCCTGAGGTCTCTCTAGTGATCAAGAACAATCTAGATAAAAAACAAAGGATGTTGGATATTGGGGCCACAAATAAACCAACCACTATACCAACCAACCACGCAAATTATCGCGCACATTATCTAAATAGGTCTGAATCCTGAAATAATGCAATGTATTATTGTTATGTGTGATCCAATATGAATACAGAGAGTGATTATTGCTAAAGGTATTTTGGCGGTAAGAAAATACCGCAAAGCCCCAAATATCCACAAAATACCCAACATTTGCAGGCCGAATCATTGAATAATTAGCGCGGCGCAAGTGGGCAAAAACGTGCGAATCGCAGTGGAATAGCGAAAATCGCAGTGCAAGTGCGAAAATCGCACGAAAAGCAGCGCACGTCGATTCATGGAAGTCCGTGCGCGAGAAAACCAGCGGATGTGCGATAAAAAGTGCGCCGCACACGTTGGCGCACAGGCCATCTAACAGCGTGCGCCAGGTCACAGTGAAAATCGCACAGGCCACAGCAAAATTCGCACATAGCTTGGCGCACGCTACAAAAGTAGGCGGAACACGGGCGTAACACTCGGAATGGGGAACAACTTGCAAAAACGTGGGCGTCACGGGGGAAGTACAGGGCACAAGTGCGCGGAACGCCCACACGCTCGCTTACAACACGTATTCATGGAATAGAATAGGGCAAAAAAGCGCACGCTCAAACCAGCGCACAGGCACAAACACGACCGCCACAAGAAAGCAGGCGGTAGCGTCTCTGCGGCTGTAAGAAATGTGCGCCAAAAGGTGCGCCAACAAATAGCACCCATATACTGCCATGATGAATGTCCTATACTGTGGCCCTCCAGGACAAATGACGTGCAAAGGGGTACCCACAAACACGGACACGCTGACAAAAAATACATGTGCGTGTATACCGGGGTGCGCGGGAAGTCTCACACGCGATTTGGCCGGGTAGGTGTATTTCAGGGGTGCGCGGGAAGTTCCACACGCGATTCCATCAGGGTACGTGTATTTCAGGGGTGCGCGGGAAGTCCCACACGCGATTCCATCAGGGTACGTGTATTTCAGGGGTGCGCGGGAAGTCCCACACGCGATTACAGCAGGGCGCGTGTATTTCAGGGGTGCGCGGGAAGTTCCACACGCGATTCCATCAGGGTACGTGTATTTCGGGGGTGCGCGGGAAGTCCCACACGCGATTCCATCAGGGTACGTGTATTTCAGGGGTGCGCGGGAAGTTCCACACGCGAATAGCCTGGGCGCGTGTATTTCAGGGGTGCGCGGGAAGTCCCACACGCGATTACAGCAGGGTACGTGTATTTCAGGGGTGCGCGGGAAGTTCCACACGCGAATAGCCTGGGCGCGTGTATTTCAGGGGTGCGCGTGAAGTTCCACACGCGAATAGGCTGGGCGCGTGTATTTCAGGGGTGCGCGGGAAGTTCCACACGCGAATAGCCTGTGCGCGTGTATTTCAGGGGTGCGCGGGAAGTTCCACACGCGAATAGCCTGGGCGCGTGTATTTGAGGGGTGCGCGGGAAGTTTAACACGCGATTTCAGCAGGGTACGTGTATTTCAGGGGTGCGCGGGAATTTCCACACGCGAATAGCCTGGGCGCGTGTATTTCAGGGGTGCGCGGGAATTATCACACGCGATTTGGCTTGGTACGTGTATTACAGGGGTGCGTGGGAAGTTACACACGCGATTAGGCTGGGTGGGTCCTCCATGTGTTCCCTGTACACCCTCGACGGCCCTTGCAGGCAGCCCACAAAACAGGGGAGTACCCTGCACACCTGCTCATGTCTCCCACCACCCCCACCCCCACCATCCAGGGGCACCCTCCACCAGGCCCCCACTCATGTCTCCCACCACCCCCACCCCCCAGCAGTGCAGGGGCAGCCTCCACCAGGCCCCCACTCATGTCCCCTATCACCCCCACCCCCCCGCCACCAGGGGCACCCTCCACCAGGCCCCCACTCATGTCTCCCACCACCCCCACCCCCCCAGTCACCAGGGGCACCCT
The DNA here is from genome assembly GCF_040938575.1 of Ambystoma mexicanum. Classification (NCBI taxonomy): domain Eukaryota; kingdom Metazoa; phylum Chordata; class Amphibia; order Caudata; family Ambystomatidae; genus Ambystoma; species Ambystoma mexicanum. The sequence goes on along the minus strand of NC_090937.1, from coordinate 67,680,648 downwards.
CCACCAGGCCCCCACTCATGTCTCCCACCACCCCCACCCCCCAGTCACCAGGGGCAGCCTCCACCAGGCCCCCACTCATGTCTCCCACCACCCCCACCCCCCAGTCACCAGGGGCAGCCTCCACCAGGCCCCCACTCATGTCTCCCACCACCACCACCCCCCAGCAGTGCAGGGGCAGCCCCCACCAGGCCCCCACTCATGTCTCCCACCACCCCCACCCCCCCAGTTACCAGGGGCACCCTCCACCAGGCCCCCACTCATGTCTCCCACCACCCCCACCCCCCACCATCCAGGGGCAGCCTCCACCAGGCCCCCACTCATGTCTCCCACCACCCCCACCCCCCCTGCCACTATGGGCACCCTCCACCAGGCCCCCACTCAAGTCTCCCACCACCCCCACCCCCCAGCAGTGCAGGGGCAGCCCCCACCAGGCCCCCACTCATGTCTCCCACCACCCCCACCCCCCTGCCACCATGGGCACCCTCCACCAGGCCCCCACTCATGTCTCCCACCACCACCACCCCCCAGCAGTGCAGGGGCAGTCCCCACCATGCCCCCACTCATGTCTCCCACCACCCCCACCCCCCCAGTCACCAGGGGCACCCTCCACCAGGCCCCCACTCATGTCTCCCACCACCCCCACCCCCCACCATCCAGGGGCAGCCTCCACCAGGCCCCCACTCATGTCTCCCACCACCCCCACCCCACAGCAGTGCAGGGGCAGCCCCCACCAGGCCCCCACTCATGTCTCCCACCACCCCCACCCCCCTGCCACCATGGGCACCCTCCACCAGGCCCCCACTCATGTCTCCCACCACCACCACCCCCCAGGAGTGCAGGGGCAGCCCCCACCAGGCCCCCACTCATGTCTCCCACCACCCCCACCCCCCAGTCACCAGGGGCACCCTCCACCAGGCCCCCACTCATGTCTCCCACCACCCCCACCCCCCTGCCACCATGGGCACCCTCCACCAGGCCCCCACTCATGTCTCCCACCACCACCACCCCCCAGCAGTGCAGGGGCAGCCCCCACCAGGCCCCCACTCATTTCTCCCACCACCCCCACCCCCCCAGTCACCAGGGGCACCCTCCACCAGTCCCCACTCATGTCTCCCACCACCCCCACCCCCCACCATCCAGGGGCAGCCTCCACCAGGCCCCCACTCATGTCTCCCACCACCCCCACCCCCCCTGCCACCATGGGCACCCTCCACCAGGCCCCCACTCATGTCTCCCACCACCCCCACCCCCCAGCAGTGCAGGGGCAGCCCCCACCAGGCCCCCACTCATGTCTCCCACCAACCCCACCCCCCTGCCTCCATGGGCACCCTCCACCAGGCCCCCCTCATGTCTCCCACCACCACCACCCCCCAGCAGTGCAGGAGCAGCCCCCACCAGGCCCCCACTCATGTCTCCCACCACCCCCACCCCCCCAGTCACCAGGGGCACCCTCCACCAGGCCCCCACTCATGTCTCCCACCACCCCCACCCCCCAGCAGTGCAGGGGCACCCTCCACCAGGCCCCCACTCATGTCTCCCACCACCCCCACCCCCCTGCCACCATGGGCACCCTCCACCAGGCCCCCACTCATGTCTCCCACCACCCCCACCCCCCAGCAGTGCAGGGGCACCCCCCACCAGGCCCCCACTCATGTCTCCCACCACCCCCACCCCCCAGTCACCAGGGGCACCCTCCACCAGGCCCCCACTCATGTCTCCCACCATCCCCACCCCCCAGCAGTGCAGGGGCACCCTCCACCAGGCCCCCACTCATGTCTCCCACCACCCCCACCCCCCTGCCACCATGGGCACCCTCCACCAGGCCCCCACTCATGTCTCCCACCACCCCCACCCCCCAGCAGTGCAGGGGCACCCTCCACCAGGCCCCCACTCATGTCTCCCACCACCCCCACCCCCCTGCCACCATGGGCACCCTCCACCAGGCCCCCACTCATGTCTCCCACCACCACCACCCCCCAGCAGTGCAGGGGCAGCCCCCACCAGGCCCCCACTCATGTCTCCCACCACCCCCACCCCCCTGCCACCATGGGCACCCTCCACCAGGCCCCCACTCATGTCTCCCACCACCCCCACCCCCCAGTCACCAGGGGCACCCTCCACCAGGCCCCCACTCATGTCTCCCACCACCCCCACCCCCCAGCAGTGCAGGGGCACCCTCCACCAGGCCCCCACTCATGTCTCCCACCACCCCCACCCCCCTGCCACCATGGGCACCCTCCACCAGGCCCCCACTCATGTCTCCCACCACCCCCACCCCCCCAGTCACCAGGGGCACCCTCCACCAGGCCCCCACTCATGTCTCCCACCACCCCCACCCCCCTGCCACCATGGGCACCCTCCACCAGGCCCCCACTCATGTCTCCCACCACCCCCACCCCCTCAGTCACCAGGGGCACCCTCCACCAGGCCCCCACTCATGTCTCCCACCACCCCCACCCCCCAGTCACCAGGGGCAGCCTCCACCAGGCCCCCACTCATGTCTCCCACCACCCCCACCCCCCTGCCACCATGGGCACCCTCCACCAGGCCCCCACTCATGTCTCCCACCACCACCACCCCCCAGCAGTGCAGGGGCAGCCCCCACCAGGCCCCCACTCATGTCTCCCACCACCCCCACCCCCCCAGTCACCAGGGGCACCCTCCACCAGGCCCCCACTCATGTCTCCAACCACCCCCACCCCCCACCATCCAGGGGCAGCCTCCACCAGGCCCCCACTCATGTCTCCCACCACCCCCACCCCCCTGCCACCATGGGCACCCTCCACCAGGCCCCCACTCATGTCTCCCACCACCCCCACCCCCCAGCAGTGCAGGGGCAGCCCCCACCAGGCCCCCACTCATGTCTCCCACCACCCCCACCCCCCTGCCACCATGGGCACCCTCCACCAGGCCCCCACTCATGTCTCCCACCACCACCACCCCCCAGCAGTGCAGGGGCAGCCCCCACCAGGCCCCCACTCATGTCTCCCACCACCCCCACCCCCCCAGTCACCAGGGGCACCCTCCACCAGGCCCCCACTCATGTCTCTCACCACCCCCACCCCCCAGCAGTGCAGGGGCACCCTCCACGAGGCCCCCACTCATGTCTCCCACCACCCCCACCCCCCTGCCACCAAGGGCACCCTCCACCAGGCCCCCACTCATGTCTCCCACCACCACCACCCCCCAGCAGTGCAGGGGCAGCCCCCACCAGGCCCCCACTCATGTCTCCCACCACCCCCTCCCCCCTAGTCACCAGGGGCACCCTCCACCAGGCCCCCACTCATGTCTCCCACCACCCCCACCCCCCAGCAGTGCAGGGGCACCCTCCACCAGGCCCCCACTCATGTCTCCCACCACCCCCACCCCCCTGCCACCATGGGCACTCCACCAGGCCCCCACTCATGTCTCCCACCACCCCCACCCCCCAGCAGTGCAGGGGCACCCTCCACCAGGCCCCCACTCATGTCACCCACCACCCCCACCCCCCTGCCACCATGGGCACCCTCCACCAGGCCCCCACTCATGTCTCCCACCACCACCACCACCCAGCAGTGCAGGGGCAGCCCCCACCAGGCCCCCACTCATGTCTCCCACCACCCCCACCCCCTGCCACCATGGGCACCCTCCACCAGGCCCCCACTCATGTCTCCCACCACCCCCACCCCCCCAGTCACCAGGGGCACCCTCCACCAGGCCCCCACTCATGTCTCCCACCACCCCCACCCCCCAGCAGTGCAGGGGCACCCTCCACCAGGCCCCCACTCATGTCTCCCACCACCCCCACCCCCCTGCCACCATGGGCACCCTCCACCAGGCCCCCACTCATGTCTCCCACCACCCCCACCCCCCAGCAGTGCAGGGGCACCCTCCACCAGGCCCCCACTCATGTCTCCCACCACCCCCACCCCCCTGCCACCATGGGCACCCTCCACCAGGCCCCCACTCATGTCTCCCACCACCCCCACCCCCCAGTCACCAGGGGCACCCTCCACCAGGCCCCCACTCATGTCTCCCACCACCCCCACCCCCCAGCCACCATGGGCACCCTCCACCAGGCCCCCACTCATGTCTCCCACCACCCCCCCCCCAGTCACCAGGGGCACCCTCCACCAGGCCCCCACTCATGTCTCCCACCACCCCCACCCCCCTGCCACCATGGGCACCCTCCACCAGGCCCCCACTCATGTCTCCCACCACCCCCACCCCCCAGCAGTGCAGGGGCAGCCCCCACCAGGCCCCCACTCATGTCTCCCACCACCCCCACCCCCCTGCCTCCATGGGCACCCTCCACCAGGCCCCCCTCATGTCTCCCACCACCACCACCCCCCAGCAGTGCAGGGGCAGCCCCCACCAGGCCCCCACTCATGTCTCCCACCACCCCCACCCCCCCAGTCACCAGGGGCACCCTCCACCAGGCCCCCACTCATGTCTCCCACCACCCCCACCCCCCAGCAGTGCAGGGGCACCCTCCACCAGGCCCCCACTCATGTCTCCCACCACCCCCACCCCCCTGCCACCATGGGCACCCTCCACCAGGCCCCCACTCATGTCTCCGACCACCCCCACCCCCCAGCAGTGCAGGGGCAGCCCCCACCAGGCCCCCACTCATGTCTCCCACCACCCCCACCCCCCAGTCACCAGGGGCACCCTCCACCAGGCCCCCACTCATGTCTCCCACCATCCCCACCCCCCAGCAGTGCAGGGGCACCCTCCACCAGGCCCCCACTCATGTCTCCCACCACCCCCACCCCCCTGCCACCATGGGCACCCTCCACCAGGCCCCCACTCATGTCTCCCACCACCCCCACCCCCCAGCAGTGCAGGGGCACCCTCCACCAGGCCCCCACTCATGTCTCCCACCACCCCCACCCTCCTGCCACCATGGGCACCCTCCACCAGGCCCCCACTCATGTCTCCCAACACCACCACCCCCCAGCAGTGCAGGGGCAGCCCCCACCAGGCCCCCACTCATGTCTCCCACCACCCCCACCCCCCTGCCACCATGGGCACCCTCCACCAGGCCCCCACTCATGTCTCCCACCACCCCCACCCCCCAGTCACCAGGGGCACCCTCCACCAGGCCCCCACTCATGTCTCCCACCACCCCCACCCCCCAGCAGTGCAGGGGCACCCTCCACCAGGCCCCCACTCATGTCTCCCACCACCCCCACCCCCCTGCCACCATGGGCACCCTCCACCAGGCCCCCACTCATGTCTCCCACCACCCCCACCCCCCCAGTCACCAGGGGCACCCTCCACCAGGCCCCCACTCATGTCTCCCACCACCCCCACCCCCCTGCCACCATGGGCACCCTCCACCAGGCCCCCACTCATGTCTCCCACCACCCCCACCCCCCCAGTCACCAGGGGCACCCTCCACCAGGCCCCCACTCATGTCTCCCACCACCCCCACCCCCCAGTCACCAGGGGCAGCCTCCACCAGGCCCCCACTCATGTCTCCCACCACCCCCACCCCCCTGCCACCATGGGCACCCTCCACCAGGCCCCCACTCATGTCTCCCACCACCACCACCCCCCAGCAGTGCAGGGGCAGCCCCCACCAGGCCCCCACTCATGTCTCCCACCACCCCCACCCCCCCAGTCACCAGGGGCACCCTCCACCAGGCCCCCACTCATGTCTCCAACCACCCCCACCCCCCACCATCCAGGGGCAGCCTCCACCAGGCCCCCACTCATGTCTCCCACCACCCCCACCCCCCTGCCACCATGGGCACCCTCCACCAGGCCCCCACTCATGTCTCCCACCACCCCCACCCCCCAGCAGTGCAGGGGCAGCCCCCACCAGGCCCCCACTCATGTCTCCCACCACCCCCACCCCCCTGCCACCATGGGCACCCTCCACCAGGCCCCCACTCATGTCTCCCACCACCACCACCCCCCAGCAGTGCAGGGGCAGCCCCCACCAGGCCCCCACTCATGTCTCCCACCACCCCCACCCCCCCAGTCACCAGGGGCACCCTCCACCAGGCCCCCACTCATGTCTCCCACCACCCCCACCCCCCAGCAGTGCAGGGGCGCCCTCCACCAGGCCCCCACTCATGTCTCCCACCACCCCCACCCCCCTGCCACCAAGGGCACCCTCCACCAGGCCCCCACTCATGTCTCCCACCACCACCACCCCCCAGCAGTGCAGGGGCAGCCCCCACCAGGCCCCCACTCATGTCTCCCACCACCCCCACCCCCCTAGTCACCAGGGGCACCCTCCACCAGGCCCCCACTCATGTCTCCCACCACCCCCACCCCCCAGCAGTGCAGGGGCACCCTCCACCAGGCCCCCACTCATGTCTCCCACCACCCCCACCCCCCTGCCACCATGGGCACCCTCCACCAGGCCCCCACTCATGTCTCCCACCACCCCCACCCCCCAGCAGTGCAGGGGCACCCTCCACCAGGCCCCCACTCATGTCACCCACCACCCCCACCCCCCTGCCACCATGGGCACCCTCCACCAGGCCCCCACTCATGTCTCCCACCACCACCACCCGCCAGCAGTGCAGGGGCAGCCCCCACCAGGCCCCCACTCATGTCTCCCACCACCCCCACCCCCTGCCACCATGGGCACCCTCCACCAGGCCCCCACTCATGTCTCCCACCACCCCCACCCCCCCAGTCACCAGGGGCACCCTCCACCAGGCCCCCACTCATGTCTCCCACCACCCCCACCCCCCAGCAGTGCAGGGGCACCCTCCACCAGGCCCCCACTCATGTCTCCCACCACCCCCACCCCCCTGCCACCATGGGCACCCTCCACCAGGCCCCCACTCATGTCTCCCACCACCCCCACCCCCCAGCAGTGCAGGGGCACCCTCCACCAGGCCCCCACTCATGTCTCCCACCACCCCCACCCCCCTGCCACCATGGGCACCCTCCACCAGGCCCCCACTCATGTCTCCCACCACCCCCACCCCCCAGTCACCAGGGGCACCCTCCACCAGGCCCCCACTCATGTCTCCCACCACCCCCACCCCCCAGCCACCATGGGCACCCTCCACCAGGCCCCCACTCATGTCTCCCACCACCCCCACCCCCCCAGTCACCAGGGGCACCCTCCACCAGGCCCCCACTCATGTCTCCCACCACCCCCACCCCCCAGTCACCGGGGGCAGCCTCCACCAGGCCCCCAATCATGTCTCCCACCGCCCCCACCCCCCAGCAGTGCAGGGGCACCCTCCACCAGGCCCCCACCCATGTCTCCCACCACCCCCACCCCCCAGCAGTGCAGGGGCATCCTCCACCAGGCACCCGCACATGTCCCCCTGCCCCCAGGTCCTGACGATACTCAATCATGGCAGTAATGGGCAGCATACCCAGCACAAACACCCAGGCAAGGATTGCATCCACCCACATAGTGAATGCAATTACATGATACAACCCCAATGGCAAGTATGTAAATGAACACATGTCCGTCACACACACATACACAACGGGTGCAAGTGAATGTCAAAACCCATATCGTGACATGTTGAAACCAATGAGAAAATACCACAAGTGAAAGTTAAAAAAACATGTATTAAAGATGAAAAATAAGTAAACAAATCAAACATACAACAATGGGGATAACTAAATAAATGGTCCATGTCCGAGAACAAATGTAAAAATTAAAAAAACACAGTAATCCAAAAACAAATGTCGTGCAAAGCAATGTCATGTGGAAGGAAAATAATGAAAAACCATTTCCTCATGGTGAACACAATAATCAATAAAAAAAATGTTTCTTCAAAAAGCAAACTATATACACGAATGTTCCAGGGTCCATGAGCCCAACACCATAAATGAAACTGAAACCTACTACTACCTAATGAAAAAAATATATACAAAAAAGTGGCCATTGTCCGAGCGGTCCAAAAAAATAAAAATAAAGAAAGGAAACCTAACACTAACTAACTAAATAACTATCTACAAAGGCAGCGGGCAAGTCCTGCGGCTCACTCGGTGATGTTGCTGGCCAGGGCATCATCGAACTCCATGTCGATGTCCTGGAGGCGGGACTCTGTCCTGGCCCTGAGGTCTCGCAGGGATAACCCCATGTTCAGCTCAAACTCCCTGCGAGCTTCCTCGAGGCACTCAGCCCGCCTCAACGCCCGACGCATGGAGAACTCCGCCCTGACCATGGTGAGCCGCTCCTCTTCCGCCCGCTGCCGCTCCGCACCTATCCGCCGGACCAACTGCTCCCACACGGAAGACACCACCATCCCAGGGTTGCCCTGCCCTCCGGCCGATGCCTGCCCCTCTGATCTTGATGGCCCCGAGCCATGATGCCTCCCACGTCGAGCCTGCTGCTGCCTCCGACGCCACTGCCTCTGCCAGCACGACGGCATCCAGGCTGATGGAAACCACTGACGCCGTCGTGCACGTGCCCTGCCCGATGATGCTGTCACATCTTCCATCTGCTGGGGTCCAGTTGCTGTATTGTCCACCCCTGCTGGACCTCCGACTCCCAACTGTGGCAGGGATGGGATCCCCACCGAGCTGGCTGCATTGGTCGGGGCAGGTCCACAGGGGGCCCTGGTGGCATCTGGGCCGGAAGACGGCAAGGAGAATGACTGGTGTAGAGCCTGCACAGAGGAGGAGAGGGCCGCCAGATTGGCCAACACATGCAGCAAACCCCCGAACATGGCCGATCCCAATTGGGCCACGTCGGCACGGTGCACTTCGTGATGACGTGCATGCTCCTCCCGGGAAGCATGCACGGCATCACGAATCACAGCCGTGCGCATCGCGACCCCAATCAGGACCTTCTCCGCACGGCCAGGGGTTCCCACGTCCGCAGGTGGAGGGGAGTCAGGTGACAAGGACATCCCCTCTACCTGCGGACGGGCCTGGGACGGGGCATCCCTGCTGGTGCATGGTGGTGCACTCACAGGGTCAGGGACAGCGACATGCACAGGCCCCTCCACGGTGACCTGTGCTGCCTCCTGCCCCTGGCCCTGGACTGCACCACTTGCACCAGCAGGGATGCCCCCACCAGGCCCCATGTGTGCCCCAGTGGCGGCCTCCTCCTCCTCTGTGGAAACCACCAACCTGGATGGCTCCTCACCGTCTCCCACCGTAGCAGGCCCCTGTGAGGGCTCACCCACCCCTTCCGCTGCAGCCGTGGGGGCATCCCTGCCGCCTTGCTCCACAGCGCCGTCTCCGCCCTCTTCTTCACTAGCCGCTGCGTAGAGGGAGACAAAGAACACAAGCATCAGGGTACTGTACAATGGTCCCCTAGACAGGAAGCAATAGCAGATGAGCACCACTGTCAAAGTACACTTCCATCATGTCCCTCCACAACACATGGGTCAGTCCTGGCAAAACACACACAGTAACAGGCATGATGCATGCCATGGACATTTCCATGCATGTCCAATGGACTCTTGAAACATTCAATGATATGGAACTCACATGCATCATGGCTCATGCCGATCACATGCACACACTTCACCTCAGTCACATCCATCTGGCCCCAAACACACCAAACACAGCGGATACAAGGGTAATTTGGCTGCTTCACTGAATCTGTGCATTGTCACACACATGTGTCATGCATCCATGGCATGCACAAGTCACAGACACGCAGGTCAGGCACACAGACATGGCTACCATATATGTACCTGGCATCAGCACCCATCCCTCACCCCCACCCATGTCCAGGTACAGAGACTGGCATGCTCTCATGTTCAAAATCTGCATAGGGCTCCCCATGCGGCATTTGAACACATGCAACAACCATGTGGATCACACATCACTGGTCGCACATGCATTACTGTGATGTCCCTGCAGACATACATGCATACATGGCCTATGGCACACATACAGACAAGTATCATAGAACCAGCACACCGCAACATGCCCTGTCTCACACAGTAATGCTTGGACACTTACCGCTCAACTCCAGACGGGCCTCCCTCTCAAGGATCTGGGCGTGGAGCGCTGGGCGTACGCGTTCCAGGACCCTCATCTGGATGGAACTCATGCGGCCCCGGCCCCCCTCCACGAGGCGCCGGGCCTTCACAAGGGTCCTGGACCTCAAGTCCTCCCAGCGCTTCTTGATCTTCAGGACGTTGCGGGTTGCCACCCCCTCCGCGTTGATGGCAACCACACAGTCGGCCCAGATCCTCTCCCGTCCTTCCTTGCTGGCGCGGGACGATCCAAAGAGGGCATCATACTGCCCCAGGACATGCTCCACCAGGACACCAACTTCGGTGGCAGTGAAGCTGGTGCCCCTCTGCCCCTCTGGCCTGGGGTTGCCACTGGTGCCAGATGTGGAAGTGCCCGACATGGCAACCCCAGAGGCAGGTGTGGGTGGGCAACTGGGTCCTGGGGCTGGGCTGTGGAGCGATGTTATCCCAGTCGGGAGTCTTCAGTTCCAGCAGGGGTGGACACAGCAACTGGACCCCTGCAGATGGCTGATGTGCAGGCACCAAATGGCAGGGCACGGTGGCAGCAGGCAGGCAGGCAGGCAGGCAGCAGCAGATGGCACGTGGGAGGCTGCTCGGGGCACTGGGGGGGCAGTAACTCGGCCTTCTGGGCAGGAGCGTGGTCTTCCGTGTGTTTTTGCGTGGCCAGCTTGATACGGAGTGATTTGGCACGTGAAAATCCTGCACGTCAGCGTGAAATCCGAGGAAAGGCCCTTAGTGCGTAAGCGCGTCAGCACTTGTTAGGAAAGATTTCGTAATTGTAAGTAATCTTCCTTCCATGTGGCAACCCCTAAACTTTTTGCTGTTGTTTTCACCTTGTTCTTGACTTTGCCAGAGAAGTGCAGCCTTCTGCCGCACTCCTCTGGGCTTTCGCTCCTTTTCTTATGGGGAAACTGACATGCCCTTAAGACAGTCAGTACCGGGGAACGCTGTTTCCCGTAGTTTCTTTTATCATGTTGCGGCTTTAGTGCAACATGACACAAGAGGGCACTGTAAGCTAAGTTACAGCTCTCTTGGGTCTCTAGCCTTCTACAGACCCTAGATACTCTTTTAGGATGGTATTTGATCGGTGCAAGTCATTCAGGGACTGGAATGGTGGCAGCGATCGTTTTGTTTATTTTGAGCTCCTTTTTGGCGTTCTGAGCACGTTTTTCGCACTGAACCCAAAATGGTGGCCTGGCTCCCAAAATGGCCAGACCACGAGGCTCCTTTGTCCTGTCCACTGACCGTCTTGCTCCCTTCACCTTCCCCAGGTCGGGCGACCCAGGGCCTTCCTTATTTGGGCATGTACTTTCCCACGAAACGTGGTTGCTTTCGCGGGCTTCTACATGTCGTTTGTGTATCTCCAGGGTGTGGGCTGGGATGTCTGGTCCCAATACACATCCTGGGTGCCAGAGAGTCTAGGGTGGTGTCAATGCCTGGGACCACTGTGGTCCGTGATTGGTCCACGTATGGTATGTGTGTTGATGTGCGGATCTCCCATTGGCTCCCCTCCGTTTTGGCGCGAAGGGAACCGTGGATAAGAGGGGGCTGGAAACTCCACTACCATGTCGATCTCCTGAGTTCTCACGAACGAAGGAATACAGGAGCCAAGTATCCTGCAACCACGAGGCTGGACCGAGGAATCACTGGTGACCCGCTGAAGGAACCCTCCTTTGCACTGCTGTCGTCCTGTGAAACCCTTTCCTCCTTGGATCGAACCAGAAGGCCTGTACTGGTGCTTCGACCTTTGGAATAGCAGGAACAGCTATTCCCGGCGACTTCATCATCTCCTGCCAAGTAAGCCTTCGGAAGTGTCTCTGGGCCATCCAGTTGACTGACCAGCTTACAAGGGAGTCCTGCTCTGTAACTGCCGCCAGGTTGTGTTGTATTTCGAGTCCTTGTCACTCTCCCACGCTTCGTACGCTTGGCGTTCCCAAGTCTGAAGGGAGGAGTGTACATTTGGCTTGAATACACACGGCCGCTCCGTTGTCCTGCTGCGGCAACAAAACTGTGCTGGTTTCGTCGATTGGGACGTCTTTTTGCTCCACACGACTACGAGGCGTTCCCTGCTCTTCTGAACCTGCCAGCTGCTGAAACTAACGTGGAGAAGCCTGGGTCTGCTTGCTTCGGGGACCGGTGAGTAGTTTAGCTAGGATCTGGTCGCCCTCCTGCAGTATCCCATTGCTTTTCCCTGCTGTGTAAAAACAGCACCCTTTTGGCCGTACTCGCGCTCTTCTTCTGCCCGCTGTAGAGGCTGCGCTTGAGTTGCGGAACCTGTTCTCCTTCTGCTGTGCACTAACCCGAACTGCCTGACTTCCTCCGAAGAGCTTCCCCTTTTGCCCGTTGGCACCGGCGTGGCAAGTACTTTGAGCACAAGGCTCCACTCTTCGCAGGGCTCGGACTTCCATCTAGTTAGGTGCCTCTGAAGGCGAACTGAGTCTAAAGCGTTATCGCACTGCCTGTTTTCCTTTCCTTTCAGGTGGACTAAATATTTCGTGCTTTAAACGCCTGCGACTGTGTATTTGTATATATATTGTGTTGATATGGTATGTGTTGGTTTAATATTGTGATATTGTGATTTTCTCGCTACGGTCATTATTTTAAAGGCCTTAAAATAAATGTGTATCTATTTTTGATATAATAACTGTTTGGAGTAGTTTGTAAGCGCTCTTGCTTTGTGTGCTCATTGCGGGCTTTCAGTCACCCTCACCCCTCTTGAGACCTAGTCTTGATCGCCGCGATCGCTACCTTGATTGGTCTGGCTTGTCCAGAGGTTACCCTGTTCCAAGTAATTAGGTTGGCCTTCTGAACTTCTGCGCCACCAGGACAGAGTTCAGAAATCCGTCTTAACAAATTGGTGTACAGCGGTGGGATACGACTGAAGGTATCCAGTGTTGCGCTCGAACTAAGGCATTTCAGGTTATTCCAACCAGTACACGTAGTCAATTGTTGTAGTATAACTTTAAAAAGGCCATAGTCCTATCAAACAGTATGGAAACAAATACCTTGTTAACTTTAAATGCTTCCAAATCAGAAACATTGAAGAAGATGTGTGCGGAGAGAGGTGTTTCCTCTCAAGGCACTAAATTGGAAATAATCGAAAGAATCGTGGCGTGGCAAGAAGCGCAGCTTGACGCTATAACTTCTGAGGACAGTGCAGAAGGTGGTGGGGCTGCTCTCACTGGCAGAACCGACGGTTCTGCCGCTGCACTGATCCATCGCGACCACGAGGACAGGGAGGACGAGATGTCTAATGTTTCCTTTGCCAGTGCTGATGGGGAGGCTATGCTTGAATTCAAGAAGCAAGAGCTGCGGTTTAGGCAGCAGGAGCTTGAATTCAGCATAGCCAAACTAAAAATCGAACAGGCAGAAAAACAGAAAGACAGGGATCACCAGTTGGAACTGGCCAAGCTTCAGGTTGCAAATGGGTCCAAGGGTCCTGGACATGGGTCTGGGGCTTCCTCTCATCCACGGTTTCCAAAAGATCTGCTCAGTGTGTATGAAGAAAGGAATGACATTATGGACTGGCTGAATGCGTTTGAGTATGCATGCGAGGTTCAAAAAGTTGACAGTGCTGATAAGATTGCGTGGATGCTCAGTAGACTGCCCCATTCTGGCTGTAGTGCCATTATGGAAATGTCGAAGGCTGAGCGGGCTGATTTCGCAATGTTAAAGCAAACTCTCATTTTAAAGTTTGGGAAGACTCCGGCCCAATATTTAAAGCGTTTTCGAGAGTATAAGAAAAAGGAAGGTGGTACTTGGGTATCTTATGTCGCTGAATCTTTGAAAAACTTAACTGGCTGGGTCGAAGGTTATAAGGTTTCTACCTTCGAAGGCATGATAAATCTTGTCATGCTGGAACATATTTTTGCTTCTTCTTCCCCGGAGCTTAAGCAGCATTTGGCCGATTCGAAGGAGATAGATCCTAAGAAGCTGGCCATTGCAGCAGACTTATGGGTGTCACATCGAGTGTCCCATAAGGACAAAACTCATCCTGGTAAGCAGGAGGAAGGGAAAAAGTCCAAAGATATGGAGGGTGGGGAATCTGCTAAATCTTCTTCCCATAAGGGCCACAAAAAGAAAAACAAGGGTAAGACACAAGAGAACTCACAGGGTAGTGGAGGTTCGCCTCCGAAACAGAACCCTGGTTACAATAAGCCTCCCTACGTAAACAGACCCACTGGGGCTTGTTTTTCTTGTGGAGCAACTGACCATGTGAAGGGGGATCCCTGTTGTAAGGTTAGACCTTTGGGGGTCCACTCCGCTAATCTGGCCTTCTCCTCCTACGAGGAAGAAGAGATTACAGGAGCATCCTTCTCCTCGGACTCATTTCCCAGCGGAATAGAGGCTGAGGTAGTTTTAGTGTCCCTGGGTTCCTGGGAGCCTAAAGTCGCAGAGGCGTATGCTAGGATTCCGGATAATACCAAGCACTACTTTAAAGACAGTGTGCTGATCAATGGAGTGGATACTCCAGCTCTTAGGGATAGTGGGTGCAGTCGCACTGTAGTGGATTCTACCTTGGTAGACTCAGAGGAAGTTGCCAGAGCTACTCTGATGCCCACTAAGTTGGCTGACGGCCCCCTCCGTATGTTTCCAGTAATACCTGTAAATCTTACTTTAAATGGTACAGCAGTCAGGATTCCAGTGAGCATTCAGAGAAACGTCCCGGGAAAGGTCTTGTTGGGTAATGATCTCAGAGCTTTAGGGCTCGTAGGAGACACTGCCGAAAGACCCTACACACGGTCTCAAGCACGGGCAGCATTGGCCAAGTCCAATACGCCGCCCCAGCCGAAGGGGAAACCCAAGGCGAAAGGAGTCTACAAGTCAAAACGAGGGAAAGAGAATATTCCCCCGAGCTCGCCTACCACTGCGGTGGAGGAAGTTGGTCAATCGCCCGGGCCTGACGAGGAGGTGGCGATGCCTGAAGTATTCGACCCCAACGATCATCCTGAACTAAAAGACTTGTTAGTTGAAGGAGGTCCTGATAGGGACGAATTCAGTAAAGGCCAACGTGAGTGCCCATCTCTGGAAGGCCTAAGGAGACAGGCCTGCTCCCAGCTTGAGGGTGAACCTCCTGGGAAGCATAGGATTTATTGGGAAGGTGGACTCCTGTATAGTGAGCCCACAGAGTCTACAGAAGGAGACCATAGGAGGTTGGTGGTTCCCCTTGCTGTTAGGCCCTTCCTCCTGCAGTTGGCGCATGAAGTTCCCCTTGCTGGTCACCTTGGTAGGAAGAGGACCAAGCAAAGGTTATCCATGCACTTCTACTGGCCCAAGATGGGGGTGCAAGTAGAAAGTCACTGCAGGAGTTGTGCCTCCTGCCAGTTGTCTGGTAAGGTTGGCGCGACAATCCAAGCTCCGTTGGTACCGCTCCCAGTTGTGGGGGTACCATTTGAAAGGGTAGGGATCGACATTGTTGGTCCCCTTGACCCGCAAACATCCTCGGGCAATAGGTTTATCCTGGTGCTGGTCGACCATGCAACCAGGTATCCTGAGGCCATCCCATTGAAAACTGTAACGGCCAAGTCAGTTGCAAAAGCTTTACTCGGCATATTTACTAGGGTTGGCTTCCCTAAAGAAGTTGTGTCAGATCGTGGCAGCAACTTTATGTCGAAGTATATGCAGGCTATGTGGAAAGAATGTGGGGTCACCTACAAGTTCTCTTCTGCATACCACCCCCAGACCAATGGTCTGGTGGAACGTTTCAACAGAACGTTAAAGAGCATGATTGGGGCTCTGGAGGAACCCCAGAGAAGAAAATGGAATCTTCTTTTACCATGCTTACTGTTTGCCTACCGAGAGGTACCACAGGAGGGTGTTGGCTTCAGCCCCTTCGAACTTCTGTTCGGTCATCCCGTACGGGGACCCTTAGCCATCGTCAAAGAGGGATGGGAGATGCCCACTCCCCCTGTTACTACCAATGTAGTTGATTATGTGCTAGGGCTCAGAAAACGGATGGTACTTCTGATGGGCTTGGCTAGTGATAAATTGAAGGCAGGGCAAGCGCTGGTGAAACATTGGTACGACCAGAAAGCTTCCCACATCAACTTTACACCTGGTCAGCAAGTCCTGATCATGAATCCAATAAGGCCTCGAGCTTTACAGGATAAATGGTCAGGCCCTTACACAGTGGTGGAGCCCCTGGGTGAGGTGAACTATTTAGTGGACCTTGGAAGGCCTGGACAGGCTCCAACAGTGTTTCACGTGAATAGGCTGAAGGCTTTCGTCCCAAGAGTCGAAATCGCAGCACTGCTACTGGCGTCAGACGTTGAGGACGAGGAGTCTGAACCTCTCCCCGACCTGTTCCAGAGCGGTCCTTCAGATAGCTCCTTCGAGGGTGTCCGAGTGGCCCCTCACCTGACTTCTGATCAGCAGGCTGAGGTGAAAAGTTTGCTTAGGCAGTTTTCCCCCCTGTTTTCACAGTCCCCTGGTTTGACATCTTGGTGCAAACATAACATTGACACAGGAGACAGTGTACCTACCAAAAGTAGGGGATACAGGATGTCAGATAAAGTACGGTCTTATATTAAGACCGAGGTCAACAAGATGTTAGATCTTGGGGTGATTGAACCCTCTAGTAGTCCTTGGTTCAGTCCTGTGGTGTTGGTTCCAAAGTCAGGCACTTCTGAATTGAGGTTCTGCGTGGATTACAGGGCTCTGAATGCTGTCACCAAGACAGATGCACACCCCTTGCCTCGAACAGATGAGCTGGTGGATACTTTGGGTGCCTCCAAGTACCTCAGCACGTTTGACCTCACTGCTGGCTATTGGCAAATAGCTTTAGCAGAACATGCCAAGGAGAAGACAGCATTTTCTACTCCAGACGGCCTTTACCAATTCCGGGTAATGCCGTTCGGGTTGAAGAATGCACCTGCCACTTTCCAGAGGCTTGTGAATCATGTGTTGAATGGGTTGGACGAATTCTGTCTTGCATATCTGGACGATATAGCAGTTTTCAGTGCCACCTGGGAAGATCATGTGAAACACCTCAGGATTGTGCTCCAGGCTCTTCAGAAAGCCCACTTGAAGGGCTAGTAAATGCCAGATTGGACAAGGCTCAGTGGTTTACCTTGGACATGAAGTAGGTGGAGGGAGGATACAGCCTCTACCCAGTAAAGTACAAGCAGTACAAGACTGGCCTACCCCCACTACGCAAACCCAAGTGAGAGCCTTCTTAGGACTCACGGGGTATTACCGCAATTTTGTGGCAGACTATGGCACCATAGCTGCTCCTCTGACTGCCCTCACAACTCCGAAGAAACCCAAGAAGGTAACTTGGACCGACGAGTGTGAGAAGGCCTTCAATGGCTTAAAAGACTCCTTGTGCCAGGCCCCTGTCCTTAGGGCCCCGGATTATCAAAGACCTTTTATCGTGCAGACGGACGCCTCTGACACTGGGATAGGAGCTGTACTATCACAAGTAGATGAGAAGGGTAAGGAACACCCTATCGGTTTTATTAGTCGCCAGCTTAAGGACAGAGAGCTCAGATGGTCCACGGTAGAGAAAGAATGTTTCTCTGTTGTGTGGGCCCTAAGGAAGCTGAGGCCCTACCTCTATGGGACCCACTTCACTGTGCAGACTGACCATAAGCCGTTAAAGTGGCTAATGAACATGAAGGGGGAGAATCCAAAGTTGCTTAGGTGGTCCATAAGTCTACAAGGCTTCGACTTCACTATTGAGCATAGGCCAGGTGTCCAACATAGCAATGCTGATGGGTTGTCCAGAATGTTTAACCGACCTGAACAAGAGACTCATCCAGGGGTGGATTAGTTCCCCCTGTCCATAGTCTGGGAGGGGCGAGTGTTAGGAAAGATTTCGTAATTGTAAGTAATCTTCCTTCCATGTGGCAACCCCTAAACTTTTTGCTGTTGTTTTCACCTTGTTCTTGACTTTGCCAGAGAAGTGCAGCCTTCTGCCGCACTCCTCTGGGCTTTCGCTCCTTTTCTTATGGGGAAACTGACATGCCCTTAAGACAGTCAGTACCGGGGAACGCTGTTTCCCGTAGTTTCTTTTATCATGTTGCGGCTTTAGTGCAACATGACACAAGAGGGCACTGTAAGCTAAGTTACAGCTCTCTTGGGTCTCTAGCCTTCTACAGACCCTAGATACTCTTTTAGGATGGTATTTGATCGGTGCAAGTCATTCAGGGACAGGAATGGTGGCAGCGATCGTTTTGTTTATTTTGAGCTCCTTTTGGCGTTCTGAGCACGTTTTTCGCACTGAACCCAAAATTGTGGCTTGGCTCCCAAAATGGCCAGACCACGAGGCTCCTTTGTCCTGTCCACTGACCATCTTGCTCCCTTCACCTTCCCCAGGTCGGGCGACCCGGGGCCTTCCTTATTTGGGCATGTACTTTCCCGCGAAACGTGGTTGCTTTCGCGGGCTTCTACATGTCGTTTGTGTGCCTCCAGGGTGTGGGCTGGGATGTCTGGTCCCAATACACATCCTGGGTGTCAGAGAGTCTAGGGTGGTGTGAATGCCTGGGACCACCGTGGTCCGTGATTGGTCCACGTATGGTATGTGTGTTGATGTGCGGATCTCCCATTGGCTCCCCTCCGTTTTGGCGCGAAGGGAACCGTGGATAAGAGGGGGCTGGAAACTCCACTACCATGTCGATCTCCTGAGTTCTCACGAACGAAGGAATACAGGAGCCAAGTATCCTGCAACCACAAGGCTGGACCGAGGAATCGCTGGTGACCCGCTGAAGGAACCCTCCTTTGCACTGCTGTTGTCCTGTGAAACCCTTTCCTCCTTGGATCGAACCAGAAGGCCTGTACTGGTGCTTCGACCTTTGGAATAGCAGGAACAGCTATTCCCGGCGACTTCATCATCTCCTGCCAAGTAAGCCTTCGGAAGTGTCTCTGGGCCATCCAGTTGACTGACCAGCTTACAAGGGAGTCCTGCTCTGTAACTGCCGCCAGGTTGTGTTGTATTTCGAGTCCTTGTCACTCTCCCACGCTTCGTACGCTTGGCGTTCCCAAGTCTGAAGGGAGGAGTGTACATTTGGCTTGAATACACACAGCCGCTCCGTTGTCCTGCTGCGGCAACAAAACTGTGCTGGTTTCGTCGATTGGGACGTCTTTTTGCTCTACACGACTACGAGGCGTTCCCTGCTCTTCTGAACCTGCCAGCTGCTGAAACTAACGTGGAGAAGCCTGGGTCTGCTTGCTTCGGGGACCGGTGAGTAGTTTAGCTAGGATCTGGTCGCCCTCCTGCAGTATCCCATTGCTTTTCCCTGCTGTGTAAAAACAGCACCCTTTTGGCCGTACTCGCGCTCTTCTTCTGCCCGCTGTGGAGGCTGCGCTTGAGTTGCGGAACCTGTTCTCCTTCTGCTGTGCACTAACCCGAACTGCCTGACTTCCTCCGAAGAGCTTCCCCTTTTGCCCGTTGGCACCGGCGTGGCAGGTACTTTGAGCACAAGGCTCCACTCTTCGCAGGGCTCGGACTTCCATCTAGTTACGTGCCTCTGAAGGCGAACTGAGTCTAAAGCGTTATCGCACTGCCTGTTTTCCTTTCCTTTCAGGTGGACTACATATTTCGTGCTTTAAACGCTTGCGACTGTGTATTTGTATATATATTGTGTTGATATGGTATGTGTTGGTTTAATATTGTGATATTGTGATTTTCTCGCTACGGTCATTATTTTAAAGGCCTTAAAATAAATGTGTATCTATTTTTGATATAATAACTGTTTGGAGTAGTTTGTAAGCGCTCTTGCTTTGTGTGCTCATTGCGGGCTTTCAGTCACCCTCACCCCTCTTGAGACCTAGTCTTGATCGCCGCGATCGCTACCTTGATTGGTCTGGCTTGTCCAGAGGTTACCCTGTTCCAAGTAATTAGGTTGGCCTTCTGAACCTCTGCGCCACCATCACAGAGTTCAGAAATCCGTCTTAACAGCACGCATACGCGATTCTATTGGACCAGAGTCCCTCAGCGCGTAAGCGCGTCTGTGACGTGACCCGCACGGGTGTTCCCCACTCAGCACGTGATGACGGAGCACACGTGGAAATACTGCACGTCAGCGTGTAATTGGACAAAAGTGCGCGTACACGCGATTGGCCTATGTACGTGTATTTCATGGGTGCGCGGGCACTTACACACGCAAGTACGTCAGCATGGGAATTTCCACACGCTATTGGACTGGGAACTGGATTCCAGGGGTGCGCGGGTCACACGCTCGCCTAGAACACGCGCAAAGCATAAATTTGCGCACTTTGACAATAACAAGCTCAGACGCCAGGATGAACATACCGTTCCTAGCAGCAGTGGCAGTGGGCTACCAAAGGAGGAGGAGGAGGATAGTCAGGCCAGAATATTCACACCCAGAACCAGCCTTTTCGGGATGCCTGATGACCAGGTGTATGGGAGGTACAGGTTTCCACCACACATAATACTGGACCTGGTGAGTGAGTGGGAGGATGACCTCACATCACCCACCCTGTGCTCCCAAGCACTCAGCCCCCTGGAGAAGGTCCTCAATGTACTGCACTTCTTAGCCACTGGATCATTTCAGCGGACAAGTGCCATAGTGGGTGGGGTGTCACAGGCCACCCAGTCACGCTGCCTACACCAGGTCTTGAACATCATCACTGCACGCCCATCAGTCCGCAGGCACATATACCTGCCCAGAACCCCTGCAGAAAGGCATGCTGCCGCCCTGGATTTTTACGGTGTGGCACGATTCCCCAAAGTGCTAGGTGCCATCGACTGCACCCATGTGGCTCTACGTCCCCCCAGGGCATCTGAGCACATCTATAGGAACCGCAAGCACTGGCATTCCATCAACGTGCAGGTAGCATGTAATGCCAAGGGAATCATCACCTCAGTATATGCCAACTCTCCCGGGTCCACCCACGACAGCTTCATTTACCGAATGTCCACCCTAAGCCGGGACCTAGAAGCTGGGCGGCATGGCGATACATGGCTGCTTGGTGAGTATGTATGCCACTGCACATGCATGCATGTTGGCTACTGAGCAAGGTCACAACCCCACCAATGATACCAATCACCACCTCCACAGGGGACAGTGCCTACCCTCTCAGCCCCCACATGATGACGCCAATTCGGAACCCCACCACGCCACCCGAGGTAAGATATAACACAGCCCACATTACGACCCGGGGCATAGTGGAGCGCAAATTCGGAGTGCTAAAGTCACGCTTTCGCTCCCTTGACCGTTCTGGCGGCCAGCTGTTATACGCTCCCCCAGTAGTGTGCAGGATCATAGTGGCAGCATGTGTCCTGCACAACGTTGCAACACGCCGGGGCCTGGCCGTGGACATGGTGGTGGCCCCACATCCCCAACCACATGCACAGCTGCTGCGCATGGGAGGGGAAAGGGCATGTGGGGAGGCAGCCCGTACACAGCTAGTGGCTAATTACTTCACATAGAAATCACACCCCTGTGGAGTGCACACTGCCCTGGCACATTCCATCTGACAATCAATGATGACTCAACCTGACACTGATCCTGAATGTCTGGAGAATGAACCGTGAATACCATATCAGCCTGAGATTGTTCACCTGGAAGTGTCCCAATGTGTGCATCCCTACCCACACAGACACCACCAATGCAGTTTTGTGGAGTTACACATTCAAGCAGCTAAAAAGAATACCCACTTGCAAAATGCAACAAGAGGACAGTGCCATGTCAGCCAACCCAACCCCAGCACCGCCACACGACACACCGTGCCATGTCATGCTATTTGCAGGTAAACAAAGTAATCCCCACAACATGACACTAGTGTCACTATGTACAGTGTCCCTATTAGAAACCTGCAACACCTGAAATGCTCACAGCAATGCCGTACCAACAACATACTTGAGCACGTACTACCATTAACATGACATCACAAATTTTACATATTAGTAGTCTCACCACCTGGAAATGCCTGCACTCCCACCACTACCAACTGTGCAGTGTTGGCGCCATGTAGAGTTGTAGGTGCACTGCTGCCAACATGGACCCCATCTCCAGACTAGAGGTCCTTGTGTAGACTTGAGGAAGGGACCTGAAAATTGGGAGGTAGACACAGAAGATGAGTTACACATCAATGCAACATGCAGTGTACAACACAACAGCAATATGCACTAGGAATGTATACACAGTCTTGACTACAGACTGCCCACACAGCTCATGGGAGTCCAACGTCACTGTGTAATTCACTGTCACTTGGGCACACCCTTTGCAAGCCCATGGAAACGGGAAGCAGGAGGGGTGTGTGTGACTCAAACCCAAGCATCTGAACCAAATACATTACAAGCCTGCATGTGCCCAGCCACAATGCAGCGTATGCCCACAGGAACCACGGAAGCCAACAAATCTTCCCAAAAAAATAGGGAATAAAATAAATAAAAATAAAAATAAAAATAAGAAACAATCAAAAATGGCCATTGATGGGCCCGGGGGGGTTGGGGAGGCCACCCAGGAGGTCCGAGGACAGGATGCACACCAGAACCCACCTGCGTGGATCCTGGGAAAATAAAACACCTCCATGGGCTCATGGCCCACACGGCTACCCTGTTGTGGGAGTATCACTGCTGTCGCTATTATCACCCTGTGCAGCTGCATCCGGAGGTGGTTGCACTATGGGAGGCAGCCCACGCAAGGCCCTAGTCTGCTCCTCCATGGCTGCAAGCATGCGGGTGTGGTAGGTCTGGTTCTGGAGGATGAGTGTGCGGAGGTCCCCATGCAACAACTCACGGGATGCCCGGACCTCCGCCCTCATTGCCTGCATCTCAGCTGAGAGCATATGGGTGAGACGCTCCAGCTGCTGTTCTGTCCTTTGGTGT
This sequence comes from Ambystoma mexicanum, assembly GCF_040938575.1. NCBI lineage: Eukaryota > Metazoa > Chordata > Amphibia > Caudata > Ambystomatidae > Ambystoma > Ambystoma mexicanum. Next base: position 67,657,950 of record NC_090937.1, on the reverse strand, counting down.
GTTGAAGCCTCAAGCTCAATAAGAGTCGTCCTGAGGTGAAGGAGCTCCTGCCTCAGGGCTTCCCTGTGGCCCTGGGACTCAATGGAGATGGCCTCCTGCAGAGTCGCCAGTGCCGCCCGCCTGTCCCTGTTGGACCCCAACATGTCCTCCCTGTGTGACTGGCAGATGGAGTCGGTTGCCTGCTCTAGTCGCTCCATCAGCCTTTCTGTGGGGACAATGGAAGTGGCCACCCTATCCATGGCCTGAGCCATCATCTCGGATGATGCAGCCTGTTGGGTTGCCATACCGTAAATGGATTGCTCCCATGCGGTATTGCCAGGTGGCGTACGGCCACCACGTCGGCGGGAACCACACCTGTCTGGGGCAAGGCGAACTGCGCCTTTCTGTGCCGGCACTGCCTGAGGCTGCAGGATTGCATTCCCCCTCTGATCTGCTGGCCCAGGAACAGGATCAGATGTCGCGGAGTGTGACCCTGCATCCGTAACCACCAAAGGCGTAGCTGCCAACACTGACATCCCCATGGAGGGTTCTAACCCTGGTGCAGGTGGGTGAGACAGAACAGAATCCCTCCCTGGAACACTCACCTGCGACGGCACGTAGGTCTCATCCGAATCAACACCTGAGTACAGCTCGGGGGAGGTGCAGCCAGAGACACCCCTTGAGAGCACGACCTGCAGCACTTGTGGGTTCTCACCCACCACCACACCACGTCCCTCACTGGTGGTTGGTCGGCCCTCGGACCCCTCCTGGGTCTGCACCATCTCCACAACCCCAGCAGTATCAGGTGCGTCTTCCCCTGCAAAGACATAAAAACAAAGAAATGGAAACAGGCATTAGCACCATGGCACACAATGAGGGCTGAGAAGCAAGAGAACCAGTACTTGATTGACACATGTCCCACATGACTAAAACCCTCGCATGCATGCACCCTCACTGCGTATGAAGTGCAGGCAAATGGCACACACTGATGACACCAAGATGGAAAATGAACACATTTTCTGCATGCTGCCTGGCAGTGGCATCACGCATTGGCCTGTGATTGCCAGGTGAAACACACATGCCATCACACAGATGGCATGTACCATTGCTATTGAGTGAAGATGGAGAGGAGGGCAGCACCTATTCATTCAGTCCAGTTCCCGCATGTAATTGCTTTTCTAATCCTAACAGGTCAGATTTTTCACCTGGAGCTGCCAGTCTGAAATGGTCCAATTGCACAGGGACATGTGTGTACAAATGATATCCAGGTAACAAAGTCACTCCACTTTGGTAACAAAGTCACTGGCGTGCAGTTGGGCTAGATGTCTACTGTTGGCAGAAGGGATACTGCTATGGCCAAATGCAGCTGCGCAGGAAGTATTGCATGAAGCACATGGCTGACCCATACGACTCAGGCGCACACACTCTCACCTGGCACACAAACAGAAGCCCTCACACACACACCATGCACATGGATGACACACACATGCATGTGCACTCACCGGACAATGCCTCGTAATCAGCCAGATCTCCCACGCCTTGGATCTGTTCCTCTGTGACGTAGGTCCCAGCGACTGATTCATGTGGAGTGAGTTCCATGTCTACTACTGGAGACCCACCTCCAGTCACTAGAGTTGCGGCATGACTTGAGGCCAGCTTACTCTTTGCCCTGCGCTTTAGTTCATTCCAGCGCTTATAGCAATCATTGGCTGTGCGCCTCACGATTCCAAGGGCACTTACGATGTCCGCAACGGTCTGCCAGTGTGCCTGGCGTTGTGCAGGTGTGGTCTTGGATCCTGCAACAATGACCATCTCGTTGTCATGTCCGGACACATACTCGACAAGTGCATTCAGTTCGTCATCCGTGAAGCTGGGCTTCCTGGACGGGCCGGACTGTGTAGCCCTGTCTGGGGCATCAGCCTGTGCCGGACGAGCACTCTTCCTCTTCCGCTTGGAAGGTGGTGGTGATCCTGAGTGTCCTGCGCCGCTCTGGACACTAGGGGCAGGAGCCCTGGTGGACTCTGTATCAGGAGTGTGGGATTGCACACTCAGCATGGGAGTTGGTGCAGGCATTGGCTCTAGTGTGATTGTGTCAGGGGGAATGTCAGCAGCATGGACTAGGACCGACACTGTCCTGGCTGGGTGTGTGAGGGCTGGGGTGGATGGAGCCGCAGCTGCCCCTGCAGCCTCTCCGCCCTGCCTCCTTGGTGCAGCAGATGACCTTGCTGCCCCAGATCCACGTGGCATGATGGCATCAACGTGCACCAGCGCACGTGTCGTAGCCCTGCTGACCTGGAAGTCAGCCATGGAGTCAGCCAGGTCTGGTGCCACAATGGGCTGGTCCAACAAGGGCTGAGCATGGATGGTGTCAGCCACATCAGCCTCAACGGGAGGGGGGGGATTATGGGTGCCCGTGACTGGTCCTCCACACATGGGGGGACAGGCTCACCCTGCAAGTTACGACCACGTCCCCTACCAGATCCACCACGGCCACCACTTGTGGCTCTTCCACCTTTGCCACCCTTACGGAATCCTCGCCTCCCAGCCATGGCACTGATGTTAATGTGCGTATGGGAGTGGATGTAGACTATTGTCCTGGGCAATTGGGGGTCAAAGGGGTTGGGTACCAGATGGTAATTGTACCCTAGTGCTCTAGCAAGGCTGAATGTAACCCCTGGGGAAAGATGACGGGTCACGCAACGCACAGGAGGCCCAAAAAAGGGAGATGACGTGCACGCAACCCCTCCTAGACCACGTGTGCAGAAAGAAAAACCTGCACTACGCTGTGGCACCCAGTAACACAAGAATGAACGTATGCGTGTCACACGCAGCCTAGAATGACCTCTGAAGGGGTAGGCTACACACGGGGCAAGCACAGATGTTAGATACGTGCGTGACTCACCGTCTGCCTGGTAAACGAGCGTGTAAAAGGAGCACGTTTGGTTGGCAACACCCCCGCCAAAAGAAGATTTGTACGCTGTCTGAGGAGACAGGACAACAGTAGAAGGGAACACTGTTTGAGGGAACAGGCCCAGGTAAACCAGTAAAAGAGAAAAAAGAGAAAAAGCTGTCAGAGGTAACAGGGAATACGAACTTGAAACGCTGTGAAGTAAATCGCGTGTGAAATGACAAGAAGTACAGAATTCACCCACTCGCTCTCCACGAAAAGCACGTACAAGGAAAACGTGTTCTACACGTACCTTTTATACAGGCCACACGTCCAGCGTCACTTACGCGGCGTGTACGCGCTAGGGCCATTTCCACCAATTACATGCTTTGTCACTTCTGCGTGTAGGGCCATTTCCACCAATTACACGCTTTGTCACTTCTGCGTGTAGGGCCATTTCCACCAATCACACGCTTTGTCACTTCTGCGTGTAGGGCCATTTCCACCAATCACACGCGATTACACTCTGATGTGCAGTCTTTCCACGTGTGCTCTGCCATCACGTGCTGTGTGGGAAACACCTGTGCGGGTCACGTCACAGACGCGCTTATGCGCTGAGGGCCTTTCCTCGGTTTTCACGCTGACGTGCAGGATTTTCACGTGCCAAATCACTCCGTACCAAGCTGGCCACGCGTACGCACACAGAATACCACGCTCCTGCCCGGAAGGCCGAACTACTGCCCCCCAGAGCCCCGAGCACGCTCCCACCTGCTGCTGCCTGACTGCCTGCTGCCCCTGCACTGCTGGGGGGTGGGGGTGGTGGGAGACATGGGTGGGGGCCTGGTGGAGGGTGCCCCTGGTGGCGGGTGGGGTGGGGGTGATAGGGGACATGAGTGGGGGCCTGGTGGAGGCTGACCCTGCACTGCTGGAGGGTGGGGGTGGTGGGAGACATGGGTGGGGGCCTGGTGGAGGGTGCCCCTGGTGGCGGGGGGGGTGGGGGTGATAGGGGACATGAGTGGGGGCCTGGTGGAGGCTGACCCTGCACTGCTGGAGGGTGGGGGTGGTGGGAGACATGAGTGGGGGCCTGGTGGAGGGTGCCCATGGTGGCAGGGGGGTGGGGGTGGTGGGAGACATGAGTGGGGGCCTGGTGGGGGCTGCCCCTGCACTGCTGGGGGGTGGGGGTGCAGGGGGACATGAGCAGGTGTGCAGGGTAGTCCCCTGTTTTGTGGGCTGCCTGCAGGGGCCGTGGAGGGTGTACAGGGAACACCTGTGAGGACCCACCCAGCCTAATCGCGTGTGTAACTTCCCACGCACCCCTGTAATACACGTACCAAGCCAAATCGCGTGTGAGAATTCCCGCGCACCCCTGAAATACACGTACCCTGCTGAAATCGCGTGTAAAACTTCCCGTGCACCCCTGAAATGCATGCGTCCAGGCTATTCGCGTGTGGAACTTCCCGCGCACCCCTGAAATACACGCGCCCAGGCTATTCGTGTGTGGAACTTCCCGCGCACCCCTGAAATACACGTAGCACGCTGGGAGACATGAGTGGGGGCCTGGTGGAGGGTGCCCCTGGTGGCTGGGGGGTGGGGGTGGTGGGAGACATGGGTGGGGGCCTGGTGGAGGCTGCCCCTGGTGGCTGGGGGGTGGGGGTGGTGGGAGACATGAGTGGGGGCCTGGTGGAGGCTGCCCCTGCACTGCTGGGGGGTGGGGGTGGTGGGAGACATGGGTGGGGCCTGGTGGAGGATGCCCCTGCACTGCTGGGGGGTGGGGGTGGTGGGAGACATGAGTGGGGGCCTGGTGGAGGCTGCCCCTGCACTGCTGGGGGGTGGGGGTGGTGGGAGACATGGGTGGGGGCCTGGTGGAGGCTGCCCCTGGTGGCTGGGGGGTGGGGGTGGTGGGAGACATGGGTGGGGGCCTGGTGGAGGCTGCCCCTGGTGGCTGGGGGGTGGGGGTGGTGGGAGACATGGGTGGGGGCCTGGTGGAGGGTTCCCCTGGTGGCTGGGGGGTGGGGGTGGTGGGAGACATGGGTGGGGGCCTGGTGGAGGATGCCCCTGGTGGCTGGGGGGTGGGGGTGGTGGGAGACATGAGTTGGGCATGAGTGGGGGCCTGGTGGAGGGTGCCCCTGGTGGCGGGGGGGGTGGGGGTGATAGGGGACATGAGTGTGGGCCTGGTGGAGGCTGCCCCTGCACTGCTGGGGGGTGGGGGTGGTGGGTGACATGGGTGGGGGCCTGCTGGCAGGTGCCCCACAGTGCTGGGGGGTGGGGGTGGTGGGAGACATGGGTGGGGGCCTGGTGGAGGCTGCCCCTGGTGGCTAGGGGGTGGGGGTGGTGGGAGACATGAGTGGGGGCCTGGTGGAGGCTGCCCCTGCACTGCTGGGGGGTGGGGTGGTGGGAGACATGGGTGGGGGCCTGGTGGAGGATGCCCCTGCACTGCTGGGGGGTGGGGGTGGTGGGAGACATGAGTGGGGGCCTGGTGGAGGCTGCCCCTGCACTGCTGGGGGGTGGGGGTGGTGGGAGACATGGGTGGGGGCCTGGTGGAGGCTGCCCCTGGTGGCTGGGGGGTGGGGGTGGTGGGAGACATGGATGGGGGCCTGGTGGAGGCTGCCCCTGGTGGCTGGGGGGTGGGGGTGGTGGGAGACATGGGTGGGGGCCTGGTGGAGGGTGCCCCTGGTGGCTGGGGGGTGGGGGTGGTGGGAGACATGGGTGGGGGCCTGGTGGAGGATGCCCCTGGTGGCTGGGGGGTGGGGGTGGTGGGAGACATGAGTTGGGCATGAGTGGGGGCCTGGTGGAGGGTGCCCCTGGTGGCGGGGGGGGTGGGGGTGATAGGGGACATGAGTGTGGGCCTGGTGGAGGCTGCCCCTGCACTGCTGGGGGGTGGGGGTGGTGGGTGACATGGGTGGGGGCCTGCTGGCAGGTGCCCCACAGTGCTGGGGGGTGGGGGTGGTGGGAGACATGGGTGGGGGCCTGGTGGAGGCTGCCCCTGGTGGCTGGGGGGTGGGGGTGGTGGGAGACATGAGTGGGGGCCTGGTGGAGGCTGCCCCTGCACTGCTGGGGGGTGGGGGTGGTGGGAGACATGGGTGGGGGCCTGGTGGAGGATGCCCCTGCACTGCTGGGGGGTGGGGGTGGTGGGAGACATGAGTGGGGGCCTGGTGGAGGCTGCCCCTGCACTGCTGGGGGGTGGGGGTGGTGGGAGACATGGGTGGGGGCCTGGTGGAGGCTGCCCCTGGTGGCTGGGGGGTGGGGGTGGTGGGAGACATGGGTGGGGGCCTGGTGGAGGCTGCCCCTGGTGGCTGGGGGGTGGGGGTGGTGGGAGACATGGGTGGGGGCCTGGTGGAGGGTGCCCCTGGTGGCTGGGGGGTGGGGGTGGTGGGAGACATGGGTGGGGGCCTGGTGGAGGATGCCCCTGGTGGCTGGGGGGTGGGGGTGGTGGGAGACATGAGTTGGGCATGAGTGGGGGCCTGGTGGAGGGTGCCCCTGGTGGCGGGGGGGTGGGGGTGATAGGGGACATGAGTGTGGGCCTGGTGGAGGCTGCCCCTGCACTGCTGGGGGGTGGGGGGGGTGGGTGACATGGGTGGGGGCCTGCTGGCAGGTGCCCCACAGTGCTGGGGGGTGGGGGTGGTGGGAGACATGGGTGGGGGCCTGGTGGAGGCTGCCCCTGGTGGCTGGGGGCTGGGGGTGGTGGGAGACATGAGTGGGGGCCTGGTGGAGGCTGCCCCTGCACTGCTGGGGGATGGGGGTGGTGGGAGACATGGGTGGGGGCCTGGTGGAGGATGCTCCTGCACTGCTGGGGGGTGGGGGTGGTGGAAGACATGAGTGGGGGCCTGGTGGAGGCTGCCCCTGCACTGCTGGGGGGTGGGGGTGGTGGGAGACATGGGTGGGGGCCTGGTGGAGGCTGCCCCTGGTGGCTGGGGGGTGGGGGTGGTGGGAGACATGGGTGGGGGCCTGGTGGAGGCTGCCCCTGGTGGCTGGGGGGTGGGGGTGGTGGGAGACATGGGTGGGGGCCTGGTGGAGGGTGCCCCTGGTGGCTGGGGGGTGGGGGTGGTGGGAGACATGGGTGGGGGCCTGGTGGAGGATGCCCCTGGTGGCTGGGGGGTGGGGGTGGTGGGAGACATGAGTTGGGCATGAGTGGGGGCCTGGTGGAGGGTGCCCCTGGTGGCGGGGGGGTGACATGGGTGGGGGCCTGGTGGAGGCTGCCCCTGGTGGCTGGGGGTGGGGGTGATAGGGGACATGAGTGGGGGCCTGGTGGAGGCTGCCCTTGCACTGCTGGGGGGTGGGGGTGCAGGGGGACATGAGCAGGTGTGCAGGGCAGTCCCCTGTTTTGTGGGCTGCCTGCAGGGGCCGTGGAGGGTGTACAGGGAACACCTGTGAGGACCCACCCAGCCAAATCGCGTGTGATAATTCCTGCGCACCCCTGTAATACACGTACCTGGCCAAATCGCATGTGAGAATTCCCGCGCACCCCTGTAATACACGTACCCAGCCGAATCGCGTGTAGAACTTCCCGTGTACCCCTGTAATACACGTACCCAGCCAAATCGCGTGTGATAATTCCCGCGCACCCCTGGAATACACGTACCCAGCCAAATCGCGTGTGATAATTCCCACGCACCCCTGGAATACACGTACCCAGCCAAAATCGCGTGTGATAATTCCCGCGCACCCCTGGAATACACGTACCCAGCCAAATCGCGTGTGATAATTCCCGCGCACCCCTGGAATACACGTACCCAGCCAAATCGCATGTGAGAATTCCTGCGCACCCCTGTAATACACGTACCCAGCCGAATCGCGTGTAGAACTTCCCGTGTACCCCTGTAATTCACGTACCCAGCTAAATCACCTGTGATAATTCCTGCGTACCCCTGTGATACACGTGCCCTGGCTAATCGCGTGTAAAACTTCACGCGTACCCCTGTAATACACGTACCCTGGCTAATCGCGTGTATGACTTCACGCGTACCCCTGATATGCACGTTACCCGCTTTGCGTTCCTTGTTTGGCAGCCCTGTAGACTGGTCCAGGGTTAGCGCAGCCCTTTGCGATGATTTAGCGATTTTGATGGCTTTTCCTTGCGCGAGGGCGTTCTTGGGGGCGTTACTGGCGCTGCTGCAGGGTCGCTGCGATACTCTGCACCACGGCTGGTTTGGGAGCCTAAAATCCATGAATACGCTGTGCGCGGAAATCAGTTTTAGCGCACGTGCCTGAAGCAGACAATCGCACGCGGACACTCTGCGCCAGCCGCTTGCGACACTTTTCTGCGAAATTCTATGAATTACCCTGTTAGTCTCTGCATTTTAATTGCATGTCTTTTTGGCATACATCCAATTCTGCTCTTAACATTTCCTGATTTTTACTTGCCCCATCTAATTCAGTCTTTAACCTGTTAATTAGCTGGGTATCATTCTCTTGCATTTGCAGGGACTTATTCAAAATAAACCATATTTTGCCGCATAGCCGTATTAAACAGTCTTTCTCTGCACTTTTATCGGCTGCATTCAATAATCTTGTAAGGCAGACCTGAATTATGCTGCCTTCTGCAAAAATATTGTCTAGTTTTTCTTTCTGCACCTCACCCTGAATGCGATCATGCCATTCTAAGGTCCTGTTTGACGACCACGTCCCATGTGCAAACAACTTTGCCTCTAAATATTGCACTAGGTCTGAAAATGTGGTTTCCCTTTGTGACATTCTGAAATTCGTTTTTAGTGGCACACTGCTAGTATAAAATGGTTTCCCTTTAATGTGCAAATGGCAGTGTGAGACACGCTTGCCACGCCCAGTAGGTACTCTATGATCACTTTCCCGGCCTGCAACGCACCATAAATATGTTGGGTATTTTATGGATATTTGGGGCTTTGCGGTATTTTCTTACCGCCAAAATACCTTTAGCAATAATCACTCTCTGTATTCATATTGGATCACACATAACAATAATACATGGCATTATTTCAGAATTCAGACCTATTTAGATAATGTGCGCGATAATTTGCGTGGTTGGTTGGTATGTTGGTTGGTTTATTTGTGGCCCCAATATCCAACATCCCTTGTTTTTTATCTAGATTGTTCTTGATCACTAGAGAGACCTCAGGCCTACATTTTAGGGATACCACATTTTCAGTGTTAGTGTTGTGTGCCATCATGGGCTATTGTGGTATTTTTGTGGTAATTTCCACTACCTTATATATGGTATGGAACTATGTCCAGAGAGTCTCTCTTCCCGTTGGCTCATGTACCTCCAACAGGCTATGCTACAAACAGTCACTCACAACTGTCCATACTGAATATAATCATGCACACATCTGTTTTAAAATGACAATTGCACTGTTTACAAATCTACCCACGTTTAAACCTTTTCCCATGCAAAATGAAAGAGAGAAATAATACACACTAGCTATCTGCTTTCAGATATTTTTGTATTATAGAAATTTCCTTTAAACACAGTTTAACCCTTTTTTACATAAATAAATGAAATGGTACAACATTATTTGTGATAAAATGAACAGAGAATTGCGAGAATATATTCAATTGGTAACATTAAATATGCTGATAAGGGACTGGGACTCCCTCGAATACACTGACTGAACAGTTTCGCACACTTTTGCACAGCTCCCACACTTCTGTAATTACCTTATCTGTTCAGCATGATTTTTCTCCGGCTATTCTCTTTCTGAATTTGGCTCCCTTGAAGATTAACCCCAGTGAAAACAAGCGTCTGCCGTTCTCAAACCGGGGTTATTGCCTGGAATTCTCAGCTTTTGCAGCAGGAATGCTTCAGCCAGGAAACATGTCCTTCTCCCAGCTCTGCAAGATCTCGATTGTCCTCCCCCTCTCCTCAAGCTTCCCCAGCAAAACTCTAATCACAGCCTCTAGCATGATACTTGCTATGACGCTGCTCCAATCAGAATCAATCATGCCATCTCCTCCCTCACTACACAATGGCTCATTTCTACAGTAAAAATTGTAACAAACTGATTTCCTGTTCCTTCGAGCTCTTTGCTTCCTGTAGTTATGTGGACAAGGCAGCAGAGAAAAAAAATGAATGTGCGTTTAAAAGTTCACTTTCAGAGTAGGCCTAATTCTGCAGTGGAGACACATTTTTATTAGTGGGTTATGTTAAATGAAGTTTTATTAGTCAGGTTAGCTATTAATAAGGTTCGTTATTAATTTTCAAATGTGTCTCTTGCAACATAGGCATTTCAGGTGAAAAATAGTGTGCATTTTTGAATATGCACATGTGTGCTTTTAACTGTAAAAATAGATTTGCATCTTATATGTAAAAATCGTTTTTGACCGAATAGCCTGTCTTTACTTATATGTCCATGTTACTCTGGCAACACATATAGCAATGCACTACACCCATGTGGTGGTGCTGCATCAAAAACAAAATGCTACCTGTGCAGTAGTGCTGTACTCTGTGCTGTAACACGCCAAATATCCTTACAGTGCAAACCATGTGTATGTTGCTTGGGTGATGTGTTCTGATTGAGTGCCAGGTGAGGGTGTGTAGTCATGACTGGTATGGGTCACCCATGTGGTGCCTCCAAACCATACCCCAGCCTTGATTTTCGGTTTTCAAGTATCCCTTCTGACCGCAGTAGACAATTTGCACCAGATTACTGCACTTGCCCTTCAACTGCCATCTTGCCACAACATTGTTCGTACTGTTTTCCTGTTCATTCTGCCTGATTGATGAAATGCTTAGCATTTTTACCACACATTTTTGTGCCGTTCTACCCCAAATGTAACATAATTCAGACATAGATTACACCCCACAATGAACCACATTTGTTACCTTATTATGGAAATGATTTCATCAATCAGGCTGATTGAGTAATGTGCACCTACACATGGCCTGCACACAATCACTTTGGGGCCCTGTTTGAATGTTGAAGATGACAATTGTCTTCTGTCATGTCGAAGTGACCAACCATTGATGTATCCATGTGCCTGCCATCACTTCATCAGTGAACTCTGACTTTGTTGCAGCGTGTGGCACATGCGTGTTTTGTCACACTATTTTTCATTTTTGATTTCATTATGTCCATCTCACATGGATGGGTGACAGTACTGATTTGCTACCATCTGGGTGTCCTTGTCAAATCTGCCATGGCTATGGTACCTGCCATCTGTGTGCTGGCATGTGTCATGTATGTGGATTGTCCATGCCACTCACAGGCTAATGTGTGATGCCAGTGCTATCCACCATGCAGCACATGTGTTACTTTTCCATCTTGGAGTCCTCAGTGTCTGCTTTTTGCCTCCCCTTCCAACTCATTGACAGTGCATGCATGCCAGGGTTATAGTCGTGTGGGACATGTGTCATGTATGTACTGGATGTCTGCCTCGTCATGCCTATGTGTGTGGGCTATGGTGCTCATGCCTGTTTTCATTACTTTTCTTTTATGTTTTTGCAGGTGATGAGGCACTTGATGCTGTTGAGGAGGAGGAGATGGCACAGAGGCAGCAGTACTCACAGCCACAACCGATCACCAGTGGAGGACGTGGGGTGGTGGTGGGTAAATACCCATTACTCCTGCCGACCATACTGTCCATGGGTGTCTCTGGGTACCCCTCCGGAGACCTCTATGAATCAGGTGCTGAATCGGACATTGAGACATATGTCTCGTCGCAGGTGGGTGTTTCTGGCAGCGATGCTGTTCTGTCCAACCCACCTGCACTGGGGGTAGACCCCTCTATGGGGCATTCAGTGTTGGAAAGTCCGCCTGTGGCGGTTACGGATGTAGGGTCACACTCCACAATATTTGATCCTGTTCCTGGGCCAGCAGATCAAAGGAGGAATGCAGTCCTGCAGCCTGTGCCAGCACAGCATGGTGCACATCACCTTGCCCCAAACAGGTGTGGTGTCCGCCAACGCGGTGGCCGTGAACCACCAGGCAATACTGTGTGGAAGAACTCCATGTACACTATAGCAGCACAACAGGGGGCATCGTGTGAGATGATGGCTCAGGCCGTGGATAGGGTGGCCACTTCCATTCTCCCCCCTGAAAGGCAGGTAGAGCTCCAGCAGCAGGCAACAGAGTCCATTTGCCACTCACACAGGGAGGACATGTTGGCGTCCAACAGGGACCGACAGGCTGGACTGGAGAGTCTGCGCACAGCCATATCTGCAGAGTCACAGGCCCACAGGGATGCCCTGAGGTTAGAACACAGGTGCCTCAGAGATACTCTGGGTGAACTTGAGGTGTCCCGGAGTACAAGGTCAGAACAGCAACTGGAGCAGCTGACACGCACACTCTCAGCTTAGCTCCAGGCAACACGTCAGGAGATCCGGGCATCACGAGAAGCCATGCATGGAGAAATGCGTGCTACCCGTGATGTGCTGCATGGGGATCTCCGTACCATCATCCTGCAGAACCAAACCTTCCAGACCCGCATGCTTGCTGCCATGGAGGAGCTTGCCAGGGCTTTCCGTGGTCTGCCTCCCATATCACGCCCACCTTCTGATGTAGCACCAGAGGGTGATGACAGTGACGTCATTTCTCCCACTGTAGCGTGCCGTGCAGGCCATGAGACCATGGAGGTTTTTTTTTTCTCAACATACACACATGTGGGTTTTGGGATGCACCCTGTACCTTGTCCCTGCTGTGTGCCCCCCCCCCCCTTCCTGGTCCACACATTGCTATTTTTCATTTTTTTTTTTGGAGAATTGAGTCCAAATTGCTACATGCAAATAGTATTCAATTCATTTTATTTCTTCTTCTTTTTTCTGTTTTTTTTTCTTTTCCTTTTCAATCTTGATTTGTTATTTTCATTTTCATACATTTATTTTTATTTAGTTATGCTTCTGATTTTTACTTTGTTAGTTTAATTTGTTTGTTTTACTTTACATTTACTTTTGCTTTTTCTATATTTCATTTGCATTTACATTTTTGTTCATGACCATTTCCTTTAAGATTGTGAATTAATTTTACAGTGTGTTGCTTTGTGTGGCTCCTATAGGCATCCACTGTGTATTCCAGCTGGGCAAATGCAGGCTTGTCCTGTGTTTGGGTTAGAAACTTGGGTTCCTGACACACACACTCCTCCTGCTTCCCCTTTCCATGGACTCGCAAAGGGTGTGACCAAGTGACAGTAACTTACACAGAGACATTGGGCTCCCATGAGTTGTGTGGGCAGTCTGTAGTCCAAACTGTGTATACATCCCTAGTGGGGATTGTTGTTCAATTCTCCACCGCATGGAGGATTTATATATGGTTTTACATCCATGACTTTTTCCTTATATACATGTGGCTTCTTCATGTCTTAACAAGCTTGCTCCTTTGCAGATGCAGTTCATGTTGTATGCAGTACACTGCCACATTTGCCTACCAGCAACTCTCTGCAGTTTGAAGGGGTCAATGTGCTGCCTTAGTCAGGTTGTGACACTTGCACTACTTTCATTTCATTTTTTACTGTCATATGTTGCCACTGTTCGATCATGTACTGATGTTTTGTCTTGCTGGTAAGTATTTGTTCATGTGTGTTGTTTTTTATTCATTACCGAGAGGAATTTGTCTCTGGCCTGTTTCCATTTGGGACAGTGCACTTTGTGACACTTGAGTCATGTGTAGTGCATTCATTTGGTTGCTTTCACATTGCATGCCATCCCATGGTGTGTTGGGTAGCTGAGATGGGGAGGGGTTTGGTGACATGCCACTATTTGGATGTAGTATTTTGCAAGGCGATAGTCCTTCATGCTGCATGAATGTGTGCCTTTTACTGACACAGCATTGGGTGTCTTTAAGTAGCTAGGGATGCACACAATGTAGCACTTCCAGGTGAACAATCTCAGGGTGGTATGTTTGTGACAGTTGACTGTCCCTTTTGTCATCATCATTGATTGTCAGCTGGTATGTGCCAGGCCTGTGTGCACTCCTCAGGGGTGGGATTTTAGGTGAAGTAATTTGCCACAAGCTGGGTACGGGCTGCCTCACCACGTGCCCTTTCACCTCCCATGCGCTGCGGCCGTGCATGTGGTTGGGGATGTGGAGGCACCACCATGTCCACTAGCACGTCCCGCCTGGTTGCAACGTTGTGCAGGACACATGCTGCCACTATGATCCTGCACACTAATGGGGGCGCATATAGCAGCTGCCCACCAGAGCGGTCAAGGGAGCAAAAGCGTGACTTCAGCACTCCGAATGTGCACTCCACTATGCCCCGGGTTGCAATATGGGCTGTGTTGTATCTTACCTCGGGTGGTGTGGTGGGGTTCTGAATTGGCGTCATCATATAGGTGCTCAGAGGGTAGGCACTGTCCCCTGGGGAGGTGATGATGGTTGTCATTAGTGGGGTTTACAAATTTCTCAGTGTCTGACATGCATGAATGTGCAGATGCATTTATACTCACCAATTAGCCATGTGTCGCCATGCCGTCCAGCTTCCAGGTCCCGGGGTGATATTCTGAATATGAAACTATCATGGCTGGACCCCGGATAGTTGGCATATATTGAAGTGATGATTTCCTTGGTATCACAGACAACCTGCACGCTGATGGAATGCCAGTGCTTGCGGTTTTGATAGATGTGCCCAGTGGCCCTGGGACGACGTAGAGCCACATGGGTGCAATCAATGGCACCTAGCACTTTGGGGAAGTGTGCCATCCTGTAAAAGTCCTGGACGACAGCCTGCTTTTCTGCAGGTGTTCTGGGCATGTATATGTGCCTGCGCACTGAGGGGCATGCAGTCATGATCGCCAACACCTGGTGTAGGCAGCGTGACTGCATGGCCTGTGAGACACCCCCAACTATGGCACTTGTCCGCTGAAATGACCCAGTAGCCAAGAAGTGAAGTACATTGAGCACCTTTTCCAAGGGGCTCAGTGCTTGGAAGCAAAGGGTGGGTGATGTGAGGTCATCATCCCACTCCCTGACCAGTTCTAGCATTATTTGTAGTGGAAACCTGTACCTCCCATACACCTGGTCATCAGGCATCACAAAAAGGCTGGTCCTGGGTAGGAAAATGTGGGGCCTGACTATCCTCCTCCTCCTGCGGTGTCCCACGACCACTGCTGCAGGAACAGTATGTTCATCGTAGCGTATGAGCTTGTTTGTTGTTTGCGCGCACTTTTATGCTGTGCGGGTCCGCTTACGCCTGTTTCCTGCTGGCGCATGTGTTTCCGGATTAGCGCGTCTTTTTTTTACACACGGGTTTCCCCTGTTCGATTCCATGAATACATGTTGCTAGCGCGCGTGTGGGCGTTACGAGCATTTACCTCCCGTACTTCCCCCCGTAACGCTCACATTTTCACGCGTTGTTCCCCATTCCGCCTGTTACATCCCGTGTTCCACCCACTTTTCTTGTGTGTGCTACACGATGTGCCCTTTCCCTGCGCGCATCGCGCACACGGTTTACTGACGTCTGCGCCCGCATGCGCCACCCATGAATTTGGCGCACATCCACCTTTTACAAGCGCAGCACATTCCATAAATCAATGAACGGCTGCGTGCGCGGCTTTAGCACGCGTGTGCTGCGATTTTCACGCTTGCGCACCCCTTTTCGGCGCACATTTATTCCATGAATTACCGTGAAAGAGACAACATCACATACAAATATGAGTATATACACGAAAATTGAAGTAAGGAAAAAAACAGCAGTAGTAGCAGTAAGTGTTCATAACCTAACTGATTATCTTTATGTAGAGAAATGATTGCTCTGTTTCAAAGGTGCTACTTACCCTATGCATATATATCACATGATTTGACTGGACCCTAACGGAATTACTGTAAGAACATACTTGAAGGATAAGTCTACAAATATGGTACCGTTTATATTTTTAATTCCTGACTGTTACTGAAGAAAACCATGTGGCCTAGATATGTCAGTAAAGGAAAAAAAAGGGGGAGCCAGACATGTGATGTCATCAGTAATGTCATCAATGACATTTCTGATGTCATCTTTGATGTCCTGGGTGTTAGTGTTAGCAGTACACAATGGTGGCGTGAGTTATGGTTGCTTATCTTACCATAACTGGTGAATTTCAAAGGTTTTTCAGTTTTACTTCGAACCATAACATCCCATTAACAAAGTTTTTTTTAGTGAATTTCATAGGTTTTTAGTAGTGCAACTTAACCATAACGTCCCTTTACCAAATTTCTTTAACTGAATTTCACTGGTTTTTAGTAGGGCAACTTAACCATAACGTCCCTTTAACAAAGTTTTCTTAACTGAATTTCATAGTTTTTTAGTAGCGCAACATAATCATAACATCCCTTTAACAAAGTTTTTTTGCTAAAGTTGATTGGTTTGTAATAGTAGCACGTAATCATAATGTAAAGTAACATCTGACTTCATTGCACACCTTGCGGAGAATGCCACATGACCATATGCTGGCGCACAGCACGGTGACGTGTTCGAGAATCCGTACACACTTAACAATAAGATGTATGCTTCGTGGACAGTGTGGGAATACATTTTTTACTGATGTAGGAACTTCTACCTTCAACATTTCCCTTGCACAGCTCGAACACTTATTCATAGTCAACCATTAACAATGTAGTACACAGTACATACTTTTAGCAAAAGTACTAGTTATCTGAAAACGACCTGAGCTAAGGCCATCCCTCCTACCCAAGAAATTGCACCACTGCTCTAATGAAGGAGCATGAGAAACACTGCCCCTACCTTACAAATAACACACGCACAACATTTTCCCCTGTCCACTTACCCCTCCATATTACTGTTTGGTGCCTCTTTGCTCATTTCGGTCCGCAACTTTCCTTTTTAGCTGTCCTTCCCAAAAAAAGCCATCTGTAAACAAAGTAAATGTTCCTTTAAGAACCACCTTTCACAGTTTAAAAATATATTTTTTTAAAAATCGCATACATTCCATCTACTTTATATTTCTCAGTAAAGGACATAGACACAATAACATTTTCCATTAACAATCAACGTGTGCTACTGAAAAAGAGGATTTCTTTTCCAAGATGGCCACCATAGAAAGGGAAGGAGGTTGTTCCATACATGGCTCCTCTTCGCTTTCCAGGGCAGCCTGCAAATAGCAAAAAGGAAACACTGTTAACATATTACCACCAGCACTTTTTTCCTCCCTTTCAAATGTATCGTAATGTCGAACAACTTTACTACAAAGCAGACCCAGGTGGACATGGCCACTGTAATCTTATCTTTTCTCCCTTCTGGTCATAGCCAGTAGCCACATTGTGCGGATCATGACCTTATACCATGACCCAGACTTTCTGTCCACTCCCCATGGCTGCAGCCTACCCCTCAGTCAATAAACGTATACCGCTACATTTCTTAACTACATTACGACACTTGTGTAATACCAAAACACTCCCACATCTTCTCACATAACCAACCCTAATGATATTGTACACTTTTTTGGATGACGTTCCTCTCCAGCGTAGCCAAATGCACCCATAAGCACCTTTGTGCCGTGACGCAGAACCTGCAAATGAACACACAGCGACGTACAACGTAGCACGTTACATTTTGAAATAATAAACTGTTTTTTAAAGGAAAACATTAACAATTTTAGAATTTGTAAAGTACTTTAATTTCAAAATAAACTGTCCGAGCCCATTGGACTATTCCCATTTTCAATCAAATAGTAACTTTGTTTGTTCGGTCGTCATCGGAAATGTTAATCGTGAGGCATACGTTGATCTTTTCGCATACACAAAGTATTGGCTTTCGATAAAGCAACTGCTTCAGTCGCACAGTGATTTCCAAGATGTCGGTATGAACTTTGGCCTACACCACCATAAAAGATGTTATGTAACTCCTAATGGCCACTCCAGCGTATAGACAAATGTGGCCGGGCCGGTCGTCCCACAATACAGTGATGGTTAGGCAGCCGGTCACGAGTACATGCATCTGGCATCCAAAGAACCCATCACTTGGCATCTGGATTCCATGGCAATCACAGAACGGCAGGATGTAGCTGTTCGGAAAACGTAACAGAAAATACGTATCAATACCCAACCTTTACCAAACAATTTCAAAAAAAGACAAAAAGAAGTGGAAACTGATACACAAATCGATGTGGTCATACATGACATTTTAAAGAAATAATAGCGTTGAACATCGGTGAACCTAATGATAGCCTACAAACAGCGAGAATCTGCACTCTCCATAAGTTTAAAAACAAATGACAACTACACAGAAAGATAGTAACCCAGCCAAAATTATTGTACTGGTAATAAAAAATTTAAACTCGTTCCAGTGTAGAGTCGTCAAAAGTAAACTTACATGATATTTACCGTCTCCATTGTCTTTGTTAAACCCAGAGAGCGATGTACATGCAGCAAAGAATCTTCTTCAAATGATATTACATGTGCCTTACAAACGTTTTGAATATATAACCTTATCAAATGGTATTTTTTCCAAACTTGCAGTCCCTGCATTCTTACTGAATTTTCCCTTTCGCTCAAGGTCAAAAAACAATTGACCCTTATGGGTTCAGTCGGATGTGTGGGCCTATTGAGCTTGCAACCAAATAAGAAAACCAAGTGACCTTCACTCAGAATGAAAATACATTCTGACTTTGCAACAACATATCTGAATGCCTGCATGAGAACTGCTACTCCCATACACTTGCATAACCTCTGTTTCCATCAAACAGTGCAGGTGCCCGCCTCGGGTTAAGAAGTGCAATGGTGTGTTGGTTTATATGTGTTAGCGGCGATGTCCGCGTACATCAAAACACGAATGAAAGATGGCGGGCGCAGCGACAGAATCTGACGCACTTCACGCCGTTCAACATCCAATCAGTGAACGCAGCACATGTCCGCGAACATGACGCTATGGATTAGCCAATCAGTATCTTGTCCGCGGAGTGAACAGGGAAGTGTGTCCGCGGAGTGGAAATAGATATCACTATTTTTTTCAGACATACTTTTTGGTCATTTTAAAGAAAACTACTGGACGGATTGGCACCAAATTTACAAAAGCACGCTTTCGGGACCAAGCTCCTGCGGCAAATTTGGTGAAAATCCATCCAGCTTTTTGGGCTGTAGACGTGCGCAAAGTTTTTCCCCCAACCAGTCTATGGGAAAAAAAGACGTTTTGGGACCCCCCCTATAACTTTTTCACCCCTTGACCAAACATCACCAACATTTGCAAAACAATTCATAGTGGCCCCTACACTTTCTTTGCAAAGTTTGGTGTGGATTCGTCCAGGGGGAGCGGAGTTATAAGCCACCCAAAAAGTGCTCTTCCTATGGAAACAGCAACTTAACCATAACTACACGGGTAACATGGGTTATGTATTGTTATCGATTTTTTTTATAATATTAAGGACCAATTGACTGTTACAGTGACAAAATTGAGAGATTCATTTTCTAATAAAATTAATGAAATAATTGCTGATTTAATCTATCTCATATTAACAATATTCCGTATTAGAAAGGATGTTCCAAATGCCTGGTTCTAATGCTTGCCAAATTACTTGACAGGGACATGCATTCAAACTCCAAACAGCACATGGAGCCTCTTTAAGCTCATTGTATAGAGACAACATGCTACTGTATGCTACTGACTCATGCCAGAAGCTACAAAGTGAGTGATATAACAAACTTCGGACACTATTCAAGATTAAAGATACATTGGTGTAAGTCAGACCTAATTCTATAGATCCAGCTATCTGCACATGCCCCATCGGAGAGCGACTTTCATAGGCAAAAGGAAGGTCCTAAATATTTAAGTTAAAAAGTTGCTACTGATGTTGAATCTCTTCACCAACTTAGTTATGGTCCACTTCTAGCAGAATTAGAGAGCAAGGCTGGCAATTGGGTTCTGCTGCTGATGTCCATGAAGGGCAGAATAGTAGTTATAAATATGATTGTAAAAATGATTATACCTTTTATTGGCAGTTTCATGAGCAATTAAAGGTGGTGGGGTAAGTAAGCAATTGAATTTAGAATGTGTTATGAGGCCAATTAACATGGAAGAGTTAGCAGTTCAGACCTCTCCATCTCTTATCTAGGGTTGCAAGCCACGGTTGCGAAGTACTGGTTCCATAATGCTGAAAATACTCTACATGTTTTGGGGAGAGCATCACTGACGAACTAGCATTATTGGCGTCTTCCGGGAAAAGGAACATACAAACAGCTGCCAGCTGAATTAAATACAGTAATGGACACAAAGTGGGTGTGGTTTAATATGGATAATGTGCCCGGTGAAAGATATCTATTTTTGTCTGAGTTTCTATGCTACACATTTTCATATTTGTATATTTTCCTTATTATTATTATTATTATTATTATTATTATTATTATTATTATTATTATTATTATTATTATTATTATTAGTAGTAGAAGTAGTTGTAGTAGTAGTAGTATTAGGGTATTTATTGAGTGCACACCTAGCTTCAAGAATCAGCAGAGCGCTTTACAATCCTAAGGGAAAGACCATGGTGAGGGGAGAATAGAAACAAAGGAATGGGGAGCTAACAACTTGGGAGGGGCAAGGTGTGCCATTTGTCAGCAAAGGATCTACAAACAGCCAGGGGAGAAAACATTGCAGATCAAATCATCCAGTATCTGGAAGGGTGGGAAGTGAAGGGTGGGTGGACCTAAGTGTGATATTACATTTGACGTCAGTGTGTAGAAGGCATGGAAGTGGTTGACAGTCTGTAAGTGGGCAGACATGATTTGGGATGGTGACCATTTAAGCCTCGACCCCTATAGGTTTGTGGAGTTCTAGATGCAACATACACTCATATGAAAAAATGAGGGTGGTCCTGTGGGATAAATGGTCCTATTTTCCCAAAATGAAACTGGTATGATAGATATTGCTGTGAGTGCTAGATTCAACAAAGGGGTCATTTTCTAAGTGTACTCTTATATAAAAAAAATAATAAGCTAAGGCAAGAATTTCCAGCATTAAGTAAATGGAGGAACGAATTTATGATTGGATTAGAAGAAGACGACTGGACACAGATATGAGGCATGTCTACAAACAGGGGTGTTGCTAGGTCTGGAAAAGATCTGGTGCTACGCTAATGTCGGGACTGTCAGGACTGGTGGCTAGCTAGCCTTTTGGTTGTAGTCCCTGAGATTATATCCGGGGCTACAACCAAAAGACCTGGGGTATAGCCCCCTTAGCCACCCCCTAGCAACGCCTCTGTTTACAAACATCTCAATCAGTCTGAGAATATCATTGATTCGTGATAAATAAGTACATTGATTATTTTACACAGCTGCTAAGATTGATACAATTGATGCCTCCAAGTCTGACAGGTGCTCTAAGTGTAATATGTCATCTTGTGGGCATGCTCATGTAAGATGTATATTGCTTCTGGGAGAACGTTGATATACTGTCTGAAATACATGACGTAACTGTGCCCATGTCACTCACAGGATATTAGGTTTGCTTGAAAGGAGCTGCTTCTGAACACAATATTTATGAGGCTAGCACTTTTACTAGCTACGCAAAGAATATCGTTGCCCTAGATGCAGCAGAAAGCCCCAATGGACAGATTGTGGTTAAAGGATATGATTTATGTGTGTGATACTAGAAAACATTACTGCAATGTATCATGTGTGCAAGCTAGACCAAAGGGCATCTTGGACAATTTTCTGGTCTGCACTGATATTAACGAATGAAAAATAACTAATTGCATTTTTAATAAAGCGAAAACATCAACAAAAAAATAACAAATTTGTTAAAACTATATATATATATGTAGTTGGGAATAGGAATAGTAGTTTTGGGGTGGAGAAAAGTATGAATACAAAATAGGGTGATTTCATGGGGGAACCACCCAAACACAAAGAAAACAAATTTGTTATTTTTTTTAGTTTTTTTTGGTTCGTTAAAAATTCATTTGCTGTTTTGTGATTCGTGTAACCCAATTTCCCTAGTTAACCGACAAGGTTTCTGGCAAGCAAGAAAAATGTATTGGTATTTGTATTCGTCTGTGTATTGTAAAATGTCACACAGAGGTTTAATCAGATTGATGTGGAATAGATAGAATGAATGCACGTTACACTAGCTACATTTACATAATCAATGCCACAATCTGTCACATCTTGGGGTAGCTGGCGACTTTGGAACCGATGGAAACGGTGTCCTCCATTGCCGTTTCCATCACGTTCCGCACAATGCCAAGTGCAGATCTAGTCTTTCTGTTGCAGCACGTCCGACGCCGGTTGTTTTCTTTCCGCACTTCCAGCATTCGGGTGCGTTGCAATGTCCTGTATTCCAGTTTGTCTGCTGTTTGCCTGCGCTTCCCTTGCTACCCGTAGATTTTGGCTTTCCCCCTTTGTTTTCCTTTCTGCCTTTGACTCCGCCGCTCTCTCTCTGCTTTTCCTTCGCTACACCCTTCCCCTGCTAGACTCTTTTCCTCTTGCCTTTCCTTCCGATCCGCCCGTCTTCCGTTGTTTCCGTTCTGCTCCCTTTCTCGCTCTCATGTTTCCTTCGTGTTCTGTTCCTCCTTTTTTCCTCTGTTGCCTTGACTTCCCGTATACCGACTCAGCCTGCTTTTGGATTGCTTCGCCTTGGCCCTGTGTTACGTTTTTGGCTCCCAGGATACTAGACCCTCGCCTGTCCCTGGACTGCTTCCTCTTTTCCCCTATACTGTACTTAATAGTCCTTGCTGAGACTTCCTCTGCAACTTACCTTTCCGAGGAGTACTTACGTGGTCTTATTCTTCTCCACTCCCTGTTCTGCTGGCGGACCAGACCGGTGTTCAATTCCCACGGATCTTCCTCAAGAGCTACTGGATCCCTAACACTACAACTGACTCAGTGTCGACTTCCTTGGGGTTTTTTGTGCCACTGGCTTTTTCAACACATTCAGGTGGCCGCGGAAGATAGCCACAGTTTACCTACAAGGTGACACTGTGGCGTCCTTCCACGGTCACCCCTATCTGCATAAAAAAAAGGAGAGGCCCAGGCCCAAAGGAAACCAGAAGCCAGCACTCCGGTGGAAAAACAGAGGTTAGGTGGAAGGGGAGGTGGGAGAGACGGATTCTTCCATGGAGGAGGAAGACATTACAGACCCTTCTGACACAATCACAATCGGATAAACCCAAAACATATTCATAAGTTCACAAATTCAAATGCAAAATTTATATCATCATCTGTAGAGAATTATAAAGAAAAAAAGATGTTTATATCACGTTCTCCATTAGTTCTTGACCATTTTATTAATGAGTAAAATTATTTGATTTCAGAATAATAATTTTTGTCTGAAACAAAGACTTTTTAATGGTATGTAACACAAATAACCTGTACATTATGTTTTCATAGAATCTAACACCTTATTCTCAATCCATGGTAGTTATCCCATATTAAAATAACAATCATCATCATCATCATCATCATCATCATCATTCTTTATTTCAGGTGAAAACCGCCATATCAATTATCAGCAATAGCACATTCAGTTCAATGACATCCTTAATACAAATCTACATTAGATGGGATAATACATATCTACGTTCGATGTCCCATAGTGGTGATCCACATTTTTTTCCAACACATTTCAGGTCTATTTTAAATCCCTTCTTCAACAAAAATGGGTTCTTACTTCCCCACATTAACTATTGAAAAATACTAAAAAATAAACAATCTGTAAAGTAAATCAGTTGTCAGAAAATTAAAATGATATAGCAGGAATTTAGGGAATTCATGAAAAATAAAAGAAGCTAATGATATATCCCAGCCCAATCTGCATGTAAAGACATTTAACATGAGATGTTGGCATTCAATGGAAATCAATGGAATTCAATAACTTCCATTGAACTGCCATGCATTCAACGGAATTCAAACCTTCTTGGTAAATATTCCAATATATCCCAAGGATGTATTTCATGTTGATAAAAATAAATTTAAGACTATTATAAAAAATAAAAAAAAGAAACCCTAATCTGTAGTTAAACCTTTTGGAGCTAGTGTGGAAAGTTTACGTATCCCGAACATCTCACGTTGTGTAAGAAAATTTCCTCCATGTTTAGAAAATCTCACACACCCCAAAATGATTAACTGCATTTGGGAAACTGTATGTCTTTTTTCCTTTCTTAAGAAGAATTTAGGCCTCCCGCAAAATAACTCCCTGCTGCTTCTCCAGGAGGAAACAGGCCTACCCCATTTAAAACACATTGTATCAGACACGTGCTCTATTGGATCAGGCTGTGGAGCGATCCAGAACTCCAGACATTTAGTGGCTACAAGGGACGTCCTTCAGCAGTTAGGTGGACTGCCTTTGCCATGGTGCCCGCGTGTAAAAAGACTCCTCCAAGATTTAAACCACTCAGACTTTTAGTCAAATCCAGATATTATCACTGGCACTGCCAGCAAGATAGTAAAGACCAACTTAATTGAAAAATGCCAGCAAGACATACTAGGCTTGATCTTGAGCTCAAGTTCTATGAGTACCTATTGGGAGAACAAGTGTACAATGGGGTACGAATCAAACCTGGACATTATGAAACCTAGATTTCTACATACATTATATGTCAAGCTAATATTTAGCATGCTACGAGTAGCCAACATATTGACAAGTGGGATGATCCCAGTAGCTCAGACAAATGCATACACTGCATGAACAGACTAGAAAGTGTTGAGCGCCTCTTCCTAGCTTACCCTTATACCTCCATTTTAGATGGATGTATTTGAGACCAGGTTTTTTGACATATCAAATTACTACAACAAACGAGTCAATGATCCTTTGCAGAAGGTCCAACGATCCTGCAAATGTGTTCACTGTAGTCAACATCCTGAACAGATCCTGGCTAAAAAGAGCTATCTTACTGAGAGCACTGAAACGAAAGGGATAATGTATGCAGTAGTGGGCTGACTATAGATTTTAACTGCGCCAACTGCCGAACCGATATTGGTACATCATGTTTTCAGTATTAACTGCCAATATCAAGCGAAAAAACAGTATATTGGCACATTGCGATAGCATGTTTTACCTCTAATAATCAATTGTGCCTAGTTTTACTATACTGTATTTGCACTCGATATCATCACTATTGATTCATTCGGAAGTGTTTTAAACTGTAGGGAAATTTTATGTAAGATCCCATCTTGTTTTATTCTTGTGAACTTTGCACTGAACCTTGATGTTCCGTTCCATAACGTGTCTATAGTTTTGAATACGTTAAGTGTTGCTTTTGTGTACACTTTTATGGCGATCAGCCAAAATAAAGTATTTTGACTGAGTGACTTTCAAATTCGCTTCAATTGTCCATCATTACTCTTCCTCCTGTGTTACCTGCCCATGGCACAGTGTGGGTCAATGCATAAAAACAGAGCGAAGGGCCCCATTGTCAATGTCCAATTGGATATTATTCAGATGGCGAAGTGTACAGTATTTGAACACATCCATGCACTCATAGATTTCTTTTCAGGGCCTGTGGAAGCATACCAATGCCACCATGCAGACCCTGTAACTGTAGCAGAGAAATGCTGAAAAAATGTATCCACAGATTTGGACCCCAAGTGTTTCTTGATAGTACCAGGGGAACCCGCTTTACAGGTCAGATTGTTCCAAACATTGCAATTCCACGAAAATTGCACAAACAGGGATATTGTTCCAACCACCCACTATCAAGGGTTACATGTCTTAAAATCGTGGAAAAAATGGCTGTGATTACAAAATATTGCGGCAAAAATACAGTGGTCTTTTGTGCCACAATCATTTAAAGGATGTAGGGGACACCCCCACAACTCCCAGACACATTATACCATTTAAGGAGAGCGGGGGACACCCCCGCAACTCCCGCTCCCCTTAAATGGTATAATGGGGTACACCTTTACCGGGTCGAACCACCGGCCACACATTTTTTTACCGCCAACATTTTTATTACCTGATACCCAATCAAGTGGGCTTGTAAAAATAAATAATTCCAGTCTTAATAGAATTTCTGAAGTATGTCAGAAAGCAGGACTCATATGGCCAGAACCTCTACCCATTTCCCGCCTTCACACTAGGAACCAGAGGCGTTGCTAGGGGGTGGCTAAGAGGGCTATAGCCCCGGCTCTTTTGGTTGTAGCCCCGGATAGAAGCTCAGGTGCTACTACCAAAATGCTAGCCAGCCCCGAGTCCTGCATGTCCTGACATTAGCTGAGCCCCTGATCTTTTCCAGACCTAGCAACACCCCAACACTGCAAACCATGAACATGGCCTCTAATTGATGATCCATGAGAATGCCTACCACACCTCCTGTTGCAGATCAAAATCCGAATAAGGACACAGTTCACAAATGATGTAAGAATGTAATATCTGCAGTTAAGATTATCTATAAAATGTCTTCCTAAGTACTCCCTGATTCGCCAGATGATCTCTGTCATGACCTTCAGCCTGGCGATTCGGTCATGCTGTAACAGGATCAGTGGAAGAATGCACTGCAGCCCGGTGGCCTGGGATCCCATAAGGTCTTATTAACTACAGATACAGCTGCTCAATATAGAGGCTATGATTCCTGGATCCATGTTGGCCACCTAAGTAGGGGTTCTGAGTGCTCCGCGGGCATAGCTGGTGCTTTCCGGACACAAAAACAGCAACAAACTGCTGACACCAGAACCTCCATGCTACAACTTTTTTCAACAACTCCAAGCATCAGGATCTGCCAGGTGACCTATCACATAGAAAAGGGACAAATTCATTGTGCAAATGTATCATTGTTGTAATGAAATACATGCCTGTCTGCATAGCCTTCATTCACTGGGCCATAATAACACCCTGTCTAGTGTGGCTGGAAGAGGCACGGCATGCAAAATGTCCACCATTATGGAAGGCTCGGTGGCCTGCTGCTTTTTCCCAGCACCAGGGTTCTGCTGCTTTGGACTTATTTTGTCCTATAATGCACATCCAAATTGCTTGTGTGGGACACATTCACACAATACCAGAATCCATCAAACCTGGATGGGCTGCTTGTTTTGAAATAAAGGCTTAACATGCAACACTTCTTTGGCATGCTGTTTATCACTGCAGTGCTATTAATGCTCTTCATTTTCCAATGCACACAAACATAGATAACTCATTTATCAAGGTCTCAACATTTGTTGCACGAGTGTTGATATTTCCAACTGTTGGGTTTGCACTTAGATACCGAAACATGCAGGTTGCAGTTTCCCATTTCTATCTCTAGCTGCCAACTCGTTCTGTAACCTGTGTGATACCACAGCTTTAAGGTACTGGACCTCATGGTTGGATGATCATGACATGGTTACAAAGACACCCTTGCTGTTGATCCGATATGCAATGCCTTCCACTGTGTGCAGGCTAAGGAAACAATAACTAATGGTAATTTTGTTGACACAACACAAAACCTTCTACATATGGACTGTGAAAGTGGTGAAACCCCAGAGGCGTAGCCAGGATTGTCTAACAAGTGTGTCCATAAGCTAAAATAGTTGGGCCCAACGCAGTGGCATTAACATCTGTAAATGCCGCTGCTGAGTGGGCATATACAGATTTTGGGTGGGCCTTGCCTGCTCAGGTCCTCCCTTGTCTATGCCTCTTTGAAACCCTCCCCAACTTTAGGCCATGCACTCGCAATAAACTCAGACTGTGCTCGGTTTCACTAAACTAGCTTCACTGCTTATGGGATCACCTGCTGAATGTATGACCATGGTATTATTCTCAGTCAGCACCTACGTTAGAATATGAATGTCCCTTCATGCACAGTGGGGTACTCATGCGTGTAGAAAACCTCAACAGATACTGTATCCGGTGTTACTTTGACAAAGGTCCTCCATCTCCAAAACCCCTTAGTGGCCTACCCCATTATGCCACCCTTAGGGCAACTGACTTATATCTGGTATGTGGCAATACAGCATATGCAACTTTCACAATAAGTGCCTAGAGACATGCACCATTGGCTATGGGTTTCCTGTTGTTACGCTCGCAAAGAGCTTCCCACTGGCCACATCATAAAGTCCAGGGACATACAAGATTAACAACACAAAATAGACATGAAACACCCACTCACCTAAACAGAAAGAGTTTGTGATCCTCAATTCTTGACAATTAAAATGGGTGATGGCTTTAAACACACTGGCTAATGAGCAAAAGGAGATACAGAAAAATCCTGTGTGGCTAGAATGGCTTTCTGGATGTCCCTTGCTGCACAGCATGGTCTATGGGGTCTAATCAAGGAACAATGTGGTCTTTATGTTCTTGAACATTTTGACATTATACAGAATCTAGCTGAGCATAGGAGAAACGCTGCTTATGCCCCCCTCACAGGAATGGCCTTTAGCAAGCTGGTGGACAGAATTGTCGGGTTCCATTCTATGCTGTGCAGTAGTGTGCGTTGGAATATTTGTGGTCTGTTTTTGCTGTTATTGCTTGAATCAAGTACTGCGTGAATTGTTGCATGAACGAAATTGCTGCAAATGTCTATCCTGAATGCACAATCATCAGAGTTTATGGGGTAACTAAACATAGGATATCACTTATTTAGGCAAAGCACAGAGATTCTTGGAATTCCTACTGTAATGTGTGGTGAGGCCATGCAGGGGTACCATGCTTTGCCTGAAGGGTCCTTGCAATTATTAATGATTGTGGGGGCGCACATCGAACTCTTCTGTGACTATAGTATGGATGCTATATGTGACACCTACCAGCATCAAAGGCGTGACTGTGGAGTCCTGATTTTACGCCACCACGGCTCAGACAGCTCTGATGCAGACAGAGGGGACAGAGTCCGCCTTCAGGCACCAGCAGTCATAAACAGACAACATGTCTTGTGACTGAGGAAAAACACTGGTCAGCTATTTCCATATTCTTGTCCATACTTAATGATTGTCTAGTAATAACGCATGTACTGTTGTATTTTTGTTCTCTTTTTTGAGGACAGCAACCATGGGTCTGAGCTGTTTTCCTGATTATTGTCTAGTTTTGCGATGTTGGTCTAGATTCACACCCTCCCCCCATTTCACTCAGTCTAATTATATAAGCTGCCCATATGCGTATCTGCTGCTTCAAAAGGGTCAGAGATATCCACTCAAAGGAAAATGCCTTGAAATAAAATGTTACTGCAGGCTTGTGCTTGAACATTTTGTTTTCTACATGACATGCTCCTTCTCTCTACTGCCCCACACCGCTCGGTTGCCAACCCCCTCGCCATAAAAACCATCAAGGCGAGGCTCAAGCCCCCACATGCTAACATGTGAAGGGGCCTCCTTAACCCCCTGACACGCTCCCCTGCAACTCTCCTGGCTGCTCTACCAAGATGTGGAACACATGTAAGAATGCACATTGAATTCAGGTTAATATTGGTTAATTGCCTAAATGTACAACATAGTTATATATATGTTCCTTATAATCATATGCAATCATTCAATATATCAATGCATTAGCCTACCATCACATAGCTCAAACCCACCAATATGATCTCTAATTAGGGACTGCTAACGCTATCAGCAATTTTGTCATATGCACAACACTTTTGGCACACATGTGATGTTATGGGTATTTGTACAGCGCACGTACAACAGTGTATTTAAGGAGCGGCGAAAAGCCACATAGGCATCTGTGGAAAGTCATTCCAGGCCTTCGCAGCCAGCACTGAGAAGGCCCGGCCGCCTGTACGTGCCAGTCTGATACGAGGGACAGATAGCAAAAATGCAGTCTGGGAGCGCAGACGGCGTGCCGGAACATACCGTGGAAACTTTTCATGGATATATTCTGCTCCTAACTTGTAGAACGCCTGGTAAACAATACACATGGGGCCTCATTAGGACCCAGGAGTTAAGGGGTTAACAGTGCCGTAAAAGGTGTTGGCGCTGTTAAACCCTTAAGGCCTTACTACGAGGTCCCTTTGCGGGACCCGACCTTAACGGCTGGTCTAGACCAGCCGTTAAAGTAGGGGCCCGCAAAGGGACTCTCGAGATAAGTACGGTACCGCAATTTGCGGTACCGTACTTACCGCCTTCCCCATTCCCATTATGCCCTATGGGGCAAAAATGGGGATGGGGAAGGGCCATGGTGGCATGGGGAATTACCGCCCCGCCAACCTTGGAATGGGGTGGTAATTCCCTATTCCGCCATGGCGGACTCCGGCATCGACCATGGTGCTAATAGCACCATGGTTTTCCGCCGGAGTCCTAATGAGGGCCATGGACTTGAAGAGGATCCTCTTTTCAATGGGGAACCAATGTCTGAGAACCGGGGACATGTGTGCTTGAAAAGGGGATGCAACACAGATCTGACAGCAGCATTGTGGACAAGCTGAAGCAGATTGGTAAGATACAGAGGCTGTCCAAAATAAAGTGAGTTGCTGTAGTCGGTCGAGCTCAGCACCAGTGCGGCCACCACTGGGCTGTGATATTTGACTGGGACAAAAGGGAGCACTTTACGTAAAGTGCGAAGCTTGAAACACATGTCTACCCAACCAATCTAATAAATACACAGAAATGACAAATCTGTGAGTCTGCAAAAGGTACTATTTAATCATGATTTGTGTTGTTGATTTTGAAATGCAATACCTAAACAGTTATGAATGAAAACTGATGTGGGTAAGCACTTGGAGATGAGCATAAGTCTGTTCTGCACTGCCCGTTGACTCCCCTGTATTAACAAAAAAATTCCTGAAGTCAAAAAAGACAAACATATACCCTAGGGGACGACCTGCAGAACAGGCATTATAGTCTAGGGGAGAGAACACCAGGTACATACTCTGGATAACACGTTCTTTTAGACCAATGTGGAACTTAAAAAGGAGCTTGGCAAAGGTATCTCTGGTTTTGAGGTTAGGGTATTGCAGTCCAATCATGACAGGCACCTAGTTAAGATATTATATGATGGGTTATTTATAATGTGCTTAATACTCATCGGTTTCTAAGCGCGACCCGGTGATCGAATCTGTGGTGCTCTGTGTCGTCTTGCTTCCAAGGCGAGCATTTTGCCACTGAGCTATCCTCCCGAGACGTGCCATCACATATCCATACATGTTGTTATATAGACCTTCATGCCAGACCTCTCCCGAGTCTACACACGACATTAATAAAGCCTTATTGACACGGTCTGTGGGCTTTACTGTGCCTAAGGAGCCCAGAAGACTGAGTTAAAGGGCCAGGTAAAGCAAAGGTGTTTAAAAGGATTTACAGGCCCATGGTCGGTGAGGAGGGAAGGAGGACTGTGTCTACAAAGCTCTTATAATACACTTTTGGAATTAAAATAACATGGGTATGCAGCGGCCTGTGACTAGTATATAAATATGCATGGGCGGTCGGAGGAAATTGGCTGTGGTTACTCTCTGCATTGCCTCGGGTAATCTTTGGTCATTGTATGCAGGACAGTGTGTGGGCAACATCATCTTGTATAGCCAGTTGATTAGCCAATAGCAGGACTGTAGAAAGGACCCAGGGAAATTACAGGTTTTATCATTACCCACTTTTTCCTGGCCATCAGTTCATCAACCCGGGAAGGATGAAGGCTGAAGTAAGGCTTCCCAGGATTTGAACCTGTGCCCCAAAGAATGCACACCAATGCCTGAGAGGAGTGCTAAATGTTTTTGGGGCAATGTAAGAAAACAGCTAACAGCCCAGGAGGGGACCACATTCATTGCAATTCCTTCCTCAAGTCTGCCCTGTGCAATTTTGAACTCTTCTATCACGTAGGGGAAAGTAAAGTTTAAAACACAGGAACAATCACGTGTGCACCCTACCTTACCACCACATTAGCAGAACATTGTAAATGTCTCCCACGGTTAGTGATTGCAGGAGGCATTTTCAATGGACTCCCATGGAATCTGCCCATGTATGGCCTGTTGCCCACCATCTACGTATCGCAAACACAGAAGACCATAAACTAAAGCCCGAGGACGCGCCCCACCCTCTGCCTCACATGAATGCGCCCAGGGGCCGAAAGGCCAGATCTCCAAGCCGCCCAGAAGACAGAAGCTGCTACTGCGCAGAGAAGGTAAGTATGCATGTCTCTAAGCCTGGTGTGAGATATGATATATGATATTCATAATGCGCCTATACACAAGTGTTTCAGGGCGCTACTTGTTTTTCAAGGCGCAAGGCGAGGCGAGAGGTGAGTTTGTAGATCCCACCAATGCCGAAGAAAGTATGAGAGGGGGTCTGGGTGAAGGTGGGTTGTTCGGTGAGGGAGAGGGAAAGGGGGGAAATTCCAGGACATGGCCCTTCTCCCACCCATTTTGGTCTGTGGCTTTCAGCAGGAGGAGTTTGGACATAGACCCCTCCCCCCCCAATCTTCCTGCTTTTACCAGGTGTTAAAGTGAGGTAGATTCGAAAGTAATCAATTGGCTTAACACCAGTAAGAATACATATGATGGCGGTAAACCATGTGCAGCTGTGATGCGGAGCAGGGAAGAATGATTGACACAGTTTGCGCGTTCATTGCTCGGGCATCTCCTCAAAACAAAATGCAAATCACACGAGGGCTAATTTTCCCAGGCCCATTGTGCAGTAAAATATTGTTAAGACAGAAGTGTATGTGTAAGGCTTGTTTTAACACCTTCCTTAAAGCTCTGTTGGATTTTTGTTTTGTTTTGAGATGAGAAGGGCGTACTGAATGGACAAGCGTGACTGTCATGCTGCCTAAAACAATACATGGTTATAATGTCTGTTGAATTTTCATGCTGGTATTAAACCAATTCCTTTTAGAATCCACCTGAGTTTTATACCTGATAAAAACAGGAGGATTCCATTGGAATCCATTGTAAGTGCATGTTGCAACCATTAATTGTAGGGGCTATTCACACTATTCCTCAAACCTAGTGAAACAGTAATGAGTAAAGCTGATTTTGCCTGTATTTTACATTTATGTGGTATACACATGTCAACATGCCAAGTTGTAGTTCCAACAGTTTCATTGCTTTTTTTGGCTTTATGGTAGCGTTTTAGGGCCACCTCAAAGCCAAAATGAATGCATTGCAGTACAGCGAGGGAGATTTGGCATATGAGGAGCGACACACTGCTTACAGGTGTTCTTTGGTTTTTCACCCAGTCACTGACTGCTCAATGTCACGCTAATCCCTATGGTCATTCCCACCCACTTCCTGCACCTCCCACCCAAAAATCACCCTTCTGGAATCTTTTTGAGCTAGCCTTATCAAGCCTTAATATCAAACGTTGCTCTCATATTGCCTGCCAGGTTTACTAGTCAGTCTTTTGGGAGCTAATGGCTTTATTGGTGCTGTAAACATACTACTAGTGTAATAGAAATGTCTTAACTAGGTCTGCCTTTAGCCACTTGATTTGTAAGCAGTATGCATCTATTTTACTAAAGTCCTGTTCAGAACAAGCATCAGCAAAGCCAACAGTTTTAGCTTGTGTATAGGTATTAGGTAGACATTTGCCAGGCACTGCATATGCCCAGGTATGTGCACCATTTTCAAGCTTCTGCTACCATCAATGTTCTGTTAGTACCGTTCTGGCAATGCTTGGCGAATACTTTTTTTCCACATATACGCAGAAGCTATAATTGTTGGCATTGCCAATGCTTGTTTTAAATGACCTCTGTGTTCTGTGCTGTTCTGATCTATTTTATTGGGAAATCAAATTTTTGTTTGGATCGTGGATCGTTAAAGATGTTAAGACAGGCATAACACATATACTACTGCCCTAACACCTTCTTTAACAATACATTGGACGTGAAAAATGAACCTCCATATCTTTTAATTGATCATACTGTGATTAAAAATGTTGAACTGACAGGAAATTCAGATCTGACCACCTTGGCCAAGGCGGCTTTCAGAATTCAGCCCATCGATGTGGGAATACTGTTCCTGCTCTTAACTGTGAGTACAGGGGGGCGGGAGGGTCGTTATTCTGCTCAGAGGCCTATCAGCCGCCTTTACTCGAGCTCCGATGCCCTGAGTGACCTCTGAGGCAAACATGATTCATCTCAAGACATTGTACTTTCAAGGTCCATGGTACCATATTTAGCCGGGCATTCCCACATGTGCGCTCGCCGTGAGTAAATCACGCTCTCCAGTAGAGAACTTGCCTCCTATCAGGCCCCCCCTATTTTTTGCCTGTCACTTTGGTGGTCCTGGGGAGATGGCAGATTGTTAGCATCTGCATCAACTCTTTGACCTTGCTCATTAGGGTGTCCTTGAGCCTGAGCACCCCCTTCGACCCATCAATCATAATGTTTGTGCCCTTGAGCAGTGTGGCGGTCAGTCTCGGGCACTGGAAATCTTACTTACCACAGCACGCGTCCCACCCGGCTGCCATGGGCCTGTAGTAGCACCGTAGAGTATAGCTAAGAAGTTTACTACTCCTGATCAGCACCAGATCCCGATGGACATCACAAAAGAAGGCACATTATGCCAATCTTCTCAGATATGCCTAGTTCTACTAACAGAATCCCCCAAAAATCATACATAGGTGTTGCACACATATATCTGGGACAGAGCAGGCATGGCGCATTTTTAAAGAACTATCTCAGAACAGTGGAAACACTTCAATGCTCCACAATACTCCTGAAGGCGCACTCTAAATTTAGAGAGAGTGACAATCTCGCCCCATGTTGCCAGTGGAGATTGTGGGTGTTCACCCCAAAAGTTAGGTAAAATGGTGCCAAACATCTCATTTTAAAGCCAGATCTTTCAAAGCACTTGGCGTAAACACCATAGGCTTTGCAGACAGTTCTGAAGGTGAATTAAAACTATATCACAATAACGTAGGTCTGACATCCTGCCTGGTGCATTATTGCTACACAGCAACACATCATTTGAGTGAATATCCTTAAAGTGCTGATCAAAAATCAATGAACACTCAATCGTCAGAGTAACTCCAAGTGCACGAAGAAACCCAGCTTTATTCCAATATGGTCAGCTGCCGGGATAGCGTGCGAAGGACAGTTTCAAAATGGGGTTAGAAACAACGAGCTCTTAACCGTAAAATTCATCATACTGACGTCACATTAGTAATCCCCATAAAAAAACATCTCTCTAACTTGATAGGACGATAGAGTATGGAACATATATTTTTCTATAGGTGGCCCTTTTAACTATTGCCACTTACACAGCTACTAGCTCCTCCTGGGTACATACCATTCATTATAGCATTTGTAGTCATAAGTGTGGCTGTGCGATTCTTTGGGCCTCATTACATGGAAGGCGGTAATGGTTAACGGCCACCGTTAATGGTAACGGTGACCGTTAACCATTACCGCCTTACAACGAGGTCCCTTAGCGGGTTGGTGCTTTTTGCAGGCGTTAAAAACCAACCCGCTAAGGAACCTCGGAGCTAATTACGGCACATAGAGCCCTATGGGGCAGAAATGGGAATGGGGAAGGGCAATGGCGGAAGGGGGATTTACCGCCCCACCAACCTTGGAATGGGGCGGTAAATCCCCTTTCCGCCAAGGCGGTGCCAGTATTTTACCGGCATGAGCCATGGCGCCAATAGCGCCATGGCTCACCGCCTTCCGTGTAATGAGGCCCTTTGTGTTTTGCTGTCAGTCACTGAACATTAGTTTGTATCACCGTTAAAAACTAGGAGGAAATGGGGGCGGGGCCTGGCCTGGTGCAACTCTCCCCTGCATTACCAAGGTGCCCACCTGATAACCAACAGATGCGCCGCAGGCAAGTGTTTGTGCTACAGTAGAAAGATACACAATATCAATAATGTGGCTCGTTAAATTGTGCCAGTTTTAAATAATGTCCCTCTACATACATTACCATAAATGTGTATGCCCTCATGTGACATAGTGCTCCCAGTGCGAAAATAAGTGTTACTTAGATATTCCAGGATCTTGCAAGTATCATCGGGGGGCTGCTCGTGCACCCTCGATTGATGCACACATTAGGATTCAGTACACGTTGAGTATATGCTGGTCAGATAGGACACTGCAGTGCTCCATTCCAAATAGAATTAAACAACATGACTGGCTGCATGCACTCCACTGGCGTTCATCTGCGATCATTCCTGATGAATTGTAAACATGTTAGGCTTTGTGGATTCCTTGCACCTTATGATCACATTAGTGCTATATTTGTGTCATATTCCAACTATAAAATATTGTATTGTTATACACGGATGCAGATGGTTATTGTAGAAATGTGCAAGTCCTCTATAAAAGACACAACAGACCCAGAGGCGGATTTGGCACTTGTATGATGGACAAAGAGGCAACAGGCCCTGCAGTTTCCTAGTGACACCTTCCAAATCTCTTTACACCAATCACAACCCACACACGCCTTCATCCCTCCATGCTGGCAGCCATGCACAGTGGAATAAGAAAGTGCAGGCTTGAGCACTTGCTCACAGGGCTCGGCTAAACATTTGTCAGAGCTCGTGGGCGCCCATTCCAATATGAAGGAAATTGTCCACAAGGCTTTCTGGGGCCTGGGTCCAAAATACCTTCAGCTATCCCTCCGCAAATACCTCCCCTCTCAAGCTCTTCACTCCTCTACCTCCAACTCACTCAGGGTCAGTCGTTTTTCTAAGAAACAAGCTGGGGGTAGATCTCTGTCTTTGGCTGGGGCCTCCCTCTTGAACAGCCTCCCTGCCACTCTAAAACTTGAGGAGAACAATCTCCAGTTCCGGAAGCACCTCAAGACCTTCCTCTTTTCTTCTGCCTTCGTTCCCCGTCTCCCCTGCTGATCTGTTCTCTCTTGGCACGTGCACCTGGCCACCCTCTGTCTTTTGGGCCCAGGCACCTGCTCATCCTGCCACCCTCCCGCACTGCCTCCGGGCCACCCCTTGCACTGGGGTCTGTATCTGTACCCATACAGCCCCCATTTTTCTTCCTGCACTTATCAGACCTACCCTGTCTGCTGCCTTAAACCTAGCATTGCAAATTGCTGGCTACATTACCACTGTTTGTTGCCTTTATTATTTATTTATTGTTATTTATCTGCTTCTCCTCTGCTTCGCACTTTCCACCTCTCCCCCCTTCCATGCACTTTTCCCCTCCCCCCTCTCCCATGCACTTGCGCATTCTCAATGTCACTGGGCCTAGTAAGATCGCTGTTTTGTTCTCCCCTGTTTCCCCTCCCTTGCCTTGTCGTGCTCTGAAACACTTGTGTACGAGCGCGATAGAAATAAAATATCAATCAATCAATCAATCACCCTAAATGCACAATTGCAGTAGCAGCCTGCAAAGGAATATGAACCTAAAAACTATATAATTTGGTTCAAAATAAGGTGTTCACAGTGAAATAGAAATCAATATAAGTTCATCTGCTTGGGACATTATTTTATACAGCATGCATCGTTATACTCCCCTTCCATTTATTATCACCCACCACTTGCACCTTCTAAGGGACAACAGTCCTTACCCAGGTGCCCCTTTGCCACGGTCATCAACATCTAATCGTTTTTTAAAATAATTAGGTTGAGTTGACAAAAGGCAATTTTGCTGTGGGCAAAATTGCTGTTATAAACCCCCCTACACATTCCCACAGACTCCCCACCCACCCCCTACTTACCTTGTCATCGACTGGACCTTTTATGACCCTTCAGCGTCAGATCCATCCCTACTACGTGGGTCGGATCCGACGCCACAGGGTCCGCTTTTCTTCTTTTTTTTTGTCCCCTGCCTCCATACCTCTGGAAGCGGGAGACACCCCCATTACCCCCAAAGGCAATCACTACCAAACATGGGGAGCAGGAGACAACCCCGCAACTCCCGCTCCCCATGATTGGTAGTGATTACCCAAATTGATCATTACGAAACAACCAAATAGTACCGGCCGAATTCGGCCAATTGTACTATTTGGCCAATTCGAAATGATCAATTTGGGTAACACCGAACCTAAGGCAGTGGTAAAGGGGCTGTGCTTCCCTGCGCTTTTAACTATCACATGAAACGAAACTTGTGAGCTGGGATGACTTTGGACAGCTGATCCTGCTTCACAGGAGCACAGTCAGGCCTTATTGCTGTTCGAGTTGGCAGTGTGCGAGACAAGCTCCATGAAATTGGGACAGTCCTGCAAAATGCTGGATCGTTGGCCACCCTACAGACACACCAAGCCATAGTCCCCAAACCTGGGTTTCATCTGGGCGTGTTTAGCTGCTAACTTGGTATAAGGTGAACACAGAGAACTCGCACAAAGGGGATTTTGGTCAAGCATGTGGATCATTTTGCGCATTTCAATACGACCATATATAAGTGGCTGCATTTTAATTGTTTGCCTGTCCACTTATCTATTGCAGATGTGACTGCGTATAGGTGGGTAGCTAGGGAAAGCACCTGCTCACCTCACATCACAAATATGTTCCCCTTTTACTCCTTTCCCTCCTGCTACCCTTTTCTCGCATAGAGCATTATTTGTGTCCCCCTTTTTTTCCTTACTGGCAATTTCCTCCATAATATCCTATTCTTTCCTGCTCTTTTTGAACACTGTTATCCCCTGTTCTTGCCTCATTCCCTTAATCCTCCTGTCTTTTTCTTTCTCCATTTCTTCCAAAAAATATGTTTTATAAAGATACTGCTCTCTTCCTCATTTACCTGACTTCCTTGACTCCATCTTTACCTTCCTCATTTACCCACATCACACACCATTTGCCTTTACATTGCTGCATCTCCACTCTCCATTCCTCACTCACATGACTCCAGAGGCGTAGACAGCGTAGGGCCTGAGCGGCCAAGGCCCACCCAAAATATGTAAATGCACACTCATCAGCGCTGTGTGGACATTTACATATGTTAATGTCACTGCGGTGGGCCCAACTTCCTTAGCTTCAGGCCCCAATTGTTAGACAATCCTGGATACGCCTCTGCGTGACTCCCTTCTCGCCCTTTCTCCTATGCTCCCTCACTCTTCCCTTCAACTTGACTCTTTAGAACTCTTTAGAACTACAGTTTCCCCCATTTTCCTTGCACTCCTGAACCCTCTATTTTCCTTCCCTTTAATCCTATTTGCCCTGCATGTGCCCCACACTTGTGCCTCATTAACTATTGCTCGATTCTCAGGCCCTCGTTTATTCTCTGTAACCATTCATTCTTTTACCCTCACCTGGCTACCTTCAATCACCCTATCTCCTGCCTTTCATCACTTTCAATCTTTCCCTCATGCTTCTGCCCTCCGTCATTCTCCACTCTCCTATCAGTGTTCATGTTGCCTGCTTCTTCTCTACTTTTTGCCCTCACTATTCTGCCCTCATTCCCTCTGCATTTCCATTCACTGCCCTGCAGCAGGGCCCTGTGCAGCCAGAGGAGATATGGAGGTGATGGGTTGGCGTTAATGGGTCTTTCAAGTGCCACAAGCAGCAGGCACAAAAAAAGATAACCGCTGGTATGTTTGGAGATTAAAAGATTGACTCCTTTAAGTCTGTGATTTGAAATGACATTTCAAGTGTGTGGGGTAAGAACACCGGGGACATGCACAAAATGGTTCTGCATGCAGTAAGCATTGCCCTGTGATATCACCTCCTGTAATGTCCCTTTCTATAGCCCATGTTATTACCCATTGCATTGAACTCTATAATTTCCAACATTAGCTACAGGCTATATCATTCAATATTACCACTATTGACAGCAAAACCTGGTGAGGAGGCCCAGCTGTCTCGCTATAGAGTCAGACCACCAAACATAGAAAACTGTAAAAAACACAACTTTAAAAAAGAACATTTGTCCCTAAAGTTCAGCATTGTGCAATGTTCTCACTCTAGGCTCCACCTCCATGGCACGGTCACCTGGGGCCTTGTGTCATTTTTGCCCAAGGGGCCTTTTGCATAAATCTGCCACTGAATACACTGTGTTATGGTGGCTCCAAATTGTTTGCATATTCTCTTTAAGGTCCCAATAAATCAATGTATATGTATTCCAAATTGAATATATTCTCATTCTTTGCCACACAAGTTCTATATATTCCTAGTTCTATGGTTCCTCTGATTGCAGGGTTATATTTGTGGTCTTCATTTGCTCTCTTTTGCATCTTCTTATTTCCATAAGAAGGGGCCAGGTAAGTGTTGTGTGCCTCATGGACACCACTTTAATTATAATATTGTCATCAAATAATGACAGGAGTCAGCCTGCATGTCTGAACTCCTTTATTCCCATATCATAACTGACTCCTCTCCATTCCATTCCTTCCCAAGTTCTACCCACCAAACATTCCACATTCTATTCAGCTACAAGACCTCTCCCTTGCTTATCATAGAAGATTCAGCCAACCAAGATTCAGCTACAACACCTCCCCCTTGCTTATCATAGAAGTTCACTCTCACTGTCAGTCTAACAGGGTCACCTCTACATTTGTTCAATGAGATGTACAGGCTTACGTATAGTCCTTTGAGGGCACCCACTGCCGGTCAAATAAGGTGGCGAATGTCCAGAGTCTTTAAGGGACAGGAGACTAACAGGTTCTTCACTCCTCCTTTCCCCATACAGTTCTCCATTTGAGACATCCTGTGACATAAGCCTAACACGTTCCCCATTTCTCCCGTTTCTTCTTCCAAATCCTCCTGGAACATTGCATGAAAGAGTGAAGCATCTTCTATCTTCCCTATTACTGCACCATTCTCTCTCACAACAGTTACTATGGGCCTTTTGACAGCCATGACAGCCATGACTGTTACTGAATCCGGGTCACGACTGGATCCCACCTTCCTTTGTTGTTTTTGCCTACTCAGTATACATTCACCTTCATTCACTGACATCTGATCTTCTTCCATTCTCCTCTTGCGATTCATCCAATCCACATTGGCCTGCAGTCTTCTTTCTTCCATGTCCATGTCCCCCCCCCCATTTCCAAAATGCTTCATGTCCAAATCTTTCCTCTGGTTTGATATCACTGCTTTGGCACATCTCAGCTGGGACTGAGACATTTTTACATATCCATTTGCACTAGGTTGTATGCTCTCCTTATCGGGAAATCTCACCATGCCACGCCTCCTCCTTGGTAGCAATTGTGCGGTAGATCTCCATGTTGCTGATACTGGGGTCTCTTTTTTGCACATGATCCAGAAATGAATCTGGACATCTACCTCTGTGTGGAAAATCCAATCCACATCTATAGCACTTCTTCTCCACCTGAATCCTGCCTCTGCCATACCATGCACTTTGCCGGGTGAACAGGTTTGAACATCGAGATTGCCTCTGTCTGTTATCTCTGATACCGTTAATGGTATTGAACTCACTTCTATTTTCCATCTTGGATACCTGCCTTTCAGTTCTTTCATACACTCGTGCCAACTCCAGGACTTCCTTTAATGAGAGAGGCACCATTAGAAGATGTCTTCGAAGTTGTGATGACGTACACCCTTCAATGATTCTCAGCCTAATCGCCTCATCATCACTAAAGGTTGCGAATTCAAAATATTCTGCCCTTCTCTTTAATCGTAATGCAAATTGGTCAATTGTTTCATTTGGATTCTGTGTGCACTGATTAAATGCATATCGTTCATAGTCCCGATTGGGAGGAACAACCAAACGTTCACCAATCGCAGCGACCAATTGTTGATATGTTGTTCTTTCCTGAGCCGGAATGCTCATTACCACATTTCTCCGCTCCTTTCCTACCAAATTAACAAATATGTCCATTTTGTTTGAAGCATCCTAATTCCCTGCTGCTCTCAAGAAGCCCTGAAACTCCTCCATCCATTCCTGCAATCGTTGCCCCTGACTTTCCTGTGTCCTAAGTATAAATGGGTCCGGGCAATGTAGATAGTTCACCAGAATCCCCTCATTCTGGACTGATCTTGCATTCCCACTTGTGATATTCAGGAACATGGTTACTCACTTCTGGCCCAGTTGCTTTACTCTTTCTTTCATCAGCAGTAGTTGCCTTTGTTGCTTGATTGCATAATGTTATTTCCTTTATTGGTCAATATTATTTCATCTGTGCAACTTTCATTTGTTCAGTTCTATCTTGTTTTGTTGCTCTCGCACCAGGATAACCATAAATTAAATTATGATCTCTTTCTGAACAGTGTTACAGTATAAAGTTGCTCAGGCTGTTACAGTATAAGGTTGCTCTATGCACCCGCGTGTGAGTGCAAATGAGGCGCACCTTACAATTTAGCACCACTTCACTTTCCTTTCAATGCCTTCCTTTAGTTTTGCTTCATAGAGTCCCAGCCAGTGACTCTGACACCTTCAACAGTCTTAAGACCTCGCACACCCGTGAATATCACAGTTCCAGTTTCTCCTTTTTCTCTTTTTATTTGGAAAAAGGCCTTTCCTGCACAACAGCCCGTTGGCAATCTTCTCCTTCATGTATTCATGTATGCCATATTTAAGTAACTTTGGGTCTCACCCTAAGTTACTAGGGGAATCCAGACGTGGAACCCTTGCTCACTATTCTTAGAGAGGCACAGCTCCTCCCTACTGATGAGGTCAAACCAGACCGAAACACGTGTCTGGAGATGCTGTTGGTACTCTTGTTCAGAGGAGAATTGCCTAGCATTTCGGTGCTGGACTGCCCCAGGGCAGGACAAAGACTGATATGTTTGGGATATTTCTTCTCTGTGAAAGATAGTGAGCTAAAGACTCTGGGTAAGTCTCTCGTAACCAGGACTAATGTCTGGCAGAGGGACTCCCAGGACCCCCCTTGCGAATTTGCATATTTAAGTAACTTTGGGTCTCACCCTAAGTTACTAGGGGAATCCAGACGTGGACCCCTTGCTCACTATGCTTAGAGAGGCACAGCTCCTTCCTACTGATGAGGTCCAACCAGACCGAAACACGTGTCTGGGGATGCTGTTGGTACTCTTGTTCAGAGGAGAATTGCCTAGCATTTCGGTGCTGGACTGCCCCACGGCAGGACAAAGACTGATATGTTGGGGATATTTCTTCTCTGTGAAAGATAGTGAGCTAAAGACTCTGGGTAAGTCTCTCGTAACCAAGACTAATGTCTGGCAGAGGGCCTCCCAGTACCCCCTTTGTGAATTTGCATATTTAAGTAACTTTGGGTCTCACCCTAAGTGACTAGGGGAATCCAGACGTGGACCCCTTGCTCACTATTCTTAGAGAGGCACAGCTCCTCCCTACTGATGAGGTCCAACCAGACCAAAACATGTGTCTGAGGATGCTGTTGGTACCGTTGTTCAGAGGAGAATTGCCTAGCATTTCGGTGCTGGACTGCCCCAGGGCAGGACAAAGACTGATATGTTTGGGATATTTCTTCTCTGTGAAAGATAGTGAGCTAAAGACTCTGGGTAAGTCTCTCGTAACCAAGACTAATGTCTGGCAGAGGGACTCCCAGGACCCCCCTTGTGAATTTGCCATATTAGCAAATCATACCAGTCAATTCCACACAGCGTTGCTCGTCTGTTCTTACTCTTTCCTTCCTTTGGCTTCTGTTTCCTTTATCTTTATTTCTGTCTTCTCATTAGCCAATTCCACTGTATTTTTTCAAATAGTTTCACTGGCTGCTTTCTCTTGACCATCTCTATAGCTCATAAGTGTTTCAGTAGGTCAATCACTACCTCGTCGCCAATTGTTGTGTGCCTCATGGATGCCACTTTAATTATATTATCTTCATCAAATAATGACAGGAGTCAGCCTGCATGTCTGAACTCCTTTATTCCAATATCATAACTGACTCCTCTCCATTCCCTTCCTTCCCAAGTTCTACCCACCAAACATTCCACATTCTATTCAGCTACAACAGTAAGGGCCCCGTATGCAGTTAGTGAGGCACAATATCAAGCCATCATAATGTGCCTCGGGGAGCTGGGAGACAGGCTGAAATGACAGGAAAACCTTGCCATAGGGAGCGTGAATGCCACTTTGGTCAGAAGGACAAGCATTGGCAATATGAGGGGGCAACAGAGGCCCTCTATATGTGGCTCTAATGATGCCCTGACCATGGCAATGGCCCTCTCCTAAAGGTGAGGAAGTCGACAGGAGAGAACATGAAGACCATGAAAGCTCCACAAGGCTGCAATGCCCTATTTGTTGGGTGGTGGCTGTGTTGAAGTTGCAGCTAAAGGAGGAGGTGTGGAGGGGTGGGGCGATGGATGTTTGGGACAA
Source organism: Ambystoma mexicanum (assembly GCF_040938575.1). NCBI lineage: Eukaryota > Metazoa > Chordata > Amphibia > Caudata > Ambystomatidae > Ambystoma > Ambystoma mexicanum. Next base: position 67,614,263 of record NC_090937.1, on the reverse strand, counting down.
CAATGTATGTTTATCTCGATGACCACTTCTTGTAATGCCTTGGACTGGATCTACCCCCCCTGATCTATTGCTGCGCACACGCTGTTTGCTCTCCTTTTTCAACTCTCCCATAATACTGCGCTCCCTCACCTAGTAGTGTGTTCCTGGTGCGCTTACCACCCCACCCCTCGTTTGGCCGCTGTACTACCTGGGAGGCAGTACACCCTCCCCCCTCATTCCTTGATGCCCGGCACCCCCACCCTGGCTGGAATTCTGTACTCTGTACTTCCTGTACCTCTGCACTGCAACATGTGCCCGTACATGCAGCATTGATGCTCTGACGACTGTCAGCCAATCTTGGTCTTCATGCCCCCGACTGCAATCTCAAACTCTGGTTTGTTTTATATCATTGCATTGTCCTCTATGCACTGCAGTGTGTGCCCTCTGGGATTTTCGACCTAGGTGTGTTTTTATTTTTTATATCACTTCACTTTCCACCTTGTACTTCATTTGTATGCCTTTGCTGTCCTTTCCCGACCTCGCTTTCCTCTTCTCCATCCCCTCCCTCCTCCCCCTCTCTCCTCACCTTATGTCACAGCACTTGCGCTGTCTGTAACGGTTTTGGGCATACTACGACAGTTCTGTTGTGTCTTCCACCCCTTGTTTAGTATCCCTGTCTCTGTTTATTTGCTATTCTCCAGTCTGTATTGTCTGTCCCTTTTACTTCTGAAGGAATTGTACATTTGGGCATCAACCAATGGACATTTCGACCCGAGACAAACAGGATTTACGATTAAGATCGGCACAAATCTGCTTAACTGCCTGAAACATGAAGCAGTAAGAAAAAACATCTCCACCTATGCAATATTCTTAGACCTAAAATTAGCATTTGACACGGTAAACTGACAGAAACTTTGGGAAAAACTAACAAAGTGTAAGTGTCCTCAAAACATCTTAGAACCGATAAAAGTTCTGTTTACGCAAACCTCCATACCGATTTGTTTATCCCTAGATGGAATGATGTCAGAACCTATCAGTACAAAGCACGGCTTGAAACAAGGCTGCCAGCTACACTCTTTGTCCTATATATTTCAGATATGGGATCAACTCAAGTAGCATCAATAGGAGATTCACCAAGCCTTAACTCTGCTAAAATTCTGTATATTCTCTTTGTGGACGATATCATCTTATTTGATAAGACACAAATGGGACTCCAAAACAGGTTAACAGCACTAGTGCAATACACAGATCAAAAAATCTAAAAATTTACATTAAAAAAAAGAAGCGATCGCACTGACAAACTAACCTAATCCAAAGAAGAAGCCACTGCGCATCATCATCAAAGGAGAAAGATGGTCCCCAGTTCAAACAGTGAAGTATTTAGGAGTGTGGGTCAACCAATCCACAACAGAGTCTGGATGGATGGCCCATTTAAAAACAAAGTCACTGTCCCTAGCACGAAAAGCTTTAGCCATCCACAAAAAGTATGGAAAATACGCTCTAACTCCGGTGATGACATTATATAGGCAAAAAGTAATAGCTATTCTGACCTCCGGGAGTGAATCTGTAATAAGTATTTGAAGACAAATTTGGACTAGATTAGAAGCCATCATTTGGAGGAAAGTATTGTTACTACCAGCATCATAACCTATGCCAAGAATTAAATATGAACTTGCGATACAATCCCGGGATTCCATAGTCACCTGGAAGTACCTAGATCTTTACAAGAAACCATTGGTAGATGATATTATTCCTCCGATCAATATTCTTCATGACAAATCAAATTCGACAAACTCAACAGTAATAAACGTTTGGAAAACTTATTGTAAACAACTGATGGAATTTACCGGAGTGACTGAAGAGATGCTAATAAATCGTCCACAGTAAGTAAAGGTAAAAATCCAGAAAAATGATTGGATTAAGACACAAAAAGAAAAACTGGAGTACAGAACGGATACATACTCCAACATGAAATCAAGAACCCTCAATCAACTGCCACAATATTTGGATCTATTTCCAGATCAGTGCATCAGAGAGACATTCCTGAAACTAGGACTGAGGCCCTCATTATAAGTATTGCGGAATGGGTTAACGGGTGCCGCTAATGTGGCAGACCTGTTAAACCCATTCCGCAATATTACGAGGTTCCCTCTCAGGACCCGGTGTGGACGTCTGGTTTTACCAGACGTCCTTACCGGGTCCCGAAAGGGGACCAAGGAGCTTACAACGGCCGGTCATAATCGGCCCGTTATTAGCTCCCACGCCCATTCTCATTGAGCCCTATGGGGGCTCCAACGGGAATGGCCCGGTAATTCCCCATTCAGGGAACCCAAACCTGGACACGGTTTTAGAGGCAGCAAAACATTCAGGAGCTTATTACGACTTTGGAGGTAGCCATGCCCTTAACAAGGGCATGGCTACCTCCAAAGTCGTAATAAGGTCGTGAATGTTCTACCGACCCGTGAATAACTTGCGTATACTCACCAACTTCCAAAGGAAGAGAATTTGTATAGATTTTGTAACTGCATCGAACAAACAGAAACCCTCTTTCACTTGATCATGGAATGCTCGGCAATAAGTGAGAAACAGATAAGATATGCTAATATGCTCCTTCAAGAAGCTAGAAAAACGGACGTTAACAAACGCTGGGCATACATTGTAATGGGAAACAATAAATTACTCACCTTTAGAGTTATCCAATTTTGGGACTCAATAATGTTGAACAATGTTGAAGTACAGAGAACTTGAAAGACTATAGAAACTTGAATCTCTGTATCCACCAATGTGAACACAGAGATGAACTTTGAGACTAAAGAACTCTTCCTTTTTCTTTCAATAACAAATAAGTAGACACTACTTGTTGAAACATCACTGTGATAAATTGTAAAGCTTGATGTCAAACTAAATCATTAAAAAAAATAAAACAAAAATTGTATGTACCTTCCCACCACCTTTCCCTTCATTCTATGTCATAGCTCTTTCACTATCTGAAATGTCGTCAGGCCTAGTACAATAGTTCTGTTCCATATTTTGGTTGTTTGTACTGTATGACAACCTTGTGTTGTTCCTTGTCTGTGCCACTTAAACGCTTATAGCACTTGCCATTCTGAATGATTCAAAGCCTTGTAGGAATGTTTGCTGACTGCATTTTTCCCTTGTTCCCTCCTCTGCCTTGAAACACTTTGAAACACTGCTTCTGTGTATAGGCGCTATACAAATGACCAATACATGAAAATAAATAAATACCTACATGATGCAATGGGGGAAGAGCTGGAAGTCTTTTTACAATTGTATGTACAGTTATAGTGACATGGTCCACAATAAATGGATATTAAAATGGGTACATGCCAGTAGCATACTGTTGGATTTGTTAAAGATGGATTGGTTGCATTCATCACTTGCCGGTCAATCTGTGGCTAGTGCTGCACAAGACAGTTCTAGTGTCAGTGCACTCATATGCCATTGTAGGAGGCTATAATCCGTTTTGCCCTTATGGATGCCATATTAATGCACGCGGGTAAACCCACATTTCAAAACCTCGTCCTGACAGCCACACCTTACACTCTGATGATGGTGTCTGTCCAAACCATTTGTGTCACTAGAAACATGTAGAGCTCCCGTTGCATATTGCATAGTATATTGCTGCATGTGCTAGCCCTGGTACTGCCCTCCACCATCATGCCTCTGACCTCATTGCACAGCCTATCACCATGGCAACCACTAATGCCACTGAAGTGTGTTCAAATGAAATGCCACTTTCCCTACATAACATGTACCTATGACAGTAAACATGTCACGTAGGTGCCAACACATGCGCAGGATCAGATGGACCCAATTAGAGACAACAATGCACCACACTCTCAATATTGAGTGCATCTGCAGTGCACCTCATGCCATTCTGAAAAGCCCTTCCAACCGTGTGTCACAAGAAAGCATCCTGTGTCATCTGCCTTGGGACACAGACTTCGCACTCATCCAGTCTGATACTGCACATGCGCCGTCTTCCTCCTCTTCGTCACTGCAAGGAGGGATGTTCAGATGATTAGGAATCGACACATTGTGCCTCATACAAACGTTGTGAAACATGCACCACACTATTAAAGTCACTCTCAGGGGTGCAGTGTCTTCTGAAATGGGCGTCATTGTAGTGTCTCTCCTAAGTACTCTGTGGGTTGTGAAATGATGTCAGGAGCCATGGCAGGAGGGGATACCCTACATCACCTGCTGGGATTGAGTAAAGGTTTCCTGTCAGAGAATGTGTGCATATTGCATCATATGACATGGAATTATGGGAGTGAATAGCTGGACTATGTGGGTGATGATGCAGGGGTGAAGGGGAATGTGAGTCTTCTTCCATCACGGATCCCCCTTCCAAATCCCCTCCCAATCCCAGTGGACAACAACCCCTCTAAATACATTGGCAATCCCAATGGACAACCCCTCCTTCTGTATCCCCTGACAATCTGTGTTAGCAAACTGTTGTGTTGTTGATTTGATGTATTTTCCCTTCCTTGGGAATAATGTATTCTTGTGTTCTAGAATGTTTTTGTTTGAGTGTGACTGTTGAACTGCCCAGCGGACCAGCAGCAGATGCTGCGCTCTGTAGGGAAATGTAATTGAGAAATGTTTTCCCTATTCTGAATTTCAACAAGGTAAGCTCCACATTTCATCGTCCACATTTTAGCAAAGGTGTGAATTTTAACTAGGGCCAGGGCTGTTAGACACATGTGTGAGACTCAAGCCGTGCCTAGTAGATGTCAGTATTATAACGCATTAAGAACATTCCAGCCAATTTGAATTTGACCTTTCAAAACATATTGTATCATTTGCACCACACCACAGCAATGGAGTAAATGCAATGCAAGGAAAATTAACATATTAATCCTACTAACATCCCAGGACCCAATAACCTACTCCCCTACTAATATTCAATGCAATTTAGACCATTGCCCATGAGTGCAAACCATTGGTGATTTGGTGTAAATTGGCCCATTTCATAAAATGTAAGGATATTTGAGCTGTGCAAAGCCAACTGGAAATGTAGGAAATGTAGAATTAGATTTGTTTTTCGGTGAGTACATGACAGGGTTGAGATGCAAGTTGATTTATGTCAACTGGCTCCATTGTTCATTTATGAAATTAGAGGAAATAACCCTTGATGAATGTAACATTTGTATTTAGCGCTGCAGCTTGAATCTCGCTCAAAGCCACAAAGAAAATCACATGCTATTTAATGGGCTGATTTATCAAGGGGAGGTTCTTTGAATGACACAGGAGTTTTAGAAAAAGGGCTGGAGCAGAAAGGGCTGGGAGGTTCATTGACTCACTGGCAAAGGGAGCAGCAGGACTGGCAGAGAGCTGATTCCAGCACTCTTTCTCTCTTGCTGTCGGTGGGAGCAGAAAGGCTGGCTTGTTCGTTCCAGCTGAAAAGGGGAGTGGACGTGATAAAGGTTACCCTGTTCTGTCCAGCAGACAAAAAAGGGGGATTATCGCTGGCCGAGGCAGTAAAGGGCTATCCTGACTTTTGTGGTCAGAGAATCTGCTGACCCCAACAGATCTAGGTAATTATGTAGTAATTGAGGAGCATGTAATATACGTGAGAAATATTTTACAGGCTGTTGTGAGATAGAAATATGGTTGTTTTCTTAAAGTAATTCACAATCTATATTTTACGTGGATTCCCATTTATGAAGCAGGTTTTTGTCAAGATAAGAAGCGCATAGCTACCAAGAATTGTGAGAGAAACATTCAAAGGTTACATTAGACTGTGCATTAGCCAGACAGAAACAAATGTGTAATTGAAGCTTAATACTAGAAAAGCTATCTGATATGTATGAGCTCTCTAATGAAATGCACGTTATCCATATTCAAGTATAAGTTACTGCAAAATAGCACAGCATAATGCACCTGTTAGTTCATTTTTTGAATTTTAACATTTTTTAAAGCCACAAAAGAAAAAAACAAATTAGCCCAGCATTCTCATTATGTGTCTGAATTATTGTGTCAGCACATAGGCTGAGGTCCAACAGAAGGTAAGCTAATTTTACTATAGGTGGTAATTCACATTCCCACATGTGGTAAAACATAAGGTAAATTGCTCGTGGGAGTTGAGTCTATTACTATTTTGTGATGTGAAATGATCAATGTATATTGAAACACAACCAAAAGGTCATAAAAGGGTGGTATTGTACATAAGATACCACCAGCAGATAAGAGTGTACTGTGTCCAGTAATTGCTTACCATTAGTGACCCTGGTAAAATAATTATTAGGTCGTTTTCTGAAGTTAGTTTCACCACAAAAAAAACCAATAAGTTTACCACAATATATTACCAAGAGCTAACAAAAATACCACTATACCAACATACCACAGAATGCCACGAGATACTAAGTATAGACCAAACGGATCTCTTACAGCTCGGCAGGCTTCAATAAAGGTCTTACTAAAACCATACCCAGCATTGCAAGTCCTTTTAATGACGATGAGGTGAGAGCCCTGAAGTCCGCTCAGAGGCCCTTCTGCAGCGGCTGCTGGTGTCCGATTGTCTGAATCTGTTTGCCATGGGGAGAGAGCCAGCAGTGGGTCCGGTGCTATGATGGCGGCAAACTGAGATTGGACCGGCTCATTTTCCCCTCCACCACACCACATTGCAGTAGCTTCCTTCAAGAAGGAGGGCTGAGCTGCCAATGGCTAAATTGTCCCGGGAGGCCTCCCGAAATGGCCGCTTAGTGAAAATGAAGCTGTGTCATCTCTGAGAGGATTAGAGGAAAGAACTTATTATGTGCTCAACCTCACCGGTAACCATGGAAACAGGAAACGTTGCTGAGGCTCAGTGAAATCAAGACTTAACAAGCATTGTCCTTCGTCAGTAGAGTGAAAATACCAAATAACCAGTCAAAGGCCATGGCTGCTGCAAGCATTCCTCATTGCCCACCTTTCTTGGCTGAACAGGTGCTCCCCCAGTAAGATGGGAGAGATGAAAGAAAATGTTTGATACTTTCCTCTTTGCCATGGGGGGGAGACAAATTTGCACCTGCAAGAAAGCAAGCCCTACTGCTACACATTTGGGCATAGAAGGTCGCAGCGTTTTCAAGGGTTTGCCAGAGCCAGGAGGTAAGGGTGCTGGTGATCTATATGAGTTTGCACTGACAATCAAGAAGTTACAAGAACACTACGGACCAAGGAAAAATGTGAGCACCACAGGATTTTCCAAAGATGTCTAGAACCACTGGAACCCATTTAGAGTTATGTGGCTGCTCTCCGCACTCTCAGCCACACCTGTGAATTTGGCCATTTGGCAAATTCCCTGATTAGAGATCAGCTATTGAAATGCATGAACAGCATCAAGGTTCAAAAAAATTATTAGCCAAGGATCTTTCTCTTGAGCAAGCAGTGCAATTAACCCACAGCATTGAGCAAACTGCTCACTACATGAAGCACATGAAATTGGAAGAAGGAGGAAAGGAGATATGCACTGTGAAAAACAGAAGAAGTGGTGAGGGAGGGAGAGATTTGCATTGCTTCAAGTGTGGCAATACCAGACACCTTTCTTTGAGTCTATTATGCCCGGCTAGGAATGTTACCTGTTTGAAGTGCAAGCCTAGAGGACACTTTGCTTGGGTTTGCAAGGAGGCAGGGGTGAACTCTATTGAGTAAGCTCCACCCAAACCGGAACAAGACGTGGCACATCTGTCCAAAGCAGAGAACAAGCCAAGCAATACCCGACAAGTATTTGAAATCTCAGCTCTTGGTAGAGGCAAGAGAGGTCCTTTGTATGAGTTTTCTGGCAATGGGAAGACATTAACGATGAAAGTAGATACTGCTTCCCCTTGGACCATAGCCTCTGGCAAGACTTTTACAAATGCAATTGGTGGGAGAGTACAAGATCTCATGGAGAAAACATCCATCCTTACGGTTATAGTTATAGTGAGGTTGAAATAGAGATGTTAGGGAAGTTCCAATCCACAATAGAGTACAAGGGTCACAGTTGTGCCACAGAAGTGTTTGTAGTAAGGAAATGGTTGTCCCTTCTTGGATGGGACGAACAGGTGAATCTTTGTATACAAATACAAGTGAATTCAAAGGAACCTATATCGATTGCAGAGGTTCAAGACAGATTGGCAAGTGAATTCCCAGATGTCTTCTCAGATGTGCTAGGAGAACGCAAGGATTTTGTTAATCTCATTAGACTGAAAAATAATGCTGTGCCCGTTGTACATAAATTGTGTCCCATTCTTCATCATTTATGAGAGCAGTTGAGGAAACAGTTAGATATTTTATTACAAAAGGGTGTGATCAAAAGAGTGGAAGCTGCGAAGATGATGTTTCCAGTCGTCTTGTTGGCAAAGCCAAACAGGAGCTTGAGACTGTGTGTAAACCTCAGGAATCTACAAGAACATTCTAGTTTATCGACATCCTTTACCAGTAATTTCAGGGGTATTAGCTCTTCTGGAAGATTCCAATCAGTTTACAGTTATTGATCTCTCTGCCGCTTACCACTAAATGCCATTGGCACAATGTTGTCAATAACTCACATCCTTCATCACACCAGAAGGGACTTTCAAATATTGCAGGATGCCCTTTGGCCTCGCTTTGGCAGCCGCCATGTTTCAGAGGGTTATGGAGAAAGTCTTTGAGGGTGTGAGGAACATTATCATATTTCAGGACGACATGTTGATTTATGCTGCCTCACTGAGGAACAAGACAAGATTCTGTGAAAGATTTTATGCAAGCTGAAGGGGGTGGGACTCAAAGGAGCAAATGTAAAATTGGTGTACAATCTGTGGAGTATTTGGGGCACTCTATTTCTGCTGATGGAATTGTTCCAAAATACAGTTTAGTTGAAGCAAATAGATTGGCTCCTGAACCCATGGACAAAAGAACAATTACGGTCATTTGTTGGTTTATCAGAGTAATATCACAAGTTTGTAGAACATTTTGCAATTTTGTCTACACCTCTCGGGTTGTTGCTCAAAAAGAGTGTAAAGCACATATGGTCTGAAGAGTGTGGGGGTTCTTTTTATAAGATTAAGGAAACTATTTCCCATGCTCCTTCACTAGGAACATTTTCATCTAACAGCAAAAGGTTTGTCACTGTTGATGCCAGCATCTTACGGCTGGGAGCTTCAATGACGCAGAATGATGAAAAAGGGGAGGAACATTTGGTGGCATTTGCCTCCTGGCCCTTGAGGAGTGCAGAAGGAAATTATTCTCTTATGGAGAAAGAGGCATTTGTGGTATATTGGTCAATTTTACATTTTGAATATTTTCTCTGGGGTCAGTGTTTTGTGGTCAGATCAGACCACCAGCCGTTAGTGCAGATCCTGGTCAGGGTGGGGTGGGGTAAGTGTTCCCCTAGAATGTCAAAGTGGTTAGTGGGTCTTCAATGGTATGACTTTTGTGTCCGTTATCTGCTGCGTAAAATAACTCGTTAGCAGACTGTCTTTTGAAACTTGCTGTAGACTCATCTGAACGGGAGTATTGCTTTCCTTCTGATGAGTTGGTAGTAGCGAGTATTGAGAGCAGTGCCATTGGGAAGGATGAATGGGAATCTGCAGTTGAGAAAGATGTTATTTTGAGGATTGTTGTTTTGTAGAATAGACTGTAATTGGATGGCATCACAGGAATGTTTTAAATTGGTGGTCAGAGCCTTATTTTGAGGTCAACGATGAGCTATCCTTGGTGGGGACGAGAGTGAAGTTTAAACCACCAGAACAGATCAGAAAGAAATTAATTGATTTGGCTCACCAAGGTTACTGGAGTGTAACTGGCACAAAAAGGAGGTTGTCCCAGTGCTACTGGTGGCCTGGCATGGACAGCCCAGTGGAGAAGCAAGTGGGTGATTGTGCAGACTGTACAATGTGTGACAAGAGTATGGTTGTGCATGAGACTCCTTTGATTACGGTTTAAGTACCACCTCAGCAATGGCAGAGGGTAGCTGTGGACGCAATGGGTCCGATTCAAGATTTAGGAGATGATTTCAAAATTTTGCTTGTGATTGTGGATTATCAATCAAAATGGGTGGAGTGGGAATGTGCGAGGGTGGCCACTATGATTGAGTTGATCAGATTTTTGGAGAATGTATTCTTTAAGGATGGTTTTCCAAGTTCCTTAATAACAGATAATGGAGTCTGGTTAAAAATGTGTGAGCCAAGAGCAAAATTGTGCTCCAGTTGGTTGGGAGTAGCAGTTCCAGTCTGGGTGAAACGTGAGAAAGTGATGAAGGTAGTAGAGAAGGATCAGGAGCATTACAAATGATGTCAGTCATAGAGTTAAGGATTGTGTGTGGTTGGTTGGAGATTAAGTTCGGATAAACAATCACTGTTTGGAACCGAAATGCTTTGAGAGCAAATTATTGGGACCGAAAATATATCACTGCTGTGAGAGAGGGTGTGGTGATTGTAGATTGTAGAAGGTGTTGAGGTGTTGTCTAACGGTAGGTTGGCTCTCTACAAAGAGATGATGGGGAGTCATGCTGGTAGAAATGTGAGAGTGGATGGGAGTGGTGACGTGGAGGTTGATGGACATATGGTGACAAATAATGGCAATTTCAAGTGCAATGTTTTGGACAGTAACAATGTCAGGTACAGTGTCTCAGACAAGGGAGTTCTTGGTGGAATTCCGGTTGGAGTTAGAGTGAGTTGTAGAGAAAGGAGAGTTCCGAGTCACCTGAAAAACTTTGTCCAATGATAATATTTTCTTTGCTTTGCTTTTTTTTTGCTTCTAGATAGAATTGTTTGGTTTCATACATGTGATTATTGTGTTCTTATTAAGATTTTGCTCCAATAGGTTAACTTTGGTTATTCCCTTTTAGAGGGGAAGACATATTGTGCTCTTGATTTGATGTATTTTCCCTTCTTTGGGAAGAATGTATTCTTGTGTTCTAGAATGTTTTTGTTTGAGCGTGACTGTTGAGCTGCCCAGCGGACCAGCAGCAGATGTTGCGCTCTGTGGTCTTCAATAGAGGACTTACTAAATCCTTACCTTGTGGTTCAAGTCCTTTCACAAACCCCTTCCAAATCTTCTGACAATACCTGTGGACACCCCAGTCTTCCATATGACAGTTGCATGGGTTTGTCCATCTGCTTCATAAGAGCCATGCCTGTTGTTCCCTGTCCGTTGTCAGGTAGATTGTCAGGGTGCTGCTACAATGTCTCATTATGATTCTGCAAGTGGGAGGCCGTAAATAGTTAAGAATCAATTCCCTGTGAATATGTTAAACAGTTTACAACTATCTGGGAATACTATTAATCTCAAATGCGTTGTGTATGCACCATATTGTTTGTGCAGTTCACATGTTAACCAAAACGACTATTAGTGTATTAAGATTCCATAAAAGTATAGCAGGGCACTCATTTAATTCTGCGGTGACAGCCTTTGCTGCACACTTACCATCCACAGATGGATATGGCAGGGACCACCTTTGGGGCTGTAGTAACCTAAAAGCCCTTCTAGGAAGGGAGAATAGTTTTCTGAGGACCCCACTAGGATCTCCCAGTGCTTCTGCGTAGTGTACCAATTCAGTTGCGCTCTGAGAGGGGGGTGGGTAGGGATGATTAATGCATGAATTTCAACCGTGCACTAATATTAACAGTGTCTCTGAGTCCAATAGGGGCAATGTGCAACATGCACAAATGGAGCTAATGTCATACTAGGTGTGTGATCTAGTGCTGATGTGAGGCATGGTTTGGGAATCAGTGCAGCACAGTGTAGCATAGGGGCTAACAATTAAAATGACTAATTACTAATCCTGCTAAAAACTAACACCACATGTGTCAAAAGCATCAAAACCCAAATGGCACTGGAACCGCTTTGGATGTGGCTGAATGCATGATCAAAGGTCGGGTGGGGGATTCGTAGAGGTCTTTGCTGCACATAATTGTTAGTTTGCCGTGTGTGCAGCCTGTTGGGATGTCTTCAGCTGACAGACTTTGATTATCCTTCTGAAAACCAGACCCGCAATTGACTCTCTGTCTATAAGTGAGATTGGGTGTATGAACCATATCTTGATCAAATAAACCCCGAATTGCTCCTTCTGTATGTGTATTTTTTAATCAGATCATTTAGTAAATCAGAACAATTATATATGGGGTCATTTCGAGTTTGATTGTATCTGGGTGGTAAATCTACCAAGATACCACACAACTGTATTACAGTTACTGCCACTTGGTCCGGCGGTATTACCACTGGATTAAAAGTGGAGGAAGCAGTGTAAATCCTCATTTTTATGAGCCCTTAGGACTCAATGGGGCTTTTTTTGGCAGAATTACTGCAGCAGTAATTCCACTGTCGTAATTCCATTGCAGTAATTCCATCGAAAATGGTCGGAAAGTCAGTGGATTTACCTCCAACTCATAGCTGGAGGTGATTCCGCCAACTTTCCACCCATCTCATAGTTGGGTGGTGCCGTAATATGGCGATATATGGTGATCCCGCCGCATTTAACCACCACTGCCCAACTCGTAATGACCCCATGGTCTGGAATTGGGGTCTAAAGGTGAATGAGACTCTGAAACACTTTTTTACTCTCAAGAGATTAGAAGATGACGGATTCCACCTCTTCAGAGGCAGCATCATGTCAGGACTCTGGATGCTGCTTGCCACCTGTGCCACTGCTCAAGAACTGAACTATTGTGGCATGGATCAGGAAAGATGGGCAGTACGGATCACATTTGTACCCACTGAATTAGGATGGAAGAACAATCTAAACCATAAATGGCATGCCTCACTAAAAATGAGTCTGTCATTCTTATAAACTCGTGTCTACAAATAAGTATATCTTTTATAGCTTAGTTCTATGACTGTTAACATAGGACAGTAGGTCACAGAGCAAATATTTTTTCAAACAACACTGCACATATACGAGTTGAATTGAAGTATCGAGATTTTATGATCTGTCTCTTTCTTACTGATGGGGTATTTGGATTTTTGTTGTCTCTGAATTCATGTAATGCAATGTAACCTATTTGGTAAAATCAATGGTATACCAATAACGGTCTTTGTACATACATACATCATTGCGTTGTCTATACAACCAGAAAACCGGGCACAGCAGTAGGCTATTGGAAAGTCTGCGTCAGAGATCATCTGCACTTTAAGGGTGTGGTCTACCTCACAGACGGTGGCACCAATGTCATTAGGAAATTGGGCAATTTCATAAAATTTGCCTGTGATGGCACTGGTGGCCTCCAGGTTAGTGGGCAGGGCAATGTGAGCAGAGGTATATTGTAGGGGAGCCTGTAATACCTGAGTAAGCACACATGAAAATGTGAGCTGTGACATACCGTACGATATGGCAGCTGGCCACCAAGGCCAGTGGGCAAGTGGTCGTGGCAGTGGCTATGTTGATTTGACTTTCTAGGTCCCACTCAATGTGTTGAAATACATAAAGGACAGTTGTCCTACCCAGATGGCAAGTCATCGGGATTTGCCGTTTGTTTAGTCTAATCCTTTGGGTGAGTGACCTCCGCTTTTCCTCCTTAATGCCCTCTGTTGTCTAATGGCACAGATCTCCTGTTCTCAAAGAGTAAGTACAGATTACCCGGCATGCAGTCGCAGTCCACTGCCATGCTGTGTGAGGGTCTGTGTAAGTGAGTAAGATTTTATTTCAGGTAATGCCCATAAAAGCACAGTAAAATCATAACAGTCCAAATATTACATAACTCAAAACACTAAGTAAAGTAAAAATATAAATAGTAGAATAAAATTACATGTGTTTAGATAAAAGCGCTCTCAGTACCAAAGCTTGCTCAACATAAATATACATTTTTAGTGCACAGTTGACACTAGTGGGGATAAAATCAAAGTGCCAAGCTATTATGCAAGTCTTTGCAAAAAGGACGAGCATACTCGTCCTTGGCACTTAAGGGGTGCTGCACTTGCGCTTCCTAAGCATTCTAAACAATGGGCAAAGATATTTGCGCCGCATCTTCACATATGAAGGTCATAGTAGCAAAAAATACAACAAATCACCCACATTGTGTTGATTGCAAAAACAGTTGTTCGAGCCCTGAGTTCTTTAATCCTGTAGGGTACCTTTCGGAAAAAGTAGATTGGTCCTCAATCGAAGGAAAACTACCCTCTTCCTCTGTTTATTGACCGGGTCACATAGTTTGACTGGCCCAAATCTTTCCTCCTACTAAGATAACCCGGGATACTTTTTTATAAGATTCGCTAGCTTCTCTTTCAGTTTGTTTGAATTATAGGAAGGCTTCAGTCTTAATCTCGTTAGTCTGCCCCCCCCCATCTATTTTGTAATTAAAATAGTCTGCCAAGACAAGCTGTGCAAAAGTTGCCCGTATGTAATTTAGACATTTTAATTCATGTATTACATCTGAGTCCAAAATATCATAAATTAACGACTTCGTCAGTGACAACGCTGGATTACCCCCCACAGACGCAGCTAATACAGCAGTGGTTGAAGTTGAATAGTATCTGAGACAAACGTTGTGCTGCATTCTAGATGAAGTATATAAGTGGGGAAACCCTGATTCACCCCCATAAATCTTCTAGGAAATTGATTCTCTTTCCTTTGAATGGGCATAGGTAACCCATAAATGGCCACTGGCATAGACTTTACTCTATAAATGCATAGAGCGTGTTCAGCTGGGAGCCCACCCATGCTATGCCCATACCACAGTAGGGAACCATTCATTTGGCACATTTGCCCGCCTGGGCTTCAATATGCAGATACCATGTAAGACTTTTTAAAAATGTGACGCCCAAGTAAGTAAATGAACTGACTCATTGGAGAGGGGATCCATCAGTCAATGTAGTTCTTGTTTTGCTTTCGGCAGTCCCAATGCACATTACCTTAGGTTTTGCTTCGTTAATTTTCAAGTCGCTCACAGACATGTAATTACAGAAACAATTCACCAGTTGCTGGAGGGTCCTTCCAGTTTTTGCAATAAGGATCACATCGTCTGCATACATTACCAATTGAAGACGCCTACCAGCTAACATGAGTACATCACTTGACACATCCTTCAAGGTGGCAGATAATTAATTAATATACAAATTAAAAAGCAATGGAGCCAACACACAACCCTGTCTGATGGCACAGGTTGCGTCAATAGCATCCGTCAGCTCTCCTGAGGTGCTGTGTGCTCTGTAAGGTTTGTGTTGCCCTTTTCTATTTTTTGGTGGTGAACCTGTGTATCACTTAGCCTCAATGGCCACTCATTACTACCTCCTTTTAGCCGGTGGTAGATGTTGGCGGTGTCTTTTGCGATATCTTTGGTGGCGTCAGAGATCTGAATAATGTGGTATGTATTGCCTCCATTGCTCAAGATTTTCAAAATGCTTTGGTAGGAAATACTCTCCCAGACCCTAGAATGTACATCACCTTTTCTTTTGTAAGGATAATCCACGGTATGGGTGAACCAAACACTGAAGCACGCTTTTTTGGACTGAGTAGCTGCCTGTGACGATGCAATGGTCTCTCTTTGCATAGGGAGAGGAGAACACATAGAGATGAGAGAATATTTCCAGGTATATTTCCAAGTCAAAGGAAAACTTAAAGAATACTGTGCATATTCACTCACTTGATGTGGTGGCATTAAACTGCTCTGGCGCCACCTGCTGATAATCTGCTCCTGTGACTGTGAGTGCGGTTTGGCAGTTGGAGATCACCGTACGAAGAGAAAAAGAAAGTCTCAGCAAAAGACCTTTTGCTTGATGAGCTGTGCCACTGCACGTTTTTTGCTAGGGTCACGATCAAACATAACAAAACAACTACATGTAGTATACCACAAATACGTGTTTTTGTATGTATCAGGTATGAACATAGGACATCATATTGGTGACGCTGTATTCAAAACAATCTTGGCTTAATTAACATGGGTCAGTCATCACGTTATGTTGGCGAATGGGCCAACGAAAATAACTCTCTCAACAAACAAAGCTTATTAAATCCTTGTCTCATGAGGAATGAACTGGGCTGTTTGACATGTTCCTTTTTTTCTCTGTTGAAAGAGGCAAGTAAACAAGAGTTGAATAGTTGAGTCACCCAGCTTTCCCGCCACCCCATGGGTGGCCAGATGTATTGGTGTCTGCTATGGCACAAAACAAGACTTCTGGCGTTCGTCAGGGGAACTCTAATGTAATGTGCCTGGGTGAGTGCTGTCTGCTCGCCCAGCTCATTGGTCCTTTGTCTGTGTTTACTTCCTCTAGCCCGAGGGGTCAAGTCCTAAAAATAAAAGTGGGGGGAGTCATCAACAAATGCAATGGAATGCGATGTCACCAGAAATTAGCATATCAAGGTGAAATATGCACATTTCATTAAATTAGCTTTGCATAGCAAAGCAAATTGCGCAGGACACATGGCATTTGCCTTTCGTAAAATTAACACAAAACCAAGAGGATATGTTCTTCTAATAGTGTTTTTAAAAACGTTAAAATGTGTGCATGTTTTAAACGCCAAGAACCAATAAAAACATTTTCCCTGGGACTTGCAGTACCGCAATTGGACATTTCACCTTCAGTTGTTTGTTATTTTTCTTCAGGTAATATAGTGCAGTATTGTAGTGTCTGGCCTACAAAGCTAACGACTGTGGTTTGATCCCCAAGGTCATCTTTAATTCATAAATTCAAAGCGGACATTCAATGTTTCTCATTTTAGCTGGGGGGGTCTGACTAAAGTGGGTGGACTCCGTCCTCCCGCGTGTACCCTGTGGAGTAACTTTGCTGAAAATGTTGGGGGGGACATGACGTCTAATGAAAAAGTGCCCCAGCCATATGAATGGGGACAAAATGGTGTGCCATGAAAGTTGGGGGTGGGGCAAACACCCCTGTCCCCCCTAAAATTACGCCCATGCGTGTACCCTCGATTTGAGCCCTGTCTAGCCCCAACCCTGCCCTCCTGCCCAGTCCCAACGCATACTGCCGTGTGTCTGGTGTGCCTCTGAGTACACTAAAGTCTTTCACAAGCAGGCGTGGGTTAGGAACAGTCTCTGCTCCTTTGGGTGCAAGACTTGGTGCCAGAGGAAGGCTTTACAGGGCTGGCATCGAGACAATTTCCCCCACCCAAACACCTAAAGTGCGCATATATCATTGGGACAGCTCAGAGGAATACCCCCAAAATTCAGTGTCCTCTCCCCCCAGAGTGTCCAATGAGGCGAGCTGTGCAAGTCTCCCTGTGGCACATGGACATGGTTGGGGGCTACTGACCTGCTAAACCGAAGCTGGTGGGGCTCTGCCTACCCTAATGGAATAGCCACAACTGATGGCCATAAGAATATTACAAAGCAGTCTTTTGCTAAACAGGTTTTTTATTGAACATTTGGGGCAGTAGATTGGAGTTAATAAACAGTAGAAAGACTGTAGATCCAGCTTGCAGCCTGGCAACCATAGCCAACTAAGTTCTGAATGGGTCTATTCATGTTGCAATGTGTTGTAATCTGTATTGTACTCACTGCTGTAATTCTAGTTTATGGGATCACTATACTGTGACGTGTTTTCACTTTCCTTTGTGGAATATCTTGACTGTGCTGTAACTGAAGTCCAGATGCATATTTTTATGTTAGAGTATAATTACGGTTAATGATAGCTCAGTGAGTTAAGCACGTGTCGCAGAGATCTGGTTTCACATGCCAGATCATATTATAGAATCTTAGCAAGGGTGAATCAGACATTCATGTTTCTGAGACTGATGAACTTTGGTGAGTTTAGCACCTAATGTGCTACAAAACAGTGCCTGCAGCAGAACGTGCAAATTATTCAAACTAACATGACATCTGAACGGTGCAGCTGTAAGAGCGTGGTACCGCCAAGTAAGAGGTGTAAAAACTGAGCAGCATCCAGCTTGGCAATTTGCTTATCACCCCCATGTCAGTTTTGTACCATCTGATAAAGGTGCAAATATAGTGTCTCACTGTGAAAAGGACCATTCCGCCATATACCCTGCTTTACCCATTGTTCGAATCTTCTGGTCAATGACTGTTTGAAAGAGAACAGCAGCATTGTAACCTTGGTCGGAGCAGCAAAGAAAATATGTGGCGATGATCACTGTTCTGTAAAGGTACAAGCAGAATGAGTAAACATTTAGGCAAAACACAACTTGCCATTTCAACAACTTGTGCAAAATATGCCCTCATGGTGAATCTCCACTCTACATGTTTCAGGGAATGTTATAACAAAAGAATTCAGTGCACTGGCTGACCTTGTAATCCCTCATTTTCCACTGGCGTTTTTCTAGCGGCCCTTAAGATCTCCCCTGTGCATCCATTACGGCAAACTACCGCCCTATCTCCATCACTCCTTTCCTGGGCAAACTCCTTGAGAAGGTGGCTATCTCACAGCTGACCGTCCACACTGAATCTATTGGTTGCTTCCATGACCATCAGTCTTGCTTTAGAGCCCCCAGAGGCATAGAAACTGCTCTTCTGAACACCTGTGAAAACCTGCTCTCAAATCTTGATACCAACACTTCTTCTCTCCTCATTTTCCTTGACTTCTCCTCTGCCTTCGACACGGTCAACCACAAAATTCTGATCGCATGTCTCTGTGACACCCTGGGAATCACTGGTCAGGCTCTGGCATGGTTAACCTCTTTTCTCTCTGACCGCCCATCCCAGCAGGAACTTCTAGCCTTTGTCTCGACTATTGTTCTCTCTACCTGTGGCGCTCACCAGGGATCTAACATATCCCCCTGGGTCTTCAACGTCCACATGGTTGCCCTGGCACGTGTAATTGTCACTTTCACCTCTAACTTCCAGTGTTACGTGGGTGACACACAACTATCTTTCAGACTACCCTCAGCCGCCTCCTCATCCTCGTCATATCTGTCTGTCCCCTATTCAGTCATGATGTGCTGCAAATGACCTCTGCCTCAATGCCAGTAACACTGAGATTGTTTGCATTGGGACCCCTGCTCCCGCTTTCCCACTCTCAATCTGGCCGGCCTTCCTCATCCCTGCACCTACACCCACCTGCGAGGCAAGAAACCTTGGGGTCATGTTTGGCGCCATTCTCTCCTTCTCCGCTCACATTTCAGACATCTCTAAAAAGTCTAAGTATCAGCTACACCTCCTCAGAGGCATTCTACCTTTTCTCACCTTCCTCCAGTGGCTCACTTTCTCCAAAGCCCTGGTTCTCTCTAGGCTGGATTATTGCAACAGCCTCTTCCTCAACCTCCCTTCTTTAGCCATGCACCCTATGCAGCTCATCCAGAACAGAACCGCAAAATGTATCTTTGGCCTCAGGCTCCCTGGCTCCCTGTGGCTGCAAGGATCAAGTTCAAGACCCTGTGCATTGTTCACAAGGCCTTCTGGGACCTGGGATCTAGCTACCTGCAACACTGCCTACCTAAAAACTGTCCCTCCCGAGCCCTCTGCTCATCTACCTCCAACCTTCTACCAGTGAGTCGGTTCTCTAAGCAGAGATTTGGAGGGTGATCCTTATCCTCAGCAGGTGTCTCCCTCTGGAATAGCCTCCCTGCCACCCTCAATCCTGAGCCTTATCTTCTTAAGTTCTGGAAACTCCTCAAGACCTTCCTCTTTGCCTCTTCCTTCTCTTCCCCTCTACCCTGCTAACCCAGCCCGCTTCTCTTTCCCTCTCTCCCTGCTCATCCTTCACAGCTTGCTGACTGGCCACCGGTGTAACTCAGAGCCTCACAGGTCCCTAGCACCCCACCAGTCCTCTTTTGCACTTGCCCAAGGGCCCTACACACCCACCCACACTCAATGCATGGGGAACTAACCCTAGAGAGTTGCTCTCTCAGCACTTACACCGATCTCCACCGACCAGGTGCGCTTGGACCTCCCTCTCCCTGTTATCATTTGTGCACTTATATGTTCTGTAGGCTCAGTGCTGAAGATTGTCTGTCCTCCCTTGTCTCCACCCTCAATTGGACAGGTATAATCTGCAGAATCGCTGTCAGGCCTATTTGCAGTATCTAAAACTGTTAAACGTATTCTACGCACTTACTCTGCCTGTGCAGACTATTATCGCCTCAGAATTCCAAGGGCTCTGAGCAACTGCTGTTTTCTTCCCATGCTCCCACCCTCCTTGAGCGCTTTGAAACACTTGCCTTTGTCTATACGCTTAATAAATAAACAATACCATACCATACCATGCCATGTTATGTGCCTTTAAGGTGAACAATGCTGATTACATCAGTGCGTTCCTAGAAGAAAAGGGGCACCATGCAGCATGGTGCACAGAGAGAGCACGAGCGGTGCCAAACTGTATGCCCTCTGCTCAGGCTCCTTATTGTAGTGTGTGACGGGGGAGTTCCACAACAGGAAGAGGTTCGGCACACACAGAATAACATTAGCATCAAAGTGGTTGCATGCACTCCTCGACGGGTGCATGTGATGTCGGACCTGTCCTTTGATGTCAGATCAGCAGAGGCATTCAGTGGCTCTGTGGCCATGTTTCACACTGGGATAAATGCGTGATCGCTACTACACCAAGTGGTCACGGTGAGCCCTTCATCAGGTAATAGTGTGCAGTTTTTCACACCTGGATGTGAGCATCACTCAATCCCAAGAGGGAGGGATATATCATTTTTTGGGCAGGACTGACCTGAGATTGCGGCTCCACTGGTTACTGGTGCAGATCCAGCCTCTTCTCATTGGCAGGAATCAGGCACACAAACCTCCATTGCATGAGGGTGATAGAGGCTTCCAGTGGGCTAATCCGCACAGACCAAGTACGGTGAAGTATGTGGACTGAGTATGTGAAGTCTGTGGACTGAGCACACTTTACGCTGTTGGCCGCTACGACACAGGCCTAATCTGGTGTTTCCAATATCCAGTCCATGTCCATGTTTAGCACAAAGGGCCTCATCACGAGTTGGGCGGTAATCCCAGCAGTATTACTGCCAGGGCTATTAAGCCTACTGCCAAACCCCCAGCGCTATTAGCGCCGTATCACAGGTTTATCGGAACGGTGGGTTCTCATGCCCCATTGGGCAAATTTGGGAATTCCAGCTATTACTGCCGGTTTTATTAGCACCGGCGGTAATAGTGGCGAAAAACAGCAAAATCGCAGCGGATTTGACCCCAGATCAGAGCTGGGGGCAAATCTGCCAAGCCCGACCCTTAAATGCGATAGCGCTACCACCGCATTTAAGGGTTACTGCCAGACTCATGATGAGGCCCAAAGCATAGCATATCTGGCTGATAGCACACAGGGTGAAGGGAGACTTCGCAGACAGCAGCGATCTCCAGCACCACTGGCAGAGTTTGATATAGTAGGAACACTGTCAAGCCCAGGGCCACGATGGGCCCTGTGAGTCGAAAGACTCGAAATATATTTTGACGCCACTAAATGATAATGTGAAGAAATCAACCCTACTGTACTCTGCTGGCCCGACTGTTCACAAAATATTCAAGACACTGCGCCCAGCTGACCAAGCCTATGCTGCTACAACAGTGGCACTGACCGATTATTTCAGCCCAATAGTAAATATTTATTATGAAAGATTTGAACTCAGGGCGGCTAAAGAAAGGAAAGATGACACGCTGGATGCGTTTCATGCCAGATTTCTCCTGGCATTTACGTGTGCATTGCCAAAAGAAGAAGATGAGGTCTGAGTACAGCTTTTTCAAGGTTGTTTTTTAGTCAAGCAAGGCGGAATGAGCAAGGACGAACAACACACAGAAACTGTGACCGTATGTGCACAGTGTGGATACAACCTGCCTCACTCAGTGGAGTGCCCAGAGTGTGGCAGGTGCAGCATGCTAAACCACTCTGTGAGAGTATGTTGGGCCCAGTTGCGTTCCATGCAACCGAAGAGGATAAGCCAAACCGAGGCCACAATTTCAGAGAGAGAAGAAGACCCAGGGGAACAGGAGTATGAACGAGCGGGAGAAGTGGATGATAAAGGGGAAGTGTTTTTCATATCAACGAAGCTAGGGGCAGGTCGGAAAAGAAAATGCCAGTCATGATGCACGGTGCAAATACAAAGCATGAACACCCCTGTCCTCACTGACACTGGGGCATCGATAAATGTCATTGCGGCATCACAGTATATGTCATTTCGACAGCCCCATCTCCTATCTCCCACGCATGTTTGGATCTTCACATTTGGGGGAACCAGGCTGTTACTGCTAAATGGTGTATTCATGCCTACTGTGAGACATGAAGACATACAGATCAAGGGGCATTTCTTCTTCACTGCAGTCAGTGAGGAAACTCTGCTAGGGGGTGCAGCTACGGAAGCACTAAGAAACATGAACTGTACATTTGGTGTGTACACCGAAGACATCCACTCATTGATTCAGAGGTTTGACTCAGTATTCATGGGAATAGGACAAATGAAGGGTGAAGCCATTCGCCTGCACTTTGACGAGAAGGTCCAATCCGTGGTACTCAAGCACCGGCAGGTGCTGCTTCATCTTCGGGAACAAGTTGAAGGCTAAAGAGGCAAACTTTTGGAACTGGAATTCAATGAGAGAGTAGAGGGGCCAACACCCTAGATGTCACACATTGTGGTAGCTTGGAAACCCAAGCAGCCGAACTCAGTCATAATACGTGTCGACATGTGCTTACCCAAAAAGGCCATAAAAAGGGAAAGACACAAACGCCAACCATAGATGATGTTATACCTGATCTACACTGGGCATCTTTCATCTCAAAACTGGATTTGAGGGCTGGATACCAACAACTCGTCCTACACCCTGATTTCAGGTACAGTACCACCTTCACAACTCACACAGGATTATATTGCTACAAGAGTCTGAGCTTTGGCATCTCATCTGTGTTAGAAGTGTTCCAGAACGCAGTAAGGGGTGCACTGACAGATATCCCGGGGCAATTAATATCAGCGATGACAAACTGATATTTGCTAAAACTGAAGGGGAGCATCTGGAGGCCTGGAGAAAATGTTAGAACATATTGAGTCACAAGGACTCACCTTCCACTGGGAAAAATGTGTGTTTCTCCAAAGAAAATAGATTTTTTTGGATACATCTTCCAGAAAGAAGGAATTTCTGCTGATCCCAGGAAGGTGCTGGACATTAAGAACACTCAAACCCCTGCAAACATATTGGAGGTGAGAAGCTTCCTAGGAATGCTTACGTACTGTGGGCACTTCATGATAAATCTGGCAACTATGTCTGAACCCCTAATGTCCCTTACGAAGAAGGACTCACTGTGGCAATGGACATCGCTAGAAGAGGATGCGTACTGCCAGATCAAAATGATACTCACAGCTGCGAGCATCATGGGATTTTTGACCTGTGACACAAGACAGAGCTGGTGCTAAATACCAGTCTGTTTTGGCTGGGGGCAGTGTTGCTGCAGGAAGACAAACAGGGAATAGTGAAACCGGTGGTATATTAGAGTACTTTCCATCAGTTCGTCTTTACATGTCTGCAATAATGAAGTAGTACAAAGACAGATCCAATGTTAAATATTTTTTATGCTCATCTTCCTATCCACAACTATACGGTGAAACTCTAAGGGCCCAATTTATGGAAAAGAATGCATTTGTCGCGCAAAGGCCGCGCTCCGAGAACGTCACTGTGCGAGCCTGCACGCAGAATAAAAAATGTGCACCCCACGTATTCATGGTATCTTTGGCGCAAAGCAACCGTATACGCAAGTTGTGCCTAGAACACGCCTGACACACTGCACAAAAACCAAAAACAGCCAGAACAGCCACCTTTGCATAATCCCCCCGGTGCAAATAGATGCACAATTCAAACAGTGTAAGGGTTCACCTGCAAGCGGGCCTGCATCTCAGGGACCCTGCAAAGGGTCCCCCGTAAGTGTTACTGGCACCCCGACATGTGTATGATGTATCTTAACTTGGGTAAAACTGGATCCCCGGCTATATACACTCACCCCTAACTCAGACATACAAATTGACCTCTGTACTGCGATTCCTATGCGCAGGTGTACAGATGCCTGTCTTCTGGTGGAGGAGAGATGAAGGGATTTGCATGGGCATTTTGCATTTTTGTGCGCGGTCACATCCATGAATACGCTTTGTCATGCGCATATGTGGGCATGCTACGGATTGCCTGCGGCCCGTCCCTCGTAACGCCCACATTTTCCCTTGTTCTTCCTCATTTTCTGAGTTCTGCTCCTACTCCGGCCTCTCTGCAGACCTCGCCCATGCTCTGCATGGTGTCTCCCCAAGGCACTCAACCACTCGTTGAGACGTGCCAAGCCTGCGCGAAGTCCCCACAAGTTATGAAAAAGTGAAGCACAGTCGATGCAATGAATTGACAAACAGGGTTTTGCACGCAGAATAGCATACAAATCGGGTATTTTACGCACAAAATATTCCATGAATCGGGCCCCTAAATGAATCAGTGTATTCGGAAAATGTTTGGGGAATCCTTGTATTCTCTTTAGGAAAATAATTTCTACTTTCACTCATTTCTCACAAGACTGTTGGCCCCATAATTCTGCACCATGTACAGGCCAATTACAACGTGCTTAATATAGGATTCTCTAATCACCATTATGGGCCCATTCCCTAGGCTGGTGCAGATTTTGGCTATCTTTTGACGTGATCTGGAAATTATTCACTACTTTTCATCCTCTGAGCACTCCCCACCCCTCGCCAGTGGTATTCAATCTGTTCCGCACATAATCAAAATACATAATTACTCTACCTTTAGCCCTGTAAGATCAATATTACCGGTTTTTACAATTTTTATTTTTGGCCAACATACCATCAATTTTGTTTTTTCCACATTTACTTCTATCCTCTTCTTTAGATGGTGGTCATAACATAGAGTTAATCGTTTGGGTTTTCTGGTTTCTATTCTTTCTTGGTTTGATTCTTACCTGTCAACACCCACTTATTCGTTTTTTTGGGCAGGCAAGTCTGTCACTGTTTCTCTTCTTCATGTTGTCTCCCAGGGCTCTGTTTTGGGCCCCTTTCTTTTTACGTCTCCTCTTTCTTCAATTGTCTCCTCATTTAGAATGTCTCACCATTTTTATTCTGATGACACTCAACTTTTTCTCTCCTTTTCTTCCATTACTCTTGTTATTCAAAACACTTTGACATCTTTGTCTTCATTCATGGAATTTGTAGCAGGGTGTAAAGTGACTTTGCACTGCAAACAAACAACCTGATTCATGAAACA
The DNA here is from genome assembly GCF_040938575.1 of Ambystoma mexicanum. Taxonomy (NCBI): domain Eukaryota; kingdom Metazoa; phylum Chordata; class Amphibia; order Caudata; family Ambystomatidae; genus Ambystoma; species Ambystoma mexicanum. The sequence goes on along the minus strand of NC_090937.1, from coordinate 67,589,238 downwards.
GTGCAAAGTGTATTTTTGCAGTGCAAAGTGACTTTGCACCAGTGCAAAATCGTTTGACACTGCAAAAATACACTTTGCACCGCTCTGTGAATCAGGGTGGTTGTTGGCAGTGCAAAGTCTCTTTGCACTCTGTTGCAAATTCCATGAAACAGGCCCCTTATCCTCTGGCCATTAAGTCGTGGATGGCTAACCACTATCTTGTCTTAAATTCTGCCAAGACGGAAGTGCTCCAATATATTTTCCTCTTTCTCTGCTTCCTATTTCTTTCTCTGCCCATATCCTGGCCCTTTATCTTGATTCTGAGCTTTGAATTTCCAATTATATATCTTTACTCTCTAGCTCATGATAGGCCCATCTTTTCAACATCCCCAAGGCTGTTTCTTACTTTCAGAGCAGCTAAACTCCTAATCTCAAATCTTGTCTTTTCTTGCCTGTTGTTTTGCTCATATACTCTATTTGGACCCACTGCTTTGGCTCCTATAAAACCAATCTTTAATTGTTCTGTTCATCTTCTATGTTCTCTTGTGATTCTATTTCTTTGTCTTTGTCATCTCTTAACTGTCCTTTAATTCTCAACTTAAATTTAACTTTCACTGTATGGTCTTTACATTTCTCTACAATCTTGCTCCTTCTTATCTTTCATCTTTGGCATCCTTCTACATCCCCTTGTGCTCTCTTCGTTCTCTGTCCCTCTTCCTTCTATCTGTTCCTTGTCCTCCATGTGCTCAGTCCCCTTTTTGTTCTTTTTGCTTACTTGCTCCTTTACACTGGAACGCTCTTCCTCTTTCTCTTCATTCTTTGACTTCCTATCCACTCTTTCACTGTGCGATCAAAGCCTATCTTCTTCAGTTTTTGACTTTAAGAATTGTAGTCATTTTATTGTACTGTGATGTGACGGTTGTACAGTGCTATGGCCTATAGCGCTCAATAAATACAAAATAAAATAAAATACAAATACAAATAGTTTCCTCAGCCCCAATGATGATTAAGCAATTAATACAGCATCATCCACATAAGGAAGTATGCTGATTTTCCTACCATTCAAACTTGGGGCGTCTGGCTCTAATTTGCCCATTTAATTTACTAATGCAGTCATGTACATGCAACATAGAACAAGGGCCTGCATGAAGCCTTGGCGGATAACATTAGCAAAAGGGAAAAGGTCAGTTGCCTCCCCATTTGGGCCATACCTAAAACAAGTCTTGTATTGACTATTGTTTATTTAAATGGTTCAGCAGGTAAACGAAGAAACCATTCCAAATGCCAGATCTAGGAACTCTTCTGAGTACTGCCCTCAGATTTAGAAAGAAGAAATAGACACAACACTTGCTTATATGAACATAATTGTGAATAATACTTCATTCTGCCAATCAATCCCTGCTCTGTATTCCTAGATTCCGCCATGCCAGAGCTGTAAGAAGATCTTTCACGGTGCCAGCCTATACACTGGAATGCTCTGCCACTTGACCTCTGCAACATTTCCGAATATCTTCACTTCCGGAAGATCTTAATATCACATCTTTTCTAACCTGTTTTTGATCGGTCGTCATCTGTACCTCACTATCGCTTTGATGCCTTTCTGGTCTTTGTTTAGACTCTATAAATATCTCTACAATACAATACAATATCAAAGTGTAGAGGATTTGCTGAGTTCGATTCACACTCCAACCGCCCATTTTGATGTACCAGGAACGTTCACGCCGAAATATGTGATGTATGATGATCAAATAAACCAGCAGAGAGCCGCAGTTGGGCTCTGTCCATTACCTATCGGAATAACAGCACCTATTGAAGTACCAACACCTAAGAAAACCTGGACAGTAAGATACCCACTGAGAAAACCATATCGACAAGTGAGACAGAATGACGATTGCCAGAATACAATGCCTGAAGAAGCTAAAAAGATACTGAAGGAAGGCGAATGGTGTCGTCATAAGAACCCAGACTGACTCACATATAGAAGATATGATGACCTGAGAATGATGACAAACAAGACTAAATACCATGGATAAGTGACATCCTGAACCTAAAGTGAAACAATTGATGTCAAGATTTCAAAAAACTACGCCATATGCACGACAAAGATATTCAGTTAGTTTAAACGTGTACATATACAAAATAACCGCAAGAAGCACAGAAATCGTGAGGCTTGCTTATGCTAGTAAGATAGATTGTGGCAAGCACCACCTGTACATATCTGCCTATACATCCACTATGCACAAGAGCAGAATCAACCAAAGGTTACTAATGCTCTCAAGAGGAGAGTTTTTCAGCAAACAAATCGAGAATTAAAGACAGAGAGAAACTCAGTCCAAGGTAACCATGCCAAGAAGCCAAGGTTGTATCAGCTGAAATAGACCAACAGAGGATACAATTAAAGGGAAGAAGAACAGAGTATCCTGTTCAGGGAAGGTCTAGATAAGCCACAGATGGCAGACGACTGGCAAAATCAAATCAAATATATGAAATTGCACGAAGGAAAGGCCGATTTCATGGTGTCAGAATCACGTGACCAGACCAGCAGGGCGGCATGAAACTTTCACACCTACGCATGGACCTTTGCCATGCCCAGACTTCTTAACTTTCCCAGACCAAGAAGCTGACTCAAGGCCAACCACAAAGAAATAATTGACACATGACCACTGAGGTGATGACTGATTGTAACAATAATTGGAGGGTAGCTGGGGTGCAGATGAACTCACTGCACCTGGCCAGCTATTCTGCATGCTGCTAAGCGCAAGTGGAAAAGTATGAGTGGAGTTGATGCCAACCCAATCATAGTGGGAGTGTAGTCTAGGGTCCTATAGTAAGTAAAACCAATGAGATGTCGTACATTTAGTGATGTTTACAGTAGCCATTTTGAAGGAAGGGCTTAGTTGTCCCACCTGACATTACCATGTACAGATATAGTACCTATATTAAAGTTACCTTCCTAGAACCAATCAATTTGCATGCTAAGTTTTGAGAGTTACATGAGTTTTTGGTATAAAAGTTATGTTTTTTATGAAATTAATTGAAGTTGAAGAGAGAAGGAGGATCGAGTGATTGCTGATATTCATTGAACTCCCCAGTTTTTGTACTTGTCATTAAATGGACTCCCTTTGCCAAACTATTGAGTTGTCATTATTGATTTGGTGCAAGAGTACGAATCTGCATCCCCATCCATCTCAAGGGTGCTGCTGCTCATCTTAAAGTGCTATTTGGAAACGCCCAGTCCTATGGGCTGGCTAGGATCCATCCTGCACAAAACATTTACCTAAAAACCTGGTAAAACTGATTCCTTTTGGAAACAAGCCTGCCATGGGCTTAATATTTATTTCTTCTCACCTGTTATTTCCAGTCTAGATTATTATACTTTCCCATAGATTTTATCCGTAGGGTCTATTTGCGAGATTTTACATACATTTCCATGGTTAGTTTTATCCCATTTTAAAATATGGGGATGATCTCGACTTCATAATAAGAGTCACAAATTACTTAAGTGTCATAACAAGCAAAATGGCCTAGGCAAGGCCTTCCCGACCAGAAGTACCCAAAGATTGAATGAACTACCAACTTCACTGAGGCTTGAATCCAACTATATTCAGTTCAGGAAGAAATTGAAAACACTGTTATTCAAATAATTCCTGGAATTAAGTCAATCCTACAACGATGAAATAACGGCCCGGTTCACATCTTTGTCCCGTCTTTGATCTTTACTGTCTTGTCTTTTTGGAATGCGCTCCGATGCCTGTGGGCTTTAGCGCTATATAAACAAATAAATAAATAAATATATAAATAAATAAATACATTTATAACAATACTATTCAATTTACAATTCATTGGCATTGAAGGTCAGAAAACAAAAATGCAATGATTAAACATGGAGTCCAAAACCATCTTAACAGCATGGCTTGAAACCCTCCCATTTTAAACCCACCAGCGGCCTAGCCTTAGTAATACTTTTCATATTAGCATCTAACCGTCCCTTGTATGTCAAATTCCTGTAGCATTAATCATGAAATGATCTCAACAATGCACAGATACTCTATAACACTAAAGAGAACTCTCCACAATTTAACAAAGCTATTTAAAGAGAGGGCGGGGCCATTCTTCCCCTGTGAAGCCAGGCACACACAATGAATTGCCTAGCAGGATATCAGACGGGGGGGATGCTAGTAAGCCTATAACATTCGGAGGATTCCTTAAGCACAGTCAAGTGATGGCTCCCTAAAATAGGCGCCACCCACCAATTTCCTTAGTAGTTTATTGTGGGAGCACAGAAGGAAAACGTGGACTGGCATTTCGGTTAGCAGTTGGTCACAGCTGTGGAGGGTTGCTGATTCTTCAAAAGCTAGCCATTTGCCTGTAAAAACAACAAATGGTGTATATCTCAATGACATTTCTGGATTATCACACGCTTTTGGTTCGGATACAGTTTATTCTAATAATTCTTCAAACCAGAAAATGTTTTGACAGATAAATCGCCTAAAGCCAATCATACATTAGTCCAAATGTACCCCACTTATCAAATCGCTATATCCATCTTTGACTGTATTAGTATCATATGGGAACATCCCTTCTGGTGACAACCAATATTTTGGTAGATCAAAGTGTGGGAGGCACAGACTTACATGCTTAAAACAAACATGGCTATGTCATACTTGCGTTCATGATATGGCTTTAATCAACCACGTGGCATAATGATAACAAAGAAATCACATTTGGAGGCTACTGTTCAAGGTGGTTCTTTTATGCAGGATATCTGACAAAACTGCAATTTCATTATTATAGCACTAGGGAGTTGGTGGAACACAAGTCATCATTGGCTTAAGGTAGACATACATGGGTTTGTAGGCAATGCAGGAGGACTGATTTGTGCAGATGGGGTTATTGGTTAAATAAAATAAATAAGTAGGCCGTGTGCGAAAAGCTGAAGAGGGTGCATCAGCGTTTGAATCTGGATGTACATGGTTATGGTGGTTATAGGGAAAGATAGATCAGGTGTTTAGCTAAAACTGGCTGTTTGAATGTGGTGCATGCAATCACCTGGACTGGAGTACTTACAGACATTGCAAAGTCTGGAATGGGTAGATGTCGCTTCTCTGACAGCAGTCGCAGTGAAGACTGCTGCATTATGAGTGCATTATGGCTTTTATACCCGAGGGTCCATTGCTTTTCTAATAGGGGTAACTTCATATATAATAAGCAGCGGTTCTGGAAAAGATTATGGTAAAAACATCCAAAAACCTAACAGGCTTTGCAAATAGTACAGAGTGTCTTGGATTGAACGGCTGCAAATAATGTAAACAGGAGACATTGGGACCATATTGCGAACATTGTAACAAAGAAAGGCAAATGAAACATTTAATATTGCATGCGGTTCTGAGCGGATCCATTGTATAATGACATGATGGAAGCAGTCAGGTGGTAAGGTGGCATATTTTAGGCTAATGGCACAGTCAGGAAGAAACATATTCATATTCTATTGACATTAAAGTAGGAACATACGTGCAAGAGGGGTGTGTTAACACATGGCAACCTTTGTGAGCCCTATAGGTTGGGACTCGAGTGGGGATGATAAAATGCATTTAGAATGCAAAGGAACATTCAGAGAGTGTAGTGACATCGGGGGGGGGGGGGTGTCAAGAGAAGGGGAGACCGAGAGAGGTTTGTTTTGTCTTCTTGGTGTTGGTTTCGACTGGTTTTCTTTGAAGCCAGAAACAGAGCAGACAACCAGGCAGAGGACGAGCAAAGTAAGGGAGGCGGTCTGCCTGGAGGATTGGACAAAGTTCCAGACTCTCCAAGTGATCCAACCCAGGATTTACGCTCTTCTTCCCTGAGCTACTTTCATATTCTGGAAAAAGTGAGTAATAAGGCCGACAGGCCAGGCATCCAGAGATTATAGGCGTCATTACAAGATTGCCGGTGCGGGCAAAAAGTGACAGTAATTCCATTACCACAATTTTTCACGCGCCACCAAACTACAGGTTTGCTGGTGGGGGTTGACTGATTTACCCCAGCCAAGAGCTGGAGGTAAATCAGGCCCCTACTGGCAAAAAACAACCAGTATTTCCCGCACCAGTATTACCGCTGCCAGCAATATTGGCAATACCCCCATGGAGTCCTAGTGGACTCCATGGAATGGGGATTCACTGGTATTCCCGCCACGTGTAATATCACGTAAATTTCAGGATATCAGACGGCAGGAATGGTAATACCGTTTGTTGGTATCCTGCCCGAATAACCGTTAGGATACCGGCAAACTCCTAATGAGGTTATCTCTTTTTCAAGGATAGTAATTTATGAACAAAATAATTGTTTCAGTAGGTCACATGTTTTTGCCTTAAAGTCAAGAAGAAAGGGAAATGGGTTCACCTTTGAAGGACTTTGTTCACTTCAAGTACTTCCATTTTACTTTTTGGATGTTTCAAAGGTTAAACAATAAAACGGGTCTGTAACATGCAAATGTGAAATATGAAATTCTTTTCAGTATGAGCTGTATGGTTCAGAACATTGCAATGACAATTGATATGGCGTGAGTGGATCAATGAGTGCGTGTGAATGGCTTGTTTGGTTATTTTGAAAACTCTACGGGGATGATTCATGGAATTTGTGTTCCGAAAAACAGGGATTTGTGCGCCATTCTGCCCGCCAATCCCCATTTGTTAAACAGGGATTTGCAGGCAGAATGGCACACAATTCCCCGTTTTTCGGCGCACACATTCCATGAATCAGCCCCTACATCTTTTCATACGATTGCATTTTCCCTAACAGGCTCAAATTGATGTGTGTCATACATTGATTGAACCACAGATTCTTGCCATAAAAAACATGCTAATAGACATATACCTGTGACAGCAGGTGTAATAAACACTTCAAATGATACCACTTTGAGTACATTGTATGGAAAATAAAAAGATCCAGTGTATTTTATGGTTTCACATTGGTCTATGGCAAAATCAGCAAAAATTGTGATAGGTGGTGTTCATGGTTGGACTGTAATGAACATGCATTATTGTATATAAAAAAAACAAGGTAATGCGCCTTGCTCATTTAGACAGAGACAGTTTTGGGAAAGACATGCTTGGTACAACACCGGATTTGTGAGCATAAAAATGAATTCGCATAGTTACGTGTAAAATCAAGGATTACCGACTTAGACACACATCACATATACAAAAATGTGTGAGAAGGCAGCAAAGCAAACCTATTAATTAATTCTACTTATGATGCAGGAGCCAGCAACATTCTATGATGTGCACATTCTTTGTAGGAAAGGAGTGACTGGTGATGGTTGGATAAACAAAGAGCCACTACTTGTGCACAGGGCTAAGACATAACTCAGGTCACTATAGATGGTTTGAGGAGTTACATGGAAACCTATGATTTTGCACTTACAACATGGTCCTCACAAAAGATAGAGCTTTGGTGACAGAGGTCCATAGATGACATAGACAAGCAAGATTTGGGAGATTTATGGAGAGCTGGAAGGCGGACATACAGCTGAAGGCTCTCTCTTTTTTAAATGAATGGCAAAACCTTTTATAAAGAGTATATCATCAAGCTTGGAGGCAAATGTTTGTTTATTTGGAAGACAGTGTTCACTCTAGGATTCAGAAAGTACATTTATGTGGCATATAAGGCTAATGTCCTGCAGATACAAGAGCAAGTTAAACATTTAGAGAAGGAATCCATCTCAACAAAGCCCCAGCAGTTAAAACACACCCTTTGATGAGAGAGGGGGAAAGGGAACCTAACTTGTACCAATTGGCCTTAAAAAGAGTTATGTTGTTTATGAACAGGTCATGAAGGGTGTTCCTCTAGACAAGAAGAACTCAGAGAATAGGTAGATGTTTAGGGTAGCCAGGCGCATCATTATATTAGTCAGCCTGTAAATGCAAGAGAGGGGCAGATCGGGGGAAACAATGGAGAAAGAAGTACAAGGCCTGCACATCAGACACAGTGAACAGATTTTTTGCAGAAAGTGGAAAAGAACTTAATTTAGCTGACGTCTCAATGCAACCACAATCTTGATATGTATGTGCGATATAATGCACAGGACACAGAATCACAATCTAGCAATGCAAGGATAACAAGACAATTTGAGAGACGTAGTGTTGACCAAACCAGACTGTGTGAGTTATTTTGAGATAGAATAATCCAAGAGAGAGAACAGGAACATATCCCAAAGCTAGAGCCCTTGAAATGCCCATCATATCATTGAAGTGGAGAACTACTCCCAGTGAAAGGAGTCACTTACATGTAGGGAAACTCAAATGAAGGCATCCAGTGGTTAGAACTACTGTAAATGAAACACCATTCCTGATGTGCACAGATTGTCTGAAGAGATTGTCACATCTCATTGATGGGTTAGCGCGGTCTTCTCCTTTTTAGGAAGCAGGCACTTGAAGCTCTTAAAGGGGACACCACAATTTACCATGTTCCAGGAATGTCATGCCATAGCCAGGTACACAAATGTAGACTAAGAATACCTAGAGAATGGGTGCACACATAGGGTCGCCATCATTCTGATGTTCTCACCACAATCAGGAGATAATTAATCACTACGACCCCTTGAGGGCCATTTACACCCCAAGAAAATATGTCAGGCAGGATTAGACAAGAAGACACATTGAGATATTTTCTTCAATAAATTAATCTTGTATTTAAAACCCCATATTATCCAATAAACACATTAATATACATCTGCCGTTGCTGACAATCCAAATGAAAGGAAGGAGATCTTCCCATAAAATAGGTGCATCTAGATGAGGACCCAGGGGTAGCTGATGCAGAGCTAGCTTGGGGACAAGAGAGGATTTTCATCATTGAGGCAACGGTCTGACTAATGTGAGATAAAGATGAAGGCTCTTATTTTGATTTTAAAAACCAACATATGTTTGGGTTAGGACAACTGGAAAATTGGCAGTGGATTGTTGGAAGATGTATATTGGAGAGAAACATAGTGCCTAAAAGCATTTATCATACTGTGGGTGGTGAGTCAAACCAAGATGCCAACATATATTGACATTGCACAGGTTGAGTATAGTACAGGACTTGCTGAACCAAACAGATTAGGCAATCACCAGGAAAGGCAGACTCTTAATTGTTTCAAAATTGGTACATATGAAATTGAACTTCAGATCCCCAATTGGAAACATTTCAAACATGTTTAAAGGGTCTTTACTGACACCAATATCAGAAATCTGTGCTCTGGTTGAAGATCAAAATGATGGGGATGCTGTTCAGTCATGATGCAAACCATAAGGTATGAAATCAGCTAAACAGATATTGTGACATTGGTGTACTCAAAGACTTAGAAATAAATGCAGGTGAAACTAATTGTATGACTGTAAAAATCCTACAGCCTAAGTACAAAGCTTGGTAATACAATAATTGAAAAGGTTCCTATTTTTGACTATTTAGCCAATATGGGAAAAGGGAAAATCAACTAGAGGAAAGTTTTATGTCCCTGGACAGATATCCTATAAATGGGTTTCTTAATTGTGTATCCACTTTTGCAGGAGAGCTGTAGGACAGGTTGCCGATGTGTATAAGGTCCTAAGACTGCTGACTTCTCTTTATGGACCTGAATTATAGGGATTTACTAATATCTTAAAGCTGGTGAATATAGACGGTATCGCTTTAAAACAACTACCCCAAAACCTGACACAAATGTCCAGCTCCGATTAGACTTGGAATGTGTGAGCATTGATTTGGATGTCCGAGAAAGGCTGCTGTTTCTCAAGTCGATGTTATGGAGGCAACTCATTTTAGACCGATATAAGGGAGTCGTGACTGATGTTTTAAACATTTAAAGAGTGAATTTCCTAAATTGGTTTATGAATGTACGAAAAATGAGTTGTTCTTGGAATTTGAACGTGTGTATCCCCATTCTTAACTTATTGTTAAGCAGACCAGTAAGCCAATTAAGACTGGGTATGCAACCAAACTACTTGAAACAACTATAGATGGCTGTTTAAAACACAAAAGGGCAGAATAAGGTAACTTGTAGGCTAGAGTGATATTGCTATTGTCCTCCCCCATTTAGTGAAGATTTGTCAAATGATTAAGTGACATATGGGTAGCCTCCTTTTGGATACAAAATCTTTCTCAAATCCATGTTATTCTGAAAAATGTATTTGTATTCCACAGTCAAGGGAGGAGGAAAATCATGGTTTGTGATTATGTCTGCTATAGGCAGAGCCACGCAGGTGATGGCTTTGACCTGAATTGCGCTCAATGTGTTATATGCTCTTTTTCCTCTGTTCCTCATCCCAACTTGGGGCAATGAAATTGCTATTGCAAATGCAAGATAATGAAGTGAGTTTAGCTGCTATAGATTATTTTAGGTAAGCTTGTCCTTAATGAGAAAATAAACTAAACCTAGTAACTAAAGACAAAGAAAATTCTGTGCCAGTTACATTTATAATGATATCTTTATCTTTGCCCTTTGCACATAATCGATATATCTAGTTATAATCTTCATGTGGCCTTTTCACTGGTATCCACACGCCTGGACAGTGTGACCACAGCAGCTTAGCCACATGGATTTCTCTACCTTGACTTGGATTTGAAAGTTATGGAATTTAATGATCAACATTTCAGGGCTCAGTGTTCTTAAACATATTTTCTGTTTGGAAATGATTTGGTTTTCTTATGATCTGTGATTCTATTGTAGATTGTATTGTACTGCTTCTGTCATTTGATAGCTGCAGTTCTTCTGAATGAACTAAACCATACAGTGAGTGGAGCGTGATCTAACCAGTCAGGAGGTGAAAAATGTGAGGTGTTTAAGTCATTCTGACATTGTGACTCTTGACCAGTTGGTAAAGCAGAGATTGTTAGTTTGATTCTGTATGAAAAATTACACTGTCACATATTCAAATGACAGTACATTTGGGATGAGGTCCATATAGCACATTGGAGCTCATTTTGAGCTTGCCGTAATGGAAATAAAATGCGTTAAAGCCTTGCGATTTCTAAAGCGGAGAGGAGCGGTGGTACGTGACTAATGTTTCTGCCACTACATTCCTCTCCGCCATACAAATACTCCAGCATTTGCAATGGCATGGATTCTCATGCCGGCACAAATGCTGTGGATTCCTATGGAGGAATCCATTGTAAACATTTTATCAATGTACATGGCATAGTGCAAAAGGCGGTGCACAAGCATGTACACCTCCTTGTTGCACTCTATTTTTGCACTCTGCCATGCAAATGAGGAAAATTTAGCAGCGGGGACCCGTGTATGTAAAAATGTACACAAAACAGGTCCCTGTCATCAAATTACGGGATACTCGAATCTGAGGTCCATTGTGTTTTTTTTAAAGAATTATTAGCATTGAGGGAGATTTGTTACTGTATATCAGCAACAACATTATAGAAGGAACGGTGGAACATACAGAAGCTTGAATTGCCCATTGACCCACATCTTGAATATCACTTCAAACACAAGCAAATACACACCATCAAATGAAACATCCAAAGACATTGATGTGGATGAATTCGACCTATTGAGGGAAGATAAAGAAATGTTGTCAAATCTGCGGTGGACAGAAAAGGCAATGCTAGCTTTGGGAATATGCATGGTTTGTGGGATATGTTTACCCATTCAGCTGTACTACCTTCCATAACCAAGCTACACTTCAGCAGAAGCAGTAAAATGGCTGCGCTGGCTCCTGTGCGCACACCAAAACTGTGTTTTTGAGCTACAAAAAGATGGGTGCACCATCTTGCCAAGCAAATATTGGGTAGGATGGAACAAGGGGTCACACTGAGAAAGCCTGCTAGGGTGTTCTTACATGTTCTTACATGTACAAAGGAAGGGGAGAGTAAAAGCAGCGCTACTTTGCTGCAAGCCCAAAGTTCCCATTGAAAAAGGGAAATATTTACATTAAAAAATTATGCCGCTTTGATGCTCTTTTTCCTCTGTTCCTCATCACAATACTTTATTAATGAGACCTTGCCATGCTTATCCACCTTTACAATGTGCTCCAGCAGGCAAGATCAGTATTCTTAAATGACAGGCTGTTGTTCAGATCTGAAGAAATCAAAAGAAGCTTTACTTCAGCTACACAGGAAATGCTTTACTTTCTGGCTACAAAATGTCAAGGATCAATGCGTCAAAAAGGCCATGGCTCTGGGCCTATGTCAATTTCAGTACATCTGTGTATTAACCCATTGCTGCATACCAGAAGCTAACTATGGCTACAAAACAATGTGGTAAGTCAGATGGAAGATAAAAATCGAATTTGCAAGGAAAATGTAGTCACTGCATGTTAAAAATGTACTTTTTCAAACTAAGAAAAATACTTGTTTAAAAGTGTATGTTGGATACGGCCCTGCCCTTATGTAGCAATGTGAAGGGGTTTTGTGCTGTGAAACAGATAAGGGAGAGCTTATTCAACAGGTTTTATTCTAATTTATAACAACAACAACAAAAAATAAGGAATTAAATTGCATTGGTTGCAGTGGGGGAAACCAGCCCAAGCAGGTTTCTGCTTGGGGGTTGCCAGCAACAGAAGGCCCTTCACAGTAAATGCTAGAACACACAAGTGATTATTGCTACCTTGGTAGACTTTCGTCTGGGCTGAGGCTTCTTACTATGGAAGTTCCAGGACACCAACCTGTGAAGTGGAAGCAGCCATAAACCTTTAATCAAACTCGGAAAACCCCTCCCCACACTGGACTGAAGTGACAGTTGCTGGTAGCTGAAAATAAAAAAAATGGTTCCAGTGAAGGACAAAGGATGCACATTTGTTTCAAAAGACTATTTTATTAAGAAAGTTTGAAGTTTGATGACGGTTATTTTTCCAACAGAAATTCGCAGGAATGTAAAAAGTTAGCAGTTTTAATGTCATTTTGTGGGTTTTAATTTAAGATGTTGTAGCCGTCGCTGCCATATAGGGAACAGAAATGGCAGAGAATTGGGTATTCCGAGGAAAGTGTACATGATGCCAATGTAAAATTCAACACTGACATGCCAAATGATGATCCATACACACGTGTAAAGTTATGGAATTTTAGGCTGACTATTTCACACTAAAAATGACAAATATTACTAGAAGGGCAAAACAATTTCTTACAAACTGTAGAGTTGGACTGGCATGCTCTGCAGAAAATATGTAACCTATTTATGTAATTTGTTAAGATGCCCCAACTGTACAAAATGTGCCATTCATGACAAAACTGAATTTTAGCTAAAGTAACTGTGGGAGGTTCTGGACATTGTAAAACTCACATCATAAATCTGACATGATGCCCTTGAAATCCAACCAGCTGGGAGCAAGGTGGGAACTATCTCCCTCTGACCAATCCAGTCGTTTAGAGACGTGCTTAGCTAAGCCTTCCCTGCTGTATAATTCTATGATGTCACCATGCTCTATAAAAAGTGTGGCTGACAAAACTCTAGAGAGACTTTTTCCTGAATTTCCTGCGCCTGCATTCCTGATCTTCTACATTCATCCAGCCAGATTCCAGATCCCACTGCAAAGCCAAAGCATAGCTGATTCCAGATCCCACTTCAAAGCCAAAGCATAGCTGATTCCTGACTCCACTGCAAGGCCAAAGCATTTCTGACCATCCCGGCAAGGCCTCAATCTAGAGATCTCACTAAAAAAATCCCAATAACCAAAGGGAAAAGCTGTGGTGTTCTTTTGGGAAGCTTACCGAAACCAGACTGGCTTTTTGCCCACTAACTGCATGCCCGCTGCAACCATGCCATCCAGCTGTCCTCATTATCCGGTGACCAGACAGGCCCAGCTTTTGTTCTGCTAGGAGAGTCTGCTGCTACCTGGTGACCTGAGCCCTGGAGTCCAGAACCCGGTTGACTATTCCTAATCCCAAATTTAAGAGCAGACTGTGAGTATCCCATATCCCATAACACATAGGCTACCCCAACTTGACTTTTTTCTTTGTTCCACTCTCTCTAAGAAACCCCATCCATTCCCTGATAACTTGTATAGACTGTTCTAATTTTCTATGCACCCTGTTCTTGTTTCCTAGTGTTAGCACAACTCTTTTATTCACCTCACCTTGTAACTCATTAGTGATATTTGGAGTAATTCAAATTAATTCCCACATAGATCAGAACACAGAGGGAAAAAGTTGGTGAATCAATCCTTGAATGTGCTGTGGCTTTCTTTAGTAATATAGTCTAAATAATTTAGTTTACGTAAAATGTGTCTTTCCTTTTAACCGATTTTCTCTTTTTTACTGCTCTATTTTCCTAAAAACGAACCTCATTCTACCTTCCAAAACTCTCTCAATTCACCAGCTATAGCCCTCCTTCCACTTCTATATTGTCCCTGTGCTGTGCATATACCCCCTGCCCAAAACTGCATTCCGATTCTGTGTTTGTCACTTGTTTTTATTTTTATTTTTTAAAGTTTTTGCATTTAAAACTGCAAACAAGAAAAATATGCAAATTTTCCATGTGTGAATTCGGCTGCACTGGGTTTTCAATCTGTTTTGTGAACTGTATGCTTTTGTAATACCTTGCCTGATGGTTGATAGTGAGATAGCATTCCTGATACGGGGATAAAACAAATGTATAGTATTATTAACACACATATATGTCCTTTTAGGCCTTTGCAAAGGGTTTAAAATCGGGTCGGAGTTTGATTCCGTTTGCTGCCTCTTATCCCTGACTACCTGCTGCTTCTTTCTATCCACTTAGAATTAAATTATTGGTGGGTTGAGGGAACATTGCAAGGGGAAACCTTACCTTAGGTGCTATCTATCCTAATTCAAAAAATGCTCCTATTCATTTGTGCTTTGGATATCTTCTACTAGAAAGTTAACCAAGTGCATTGCTTACATTTCCATTGTCATTATCAGCCCATTGGTGATTGCTGCCCAATATTAAAATTTGTGTGATTTTTGGGAAGTCTAAAAAAAAAATTGTGTTTTTACTAACCGGCCTGGTTCATGGTCCATTGTGACCCAGGGTATTTGTAAGAAAGGGGTGTGAGATGGGGCGGGTACTGGCTCAATTTAAATTCATTGAGATTAAAGAAAAAGTATTCCTATTGAGCACCTCATCCCAGGTTAAGATCAAGTGCCCTGGTCCAGTGTGTGACGCCCGATTGGAATCCTTAACAGGTTGTGATCATTATCTGGGTAACAGCTTTGACAATTAAGTTAAACAGCTGCTGGTCAGGTCAAGCGAGTTCACAGACCACTTTCTTAAAAAAAAAAGCTTTGCTTTGCTGAATTATTCAACAAAAGGGTGATAATGTAGAAGCGTATACACATATTAGCGAGCAATTGCTAATCATAAGAACCCCAGGTGTGTTGACCAGTGTTAAACATGGCACAATGACAAAACATTTAGAGGCTGCACTTCAAATATAGGCCATGGGCAGGGATACCTTTTAATACTGCACTAATGCAGGTTGACTCATTTTTTTTAAACATACTTTATTATAATTGTGACAAAAACAACAAATGGTACTTAAAAAAAAAAAAACAACCAAAAAATCCAAACAGGAATCATACAAGAAAAGATAATATCCAGATCCTGTGGCAATATGTACAAGAAGCATCATATTTACAGAACAATTAAGAGGGCAAAAGGGTAAACAGAAACAAGGGGTTAGAAAGAAGCAAGTTGAAAAAGGAAACAGAAAGAAAAAAGTAGTAGAAAAAGAAGGAAAGAAAAAAATGTAAAAGAATATTAAGGTGACAAAAGGGGGAGGGGAGATTAGGGAACCTAAGGGATTTCAAACATATAAGTCATTAAAGGCATTCCAAATCGCAAGATACCTGTCTATTCCTTTCACCCATTGAGAACTGATTTTCTCTCTGTTTGACACAATAGTCGGATCTTGTAGCCAGCCATCAATCGTTGGACGAGTATCACTTTTCCAATACCTCAAAACCTGTTTTTTCGCTATCAAAAGGGCTATGTAAGCCCAGTAAGATTGATCAGTCAAAAGTTAGAGACCGAGTGGACCTAACCCTAACACACACATACAGGGGGAGCGAGTATGCGACTCAATACCAACTCCATTTGTTGCAAAACCTCCTCCAAAAGCTCACCACCTTTGCACAGGACCAAAACATTTTTTACTAATGGGATTATTGGTTAAAATAAATAGGTACAATGTGGAAAATTTAACAGGATGCATCAGGCTATGAACAACAACAAAAAATAAGGAATTAAATTGCATTGGTTGCAGTGGGGGAAACCAGCCCAAGCAGGTTTCTGCTTGGGGGTTGCCAGCAACAGAAGGCCCTTCACAGTAAATGCTAGAACACACAAGTGATTATTGCTACCTTGGTAGACTTTCGTCTGGGCTGAGGCTTCTTACTATGGAAGTTCCAGGACACTAACCTGTGAAGTGGAAGTGGCCATAAACCTTTAATCAAACTCAGAAAACCCTTCCCCACACTGGACTGAAATGACAGTTGCTGGTAGCTGAAAATAAAAAAATGGTTCCAGTGAAGGACAAAGGATGCACATTTGTTTCAAAAGACTATTTTATTAAGAAAGTTTGAAGTTTGATGACGGTTATTTTTCCAACAGAAATTCGCAGGGATGTAAAAAGTTAGCAGTTTTAATGTCATTTTGTGGGTTTTAATTTAAGATGTTGTAGCCGTCGCTGCCATATAGGGAACAGAAATGGCAGAGAATTGGGTATTCCGAGGAAAGTGTACATGATGCCAATGTAAAATTCAACACTGACATGCCTAATGATGATCCATACACACGTGTAAAGTTATGGAATTTTAGGCTGAATATTTCACACTAAAAATGACAAAATATTACTAGAAGGGCAAAACAATTTCTTACAAACTGTAGAGTTGGACTGGCATGCTCTGCAGAAAATATGTAACCTATTTATGTAATTTGTTAAGATGCCCCAACTGTACAAAATGTGCCATTTATGACAAAACTGAATTTTAGCTAAAGTAACTGTGGGAGGTTCTGGACATTGTAAAACTCACATCATAAATCTGACATGATGCCCTTGAAATCCAACCAGCTGGGAGCAAGGTGGGAACTATCTCCCTCTGACCAATCCAGTCGTTTAGAGACGTGCTTAGCTAAGCCTTCCCTGCTGTATAATTCTATGATGTCACCATGCTCTATAAAAAGTGTGGCTGACAAAACTCTAGAGAGACTTTTTCCTGAATTTCCTGCGCCTGCATTCCTGATCTTCTACATTCATCCAGCCAGATTCCAGATCCCACTGCAAAGCCAAAGCATAGCTGATTCCAGATCCCACTTCAAAGCCAAAGCATAGCTGATTCCTGACTCCACTGCAAGGCCAAAGCATTTCTGACCATCCCGGCAAGGCCTCAATCTAGAGATCTCACTAAAAAAATCCCAATAACCAAAGGGAAAAGCTGTGGTGTTCTTTTGGGAAGCTTACCGAAACCAGACTGGCTTTTTGCCCACTAACTGCATGCCCGCTGCAACCATGCCATCCAGCTGTCCTCATTATCCGGTGACCAGACAGGCCCAGCTTTTGTTCTGCTAGGAGAGTCTGCTGCTACCTGGTGACCTGAGCCCTGGAGTCCAGAACCCGGTTGACTATTCCTAATCCCAAATTTAAGAGAAGACTGTGAGTATCCCATATCCCATAACACATAGGCTACCCCAACTTGACTTTTTTCTTTGTTCCACTCTCTCTAAGAAACCCCATCCATTCCCTGATAACTTGTATAGACTGTTCTAATTTTCTATGCACCCTGTTCTTGTTTCCTAGTGTTAGCACAACTCTTTTATTCACCTCACCTTGTAACTCATTAGTGATATTTGGAGTAATTCAAATTAATTCCCACATAGATCAGAACACAGAGGGAAAAAGTTGGTGAATCAATCCTTGAATGTGCTGTGGCTTTCTTTAGTAATATAGTCTAAATAATTTAGTTTACGTAAAATGTGTCTTTCCTTTTAACCGATTTTCTCTTTTTTACTGCTCTATTTTCCTAAAAACGAACCTCATTCTACCTTCCAAAACTCTCTCAATTCACCAGCTATAGCCCTCCTTCCACTTCTATATTGTCCCTGTGCTGTGCATATACCCCCCTGCCCAAAACTGCATTCCGATTCTGTGTTTGTCACTTGTTTTTATTTTTATTTTTTAAAGTTTTTGCATTTAAAACTGCAAACAAGAAAAATATGCAAATTTTCCATGTGTGAATTCGGCTGCACTGGGTTTTCAATCTGTTTTGTGAACTATATGCTTTTGTAATACCTTGCCTGATGGTTGATAGTGAGATAGCATTCCTGATACGGGGATAAAACATATGTATAGTATTATTAACACACATATATGTCCTTTTAGGCCTTTGCAAAGGGTTTAAAATCGGGTCGGAGTTTGATTCCGTTTGCTGCCTCTTATCCCTGACTACCTGCTGCTTCTTTCTATCCACTTAGAATTAAATTATTGGTGGGTTGAGGGAACATTGCAAGGGGAAACCTTACCTTAGGTGCTATCTATCCTAATTCAAAAAATGCTCCTATTCATTTGTGCTTTGGATATCTTCTACTAGAAAGTTAACCAAGTGCATTGCTTTCATTTCCATTGTCATTATCAGCCCATTGGTGATTGCTGCCCAATATTAAAATTTGTGTGATTTTTGGGAAGTCTAAAAAAAAAATTGTGTTTTTACTAACCGGCCTGGTTCATGGTCCATTGTGACCCAGGGTATTTGTAAGAAAGGGGTGTGAGATGGGGCGGGTACTGGCTCAATTTGAATTAATTGAGATTAAAGAAAAAGTATTCCTATTGAGCACCTCATCCCAGGTTAAGATCAAGTGCCCTGGTCCAGTGTGTGACGCCCGATTGGAATCCTTAACAGGTTGTGATCATTATCTGGGTAACAGCTTTGACAATTAAGTTAAACAGCTGCTGGTCAGGTCAAGCGAGTTCACAGACCACTTTCTTAAAAAAAAAAGCTTTGCTTTGCTGAATTATTCAAGAAAAGGGTGATAATGTAGAAGCGTATACACATATTAGCGAGCAATTGCTAATCATAAGAACCCCAGGTGTGTTGACCAGTGTTAAACATGGCACAATGACAAAACATTTAGAGGCTGCACTTCAAATATAGGCCATGGGCAGGGATACCTTTTAATACTGCACTAATGCAGGTTGACTCATTTTTTTAAACATACTTTATTATAATTGTGACAAAAACAACAAATGGTACTTTAAAAAAAAAAAACAACCAAAAAATCCAAACAGGAATCATACAAGAAAAGATAATATCCAGATCCTGTGGCAATATGTACAAGAAGCATCATATTTACAGAACAATTAAGAGGGCAAAAGGGTAAACAGAAACAAGGGGTTAGAAAGAAGCAAGTTGAAAAAGGAAACAGAAAGAAAAAAGTAGTAGAAAAAGAAGGAAAGAAAAAAATGTAAAAGAATATTAAGGTGACAAAAGGGGGAGGGGAGATTAGGGAACCTAAGGGATTTCAAACATATAAGTCATTAAAGGCATTCCAAATCGCAAGATACCTGTCTATTCCTTTCACCCGTTGAGAACTGATTTTCTCTCTGTTTGACACAATAGTCAGATCTTGTAGCCAGCCATCAATCGTTGGACGAGTATCACTTTTCCAATACCTCAAAACCTGTTTTTTCGCTATCAAAAGGGCTATGTAAGCCCAGTAAGATTGATCAGTCAAAAGTTAGAGACCGAGTGGACCTAACCCTAACACACACATACAGGGGGAGCGAGTATGCGACTCAATACCAACTCCATTTGTTGCAAAACCTCCTCCAAAAGCTCACCACCTTTGCACAGGACC
The DNA here is from genome assembly GCF_040938575.1 of Ambystoma mexicanum. Classification (NCBI taxonomy): domain Eukaryota; kingdom Metazoa; phylum Chordata; class Amphibia; order Caudata; family Ambystomatidae; genus Ambystoma; species Ambystoma mexicanum. The sequence goes on along the minus strand of NC_090937.1, from coordinate 67,569,485 downwards.
AAAACATTTTTTACTAATGGGATTATTGGTTAAAATAAATAGGTACAATGTGGAAAATTTAACAGGATGCATCAGGCTATGAACAACAACAAAAAATAAGGAATTAAATTGCATTGGTTGCAGTGGGGGAAACCAGCCGAAGCAGGTTTCTGCTTGGGGGTTGCCAGCAACAGAAGGCCCTTCACAGTAAATGCTAGAACACACAAGTGATTATTGCTACCTTGGTAGACTTTCGTCTGGGCTGAGGCTTCTTACTATGGAAGTTCCAGGACACCAACCTGTGAAGTGGAAGCGGCCATAAACCTTTAATCAAACTCAGAAAACCCTTCCCCACACTGGACTGAAGTGACAGTTGCTGGTAGCTGAAAATAAAAAAATGGTTCCAGTGAAGGACAAAGGATGCACATTTGTTTCAAAAGACTATTTTATTAAGAAAGTTTGAAGTTTGATGACGGTTATTTTTCCAACAGAAATTCGCAGGAATGTAAAAAGTTAGCAGTTTTAATGTCATTTTGTGGGTTTTAATTTAAGATGTTGTAGCCGTCGCTGCCATATAGGGAACAGAAATGGCAGAGAATTGGGTATTCCGAGGAAAGTGTACATGATGCCAATGTAAAATTCAACACTGACATGCCTAATGATGATCCATACACACGTGTAAAGTTATGGAATTTTAGGCTGAATATTTCACACTAAAAATGACAAAATATTACTAGAAGGGCAAAACAATTTCTTACAAACTGTAGAGTTGGACTGGCATGCTCTGCAGAAAATATGTAACCTATTTATGTAATTTGTTAAGATGCCCCAACTGTACAAAATGTGCCATTTATGACAAAACTGCATTTTAGCTAAAGTAACTGTGGGAGGTTCTGGACATTGTAAAACTCACATCATAAATCTGACATGATGCCCTTGAAATCCAACCAGCTGGGAGCAAGGTGGGAACTATCTCCCTCTGACCAATCCAGTCGTTTAGAGACGTGCTTAGCTAAGCCTTCCCTGCTGTATAATTCTATGATGTCACCATGCTCTATAAAAAGTGTGGCTGACAAAACTCTAGAGAGACTTTTTCCTGAATTTCCTGCGCCTGCATTCCTGATCTTCTACATTCATCCAGCCAGATTCCACTGCAAAGCCAAAGCATAGCTGATTCCTGACTCCACTGCAAGGCCAAAGCATTTCTGACCATCCCGGCAAGGCCTCAATCTAGAGATCTCACTAAAAAAATCCCAATAACCAAAGGGAAAAGCTGTGGTGTTCTTTTGGGAAGCTTACCGAAACCAGACTGGCTTTTTGCCCACTAACTGCATGCCCGCTGCAACCATGCCATCCAGCTGTCCTCATTATCCGGTGACCAGACAGGCCCAGCTTTTGTTCTGCTAGGAGAGTCTGCTGCTACCTGGTGACCTGAGCCCTGGAGTCCAGAACCCGGTTGACTATTCCTAATCCCAAATTTAAGAGCAGACTGTGAGTATCCCATATCCCATAACACATAGGCTACCCCAACTTGACTTTTTTCTTTGTTCCACTCTCTCTAAGAAACCCCATCCATTCCCTGATAACTTGTATAGACTGTTCTAATTTTCTATGCACCCTGTTCTTGTTTCCTAGTGTTAGCACAACTCTTTTATTCACCTCACCTTGTAACTCATTAGTGATATTTGGAGTAATTCAAATTAATTCCCACATAGATCAGAACACAGAGGGAAAAAGTTGGTGAATCAATCCTTGAATGTGCTGTGGCTTTCTTTAGTAATATAGTCTAAATAATTTAGTTTAAGTAAAATGTGTCTTTCCTTTTAACCGATTTTCTCTTTTTTACTGCTCTATTTTCCTAAAAACGAACCTCATTCTACCTTCCAAAACTCTCTCAATTCACCAGCTATAGCCCTCCTTCCACTTCTATATTGTCCCTGTGCTGTGCATATATCCCCCTGCCCAAAACTGCATTCCGATTCTGTGTTTGTCACTTGTTTTTATTTTTATTTTTTAAAGTTTTTGCATTTAAAACTGCAAACAAGAAAAATATGCAAATTTTCCATGTGTGAATTCGGCTGCACTGGGTTTTCAATCTGTTTTGTGAACTGTATGCTTTTGTAATACCTTGCCTGATGGTTGATAGTGAGATAGCATTCCTGATACGGGGATAAAACATATGTATAGTATTATTAACACACATATATGTCCTTTTAGGCCTTTGCAAAGGGTTTAAAATCGGGTCGGAGTTTGATTCCGTTTGCTGCCTCTTATCCCTGACTACCTGCTGCTTCTTTCTATCCACTTAGAATTAAATTATTGGTGGGTTGAGGGAACATTGCAAGGGGAAACCTTACCTTAGGTGCTATCTATCCTAATTCAAAAAATGCTCCTATTCATTTGTGCTTTGGATATCTTCTACTAGAAAGTTAACCAAGTGCATTGCTTTCATTTCCATTGTCATTATCAGCCCATTGGTGATTGCTGCCCAATATTAAAATTTGTGTGATTTTTGGGAAGTCTAAAAAAAATTGTGTTTTTACTAACCGGCCTGGTTCATGGTCCATTGTGACCCAGGGTATTTGTAAGAAAGGGGTGTGAGATGGGGCGGGTACTGGCTCAATTTGAATTCATTGAGATTAAAGAAAAAGTATTCCTATTGAGCACCTCATCCCAGGTTAAGATCAAGTGCCCTGGTCCAGTGTGTGACGCCCGATTGGAATCCTTAACAGGTTGTGATCATTATCTGGGTAACAGCTTTGACAATTAAGTTAAACAGCTGCTGGTCAGGTCAAGCGAGTTCACAGACCACTTTCTTAAAAAAAAAAGCTTTGCTTTGCTGAATTATTCAAGAAAAGGGCGATAATGTAGAAGCGTATACACATATTAGCGAGCAATTGCTAATCATAAGAACCCCAGGTGTGTTGACCAGTGTTAAACATGGCACAATGACAAAACATTTAGAGGCTGCACTTCAAATATAGGCCATGGGCAGTGTAGGGTATTTTGTGGAGATTTGGGGCCTGACGGTATTTTATTACCGCCGAGAAATAACTTAGCAATAATCACTCTTTGTATTCAGATTTGGCCATGTGCAACAATAATACAATGGACATGCATTATTTCAGCACCCAGACCTGCATATTTGGTATACGTGGTTGGTGGTATTTTGGTGAGCATAATTCCCTTGTTTTATTTGTGGCCCCAATGTCCAGAATCCCTTATCTTCGCTTAGATTTTTCGTGTGATCACTAGAGAGACCTCAGACCTGCATTCTAGGGAAACCACAATTTCCAGGGATAGTGTTGGTGCGCCACCATGGGCAAACTCACTGACTTATTTACGACAGAGAGCTATATGTGGTAGTCTTGTGGTAATTTCCACTACCTTATATACGGTAGGGAGCTATGTTCAGAGAGTCTCTCTTCCCGTTGGCTCATGTACCTCCAACAAGTTATACTACAGTCATTCACAATTATTCATACTGATTCTGACATACACACATCTGTCTTAAAATGACCATTGCACTGTTTAAAAATCTCCCCACATCATTGGCATTGTAATGGTAAATAGAAAATAAACCACCCGTCTGTTTTCAAATATTTTCTGTATTATAAAATTTACATTTAGGCATGATCTCATTTTTTACAGCAATAAAAGGGAACAATCAAAGCATTTTCAATGACACACTGCAATTATAGTGGCGGAGAACAGAACTTAAATTGCAACATTAGCACTTGATAAAGACACGCACGGGACTTTCATTTTTCTAAACTGACTGCATACTTTCGTGCACACACACAGCTCCCCCAGTTAGGTAATTACCTTATCTGTTCAGATTCTTCTCTCTGTGAATGTGGCTCTCTTGGCGTAACTCCAATAAAAAGGAACGCTTGCCTTCTCAAGCCGGGGTCATTGCCTGGAATTCTCAGCTTTTTCAGATAGGACTGCCTCTGCCAGTGGAAAGGTAATTCTTTCAGCTTTCCCCAGTCTCGACTGCAGCAGGACACCCCCACAGCCAGGTCTTCTCCCCAGTAGTGCAGAAAGATGTCTGCCTGTCTTTTTCCCTGCTACTGCCCACTAAAACTTTCCTCTCAGCCCTCTTTATGACGTGTTCCAATGAAATCCATCATCTCTCATCCTCCTACTTTTCAACAATAGCTTCGTTTATACATTTGCAATTGTTGCAAATCTGACTTCCTCCTTCCTGCCGTTACTGTGCACAACAACACGGATAATCAGGCAGAGAAGAGAAAAATCTGCACACTCATTTAAATGGTTTTCAAAGTATGCCTAATTCTGCAGTAGAGAACACATTTTATTAGTGGGTTATATTAAAATAAGGTTTTATTAGTCAGGTTAATTGTTAATATGTTAGCTGTTAATTTTCAAATGTGTCTCTAGCAATATAGGCATTTCAGGTGAAAAATAGTGTGCATTTTTAAATGAACACGTGTGCTTTTAACTGTAAAAATAGCTTTGCATCTTATATATTAAAATCGTTTTTTTGACTGAATAGCCTGTCTTTCCTTGTTAATCTGCTAACCCATATAGCAATGCACCGCACCCTTGTGGTGGTGCTGCAAAAAAAAAAATGCTACTTGTGCAGTAGTACTGTACTCTGTGCTGTAACATGCCAAATATCCTTACATATACCCTCCTTTTGTTTTTTAGAACTTGGCTATAATCCAAGCCAATCTCTAAAAACAACTTGTTCTTTCTTTTTCTCTTAAAATGCATGTGTATTGGGATATCTTTCTCTTCCTGACGTAGTCAGTAAAATCAGTAACATTTTCATTTTTACTGATAGCACAATCAACCATCCACCCATGATTAGCACCAAGATAGCCAAACCCACTATTGAGCGTTCCCCCCAGGTTCCCCAATTAAATCTTTCCACTTCTATTATGCCCAGATTACTAATTGTAATATTGTTTTTTCGCAAATTCATTTTCATAACATGTCTTTCTTTGTGATTCAATAAATATTCCACATCTGGATCTATTGGAAAAGTATCCCTTTGAAAAAAATCGATATTTTCCACTTGGCTTTCCCAAACATCATTTGTTACATGGAACAATGTTAATCCCCCAATTGACACAATTGCATCCTTTGGAACCTGTAAATAAAAAACATTATATTTTACCTGTTTAACCACGTATGTTCCATGGTTTAAATGTACTACCGTCATGTTCTTTAAACAGGTACTGACCAACCATTTACCTCTGACCATCTTAGCCTGTGCCATTTCTTCACTCCCCATATTACTAATAATCACTTCACATCCCTCTGATATACTTGGGTCAGATTTCAATCCACAAATAGCATCTGTGGCATCAGGAACAAACGGTTTACCTGGACACATATAATTTTGTTCTTTAAATGTTACACATGTTTCCAGGTTTGGTATTAAATAAACTTCAGGTTCCCATGACTGAAATGCCACCACTTCTGGAGTCTTAATCTTAATGAATTTGTCCTCTTGCCAAAATCCCACGTTGTGTACCCACTTCGTTTGATAAATAAGTTCAGGGGCTACAAATGGGATGCATAGCAAAAATCCGATCTCTAGTCTTTCCAAGTCCACATATAACGGCATTGCATTCCCCATTTCGAATGCAATTCTTATCTGTATAAGGTCAATTTCCCTCCTGGTCAATCTTTCTATCATTTGCCGAATGATATCCTGCGAAACAAAATACAAGGGAATATGTCCTTGAATCAATTGTGAAACTGCAGTTTGAACTTCTCTCATATAATTCGTTAATAGTCTATCAACAGGACTCATTATGTTCAATATTTCATTTAAAGTTCTGTCATGCTTAAGTATTATTTTAGTCGCCCGTTGCATCACATCCGCTTGTTCATTTAGAATGATTGCAGTTTCATTTATGAATCTTACTTGTTCATCCAGTCCCCCTCTAATTCCATCTAATGTCTTTTGTATTATTTCTAGGTCAATACTCAGTTGTTGTGCTTTAGTACTCAGTGTTCCTACCGAAATAGAATTGGCTGTTGATATTGTAGTACCTATTATTGCCCCAATTATAGACATTACCATTGATATCGCGAGCATCACCGCACCTCTCTTTCCTCTCTTCTTCTTAATGTCTGCTGAATTCACGAATGTTTTTTCCAATTGCATTAATATATCTCTTATTGACTGCTTAGCGTCCTCTTTTCTTATTTCCAGCCACTCTTTAGTCTGTTCAATCTTAATTCCGGTATTGTTCAAATGTTTTTCAATCAAAATCTCAGGATCCAATGGTATGTAGATATTTTGGAAAATCATCCTTCTATCACTCATGATGAATCCTGGTGCTTCTTCTACCGCGATACCAGATGCTGGTCCAGGTTCAATGACAACCTGTGCTTCTGAATTCTTGAAGATCCCTCCAAATATCACTATTGTTAAACATGTCATCGGTATCATCTTCAATGCTGATCGCTTTGTAGCCTTGGTCTTCACCCCTCTTTGGGGCTTTCCCGGAATCCGTCCTCGCGGTCTCCAGTACTCCATCGTCTCCCGTGGCCTCTGATCCCGGAACCTCCGACCAAATAATGTTAATTGTCTAAATCAAAATAGAAAATAAACAGATTAAGTACATAGCACAATACTAATTTCCACCTTTTTGCCAAAAATAAAACATGCTTGGTAAAAATACTTCTTTTTTTTTTTTTTTTTTTTTTCTGAAATTAAACACAAGTTAAAAGAAAACAAACACATATAAAACAGCATTCAATATTTAATACACTTTCTCTCTGTACACCAACCACGAGCTTCCGTTATATGTGCATTTATTTATTTATTTATTTATATTATATATTTATTTATTTATTTATTTATATTATATATTTTCACATATATTACAGTGTTTATGTGCCATCATAACAATCAACTTTTTTTTTTTTTTTAACTTCTTTGTCACTGCCTCCTGATTACACCCATTTATTTTCTCAAGGGACTCTATCCGTTTCCACATGCTCAAGCTGCCTGATCTCATGTCTGGGATGGCATGGTTTGATTTGATTTACATGGACAAACTGCTCTATTGCTGTTTCACCTTCATTTTTCAAAATTTTATACACTACAGGAGAGACTTTATCTATAATTCGGAATGGCCCCTGCCAGGCTGCCAGAAATTTAGAATTTTTCTGTTTACTTTTCCCAAAATGAAACTTGTACACCTGATCCCCTACATTGTATTCCTTTACTGATGTCTTTTTGTCATAATATGACTTAGCACTGTCAGCAGCTCTTTCCAGATTTCTCTGCACAAAAGCAAATGCATGTTGCAAATGCCTCCTCATTTCATCAATATATTCATGAACTGTGGATGCACTCACTAGAGTTTGCTCATGTGTTCTGTATAGTAGGTGTTGTGGTAACACCATTTTCCTACCTGTTAAGACCTCATGGGGGCTAACACCTGTTGCTTTGGCAGGAGTCGACCTGATTGCCATCAAAACCAATGGTAAACGCAAATCCCAGCTGGAACCTGCTTCTGCCACAAATTTCTTTAAAATGTCCACAACAGACCTATTGCTTCTTTCAACTGTACCTGAAGACGCCGCCCGATATGCGATATGTAGTTTCCTTTTCACACCTAGTATTTGCCATACCTTACTCATTAGAGTACTTGTGAAATGACTTCCTCTGTCTGACTCAATTCTTTGTGGCAACCCAAACCTTGAGAACACATGGTTCACCAGCAATGTGGCTGCTGTTTGCGCACTACAATCTGGTGCGGGAATGCACTCAATCCATTTTGACATCAAACATACCACACTCAAAATATAGCGGTGTCCCCTGCTCGACCTTTTTAAAGGACCTACATAGTCTATTTGCAAATCTGACCATGGGAGAGTTAGGCCTCTTTTCATCAATGGTGCTCTATGCATTGGTGAAGCAGGTTTAAATTGGGCGCATACTAGACATCCTCTAGTATATAATTCCACATCTTGGGACATATGTGGCCAGTAAGCATAATCTTTTAGTATTTCTAATGTCTTTTGTGAACCTCTATGGCCTGCAGTTATGGCATCATGTGCATGGTGTAGCATTAGTCCTCTGAATGAAAGGGGTACTACCCACTGTATTTGCCCTGTTATGGACTCTCTAATCATGAGTCCATCCTGTAATCTAATTCGTGTTTTGTTCTTTAATAACACCCTCAACTCTTCTTTTCCCATACAATCATTTTCTGTTAAAGGATTTTGTTCAGGATCCATCAAATGATTATAATAGATTCCCAAAATTTGATCATTCTTTTGTGCCTCAATCAAATCTTGGTCTGGCGTGTCATGACTCCACTGCACCACCGGTTGATCTACCTCCTTTGGTGCTTTAGACCGTGTGACTGCATCAATTTGTATTTCACCCATTAAATAATCAATAGGTAGCAATTCTCCCATCACAGCCCCAATCTTAGCCAGATGGTCTGCCTTATCATTTCCCTCCTTATCCTCTCCTGGTGTTTTTAAATGCCCACGAATTTTTCTCCAGTATATTGTTAAATTATTTTCTGACACCAATTTGTCTATGGCTTGTATCATTTTTCCATGTTTAAGTGGCTTTTTGTTGTATGTAACCATGCCTCTTGCTTTCCAACCAGGCAAATACTCCACAAAGCTATTCCGTGCATAGTCAGAATCAGTCACCAGGACAATTTCACTGAACTTTTTATCAACTGCAGTAGCAATTGCTTTATAGATGGCTGCCAATTCCGCCACCTGACTGCTCCTATCTCCAATCCTCATCCCTATACTAGGAACGCCTTCACATTTCAACCAGACATTTCCTATTCCTGCCACTAATTGTTTATTACTGTCATTTTCAATGTGAAAAGCACAACCATCCACGTATACAGTTGGCAAATCCTTGCATGTTTTTTCATCAAAAGCTTTGTGTGGTGATTGTTCAAATTCCTGTAAACTAGCTTCCACATCCATTTCATTTGTTATTTGTTCAGCTGCACAGTCATGTAAGTCAGCTAACCCTTGAGCAATTGGGCTCTTTTTATTTTGTCCATATCTTACTTCTACGGGAAAACCTTGTAATGCCAGCGTCCATGAAGTGATTCTGGATTGCGCTAGATTGCCTGATCTAATTCTTTTACTTTCTAAAAATTGCAAAGGTTGATGATTTGTTTCAATAATCACCTTTTCTCCCTGAACAATGGGGCGAAAATGTTGTAGCGCCCACACAGTGGTTAATAGGGCCTTCTCACATTCATTAAATTTCATTTCAACTTGGGAAAATGCCTTACTTGCATATGCAATGGTTTTGTGATTCAAATCGTGTTTTTGTGATAACACTGCTGACATACAATGTTCAGAAAAGCCTATTTCTATAAAGAAATCCCTATCCTTTATGGGGTATGCTAAACATGGTGCCTTTACAAGACATTCCTTCAATCTAGCCACTGCATCAGATTGCTCTCTTTCCCATCTCCAGGGAGTATTTAGTTTAAGCAGTTTAGTCAATGGTTGAGTGATTTCTGCATAATTCTCAATGAACTTTCTGTTATAGCCTGTCATCCCTAATAAACTTTTTACTCCTTTCACATTTTTAGGATCTTTTAATCTTTGTATGGCCTCTATTTTCTTCCTTTGTGGATTTAGCCCATGTTCAGTCACTTCATGCCCTAGAAAGTTCACTTTTTTCTTGCACCATTGTGCTTTTTGCAAAGATACTTTGGCGCCTGCTTTCTGCAATTGGCCAAGCACATGTCTTATTTCATCAAAATGGCTTTTAAGGTTTTCATTTTTTATCAAGACATCATCCACATAAACTATTGTCCCTCTTTCCGCTGCATCCGGCATGGCCTTTCTCAAAAATATGCCAAATTCACTCCCACTATTGATGTACCCGAACGGAGCTCTAAGCCAGGCATATTGAGTCCTGTCAAATGTAAAGGAAAATAGGTGTTGTATCTCCTCTGCCAATGGCACACACCAATATCCAGATGTGAGATCTAACGTGGTAAATACATTTGAACCATGTATCTGAGCTAGGCCCTGATCAATGAATGGTAGTGGCCATCTAGATACTGGTACTCTTTTATTTAACTCTCTTAAGTCTGCACACAGCCGCCATTGACCATTTGGCTTTAACACACCTAAAATAGGCGTATTGGATGTGCTATGAATGGGCCTAATTATTCCCCGTGATTCCAAATTTTTAATAATCTCTGCCAATGATTCTAAACATGCCAGCGGTAGTCTATACTGGCGTACAAACACTGGATTTCTGCTACAACCTTCTGGTAGTGTGGCCACATGTAAATCAGTTAAACCACAATCATAAGCATCTTTTGCAAATACATCCTTGAACTCCATAAATATTTCCCTCAGAGTGCGTCGATCCTCATCGCTGTTACATGCATCCGCTAAGGAGATCTGCTCTTCTACCATTCTGGAAAATTCTGGAAACTCTTCTGGTAAAGGAATCTCAGCGCTTTCCTCTAACTGTGTGGCTGTGTCTTTTTGTAGAGCTGCCACTTTCAAATATTTTGGCATATCAGCTTCCACTTCAATGGGCTGATTTCCTGTTTCATTTTCATTTAAATTAAATATTATGCAATCCTCTTGATGGCAGCACACTGTCTCATTTGAATCATAAGGATACACAGAATGAATTTTAAACATTCCTTTGGGCTGAGAGTCCAGGTGTTCTGGCAACTCGCCCTTGGCATCTACATATTTTTCAGGAATATTCCCAATCACCATGTTATTTAAATCTGCCGTATAATGTGATTTTTGTATGGCCATTCCTAATGGGGAGTTTTCCTCTAAATGAATATCCTGACAACCTTTATTATTCACCATGATTTTTACAGATCCCTCACCAATGTCTACCAATGGAATGTATTCATAATCCAGGCCTTGCTGTTTTATGGATTCATTCAGGCATACAAATGCATCAGAGCCTTTCATCTGCTGTCCATTTTTGCATTTCAGTGTTATTGCAAACTGTTTTGTAAATGCAGGAATAATAGTATTTTTCCTCATCTGTAATTCGACTGCATAAGGAACTAGTTGTGCACAATGATAAGCCCTTCTTTTGTCTTCAAATTCAGGCGCCGGTCCACCTAGGCGCGACCATATTTTTTGATTAAGGAAATCTAACACCATACACATTCTGTGCATGATGTCATTGCCCATGTAAAATTCATTTTGTGCTCCACTCACTATCCATACATTATGGTAAATTGCTTTCTGCCCAATGCTAATTTTAAGCATGCATCTGCCTGTAATTCGGTTTTCAAAGTTTGGACTGTCCAACCCAGAAACATATTGGTTTTTAATCCTAAATTTCGGGATTTCTTCCCTCTCCATAATTTTTTGCAACAATTTCTCATTAATGAAACTCCTTTCATGTTCAAGCGCTAAAGTGGCTTTTATTGTTTTAAGATAATCATTTATACCAGCGTGAACCCATGGTTGCTCATCTTCCATGTGTATCTCTGCCAGAGTGGTAATGTGTTTTTCTGAATCTGTTTTAGGAACAATATTCTGTTTGCATGTATTCTCTTTTAAATAGAAACGTAATGTGTGTTCGTCTATGGCAGTCTGCCAATCTTTCCTTGGGTCCAAGTATATTTGTACAGGTAGTTTTTCATTGTCGCTCTGATCTTTGTCTTGACACCTTAATATAACAGTGACACTAGGTATGCAGCTATTCTGTAGATATACCTCCACAGCATCCTTTGTTTTGGCAACGGTGTGACATTCTTTTATATTGCTGTTTTGTGATTTTAGTTTCTTAGGCCTCAATGGTTTTTTGGTTAAGGACCACAGCACTCCATTCACCCCATCTATGAGAGGAGACAATCTTTTCAGGCAATCTGTCCCCATCAGAAATGGAATTTCACAAATAGATGTGATCAATACCTCTTGTTTCATTCTGTGCTTTCCTATTTTTATGTCAACCTCAGTTACACCTATGATGGGCACCTCCTCCCCATTAAAGTTATGCACTGGGCCTCGATTTGCCTTCACTGTGATCTGACTCTGTGGAGGCCTCCCTTCATTGATACTCTTTACCAGCTCCTTGGACATAATTGTGGCCTGTGCGCCAGTGTCAATCATAGCAAAGGTGTGGCATTTTTCTTCTACAGTGATGGGTGCATAATATCTGTCCTCAACTTCCTCTAATACACATAAGAAATGTGAATTCTTACTGATTTCAGGGCTCACCTTTCTCAGGCCTTTTTCACTTTTGGCTAAGCACATTGGTAAATGAAAAGACATTTTTCCCTCCTTTTTACCCATTTCTGTGCGAGATATTTTATTCATTTCTCCATGTTCAGAGGTTTTTTGGAGTGTGGCCACCGTTCGCCCATCCATCTGGGTAACATCAGAGACCACATTACAACCTTCCAACTGAACATGTGTCACAACATCATTCAGCAATTTGTCATTTTTTAATTCTGTGCATTTGTGATCATTTAGTGTAATACCAGCCCTTTCAGCCTCTTCAAAAATATGTGGCTCAAAGAATTTTTCAGGTGATTGACTTGTACCCTCCTTGTGAGTATTTCCTTTTTCTGTCTGTGTTTGGTAATTGTTTTGCTTGCCCAGGGAAGGAGCTATGGCATCCCCATTTACTCCCTGTTCACTGGTATTCCCCATGCATGAGTCATTTTTCTTAAATCTGTCCCTTTGTTCTTTTGGAATTCCTAATGTTTCTTTTTCATTTGTGCAAATCTTTACTGTTTTATTTAGCTCTAAGTTAAACCGTACCTCTTTTTTAGAAGTATTTGCACTTTCTGTCACAATTTCATTTACTGGTACTTTCATTTTTAATCCATTAGTCATCTCAGAGTCGTTATGCAAAGTTATATCAGAGCAATCTGTCATTTTGGCACTGCAGTTATCATGAGTACTTAGTCACTTTTCGGAAGCCCCCCGGTCATTGCTATGGCCATCAGCCCCCTCTTTGGAAGGTTGTTTTTGCGCTGTATAGAGCTTTCCTATTTGCTCAGCTAACATTTTCACTTGGGCCTCAAGGCATTGGAACCTTTCCACCTCTCTAGGATCCTCTTTCTGTGGCCTAGGTCGATATTGGTTGTTTTCCCCTGATTGGATCTATTCTGATACCTCTCAGGTGATTGATACCGGTTGGGATGGTTTCTGAATTCTTGATTCATTTGTGGAGGGGAGCGGTTTGCACCCATCCTTTGATTATAGTCCCCTGGTGGGGAATCATTGTACTGGCGTGGACTGTAGTTCACGTTTTGCCTCATGTCCTGTCTCTCAGATTGTGGGTACTGGCCCCTATATTGATTTCCATTATCAGTAAATCGATCCACATATCGGGGCCTATCCTGATTACCATATATCATGGTGCTGGGATCAAATCTGCTCTGTGTCCCCAATGACTGGTAGGGACCATCATTTCTTTGATCTTGATTTTGTCTCTGGTTATTGTTCATACCTGCCATATCAGACCGGTATCTTACCCGGGGTCTATCTCCTAAATATCTAGGGCTGATGTAGCTCTCTCTATTACTAGGATCATGTGATTGGAACATTGGTACAGGCAATGGCGATCTTTGTTGATTACCCCTTTGTTCAGGTGTCACATTATTTTTACCTTGGCTTTGAGCAGACTCAAGGGACATTTTGGCTGACCTGATTTCCATTACTGTGGCTGAGGGTTCTTTAGATTTAGGCCTAGTATCTTTCATTTTATCACTTTCTCTACCCTGACAATAGAGTACCTCATATAGCTTGGTGCTTTGATGTACAATCCATTCAAGGGACTTGTCACGGTCAAATTCACGGACCAATTGGGATATGATGTCTTTCTGTAGCCCATAGAAGTATGCGGTTTTAAACTCATTGGAATTTGAGTCAAAAGATACATCAAACCGAGAGAATGCTCTTTTTAAGTCTTGTAAAAATTGGCGAGGTGATGTATTAGGTCCAGCAGTAATAGTGTACGCAACTTTCTTTGCCTCTTGCAATGACTGAAAAGGAGAAAAATGACGCCTAATTTCTTTTTCAAACTCCAGCCATGTCATATTCTGCTGTTCATTTAATCCCCTTATGATGCTGGCCGTCGGGGCATCTAAAGTTAAATGAAAATATTGTCTGTACTGTTCCTTAGGTATCTGGAGCGCTTTAAAAATGTCATGAACTGCTTCTAAGTGATCCTCTATGCAGCATTCACCTCCCTTTTTAAATGGTTTGATCAGGGCTTTAATGGATTTCATTATTTTTATGGGGCTACTTGTTGCAATGCATGGAATTGCACTATTTTGTGATTCAATCCTGTTTTCAGGTGTATGAGATTGGTGGCTGCCCCCAATGGGAGTATCAAATCCCCCAAGGGCGCTGCAACCAAGTTCAGTCACCGGCCCAGTCACTGGGGCACTAGCTCTTTGGGCAGAGCTAGAATTCACCTCCACTCCATTGAATGTGGTACCCTGCCGCCTCTCCTGTGACCTGGGAATGCACATTTGCTGTTCTAAGTCCTTACACTTTTTAAGGAGTCTGTTGGCTTCATCATGCAAATAATTATTTTCATCACTCATTTTATTAATTGCCTCCTGCATGTCACACATTTGAATTTGGCATTCATTGAACTCTTTATTTCTTTTGTCTCTTTCTTGAATCATTTTAATCATTTCTTGTTCTACACTCTGGAGATCACCTTCTTTTTCACAATGTTCTTTTTGTAAAATCTGCATTTCTGAAACAACCTCATCTTTATCCTGCCTAATGTGATCCACTAAGGCTTTTAAGTGTGTCAATTCTTGCTCACTATCTTCAAATTGTTTCTTGCTTTTGGATAACTGAGTATCAAAGTCTCTGCATTTTAATTGCATGTCTTTTTGGCATACATCCAATTCTGCTCTCAACATTTCCTGATTTTTACTTGCCCCATCTATTTCAGTCTTTAACCTGTTAATTAGCTGAGTATCATTCTCTTGCATTCGCAGTGACTTGTTTAAAATAAACCATATTTTGCCGCATAGACGTATTAAACAGTCTTTCTCTGCACTTTTATCGGCTGCATTCAATAATCTCGTAAGGCAGACCTGAATTATGCTGCCTTCTGCAAAAATATTGTCTAGTTTTTCTTTCTGCACCTCACCCTGAATGCGGTTACTCCATTCTAAGGTACTGTTCGAAGACCAATTCCCATGTGCAAATAACTTTGCCTCTAAATATTGCACTAGATCTGAGAATGTGGTTTCCCTTTGTGACATTCTGAAATTCGTTTTTAGTGGCACACTGCTATTATAAAATGGGTTCCCTTTAATGTGCAAATGGCAGTGTGAGACACGCTTGCCACGCCCAGTAGGTACTCTATGATCACTTTCCCGGCCTGCAACGCACCATAAATATGTAGGGTATTTTGTGGAGATTTGGGGCCTGACGGTATTTTATTACCGCCGAGAAATAACTTAGCAATAATCACTCTTTGTATTCAGATTTGGCCATGTGCAACAATAATACAATGGACATGCATTATTTCAGCACCCAGACCTGCATATTTGGTATACGTGGTTGGTGGTATTTTGGTGAGCATAATTCCCTTGTTTTATTTGTGGCCCCAATGTCCAGAATCCCTTATCTTCGCTTAGATTTTTCGTGTGATCACTAGAGAGACCTCAGACCTGCATTCTAGGGAAACCACAATTTCCAGGGATAGTGTTGGTGCGCCACCATGGGCAAACTCACTGACTTATTTACGACAGAGAGCTATATGTGGTAGTCTTGTGGTAATTTCCACTACCTTATATACGGTAGGGAGCTATGTTCAGAGAGTCTCTCTTCCCGTTGGCTCATGTACCTCCAACAAGTTATACTACAGTCATTCACAATTATTCATACTGATTCTGACATACACACATCTGTCTTAAAATGACCATTGCACTGTTTAAAAATCTCCCCACATCATTGGCATTGTAATGGTAAATAGAAAATAAACCACCCGTCTGTTTTCAAATATTTTCTGTATTATAAAATTTACATTTAGGCATGATCTCATTTTTTACAGCAATAAAAGGGAACAATCAAAGCATTTTCAATGACACACTGCAATTATAGTGGCGGAGAACAGAACTTAAATTGCAACATTAGCACTTGATAAAGACACGCACGGGACTTTCATTTTTCTAAACTGACTGCATACTTTCGTGCACACACACAGCTCCCCCAGTTAGGTAATTACCTTATCTGTTCAGATTCTTCTCTCTGTGAATGTGGCTCTCTTGGCGTAACTCCAATAAAAAGGAACGCTTGCCTTCTCAAGCCGGGGTCATTGCCTGGAATTCTCAGCTTTTTCAGATAGGACTGCCTCTGCCAGTGGAAAGGTAATTCTTTCAGCTTTCCCCAGTCTCGACTGCAGCAGGACACCCCCACAGCCAGGTCTTCTCCCCAGTAGTGCAGAAAGATGTCTGCCTGTCTTTTTCCCTGCTACTGCCCACTAAAACTTTCCTCTCAGCCCTCTTTATGACGTGTTCCAATGAAATCCATCATCTCTCATCCTCCTACTTTTCAACAATAGCTTCGTTTATACATTTGCAATTGTTGCAAATCTGACTTCCTCCTTCCTGCCGTTACTGTGCACAACAACACGGATAATCAGGCAGAGAAGAGAAAAATCTGCACACTCATTTAAATGGTTTTCAAAGTATGCCTAATTCTGCAGTAGAGAACACATTTTATTAGTGGGTTATATTAAAATAAGGTTTTATTAGTCAGGTTAATTGTTAATATGTTAGCTGTTAATTTTCAAATGTGTCTCTAGCAATATAGGCATTTCAGGTGAAAAATAGTGTGCATTTTTAAATGAACACGTGTGCTTTTAACTGTAAAAATAGCTTTGCATCTTATATATTAAAATCGTTTTTTTGACTGAATAGCCTGTCTTTCCTTGTTAATCTGCTAACCCATATAGCAATGCACCGCACCCTTGTGGTGGTGCTGCAAAAAAAAAAATGCTACTTGTGCAGTAGTACTGTACTCTGTGCTGTAACATGCCAAATATCCTTACAGCAGGGATACCTTTTAATACTGCACTAATGCAGGTTGACTCATTTTTTTAAACATACTTTATTATAATTGTGACAAAAACAACAAATGGTACTTTAAAAAAAAAAAAACAACCAAAAAATCCAAACAGGAATCATACAAGAAAAGATAATATCCAGATCATGTGGCAATATGTACAAGAAGCATCATATTTACAGAACAATTAAGAGGGCAAAAGGGTAAACAGAAACAAGGGGTTAGAAAGAAGCAAGTTGAAAAAGGAAACAGAAAGAAAAAAGTAGTAGAAAAAGAAGGAAAGAAAAAAATGTAAAAGAATATTAAGGTGACAAAAGGGGGAGGGGAGATTAGGGAACCTAAGGGATTTCAAACATATAAGTCATTAAAGGCATTCCAAATCGCAAGATACGTGTCTATTCCTTTCACCCGTTGAGAACTGATTTTCTCTCTGTTTGACACAATAGTCAGATCTTGTAGCCAGCCATCAATCGTTGGACGAGTATCACTTTTCCAATACCTCAAAACCTGTTTTTTCGCTATCAAAAGGGCTATGTAAGCCCAGTAAGATTGATCAGTCAAAAGTTAGAGACCGAGTGGACCTAACCCTAACACACACATACAGGGGGAGCGAGTATGCGACTCAATACCAACTCCATTTGTTGCAAAACCTCCTCCAAAAGCTCACCACCTTTGCACAGGACCAAAACATTTTTTACTAATGGGATTATTGGTTAAAATAAATAGGTACAATGTGGAAAATTTAACAGGATGCATCAGGCTATGAACATGAATGTGGGTGTACACAGGCAGGATGGTTACAGAGACAAATAAAGCAACCAGCTGCAACTGACTGGCGGTGACACATGCTTTTACCTGGACATGGAATACGTTGAGACACGGCCTAGTGCCGAGTAGGCACAGGTCCCTTCTCTGACAGTGTTTGCAATGAATATACACTGCACAAGATGTGCATCATACACTTAAATACAAAGATGCCTAGAGGAGAGACTTGCCTTTTAAGGTGTCTCCATACATAAAAAGCTGTGTTCATGGAAAGGGTTATGTTGGAAGTTAAAATTGTAATCTGACATCTGCATACCAACTGGTAACAAGAAATGCAAATAGTAAGGAAAGTCTTGTATGTGCCAACATTGATTAAATTCATGAAAATGGTATAGGAGAGAGGCATAGCTCTCATGGCGCATGCATTGTAGCAAGGAAATAGAGATGAGACATTCCATCTTCTGAGTGGTTCTGAGCTAATCTACTGTACATTCACACTATGTAAGCTGTACTGAAGTAACATTACAGTTTTGAGGCTAATGGCATGGTCAGGAACAAAAACATGAATTTTCTATTAATTGGGGTTGGAAAATATCAGAAAATGAAAGTATGAAGGTAGTTTTGAGAGTTGTGTGTTAACATGTAGCAAAATTGGTCTGTCCTATGCATTAGGCATTATCAAGAGTGAGGATGGTAAAATGCATATGAAATTCATAGACTAATACATGATATGGAGTGGAGAGTGACTTCAGGGCAGGTTTTAAGAGAAAGGGAGCCAGAGAGAAGGCCAGTGAGCAGATGCTGGGGTCTTGGTCAGAGTGCCCTGTGCTCCTGTCATTATCTGCACAAAGAGAGCATCTGGCCAGCCGATTTGAGACATACATGGAGTTTGATCAAGTCTGATTTTTTTCTGACTGTGTCTGAGACCCCTTCATTCATTTGTGAAATAAGAACCGAAGACTCAAATTAAGATCCAAAACTGAAATGAGGCTGCACCCAAAGTCTGTGGGACAAGTCCCTCGGGACTGGCATATAGTGATGAGCTCTTCTTCAAGGACAGTACTAAGTGAACACAAAGATCCTTTCTCTGGGTCACGTATGTTTACCTCACCATCTCATAGAAATAGGAATGGTTATTTTTTGATGTGTGAAGGGTTAAACGACAAAATGGGTTTGCAATTTGCAAATGTTAAAATGGTTTCCTTCCAAAGTGAGGTATATCATTCAGCGATCATCATTGGAAAATAATATGCTGTCAGTGGATTTCTCGATGGGTGGATGAGAACAACCATGCACTTGTTTTGAAACTGGACCTGTACTGATGTGAATTGTATTTTCCATAACAAGCTGATATCAATGTGTTTCATGCAGTGATTGAACTGTGTATGTTTGCCATAAACAACATGACTATAGATGTATATTTGTTTGAGACAGTGAGTGAAATAACAGGAGTCAAAAAGGGAAATCGAACCGTATTTAAAGGGGGTTTGTATGAAAATAGCTATCACCTACAGGAGAATTGTACACAGTTACACTATAGTGGCAATAAATGTATAAAGGAAAGGAGCAAAAAGGACTTACTTTGCATTCATCATTGCTGCCTGCAGACCCAGATATGCAGTCCACTGATATTTCTGCCTTTTCTCACATTCCTTGCACACGAAAAAATCCGTGCAACTATAGGACACTTTATGAATCAACCTGCGAACTTCCTTCAATGCAGGAATTAACTCATTGACCGAATAAAGATCTCTCAATATATAGAGTCATGTTTCCAGGCATATGTGACAGCCCTGCCAACCGCACTAAAGATACAAAGAAGTTACACAAAATTGCATATCCTGCATCAATTAGCTAACAAACTTTACCCAGGTAATCCTTCATGCAAAATCATGAAGGGGAGTTATGTTTTTGGCGCCTGTTTGTCCTCCATCTTCAAAAAAAGATTGGTTTCATGCCACCATGAGATATTCATGCTGGCATAAAACCAATGATTTCCAATGTAAAGCAAAAAGCATGTGGTTTCCATAGGAAATCATTGTAAATGCTGTCTAGCATGCGTACATGGCATGTGGTGTTTACTCTATTTGCACTGTAAAGTGCAAATAGAGAAGTGAAAAGGACACTGTGATGCTTGGATACTCTTTATCTGCACCTTTGCCCCTCTGTTGCAGTATTGGCAAATAAACAAGTATCTCTGAGGGAGCACTGTGCTAAAGAGAGCAGGGGCTGCCCCCTAACATTTTGAAACATCTAATACAATGTTAGTGGGCTCTTACTTTTTCCACACCCCTTGGTTTCGGCATAACAGTGAGATGACAAAGGGGGCAAACAAAAAACAAGGGAGCATGGACAGTTTTACTAAAACAAAGACACCCAATAACAAGGTGGTAAGCCCAATGACCACTGAATAGCCCTCTCACCCAGATGACAGATGAGAGCTACAAAAGATTATGGCATGCATGCAAGAAGGTTTAACTGCAGTTAATTCGGAGCTGGGTGATATTACAGTCAATGGCCCTCATTACAACCCCAGCGCTAAACCATGGCGCTATTAGCACCATGGTTGGTGCCGGTGTTGTAACGAGTCCGCCATGGTGGAATGGGGAAATACCGCCCCATTCCAAGGTTGGCGGGTGGTATTTCCCCATTTCACCATGGCCCTTCCCCATTCCCATTTTCGCCCCATAGGGCTCAATGGGACTGGGGAAGGCGCTAAGTACGGTACCGCAAATTGCAGTACCATAATTAGCACCGAGGTCCCTTTGCGGCACCCTACTTTTATGGCTGGTAAAACCAGCCATTAAGGTCGGGTCCCGCAAAGGCACCTCGTAATCAGGCGTTACGGGTTTAATGGCGCCTACACCTTTTACGGCGCCGTTAAACCCTTAACGCCAGGGTCGTAATGACCCCCAATGTCACTTCCCTTACAGCAAAACTAGAGAAGGCTGATATTAGACTCAGGGAGGCTGAAAAACAGCTTGGTCTGGTGGAGAACGATGTCTACGCACTCACGTCTGAACTCTCTGCTCTCACAAAACAAGTTAAGTTCACTCTCAAAAAATGTGATGATCTTGAATCCAGATTGCACCAGAATAATATTTGTCTGATTGAGATTTCTCAAAATCTCCCCAAGAGCAACATGGAGACCTTTGTGGAGGAAACCCTGAGAACAATCCTGGGTAACCATTTGTTGGCACCCACCTTTATGTTGGAACATGCTGATTGGTCTCTGGCACAACCACCGAAACCTGGTGTGGCCCGCTACCAATCACTGCCTGGATCCTTAATTATAGGGATAGAGATTTCACCCTGTGAGCAGTCACGGAGTAGGGCGAACTCATACTTGGTATGGACAAACTACATATCTCTCCGGACTTCTCGATGGCTGTTCAGCAAGAGCAGAAAACGTTTCTAGGTGTTAGAAAGCTGTTGCGAGATAGAGTGGTGAAGTACTCTATGCTGTACCCAGTGAAAATGAGATTCGAATTTCAAACCAAAATGTATTTGTTCAGCATGCCTGATCAGGCTGACATTGCTGCTTCTAGTTTGAATGGATGCCCTTTCCCATACTTTTCCTCACTGTGGAAGCTCTTCGGCTTCGTCGCTCTGTTTTCATTCTGATGACACCCTGTTTACCCACACAATTGATTTGCTAAATGTTTGTACTTAAATATGCATTAGACATATAACATTCAATATTTGTCACTTTCATGCTGTTAGACGGTATCTCAAGATTCCGTGGCACGGACCGTGGCGGCTTTCCTTCCCAACAAAGTTGATTGTTCGTTTGCTATCTTAAGGGGTGGGTTTTACACTTCCTGGATTTGTAGCATGGTGAGGGTGGTGGGAGGGGGCTTCGCATTTAAATTTGAAAAATGAATTCTTGGTTTGTTTTTACACTATATTAGTTTGTGCACTGAAAATGGGTCAATCCTGCAGTGTTAGTTTACTTGCAATATTGGTGTGTATGCCACACAGGTACATATACAATGTCAAATGCAGAGGTTACTTGCACATGCAGAGAGATATGGTGCTAAACTTATTTTGCTGCACCAAACGCATGATCTAGGTAGAGTAGGTGATGGATTTGCAAAATCCTGGGGTCCACACAAGAACTATATGTCATATTCCTCTCAAGCGAGAGGGGTTTGACGATCATACATCGGTCCTTGATGTTCCAACACAGGAGGCCATATATCGACCCCTTAGGACGATATGCAGTGGTTTATGGTAGGCTAATGGGCAGGGAAACCTTGCTAGTCAATATGCATGGCCCCAATATGGATGATCCGCAATTCTACACTACTATGATTGAAATATGTGACACCTACCCACTGGTTCCTATACTATGGGCATGATTTTAACTCTATCTTGGATGTGACAATAGACCGATTTGGTTACAATCTGAGGGGATGATCTAAAATGGTCTGCATGATATTAGAGGGATATGACGTTCAAAAAGACGTCATGTATGTTTCTCTTTGCCCGCCACTTCACCCTTCCTCTCCTCTGGTACCCTTTTCTATTCCTCTGAAGAAAAAGGTCTGGGTACCTACCTACACCTGGGTCACAATATGCTACTTTCCGGAAAAGCCACAATGCTGTTTGACGACCACAATGGTGACTTGTACAGTATTTGTACCACTTGTGTATAGGCGTGTTATAAATGCCATAATATATGATATATCATATAGCAATCTCAGCATACCATGAAATCCTTATTCTTTTCTCACTACATAATCTGTTCTTTGATTTTCTTCTCTTCCTAATTTTGACCCCAATTTGGCATTTAGTTCTCTCTGTTTGCATTTGACCCGCACTGCATTGTTGGACAAGGTGTTTACTTTGATTTTGAGTGGCGTGTACCAAGGTTAAAACCTTGATAAAGTGATGTTGCAATACATGCTCCTAATGTGATATTTGTTGCATGTGACTCCTTTGAATGTTCATTTGCTGCATTGCCCATTGTGGTGCCAATTCCACATTGGCACAGACCATTCCACATGCCCATTTCTCATTGCTGTCACATTACCCCAGAACATGTTCCCATGTTACATTTTCAGGCCCCATGTCATCACCCTGTTGCCTCATAAGAATGCCCACTGCCACTTTGACCCTGCTCCAGACTATTGACACATTCCGTTTTCCCTTTAACTTCAGAATAATGTTCCATGTCACTTTCTCATTGCCCGGGAACAGTGGCCTATGCCACTTTCCCATTGTCAGAGAACCTTGCTCTTTCTCAATTTCATCACCTTCCTGAAGCTCACTGAAATGTTCAGTTGCCATGGAGCATTCTCCATTCCAGTTTGCCCCACGTTCCTTTTCCACTGCACCAGAACAGTTCCCTATGTCACTTTGAACATTGCCCCTTGCTGTTTTCGCATAGTTGCATGCCACTTTCTTTTTTGCCAAAGAAGATTGCCCCATACCGATTTCTGATTGGTCCGAATATGGCACTGTGTGACAAGAACATTTCCCCATCCCGCTTTCTTCTTACCCCGTGACTATTTCACCTTCACTTTCCGTTTGCCCTGAATACATATGCCACTTCCCCATTGCCCCAGACAATGGCATCATGCCACGTCAATATGGTCTTCATAGCATTGCCTCGTGTCACTTTCACCTCTTAAAAAGGTTGCCTCGTCCATTACCATCTATGTCCTGATTCAGACCTGGTAGGTCCTTACAAGTGAAAGAAAACAGACCATAAAGAGTATTAAAGACCAAAGCAAACGATACCAAAAGGTATGTGTGGTGTGATACCGGACACGTGACATCTGAGCGTTGTGGGGAGCTCTGAGGACTGCGTGCGCATCTCGATGTGTATATTCCTGAGAACAATGTTCACAGCTGTGGTCCAGTATTTCATTGGCAAGGAAACTATAGTGAGCATTGCAATGTATACGACACCTTCGAGTATTTAAAAACAAACACCCGAGCATACAATCACATGATCAGAGGGCGAGGCGCGACAACGTTACTGCGCCATGTTTCTTCACGCGTAGACAGCTCTGGAAATGAACGTGCAGCAGCGCGCGATAATCCCCTTTCAGCTGACCCGCACCTGGCTGCTCAATGGGATTGGACGGCCTGCCATCATCTGGTTAGCAGAGAAAATTACAGCCCGGCACTCGGGTGTCTATTGATTGCTTTTTTTCGTAACAAATAAATAATAGCCCTGCAAATAAAAAAAGAACGGCGCCTCCCTCACATTGTATGATTCTCTCAAGGTCAAGAGTCTTTCGGCTTGGAGGGGTGTTTTTGGGCTGCTTGCGTGAATCATGCTCCACAATTACCCGCCGTCATTACCGGGACCCCATGCACCCTAGCCTCCAGCAGGAGCAGCTGCAGCCGCTGAGACGCAGGTACGCACTGCTCCGCAGCTAGTGCTGGGATACGAATAGTAGCAATTATAAATAATAGCCTGCGTAGCATTAATACATAATGGCCTGCATTGGCGCCCGTGGATAATGAACCCCGCCTTTTGTACCTGATATTGTTTGATAAAAGTGCGGCTTCTCCATGGCGCTGGCAATATCTCTACACACTGATCCATTGCTCCTCCTGGCATTTCTGCAATTACCAATATTGAAATGAACAAGGAGAGATCATAGCAATATGATAGGACAGCGGCTCAGTGTAATGTTCTCTTGACGCGTATTCTAATTTCCACAGTGGGAATCCAGCATTGCTCATGGCTGGAAGAATCCTTTCTCTAGATACCTTCACATGTGGGCCCGCATTATAGAAATGTGTGTACTGGCGCAAATGCAATTTTGCATGGTGTTAACACTTACGCAAAAATTTCAATAGTGCAAAAAAAGTTAACTTTTATTGCATTTTTTTCTCCAGGTCACAGTTAACTCTAGTGCTGACACCATTCCCTATTACCACTCAGGCAAATATTGCCCATGCGAAAAAAAGTACATTGAAATAATATGTTGTGTGCAGTAGGGCAAATAGTCCAAGTGAGAGGAGAAGATATGGGTTGCTATACAGGGCCACAGAGCCCATTGCTCCTCAATAATAGACAAGCAAACTAGCATACATTTTAAAATCTACAGAGAAGTGTCAGAACCAAAAGTAACTAAGAATGCACCACTCATCACCACCCAACATCGTAAAATTCTCATATCCCTTTTGAAAACCACAATAGAGAATGCCACACAGCCATCCTATATAACTCAGCGGAATCACCACACAGTCTGTTTACATCATCCCAAGAGTTGACTCCTCTTGCTCCCTCTCTACAATGCACCTAGAACGCATACTTCATGCAGTGGGTGGAATGTAAGCATCCAACCGTAGTCAAGGCCATGTTCAGCAACAGCCTTCAAAGACGATAAGGACACCATAGCATATGACAGCCTGGAGATTCTGAACGCTTCTCAGTGGCCTGGACCAGTACACAAGACATTCACACATGCATTATAACCTTGTTACTGAAGAAACCAACAGCAGACCCGAAAATACTGA
Organism: Ambystoma mexicanum; assembly: GCF_040938575.1. Lineage (NCBI taxonomy): Eukaryota > Metazoa > Chordata > Amphibia > Caudata > Ambystomatidae > Ambystoma > Ambystoma mexicanum. Next base: position 67,544,231 of record NC_090937.1, on the reverse strand, counting down.
CCAATTTTCAGTCTCCCTTTTTTACCCATCAACTTTCGAGCTATGTCCAAGCAAATTACTTTAGGCAGGACTGTTATTAAAGATGCTGCCTCCTTAGAGGGATTGAATCCACTGTATACCTCCTGATCTCTCTCAGCGTGGATTAACCTGATGCCCTAGTCCTCCGTGACTGGTTGACACCCATCGTTACACTTTACCAAGAGATCCTAGCAGGGCATCTCTGAAAATGGACTGGAATCTCTGTTGTGGCCCTCTAGTAGATTTGAGCCTTTGTCTAAGACTGAAATCAATAGGTCAGAATTGGCAACATCACCTCCTCCACCACATGCTTCCAATGGCTGCCCACCAAAACTGTCTAAATTCATATATAGCCCTTGGTGGAAGGGATTACCCAAAAACCTATGCACCACCAGATGTATGAGATTGACACACCTACTATCAATCTTCAACATTTTACGGTAAACAGGGTTTAAAATCTCAAGAATCTTTAACATTTTACGGTCAAATATAATAGAGTTATAGGAGTTATGAAAAGCAAAGGAGTACTGAGTAAATGATGAGGCCATCGTGTGAAAATGCATAATGATGTCATCACGTTCACAACGTGCACAAGGCGGACGCCATTTTGTCTGTTTTGGAAACACAGGCCAGACAATATTTATAACCAGAACGTGAGGGCAGTCCTCCCTTGCAAGTAGCACCTAATGAATTGCCGAAAGACTCAATATCAATCGGTTAGACATTTGATATGAGCGGGCTGCCAGTCATTCCCATAAGTATAACAAATTATATTATTAATTCGCTCTATATATTTTCGGTTCTGAATAGCGTAAACACCTGGAATAAGAAGAGGTGACCTGTACCAAGAATATAAAAGAAATATGACATAATCAAATGATAAAGAAGTGCATGTGAATCCTGTAAAGTAGAGAAATAAGAAAAGAAAATAGGCATAAGGCATCATTCATTGTGGAGTATTGTCACTTATGGATACTTAAGGTGCTTGCCTTAAAGAAATAAAGTTACATTAAGCATCATTTAGTACATTTAGGAACTTAAGGAATAGTACACGAAGGGGAGCATCTATAAAAGGACCACACTAGATATCATAGAACAGATGAACTTAGAAAAGGTATTATACAAACTAAGCAATCATATAGACACCATCTTGTGTACATGTAATATAGTCAGATGGCCTTATGGTTGGAGCGTTGGGGCATATTTATCAAACACCAGCTAAATTATGGTGGGTTTAAAGGCTAAACAAAAAAACCTTCCACATGAAATGTGAAAGTGAAATATTCCATTTGAGCCAAGTTACTCATGCCACAACGCCACCTAGTAACCATCACTGGAAGTACACCTCCAGTTCAGAGCCACAACAGCAAGACATGTGGGTATGCAAATGAGCTCACATGCAAGTCTATGTACTACTATAATACAATGATGATCCCTTAATAAGGGTGAAACCAGGTATAGAGTTGTCTGCACTCTTGAGAAATGTCTGTTTGGGTTGATTAAGCTATATATAAAATAGCAATGATCTGTAAGACAAAGCAATTTTCTGGAGCAAACAGGAGTGTGTGCCACAAGAGTGGTTGAGTGGTTGCCATTAGACCATGTTGTGTAAGTGTGTGTGGCAGAAGAACATGTGGCATAAAAGTATGTGGTGTAAGAACAGGTGGTATAAGAACATGTGGCATAAGAGCATGTGGCCTAAGAGCATGTGGTCATAATAGTGTATGACATAAGAGTGTGGTTGTCAGTGTGTGCAGTGTAAGGCACATGTGTGTTTGGTTTGTTAGTATCTGCATGTGAGTGTATGGCACATAATTGTTTGGTGTAAAGACATGAAATGCACAGGATTTGTACACCTCCTATATGCATGAAAACCTACATTAAAGTGAGGTTTGTCATGTACAATATGTAAATCTATACATCTCACATACATATGGAAACTAACATCAAAGGCAGACATTGAGTTTTAGGGGTAATTCATGGATTATTTGCACCAAAATAAATGGGATGTGTGCGCCATTCTGCCGCAAATCCCCATTTGTTAAACAGGGATTTGCAGGCAGAATGGCACACAAATCCCGTTTTTTTTCGGCACAAACAATCCATGAATTACCCCCTTCATGTGTACATCAGTGTACATGTATGGTATGCGTATTTCCTACACATTCTTGTACAGTTCGTGTAGAAGATGTACATTGGCTCTGCCTGGGTTGAAATTCTTGAAAGTTCATATTGAAGGGTAGGCTATCATTGATGTGAGTTCGTATGCATACAGGAGGCCTTTAGGGGGTTTATATTTCAAAGGACCTCAAAGTCAGTTCTGACTTTGATGTTAGTTGTTTTACACACAGCAGTGTACATTTTCAAAATATGCATCCTCTACACATATGTGTACAGTAATAGTGAGTGGCATAAGAACATGTGGCATGAGAACATTTGGCCTAAGAGTGTGGCATAAAAAGTATGATCTATTTATGCATGGTATAAGACCACAAGGCAAACAAGTGAAAGGCATGAGTGTGTGCAGTGTAAGAGTGAGTGCAATCACTGTGTGTGGCTAAGACATGATAGCATGTGGAGTAAGAGAATGGCCCTCATTACGACAACGGCGCTAAACCATGGCGCTATTAGCACCATGGTTGGTGCCGGTGTTGTAACGAGTCCGCCATGGTGAAATGGGGGAAATACCGCCCCATTCCAAGGTTGGCAGGGCGGTATTTCCCCATTTCACCATGGCCCTTCCCCATTCCCATTTTTGCCCCATAGGGCTCAATGGGAATGGGGAAGGCGGCAATTACGGTGCTGCAAATTGCGGTACCGTAATTGCCTGCGAGATCCCTTTGCGGGTCCCTACTTTAACGGCTGGTCCAGAGCAGCCGTTCAGGTCGGGTCCCGCAAAGGCACCTCGTAGTAAGGCGCTAAGTGGCTAACGACGCCGCAGCCTTTTACGGCGCCGTTAACCACTTAGCTCCTGGGTCGAAATGAGGCCCCATGTGTCATAAGAATGTGTGTCACAAAATTGTGTGTTATAAGAGGTGGGTGTTGTTATAGTTTCTGTCATAAGAGTGTGTGCCGTAGGAGCGTGTGTCCCATGCGTCTTAACTGTATGTGTTGTAAGTATGTGTTGTACGCTTGTGTGCTGTAAGAGCGTGTGTAGCACGAGTGTATGTTATAAGAGTGTGTATCATAAGAAGGTGTCATAAGTGTGTGTGGCGTAAGGCATATGAGTGTTTTGTTTGCAAGTGTCTGTCATGTGTGTGAATAGCAGATAAGGAGCCTATAGGCCTGAGTCACAGAGTGTTTTCCAATTGGATTGCAAAATTTTACAATGCTCTGTGAATTAGGCCCTATGAGTGTTTGATTGAAGTCATCTGAAATGCACATGTCCTATATGCCTCCTACATGTATGAAAACTCACATTAAAGTGAGGTTTAACTTTGACATGAGTTTTTAAACGGATATGAGCCATATACAAGTTTTACATTTTGTACATTTATGCAATTTACATCTCCTCATATACAAAACACACTTTGACGTGAATTTTCATACAGGAAGTAGTGCAAATGAACAAAATGTGCATCTTGTTTATGTATGTGTACTTTTTGTTCAAAAGATGAACATTCCTTCTGCGCATGATTGATATATAGGTGAAGTTTAAAAATGTAATACATCAAAATTGGCAAGCTCGATTTTCAAAATATTTTTCAGTGCACCAAATCCCGATTAGTTTCTGGTGCATGCCAATAATGTCAAAAATCCAAGTAGCTAATTCTAAGATATTTGGACCAAAATAATTTTCATTGCCTTATGGGAAAACCTCATGTAGCGGTTCTGCACACTAGTGCAACAGCATTGTTTTAAAAAATGAAGCCATCCATGAAATAATCGGAATTTTCACCATGTTGGACTGATAGCTTATAAAATGTAATGTGTGATTTTATTCAGAATTGTCCCAATTATTAAATTAAAAAGTGTTACTTTCTGAAACTACATAAAAAATTCAACTAACATGAATTAGGCCCCGCCTTAGCACACAGGCATAACATATATAAACATCTATTAGCACATAATAAATTAACAACACAGATAACACTGTTATAAAAATAACTTTTTATCAAAAACTATACAATACAACAAAAACATTTAAATAAAATCCTAACAATTACATATCAAGAAAACTCTTCATCAAGCTTCAGCAGTAAAGGCTTGGTTTAATGAAAAGGGTTCTTCTCTAAACGCTTTTATGATTCCAGAAATAATGCATCTTACAGCAGCGGATGGGGAGGTCTGGGTATGCTTATGATTCATCTCCACCATATCCCTTTTTAAATCTACAGAAATCATGTGACAAGCTCAACCACCATTCTTGCTAACATCTGGAAGTCATGGCAGCATAGATGGGGGTAAATATGTCAGGCACTGAGACTTTTTGAATGATCCTACTTCCTAAACTCTAACCTTTAGTTGCCAGCAGTGTTACGCCTACTGGGAGATATCTTGCCTTAAACAAACAATGCAAAGGTAAGGCATGCGAGCTGTGCCAAGCCTGCCACTCAATACCCTGTCAAACCCTCCAAAATCTAAGTCCGGAGGCGATAATGTCCAAGATCATTTTTTCCAGAGGTGGCAGGGTCACCATAAGGTGCCCATAAGCTGTCTACAATCAAGGTCTATGATAGGCACTGGGGTTCTTTTTCAAAATAGTGTATGAAACGTCATCTGGAGCAAAATTCACCTGGCTACTTAATCTTGTTGGCTTGTGGTGTAAGTGTTAAAAAACAATGGAAACAGTACACAGTGTCTTCCATCCCCACCCCCTCAGCCCTTGTGTAGCATGTGGAGTGGAGCAAAAAGCTGGAGTTGCATTGCTTCAGGCTTCCTCCATGAAACGAGGAGGAGACTGCTATAAAAAAGGAAAGAAAGAAAAATGGCCTTCATTGATGGTGGTAGTAAATACTGCAGTCACAGATAAGCCTGATACCATTATTAGTTTTGACTATTAGGTGGCACTTAAGCGCCACCTATAAGCAGAAACTATGTCACTGAATTGCAGAAAGGGGAGAGATTATGTGTGAGGAGGTATTGCTAGTGTTGTTTGTTTATTTACCCATCCCGATTGGCTGCTGACGGCCATGCTAATTGCTATAGACATTCCTACCGATTTCCTCCCGCCCCCTCTACCAAAGCACTTCCTCAGGGGATCTTTTCTGAGCTACTTATATGAAGCAATGATGCACCGGTAATATTTCTAAGCAGTCTGATGTGAATGAATGGCTTGATTGCACCTGAAAATGTGCAACTGGTGAAATAAACATTTCTTAACTAAGTGTGCCTTAAGCCACTTGATTTATACCTGTTCCTTGAACTGACGTTCTGTTAAAACAAGCATTGATAATGCCAACAATGGATACATTTACGAAAGATATTTGCCAGGCAATGCTCTCACATTCCCAGGTAATAACAAGATTGATAAGTTGTTTCCACTGTATGGCCACGTAGCACCATTATGGCATTGCCAATGCTTATTGGTATATGGAGGAAGAAGCCATTCTAAAGAAGCATAGCTAATTGACTTGTGATCAGCCATGTAATGCCGAAGAATAGCTATCATTCAAATAAGAGCTGTTTCCAGACTGACAACATGCTGCAGAGCATTGAACGGCATATGGTCAACTGAAATCAATGTTTCTGTCTATGATGACCCCTACTGTAAACGTGGTAGGATGTAATATCCTTACAACACAGTATTTTTCAGATAGAATAGTTAGAGTTCCAAGGACATCCCTCGACTTTTATCTCTTAGTAGTGCCCCAGGGTTGACTTTGCACTGAATTAAGATCCGGGAGGATAGCTCAAGGGCAACTTGTTTGCCTTGTAAGCAAGACGACATGGAACAACACAGAGTCGATCCGGGTCCGGGCTTAGAGACCTCTAGATAATAAGCTTGTTATAAATAACCAGTAATATTTCTAAGCAGTATAAGCAAATTACTTTTTACAATTACAAAAAGTCATTTTGCACCATGCAAAAAATGACATGAATCGGGACCTAGGACTTTCCATTTTGCTAAATGCTGGTGCGATTAATGCTTTTGTTCCTTTAAAAGCTGTTGGAAGATTCCAGGAACTTCACACTCAGTGATGAGCAGCTTTTTCTACAGGATGATTCATTTAACTAACATGTGCAAAGGAATTAAAGGCATGGTCTAGTAAAAATGTTTATTGTCCCTACAGGTCGGCCATGTTTTTGTTAAGCCTAAGTGGCTCGATTTTAGAAAACTTTCCTATGGACCTTACCCGAGTTTTCGTCCATTAAACGCACGCGAAAACAGGCACCAGGGAGCCGCCATTTTGTGATAATCCTATCAATTGCCGCATCGCCCTGGCTGACCTGCTTCTGCGGCACTAAAACAATTCCCCCGCCCCTGAGCCTGACATTATCCAAACATTCATATTCCCCGCCTCTCTCCGTGACGTTACTGTGCTGCGTAGGCAAACGCGCCCAGTCGTCTTCTACGTGACTCCACACAGAACCCGGAAACCAACACAGACCATCTCACAACACAGCGCGCCACAATTCGGAATATGAAACTGTACTTTAAAATCAAACAGCAACACGGTACATTTGGTAAAGTACATTTATTTGACATTAAATGTTTAGAGAATATTCTGCAATTGCCATATGAACTCCGATAGCCATTTATTTTCTTTTATCTGTATCCGCAATAGTACACAGGGTGTTGCTTTTCGTTAAAAGAAGCACTTTGGAAGCACGGTGAACCGCAAGGCTGTTCCATCAAATAGGCACTAGTCCATCGTAAAGGTTGATATGTTGCTTCTAGCCACTAGTACAGCGTAAGGGCATGTGGGCCCTTGGCGATCGTCCCATAAAATTGTCAGTGTGCTCCAATTTTTCACACGAAGCTGCAGGTGTCTCACGAAGAAACCGTCTGCTGGTGTCTCAAACCGATGGCAGTAGCAGAAGTGGAGCAAATACCTGTTATGAAAACAAAAAAAATATAATTAGTCTCGCCAGACGATCTTCATTAATATTACTCATTTTATTTATTACAGCCGATCAGAAACTATTTGCTTGCAAGGATAGTTCAATGGAGTATGTTCGGCACTAAAATCAATGCGAAAAGTAACGAAATAAATCGAGGCCAACACACAATGATAAACGACAGTCTACATGCGTGAGGAATGACATGATATATGATATGGCATTTGTAACGCGCCTATACTCAAGTGTTTCAAGGCGCGACGAGGCAGGTGGGGAACAAGGGCAGACAGACAACGATCCTACTAGGCCAGGTGTCTTTCTGATCGCGCATGGGGAAGGGGGGAGGGAGGGTAAAAGTGCTGTACATGGTTAGTTGAATACAAATTAAATAATAGGGCCAGCTGGTGGCAAGTGCAAGGTAAATGCCGGGAGAAGGGGCTGAAGGATACAGAGACATTCCCGTAGTGCAGGTAGGCAGTGCCGGGAAAAGTGGCTGGGCCAAGGACCGAGATCGGTGAGACCAGTGGACCTGCATGCCCATGTGCCCACTACGAACATGTTTTCCTTGCTTTTCCTAGCTCTTCATTCATTCATTTATTCATGCATCCATTCATTAAATCTTCATTCCGGTATAAAAGCGTGTAAAGATTTACTCACATTATATTTGAAATTTCCATTGTGTCTCTTCGTAATGCAGTCTGTAAAACGGACCGTGCTCTTGACAACGATTTTTCGTATACTGAACTAAAATGAAACTCGGTCTAGTTTCTGAATTTTCTGCCTTATCGTCTCTTACGTTATTGCGCACCCCCTTCAAATGTAGTTCTTTCGGCATGGTCCCTGTCTCAAGGTCAAAAAACAATAGACCCTTATACTTCCAGTGCGACTTGTGGGCCTCATCTGGGCGCGAGCTGAAAATCAAAGCCGCTGTCCTTCGCATTCTTTATTTGCAACATCACGTAGAAAAGGCATCTGTGAGAACTTGAAGTTTAGAATCCCTCTATGTAGTGCGCCTCAATGTGCAAATGCGAACCGGTTTCTCTCCCAAATGCCACAGCCCGCTTGGCGCGTTCTAAGTTCCCCAATTTTTGTCCCCGTTGTCTGCGAGCTTTGCAGCCCAAATTGAGACATTTAATTTTTGGCAGAAGGTCAGGGAAAGTATAAAGTACCACAGGAGTTGAGTTAAAAATGAGATTTATTGTTTGTTTGTTTTATTATTTGCAATACGCAAGCCTCCCCTCCGTTAACAGTGCGCAACAGTGCGCAGCATTTACATTTACATGAGAGGAGACATGAGAAAAATATATACATACACATATCTGAGGTGAATAGAGAGAATTCAAAGATGACACCCAGCTTGTTCGCCACCCTTGATGGTGAAGGTAGGGGTTAGGGTTACAGGTACACTGTACAATAACATTTATTTACAAAAAGACAATCGTATTGCAATTATTTAAACCAGGATTTGTACTTCACAACCAGCTGTGCTTCGGGTGGGCATGGCACAGTCGCAATGTTCGGTGGCAATGGATCACTGCTCTGCACAGAAACGTCCAAAATTCCATATCTGTGCTTCTCTAACACAGCAACAATAAGGCCTTTAACAAATTCGAACTGCATTTCATCATAGACTGGTTTGATCACCCATTGCTTACTTTGTTTTGAAAACACCTTAGTGTAGCAAGGCATCCTTACTTTACCCCTAGTCCTAGATTGTTTACGTCCGACATTGCTATTATGGGCCAAGACCGCTAGTAGAGTGCGATGTTTCATGCCCCGAAAGCTAAAATGCAAGCGCTTTGGCCTGTACTTTAGGCACATATTGTGGAACACTGCCAAATCTCCTGTGTGACAGAATTCTGTCAGTCCTCTCAAATCTCTTGAGAGAGTTTTGTCGAAAACAATCTTCTCAATGGCTTTGTGTGTCGGTGAAGATGGAATCAACCACTTCTTCTTCCGTGCCTCCTCTGGGGACAAAGGGCCATGTTCACATTGGTGGAAATGTTGATTTGTCGTCCAGCGGTGACAAGGGTCAGTGGAAAGTAGTATTTCCACTGACCCTTCACAAGTTTTTGAGCTCCACCAAAGATGAATGGTGATAGAATGGGACCACTGCAAAATATTTTCAAAACCTTTTTTTTATTTCCTGCAGCCGCGATTTTCTTACTGATTGATTTAGCAAGATGCCATACGTCAAATTGATGATTAATATGTGGGAACTGCTCTCTCATTGTCTTGGCAATTGAAACGTGTCTGTCCGTGGCTATGAGGTCGATGTGCATTCCCCTTGATTGTAGATATTCCACTGATTTTATAAATCCTAGTTTCTCCATGGCCACTGACGATGTACATTGTGTTACCTGCACGACCACCGAACTCACAATTTTCTTACTATCCATGCCCTGAAAGTGGTAGGTGCAGAACTTGGCAGAAAATTCAGGGCTGTCGCACTGTCCATCGCCGGCTAGCCTGAATCGTTTGCCTTTGAATGTACTTGCTAGAGACAATTGTTCAATTTTCCAAGCATCACTAATGGCCGGAAACAGATAATCACGTTGGTATATGTAGTACAGCGATTTAGAAATGAAATGGAGTCCCACAAACTGAAAGAAAGCCTCTAACTTTCGAAAACTGGAGCCACTAAAAAGTGATACAGCTGCACACAGTAGATTGCCTGCTGGCATTTTCCCCAGCATCGTTTGTGCAGACCATGAGAACCTATGATTTAATCTAAAGGCGGCATTTATTTTGACGTTACTGCCTTTTATTTGACTAGTCACATTAATCAATGGATTCCCACATACTTTCCCTGTAACGGAAGGCACACATTTCAGCATACTTATAATTTCCATCAAACAACTGTCGAATACAATGTATTTATTCTCTTTCATTAGACTGTCATCCTGCGTCAATGTTGTTTCGGCCTGTGACGTTGTGGAGATTTCAACACATTGGAAAGTAATATCGCTGATATCAAGTTCTGATGCGTCTATGGATGCTGCGGCTGGTTCATTCTCTGTCATTTCGACATCTATTACTTCAACATTGATGGGAGATGACAACAATGTCGATAGGTTTTTAGTTGGCAAATCTTTGGCGGGTGTAGATTATGTGAATTGATCTGCAACTACTTCAGAGCTATCTTCAATACATTCAATAACATCTTCTTGTGGTGGTGCGGCCGCACTGTAGCAATGGTCCAATGCAACTTTGCTGTATTCTCCAAACACAGTTAATTCATGTTCTGGCCATTGGACATGAGCATCTCGAGCCTGAACACGCCTCGCCTCAATTAATAGTTCCTCCATAGTGTGCATGGTCTGGCAAGCAACATCTCTCATTTGCTTCACTGTCTGTGTATGTATAGTTCTGACACCCACGGGTAACTGGAAGAGAGATTGGAAAAGGGATGTTCAGTTTAAACACAAGATAAAGTGTAGTCAAATTGACTGGAAAAAAACATAAAATAGTCCCCAGCACAAACATTTTTTTAACATTATGAACTGTTTGTAACTAACCTTTTTTTGTTTTTTTTTCTTTGCAACTTTTTTGACTCGACATTCAACATCTGCACGCTGTAGCTCCGATTCGTTTCTGCATGTCCTCCCTTCCTCTTGCGCTGCAACGACTATATTTTCTGTATCCGCATAGACAGCACGGAATGAGGCTCCATCGTCTCCCTGAAACATAGTACTTTCATTACTATGTATCAAAATATTGTTAGCATAAAAAACACGTGAGGACGAACACACAGGTACATCTGAATAGCCAAACACGATTTAAACATTGTGTGCAACAATCAAACGATAAGTATTCGACCAGTGATGATCTATTTCGATGGAGCTGTCAGTATCCATACCTCTGGCTCTGCATGGACTGCCATGAATGGTTGTATTGGAGAGGAGGCATCCGCATCTCCCTGAAACACAGTACTTGCATTAGTATGGTTTTCAATATTGGAAACATAACACACACTTGGGGTCGACGGCACAGGTACATATAAAGAGATAACCACAAATGATGCATTGTCTAAAACAATCAAGGAAAATATAAGTATGCAGATTTCATCAACTTATTTCTCCGATTCCTTTACATCTGCATCATCAAAATGGGATGTTGTGATTGTAGTGGAAGCTCCGTCGTCTCCCTGAAACACAGTACTTGCATTAGTATGGTTTTCAATATTGGAAACATAACACACACTTGGGGTCGACGGCACAGGTACATATAAAGAGATAACCACAAATGATGCATTGTCTAAAAGAAGCAAGGAAAATCTAAATATGATCACATTTCATCGACTTATTTCTCCGATTTATTTACATCTGCATCATCTAAATTGGATGTTGTGATTGTAGTGGAAGCTTCGTCGTCTCCCTGAAACACAGTACTTGCGTTAATAGGGAAGAAAGTATAGCAAATGTAATCACGTTATATGATCACGCATGATGGAGCTGTCAGTATCCATACCTCGTGCTGCTGAAGAATATCTATGGATGTTGCAAATGTAGTGCGCACTTCCGAAAGCTGTTGCGCCGATTTGTATATGCATGGTCCCACTTCCACTTCCCCTGGAATTACTTGAATGTCAGGCTCTGCATCAAGTGCAGGGGTTGACGCTCCATCAACTGCCTGAAACATAGTACTTGCATTAGTGAGGATTACAATAGTGAAAACATAACACACACCTGGGGTCGACAGCACAGGTACATATCAACGGCTAACCACAAATGAAACATTGTGTAGAACAATCAAACAACAAGAATTCCAGCTCTGATTATGATGCTCGATGGAGCTGTCAGTATCCATACCTCCTGCTGGTGAAGAACATCTAGAAATGTTTTAGATGTGGCGGACGCTTCAGCATCTCCCTGAAAGACAGTACTTGAATTAGTATGGATAAAACTAATTATAACTGAAAACAAACACCAGTGGACGATAACTAAGGTGTATATCAATTGGAAAGCACTAACCAAACATTCGGTAAAATAATTACACAATAGAATAAAACTATTACTTGACATGCATGAAACAAGTATGTAGCGGATTAGCCTAGTAAGATTACCTGATACGCGCTAGAAGTGGGTGATAACTGCGACCACGTCAAGGTTGTAGAATGTTCTTGCTTAATGAAATGCTAATATTAAAAATAGCCATGTAAGGCAACAGAATACTTGTAAAATGCACAATACAGCACAGTTCCCTGTTCCCATATATATATACATTGCGTTTGTGGGTTACGAAATCGAAAAAGAATATATGATAAATGTCATTATTCAACAAACTATACACTCATATCAATATCGAAATTATTACAAGGGATAGAACACCTACAATATCAATTAATCCATTTGGCTACCTACACACTACCGCAAGGCCTAAAGCTAAATCCGGACACTTGACTCACCAGTGGCGGAATGTGGACGAATAGAGTGTGAATAGCGTGTTCGATCAATTTCCTTGTCGTTCGCCGTTTATTCTTCTTTGTTACCCAAGATGTTGTGTACATGTCCAAGGAAAAGTGCCGGCTGCAGATGCGGTATCGATCACCCCTCGTGTCCTGTAAGACTTGTTGGACTCTACTTTCCACTCATCCAGTTAATATCCGCAAAATCTGACCCATTCTCTTATTCGATCAACAGTTTTTGGGAATACATGCATTGTAGTGCCTTCAGATTTCACATGGGTCTTCGAAGGGCAACCGCTAATCGAACAGGCAGGCATTGTTGATAAATCTGAAAAGTAAATATCGACATTATTATACAATCTTCATGAATAAAGATTTGATACAAAAGTAAATGAATCATACAATGATCAATGCAAGGTTTGTTTTGGTCGCAGGAACTATACCAGTTCATTATGTGCGGCTATGTATTTGCATAAGTTGCAGAAATGCATAAATGATGTGACTAAAACCTGAACATGTGACTCGTCCCTTGGATGTTCTGTCTTGCACGAGAAGGAAACATGCTTACATTATAGACTGGACCCCCGAAGGATGCAATTCGATGACAATAGACAAATATGAAAATAAATAGATCTATTGATAGCATAGCAATGGAAACTCAAGTCAATAGCAATGAGACCAATGAACATAGCACTATGGTGTACTCTACTTGCAAATAGATAGAAATTTAAAAATCTGCGAAATATGACTAGGATACATGGCCTTACCTTGACCAAAAAACAGTTAGATTCAGCAAGCAGAGCAGTATGTTGCAGGAGAATAGGTGGGTGGCCACAGGTAGCACACTGATGGGTTTGCTCTAAGCGGTCACAGAAGTTCACATATAGCACGACGACGAGTAGATTAGTGTAGATCTCAGTGGTTGCCAGGTAGCACGTTCAGGAGTTGACTTGCAAAGCACAAAGATGTTCTCATGAGACATATCAAGTGGTTTATAAAGTATTAGAAGCAGGGGTGTGTTTGTGAATGAATGACGTATGTATGTCGTGGTATTAGGGGGGCGGCCTGCTTCAAGGGGAGGCCTGGCTGGAGACACGGGGTCTGAGGAGGCCATGTGAACGATGGCCCCTTGGCGTGGGATAACTTTTGAAGTGTATATGTAGTTTGGCACCTTGGCCTTTCGCGCCCCTGACAGCGCGCATCCACTGGCGCGAACCGCCTTTGATAGAGGGGGGTGGGCTGGATGGGCCTGGGGTGTGCAGATAAGGCACAGGAAGACTGCTGAATGGAGACACACTTATGTGGATTGCAGGGGGGCGGCCTGCCTCAGGGGAGGCATGCCTGGAGACACGCGGTCTGAGGAGACCATGTGAACGATGGCCCCTGGGCATAAGATACCTTTTGAAGTGTACATGTTGTTTGGCACCTTGGCCTTTCGCGCTCCTGACAGCGCGCATCCACTGGCGTGAACCGCCTTTGATAGAGGGGGGTGGGCTGGATGGGCCTGGGGCGTGCAGATAAGGCACAGGAAGACTGCTGAATGGAGACACACTTATGTGGATTGCAGGGGGGCGGCCTACCTCGGGGGAGGCCTGCCTGAAGACACAGGGTCTGAGGAGACCATGTGAACGATGGCCCCTGGGCGTAAGATACCTTTTGAAGTGTACATGTTGTTTGGCACCTTGGCCGTTCGCGCCCCAGACAGCCCCACATGCCAGCGCTCATCCACAGGTGCGAACTGCCTTTGATAGGGGGGGTGGATGGATGGGCTGGTGGGCGTGCAGATAAGTGTGTGGGAACGAGGGGCCATCAGGCCCCTCTCGATGGCCCCTCTCATGCTTTACTTCTCAGTAGAAACTCGGACCAAGTGCCTCCAGTAGTGGGGTCACCCCTTGCCCTTATGTGATAACTTTGGTTGACAATCACGTAGATGGGACCACTGAGCATGACTCTTCCTCTGAGATCACTGTCCTGCATGTGAACCAGCCTGAACTAACCACATCGCTCGTTCATCTCCATAAACGTGTCCTTGCCCACACACCCTCGCCAGTGGAAACTTACTGCCATTGTGACCCTGTGTACCTGCAAGGTATTCTCTTCAAGTGCCAGACCACTGACCACGACATGATGCCCACCTAGCAGATCCCCAATTAACATTAGACCCCTACTGCAGTATATCGTGGCTTATCAATAACAAATGCCACATACCAAAGATTCTTGTGAGCACAGACCCACACTTCAACCGGTGTATTACAGTGGTCAAGGCCCTTAACCTAAGGCCTGTATAATCCAATGTTAATTGTTAGTATAGATATATGTGTGACTTTTATAGAGACATAACCTACTGAAAGACTTTGAACAAGTGTTATTTAGTGCATGCATTATCGAGAATATCTTATGTTAGCTTAGATAGTGACCACCCTGCTTCACAGCGACCAGACCTTCACCCATTCGGAGCACAGATGTCTGACGTCCATCCTTGAATGGAGACACACTTGATTCATTTAAAAAAATCGAAATAACCGTTGTTAAAATATATGTGGTGTTTTATTTTGTATCTTATTTTCATGACACAAAAATACAAGACTTTAAAGATTATACAGGTCAGGTTGCAGCACAGCGAGAGAAAATCCCCTGTACTGACCGCTGTCACTCGGGAAGGTTTCTCTTATGGCACGAACAGCACAGGCGGGTATCACTCTTCGAACGCGGTGTCCAAGCCTCCCGTGGAGCCACCATGTAAAGGAACGATAGGCCACCAGCCTGTACCACCTGTGAAAAGGAATGAAACAAACTGTTTTTAAATGACTAAGATAAGTTTAATAAACGTTTGTTGTCAATGACAATTCTTGTAACTAATGGCATTCTGCACGGACAAATGCTATCTAGACAATGCACACTATTGAACGACTTACATGCGTTGCAATGATATGTAGATGTAATTTTGGATATAGTAGAAGAACATGAAATAGGAGTGGCATGACAAGCAGAGTATACTTACTTGTTACTCGGATTACGAGGACGAACAGTTGAGCGAAGTTCGTGCATAAGCACCATCATTATTCTCAACACGGCTCGTGTGAGGCAGGCTGCCCTGAAGTCTGGCAGCTCGGTGATGCATTGCGGTCGTGGTTCGCCTTCCGAAATGTAGGCCAGGCATCCTGAGTTTTCTCTGCAGCAGCAGTTCTCCTCCTCTGTTGGCATTAGCTTGCACCAATTGCATGTGCACCAGGTGGAGACGCCGTCCATGCGACTAGGCCCAGGCTCTTCATCTGTTGATTCGTCCTGCCAACTGCCGTCCGAATCCCCATCGTTTTCATGTGCTTCCCTTTCCAGTAGTTCCTCCTCGGTATACTCGGGCTCGTACATGTAGGGCATTATTGTAGCCATTGTGTGGTAAACAAAGTAAAATAATTTACCGAGATGGTACAGGTGTTCACACGGGCTACAAGCGGCGAAGGTAGCTGACCAGAGCACAGAAACGAGTCATAAAATACTCTAAGTAACACAGAGAGAGGAATGGAATCGAAAATCTGCTGCTGTGTGTTGTGAAACGGTCTGTTTATACTTATTGAGGAAAGAGGCGTCCTGCCATTTCCATGGCGACACGTCATTAGCTGAAGCGCAGCGAATGTTGACACAAGACGTGCTTTGGCATTGGGAAATGGGCGGTACGAGTCTGCTGATGACAGGCTCAGGGGCGGGGGAATTGATTTAGTGCCGCAGAAGCAGGTCAGCCAGGGCGATGCGGCAAGTGATAGGATTATCACAAAATGGCGGCTCCCTGGTGCCTGTTTTCGCGTGCGTTCAATGGACGAAAACTCGGGTAAGGTCCATAGGAAAGTTTTCTAAAATCGAGCCACTTAGGCTTAAAAAAACATGGCCGAACCGTAGGGACAATAACATTTTTTACTAGACCATGCCTTTAATGGCCATTCACAGAAAATAAGGCTGGGCCAACAGGAATGAGCAGCTATTAGATAACTCCAAAAGCCCATGTAAGGGGCATGATGGTTGCAAAGTCAGTAAGAATTGACTTAGAACAATAGTTGAAATAAGGCAGCGCAAGCACTGGACCAGCCACAAAAAATAGAACATATCTGAGAACTCCAGAGAGTCTGTGGAAAGATATACACTGAATAATTTATACAAGGTAGGTAAAATCACCTCAAGGAGAAACTAAAACACCCTAAACTCAAAATTAGGACGACACTGACCACTCAAATTAAGGAAAAGGAAACAGCAAATTGCATCAACAATATTGGTGGAACCGACCACATTGTACCTGACACCAGGAACATCTGGAAACTCTTCCTTGAGCTGTATTGTAATATTTATAGAAGCCACAATGAACTGGACTAGGATAAAACAACAAACCTTTTCACTGGGGTAAGCACTCAAAAGAATATCATGTACGGAAAGAAGGGAGACCCAGAAAAGATTATGAGCAACCAATGAAAGATGCCTAAATGCAAAATCACCTATACAGCTTGCACAAAGGAAATGAAAGACAAATTGTTCCATCTGTTTTATAGCTTTCAAATGTACTCTTGGTTGTCAATTCAGGTTATATCACCCCATTTCATAAAAATACCAAAGAGTCTATGAACACTGAGAGATTAGTCATGATGTATATATGTCATTCCAACCCCATGATACAGTAAGACTTTTTTCTGTTCTCGACTTGTCCATGAGCATCAGGGTAACCCTGGATCACTATTACTCTAATTTTGATTGCATTCCCAGGTGTGGTTGATCCGGGGACTTAAATGGGAACCAAAATGCAGACAAAATCATTTGGGGACATGGGAACAGTAAGGGTTGCTCTGCAGTCTGCTAAAATGGGGTTAATTGTTTCACGCTATACACAGGGTTTTGGTCAATCACTTTCTCGCCTTAGACATGCCTTTCAGCTTGTGGGTGATGTGTCATTATCCAGTACTATCAGACTCATAAACAACTGCATGGAATTACTTTCATACGAATTTAAAATGATTGTTTCCTGTGTGACTGATTGCTTGTAAAGTCTTATTGAAAAATGGTGAATTCTTAATTTATTGGAAGAAGTATGTAATGGTTTCTTCATTCTAGAATGTAGATACAGAAGAAATGAATGTACGGCTGTCAGATATGTTGTGGACAGTTGTAAATGTGTGCCCACACATGTGTAGAACCATCACTGTATTTATGTGACCATGTATGAAGCGTCTTAGTCCAAAAAAGCCAAAATACATTAAAAAAACAGAAGACAGAAACTCAGTCCTTCCATAGACAGCAGTTTGTTTCATTTATAAGATCCAGTTCTGGAGTCCAATAAGTAGTCTTAAACTTTGTGGTGCTCATTTTATGTTCCTTAGACCTTTCTCAAAATACATTTATTTGTTCCCTTTTCCTACCTAGTCCAAGTTTCATTCCCATGTATTTGAAAGAAAAGTGAGTGACTTGCACATTTTTAGACTGGAATTTCTTTGCCATCTTTACCAAAATGTTAACTGAAGCACTGGTTTCAGGTGCGGTCTACAAAGAAAAAAGGAAATGATTCTCTGTGCTCTCAAAAGATATTTGTATGATAGAGAAACAATCTTGTGCTGTATCTCTCCTGCATTTGAACTGACTGACAAACGGCACACTCTGAAGGCTATCTACTCAGCAGTCACTTATGGTCTTATGTCTTGCATTTCAGCTCACACAGTAACAAACACTTCTCCACTTAACTGCATGTCCTTCTCATCACCATATCACGAAGGGTACATTAGAACTCACATTGAAAAGGTGTAATGCACTTGCCTTTTGGCATTTTATCTGATATAGCCTTGCCCTCCAACAAGTTCTGACCAAACGCTTCTTCAAGCAGAGAATTGGGGGCAGATCCCCCACCTCAGCTGGCTCCCTCCAATGGAACAATTTCCCTCTCTCTCTCTATGTCTTGACCCGGACCACCTCAGGTTCTGCAAACAACTCAAGACCTTTCTCTTCTCCGCCTTCCCTCTCCCTCTCCTGTGCTAACCATCCCCTCTGTCGCTAAGATTGGCAGCATGGTCACTCAAGAGTCCAATGGGGTCCTGGCCTTCTACCCAATCACCCCCAGCACCCTCCTGCACTGCCCAATGAGCCCACACCTGCCTTGCAGATGGTTTCACCTCCGCCTGCACTTACTTGTTGAGCGGTAGACCTCCCTCTTCCCCTGGGTTGTCTCCACCCATGCACTTACCTGTTGCCCCCTCTACGGGCACTTCCGGGTCTTCCTCCCCTTGGGGACCCTAATAGCACTTACCCTCACCCCACCCCTCGCCCCCTGTTTTTCCATTCTCTCTCTGCACTTGCACACTCTGAATATCACAATGCATAGCAGGACCGCTCTTTCTGTCTATGTATTAATTGTTATTTCAATTGTTTATTTTTCTCCCTTGTTCCCTTCCCTCATGCCTTGGGGTGCCTTGAAACACTATCTTGCTGTATAAGCGCCTTATAAATGACCAATACAATAAATACATACAATAAACATGTCCCCATTCTGCTCCCTACACCCAGGATCATCCAGCTTCCATCTTTTCAAAGGTGAAGGTCGCTGCAACCAAGGATGAGAGATCAAAAAAGGCCGGATTTCTCAAATAATTCCCAGAAGAGACAAGCCTCAGCCAAAGAGAAGTCCAGCCTCCCACACCACTGCTGATATCCTCATGTAGCTCCCGGTAGGCTACAAGACTTCAAGAAGCTCCAGGTAGGCCGAGCAGGCCATTGCCCTCAGAGAGGCTACAAGCCAATGTCATCTTTATATGTGAACATCACTAGCTTTGCCAGAGCCCAATATGGATTGTTTTCTGCCGACTGACATTGTCTGAGTCTTTAAACAACACATGGTGATGCAGTGAAGGGGTCCTGAGAGCCCCTTTCTGCTTGGACTGACATCCTACTTCTAAGTGCTCCGAACTTTTTCCAAGTGATGGAAGCAAAGCAAAGCAAAGATTTCAGAACCTAGCAGACTCAGCCAGGATCTCCCAATCCTTGACCAAGTGATAGGGCCTCACTAGTCAATGAAGACCCCACTGGTCAGTTACTTTTCAAACATCAGATAAAATAACCCACAGGCTGATCAGGCAATCAAGGCAGCCAATCAGCACAGGGCCAGAATCCATCTATTAGTGTACACTAGTTTGACACATTTTTTGAAATGGCCACAAGTCAACATGTAGCTGTTAAAGAAAACACCTTAATGGTCAATTAAGAAAGCACTCAGACTTCCCTGAACAGGGCATTATCCATACCAATCATTGCTGTGTGAAGTTTAATTCCCACAGCTTACACATTCTCATGGCACACACACAGAAATGCATAGTAACTTAATTTTCTCACACACATGCACACGCACACACGCACGCACGCACGCACGCATGCACACACACACACACACACACATATTCAGGCCCTGTGTAGTTTGACTTTTACACTCATACAACATGCTCTGCATGCTTCTGCATGTCTATAATACACTATTTCACGTAGAGTAATGCTCTGAAAGCAGACATAGACCTAGGCAGTGTGGCAATGTACAACACTCACACATGCTTATGTGCAATAACATAAGTATACAATAGACACCTTTTTTTAAATTTGTTTATTGGTGTTTTGGTTCAGACATCAAATGTATAAACCTTTCACCATACATATTTTCAATAAAGTTTCCAGACATAAAATTATCCAAAGATAACATTACATTAGCATCCCTTGGAAAGAAAATTAATGTTAAGATTCATCGGAGAATGAACATTCTATTAGTTATTGTCCCAACTCTGCCATTCTTTTCATTATCAGAGAAAGGAAACCGCATAGAGCAAGTATCGTACTCTACCATTGACCTCCCATCAAACCAGACCACATGAAGTTGTTAACGATTTCCGTGCCTAAGTATCTTTTTCTTTCGGCATTCAGTGCCAGACAATCTGCTACTAGATGTTTAATGGATTCTTTAGCAGCTGAATTGGCACGACATCTACAGGTCTGGACACACAGACCTGACTCCCATTTGCTTGTTATTTCTAGTGTCATGATTTGATTTAGCCTAAAGCGAGCATAGATTGTCCTTAGCCTTGGACACGGAAAGATCAAAATATAATTAGAGAGCTCCTCCCTTTTAGTAAGAAACCTACCATATTCACCTTACAAAGTGTACATTCCCACTTGATCAGAGGAGACCGCCCAGTCATTTCTAAAGAGCTTGTTATTTACTATGGCCAAGCTATAAGAAAGCTCTTCTTTAGATGATCTTATCAGTGAGAGTGTTTCGATCAATTGTTCCTTGAATTTAATAATAGTGGCCCCAGATACCCTAGTTTGTTCCTCAACCAAACTCTGATAGAGAAACATGCGAGGCAGATTTAGTAATTTGGTGTACTACGCCATCTTTCTCCTCTTGGCTCTGGCTTCCAGTGATATTAACCCAAACTCTTGTCTGATAAGTGAATGTGGGATTGAGTTTGCCAGCCCCAATGTTTTCTTCCAGAACATTCCCTGGACTGAATTGAGATAATCCCCCAAATCGATCTGGGAAAGGTCAAGACCGTAAAGCAGTGTCGCCTCCACACTAGACAGATAGTACTGAAGCAGAGCAGAGGCTTAAGCGAAAAATAACATATTGGGAATAAACCCTCTTCATTTTTGCCAACAAAGGCAGCATTTCCCTGTAATCAGGAGTTTCCAACTCTCCCTGGAGTTCATATTAGTGATGTGGTAACCCCCCCAGGTATCTGAAGGATTCCACCCTTTCTAAAGGATTACCTCTCACTCAGCACATAATAGATTTGGGCTGTCTTTTGTTGGAAAATACAATGACGTTTGACTTTTGTCCGTTAATCATAATATTATTCTGGGCTGCATAGTCAAATCAGCTCAATCAATGTCAAGTCAAACAGGACAATATTGTCCACAAATACAATGCAGTCCAGGGACACTGACCCCAGTTTAGCACAATTGGCGGTACCTCCCTCCCAGACGTTTTTAAGGTATGCAAGATAAAGGTTAAACAGGGTGGGGGCCACAACAGAGCCCTGCCGCAAACCCACGCGCGTTGCAATAGGGTCCGTCAAGTTTCCTCCCTACTCACCCTCACCCTGAGTGTTGTATCGGTGTGCAGCAAAGCCAATAGCTGCACCAGCGTCATTGGGAGGTTCATGTTCTGAAGTTTCCTCTAAAGCCTTGCTCTGCTCACTGTGTCAAAGGCATTGGACATGTCTATTGATGACATATAGACTGCCCACCGTGAGATTTTTGACAGCTGCTAGCAGATGGGACATAGTGAAGGTGTTTAAGGGGGTTATAAATCAGGCCCTAATAGTTTTGCCACACAATGCTATCTGGTCATGCAATGCTAGGTAACGATACTTGTTGTTGATAGTGGGGTAAACTGTTTATCAACGCATATGTACTGAATTGAATAATTGTCCTGCTTATTCTGAGCCCCCCACTGCAACACGCTGCTGTCAGATGACATCTGACATTGGATACATCAATGTTGCATGCAGCATGACTTAACAACTGACCAGGCTAAGCTTCTGTCAGACTCCTCAGACATTCAATGAAATCAACTGTATGTAAGCACACACATAAAACCTGCTCCAACCAACCTATAGCAACTATCAATATTGCAAATCCTGCACTTGCTTATTGCTCTCTACTAATGCTATTGCCTCTGCCATCCAATGCATGTCTGATTATGTACATCAATGCTGGGCCACAGTCCTCCAGGATCACGGGTCTCATTCTCCTCAAAGCTTTGTAGGAATAACAGTCGCAGTTGGGAGCATGGCATGATATGACGCAACATAAAATATGACTGGCTGCATGCTCAGAAACCCGAGGAAGCTCCTTGCAACATCTGTCAGAATTGGTGAAGTGTCCCGTTGTTTGCCGAGAATCCTTTCTTTTCCTGTATGATGAGACTTGCTGAGCATGGACTGCCTCTTGGGGGCATTACAGTTCAGGGTCCATTCCCTCATATGACCTTTTATCCCTTCAAGACTCTCAAAGTGACAACACTCAACTGTCACTCTAAGTGACCCCTCAAGCAAGAGATGGCCGCTGCTAGCATACTACTCAGATCAACACCAATGGGATCACAGATGATCGCAACTTGCCATGATGGGTGCATCAGTAGCAAAATGGAGGATCCTAGAGGGAAACACAGTAACCTTTCTCCTGCTACGTCGAAGTATTGAGGTGCATGCAGGCTGTGCGTGTATCCCTTCCCAGAAAGAGCTCATCCTACTAAAATTCGAGCCTTTGAACCAAAAAGTCCAACTCCCGTAACAACCCTATCAGAAAACCGTGGAGATGGGTAGAAACAGCAGAACAGCCGGTGCACATTACATTGGTCGCGCTATCCTGTATAGATGGTAGGGCCTGCCCAGGGCCACTTTATCCGGGGAAGTATCCAAGGTTCATAGTTTAGCATAAGGACATTAGAACATGCTTTCAGGAGTTAAGATTCCAGGAGGGTCCAATATTAATTAAGGCAATGGAGTCGTTTGGGTCATGGTTTAGCTCCAATGTGGTTGCAGGGTTCTCAACGTTCTGACAAGATGTTCCCTCATCTCACTTATCCCCTCCCCACCCTGCCATTTATTGCAATGTCTAATCTGATTCCCAGAAGTATATATTCTAGGTTTACTTTGGATACACTTTGCATGAAAGGAATCTCTTGGGAGCTGATTTGCAAGGTGTCACTGATTGAGTCCAGGCTTAGGCTTATGGAAAGAGTCTTAGCACAGAAAATGCCCTACCAGCTCCTTAAGCGCACTGGGCGCCAACCCTGCCAATGACCTTCCTTGTTTGCAGCCCACTGCTCTGCACAGCGTTCCACTGCATGCAGCCAGGCTTCCACTTACGACTCTGTGGCTTACATTAAATCTACCGGCAGGTTCAGGTTCACCGATTTAAAAATACCAAGAAATATTAGATGCTTTTATGGTGTTTATTTTGTGGATAAAATCTATTACTTTAGTTGGGAGCTGCGCTGCTTTTCTCTAAATGCTGCCAACCTCTTGCACCAGAATTGGTAAATCACGCAATTAGCCTTACGCTACATAATCAGCTGGCAATCTTTGCCAGGCACAAAAAAGCCACAGTCCTAACATGAATCAATGGCATTCTGGCGCGAGGTGCTAAACTGTTCCACAGAAAAAATATGCATTAAGGCAAGATTTAGCTATCTTGAGCGTTTGGCCAGATTTTCTGTACATTCCTAAGGAACATTCTCAAGGCTCAAAAAGGGTGTGCAGTAACGCGCCAAGAGTTAATCCCCTCCACACAATGAGGGTTTCAGCACTCGAACGCATCTGAGCAGGTGCTGAGCGGGCTGGACCTCTCAATCTGCTTTCATTTGACATTCCTCGCCATACATGGGAGGCTGTCGCGCCAACGCGCTCGGTTTAAGAGCCAGGTGGCCTCATAACCTGCAGGCTGCAATGCATGGAAGTCATTGTCTCCCTTTCTCTCTATTCACATCTGAAGTGTGGTTGACAAGGCCCTGTGCAATTCTGGCTTTGTGGAGGTCTGCCTCCTCTTCGACCCAGTGGCTGCTTCTGTCAGTCTGGAGACAGTGGTCAACACTTTACGAGTATGGGGTACTGGGAAAAAATGGCGGCGACAGAATTGTCACCAATGTGAATACTCCAACATATTCCGAGTTTGGAGGAATAGCCGAAACGTAACACCAGC
Source organism: Ambystoma mexicanum (assembly GCF_040938575.1). NCBI lineage: Eukaryota > Metazoa > Chordata > Amphibia > Caudata > Ambystomatidae > Ambystoma > Ambystoma mexicanum. The sequence goes on along the minus strand of NC_090937.1, from coordinate 67,520,092 downwards.
TATTGGCTGCAGATATTTCCTCCGGAAAAATCCAGACAGTATCGCTGGCAGCAATGTCTCCTTTCCTCAATGGAATCGTAGTACGATACTCTATGACGTGGAATGACCACAAATCGAAATTCGCAGGATTTACCGCCCAATCCGATGGGGATAATGGTGTTTGAGCTTGGAAGAAAACCAAAGCTAATTGCGCCAAATTTAGAATGAGGCACATTCAACATACGTTTGAAACTATTGTGAGTTCAAAAGACAATCAGTGAAAAATAATGAGCCACACAATGCATGGCTTGTTTTCTACGCCCAAATACCACAAAATGAAAGGGAATCCATTTTGATTTCTCATGTTATTACTACAGTCAAATATATTTCTGTGAAAAACTCATTCTAAGACACTACTAGACCTGTTTTCAACCATGGATCACATATTTCTTAAGCATTCTTTTTTTTTTTTAAAGCATTGGTTTTCGAAATCCGTAATTCACATGAATTACATCATCAGAACCGGAAAATGTCACGGTTGGCATGGTGTTCCGGTAAGTATGCTTCCCTTCTCGCTTTGCAACCTGCTTTGCTGCTGAAGCATTGTTCATGGGTTAATTTTTCAGCTTCATTTTTCTGCTGGTGCAAATGCACTCTTTGGTGAAGTAGGCAGCCGGAAGAGGGCGCTTAGAAGCACAAGGTTTGGCGCTCCAAAGAAACACACGTCATGCTGTGTTCATTATTTTTTTAATAGCATACTTTTTGGAACACAATAAAGTCAAGATAAATATGTACCTTTTTGGCAGATTCATAAGACTTTTCTTCTTTTTTTTAAACATCTTTTATTTACATTTTGCATAAGAAATGTACATTACATATAAAGATCGACAACAATGAAACCAATAATTATCTTAAATGTCAGCACCAAAACTATATACAAGCACGGTAAACATATATACAATTTCAGAGATCCGCCTAAACCCATAAAAGGAAAGAAGAATCAAAACACAATATGAGACTAGTACAAATCTGAAAACTTCCCCCAGATTTTTATCATAAATGTTAATTCTCCTACCCCTTCTGCAAATTGTCCCATCCATATCTGCGAGTTTATTCATTTCATCAACCCATTCATCAATCAACGGAACAACCTTGGATTTCCAACCACGTAAGATCAACCTCTTGACAACTATAGCGCTTCTAAAAAGCCACTTCTTCTGTGAAATAGTCAGGGCATCCAACAATTCCTGCCCACCTAGGATCATTGTTTTAAAATCAAAATCAATGCTCTCACCAACAATACAAGACTTTTCTTCAAATGTATTTGCATTTGTGCTCCAAATAAAGACCAGTTTTGCGCAGCCTGTGACTGATTCACAAATGGCAGTGAGGAAGCAAACGTGCACACACATGCCACACATGCAATTAGATGGGAAATGAACCCTCAATTTGCAAATGCATGATGTTTAGAAATGGAGTAAATGTCGCCTCCCCTTTCTCACTGGTTGCAATTTACCTCACTTTCAAGAGGGCATAAGGCAGATTGAGCACATTTGCAGGGTCTGTTTCCAACTATTTTCACTCCCCTGTAAGTGTGTGCACTGTTAAGTTTTTCCTTCACATAGTACTACGTGCTAAAGCATCTGCACGTAGGAATGTGCTCTTTTTCTTGTGAATCAGGAGGCTATTCATGTTGCATTGTGTAGCAAGCCCTGCTTGCTCAGTGTGTGCTTGGGATAGTTTGTGGTTTGCCATGCACCTTCTCTTTGTGCACATGGGCAAGTACAAATTACTAAAGCCGTAGTTTTCACCTGGGCTACAAACACCTAATGAAACTGCTCCTTTCATGCACGTGTAAATACATTTTTTGGCCCATATACATGCAACATAGATCAATATTGAGATAATGCGGGCGTGCAATTGCTGAAGGAAACCGTTACATCTACAACACCATTCCCTGTTTCACCTGCCACCTATTTAGCCCTTGTACCTTCTAGGGCACTGGGAGACCCTCTATGTAGGGCCAGCGATGAACACAAATTCCAATAAAATAGATGCACTATGATGCCCTTCTTCTCATCACATTTGCAATGCAATGCGCGTAAGCGTCACAACTGATGCTTTTGTGCACTCAAGAAACATGTATAGAGGCAGTAAGATCCGTCCGATATTGTGCGCAATCCCCAGAGTGTGTAAATCGAGGAGTCAACAGGGAAGCTGGAGTGGGTTGCGGATATTTCAATGGCCAGGAAGGGGAGTGCTGTAGGAGTGCTACCTCCTCATCTTCCTCCAGAATCACCACCCACAATATGTCTTCAAACGTTTCAGTACCAATATGCATGCCCATGTTGCAGGTGGTGGGTTCTGTGGGTATGGCCTCATGATTAACTGAGGGCAAGAATGGATTGTTTGGTGTGAACCTGGAGAAGATGTAGTATAAGCAGCTGCGTCCACCTTGGTGTAATGGCCAAGACCCCTTTTACACCTTAAGTGATGGTGTCCTGTGCACTCTCCCCTGTGGTTTCATGTTCGGCACCTGGGAATGACAGGATCATGGCAATAGGCATGTCGGTACAAATGTGTTCTACTTTCAGACCAGAAGAGGTTGCGACAGTTTGGACAAATTATGACAACAGCTGGATAGAGTTCAAAGATTTATACCGATCAACTGTTTGGACAGGTTGTCAGGTGGACTGTATCTCTTAACCTTGTCTCTGGTTTGCCCCTATGCATCTTAGCAACATGTTTCCTGGAAGCACTGGAATTAAACTCCCATAATACAATGTGTTTGCTAGCTCTGTAGGTCTTGTGACTAAAGGCTTTAAGTCTTAGAATATAATGTGTCTTAATAGGCTTAATTCCTTAATGTCTCTCAGGAATTTGGCCCTCAATTAACCCTGCGGAATGTTTTTCTGTATTCACAATTTCTCAACATCGCCTGATAATCTGGACTTCAAGTCCCACTATACAATGTAATTTTGTGAACTCAGTCGCCCAAACTCTCTTGCAACATTGGATCTCTTTGTTCAACTTGCAGCACTTCTTATTACACTCTATTTCTCAATGGCTCTGCAAACACTGGATATCAAGTACTAAAAAGCGGTACTTTTTTACAATATGTTTCTCAATTTAATGTTCTCAACAATGTCAATGATGCTGTAAACAAAGCAGATAACTAATTGTAGTGTGCACCCCTCCACTATCAATGTTCCCCTCTGCAGGCAACTCCAACACTATTTCTATTTGTTTATTTATTTTGTAATTAGTTTATTGCAAACCTTTAACATTATCACATTAATTCCAATTTAAAAATTGAACAGCCAGAGGTTATCACATGATGTCCCTTGCTTCAGCGAGTTACATCTCTGTTATTTTACATTCAAATAAAAAGGAAACAATCTCTCGATCCTAAATTGACAAATGTACATCAAATGTGTCGTCTTTCTTGATTCATCCATCTCACGTTTAAACAATTAATTCAAAATTGTCACTACAGCAAAATTAAGTGAGGGATTCTCTCCCAATAAAAGCATCTTTGTGGGATGTTTTTACCCATGCATCCAAGCCCTACAATAAAACTGTGCAGTACTGGCATGGAAAACATCATGATGGCCAGAACTCCCCAGAGAGTGCACAGAGAAAACATGAAGAATAGGCTGCCACCCATTTTTGCCTATGTTGTGAGCACAGGAGGGCACTGCCTAAAACCACCAGTGGGCTACACACACAGTAGCCTGAAACCATTGGGAATGGCAATGCTGATTGCCAAAAAAGCAACTCAGAACTGTGGGGAATTCATTTTCTTAATCCCAAAAATGGTTGCATTACCAGTATTCACCACTATCAGAAAGCCGGCGTTTTAAAACCACCAGACTTTTGTGGAAAACTGAACAAATGAAACAAAACCAGACCAAGGAAAGACTTGCTAAGAGGTGGATACAATGTAAAACTATATTCTGAAATGACTTGAAGGAAGTAATTATTTAATGTATATGTAAAAATTGTCAGTTTGATTTGAATGTAGAAAACTGGGAACAAAAAGTGACATTTAGCTGAAACCTGGCTTAATGAAACTGGATTCTGCCTGACAACTACCCCTGACAGGAGTTGAAACCTGCTCAGCCACTCCCCTTGCTAAAAGGAGTTGTCACCTCTCTGATTAGATTAGGGGTGGAGCAGCTGGGGACTACAGGGAGTTGAACAAAGGCCTGTCCTGGACTCAGGCAAATGTTATATTGGTGGGCCGTAAAGTGGCTTCCTCTTAGGGGAAACTGGGAGGGGCAGTGCCTCTGCTAGCAGCTGAGCTTGGGGGAAGTGGATAAACCAGTTATTCCACCCTGTGATGTGGGAAGCCACACCCCTTTTTGACCAGGGCATAATTTTAAAAAGATAGATAACTCATAGTGCGGACTTGTCAGAATTATATAAGTAATATCATTATTTTTGTGATTTTTCTGTGAAAATTTTGAGAGGCGTTAGGACCCTGTGGTGTATTCTGGGGGGTTGCTAGCGGAAAATAGGGTCTCACTCCAAATGTCTGCATGTTAAAAATCTGACACTTCATCAATTAATGTCCATACTCCTTGCACACATGTGTGTAATTTTGGGTAAATGTCCGATATTGCAAAACCAGCTAAAAAGCACAAAATGTTGTCATTTTTGAATGCAAGCCCCCAGGAAGATCAGAGGCGGACAAGCATGGACCATAAGGAATATATAATGTGCACATGTAAATTCAACACATTGTATATCTGGGAAAGATGTATTTGAATCAAATATAGATTTGTGGGCAATCTGACAAGGGGAGGTTCCTCTGACCATAAAACCTACAGCATCACTCTGACTCACATTTCCTTCCCCCAATAATGGGAGAGGGGAGAATTGGGCCAATGACAAGTGAGAGGGGCAGGTTTAGTTATGACCAACGCACACACCCACTTTCCAAAACACATAAAAAGAGACTGCTGGGACAAGTAGAGACATTCAATTCCATTTGCTGGGGAGCATGCTGACCGACGACTTCACATCCAGAGATCCAGACTTCAAATCCATCAATCTCCAAAGACCAGAACTTTACTTCAGAACTTAAAGCAAGGGCCTAAACCCACAAACTGAGAACTCTTCTCAGCAGGCCTCAGCAACCTTAAAATCATTTGCAACTATTCCACAGCCGGGCGAGCTGTTTGAATTCTTTTGCCAAGAACAGTTGCCAGAGACCAGACCAGAGATCCAGAGTGACCCAGATCGCTGTGAGCAGAACCAGAGAGCTGACTCAGATCACTGTGAAGTGCCGAGACCAGAACCGGAGTCCAGTCCAAAACCTGACCAGATCTGTGGCGAGGCCTATTTCAAATTTATATTGTGAGTACCTAGCAGAACTGTGCAGAACCAATCTCTTAGTTAAAATAATCTAATCCAAACTATTTTAACCTAAGTAGAACTGCCTCCTAGAAATCGGGTCATCTGTCATTTTTAAAGCTGCACAACTGTCACCTGTCAATTCTGCAGCTGCAAGCTGTCACCTGTCATTTTGAGTTTACTTTAAATCCGAAAAACGACCTTTACAAAATCGTTCTACTCCTTATACTTTTGCCGTAATAGCGATTCACACACTCGCGAATTTTGCCGCGATTTGCGATTTGGCCTGATTTCTTTACCTGTAAAAAGATAGCAGCTTTTTGCTTTCCTTTGCTAATAATTTGTTTGGCTCTTAATAAACATCCCTGAATCATTGCTAAAGTGAGCCTGAGCTCATCCCAAGTATCTCTCACTCACCCTGAACCTCCAAAAGGGAATTAAAAGCATTTTCAGCATATTTCTCACTTCATTGCCACCACATTCAAAGCACTTGGGCCTGTGTTTTAAAACTCATACCGGTTTTCTCTAAGCTTGCTGGGGTGGGAATTGAATTTCGTATTGTATTTGATTGCATTCCTGAGAACTGTGTGTGTTACTTCCATCTCCTTCCATTTCTTACATTGCATAGGGGAGGGGGTGAATTGCCAGAGAAAAAGTGATTATCTTATCTTTTGCTAAAATCATATCAAGTATTTCTGTACTGCATTTTATTCCTCATTGCTTTTCCCTTGAAATCCTAAAAGTATTTTTGCTACTTTATCCATCCTATACTAACTCCTCATTGATTATAAAGAAGTGTGCTAGTGTCAGTTTACCCATTGTTGATTAACATTATATTCATAAGGGCGATATCGATTATTAATTTATTATAAAAGCGTGGTATCTATATTTTGTTTTATTTCTCAAATAAACCTTTTAAACTTGCAAAACAGAACTACTTCTTGGCTCAGTGGGATCAGGGCGATTCTAAGAGAGGGGTGTTATATAGGGGTAGTCATCCAGAACTCATGAACTGGACATAAAGATATATCAATAAGGGTTTCCATTCAGTATCCCAGACTAGGCATTGACTTAGCTGTAGTGTTGAATTGAATCCTCTTACAAATTGGGGGCTCGAGCCGGGATTATTTGTGCAGATTAATACAGTGTGCCAGCTGACTAGATACACATATCCGTTCGGATCACCACGCTGTGTTACGCTGTAAAGCACTCCTCAAAGGAACGCTCTAAGGAAACGGTCTGTTTTGCAAAAATAAAATACAAACTTCTGTAAGTCAGGAAGGAACTCAAATTCCAGAATGACGATACTGGTAGACATCAAAATAGCCAGAGAGCACTTCTTACATAAGCTATTTGTGAGAGGTGAGTGGACTCATCAGGACCAAACCGTCTGGTTGCAGGCAATCGCGCAACAGGTCACTGAAACAGGGTCAGATATATGGGGAGATCAGGGTTCCCTACATGTGGCCCTGAGTGACCTATATATGGCCCCTAAAGCCAAAGATGAACATAATAAGATTGCCAGGATAGTGTCAAGGCGAAGTCCGTCCCAACGCAGAAGTAGCAGGAACTCCTACCTCCCCTTGACGGTCTTGGCGCCTGGATTAGTTAAAACACAGGTCACCGCGACCCCCACGGGGAAAGAGGGTTAGGGTCCACGGATTGGATAGGTTTCGGGATGGTAGGGTAACCGGATTGAGGGTTAGGGAGAGGTTATGGGTAGGGAGAGGGTTTTTTAGGGTCACGTTGTTCCCAGACTCTGACCTTCTGAGTCTGAACTGAACTACCTTCTCCTTGGTAGTTGCCTTGTCACTCCTTGAGCGTTCATTCAGTCATGCATTCTTACCACATGCATGCTTTACCCTTAGGCTGGAACCCAGCACTTGTTCACCATTCACAAGTTTGCCCAGTATCGGGTTCTATATGCAATTCACGTTCCCCCTGGTTAAATATTCCACAAGTAAAACATATAATCTGGTACAATGCTTTGATCACATTTTGCACTTAGCTCTAGTGTTCCGAGTTTTCCAGTGCGCTTCTTCCGCCCGCCGGCTCCACTGACTGTGCGCTGCGAAACGTTCTGGTCGCTGTCGATAGCGGCTCACCCCTGACACAAAAGGGAGAAAGTTAGCTTTGCCCTTTCACAATGCTAGCTTAGAATGGCCCGCAACAGGCGAGCGTACGTTTAGAATGGCCCGCAACAGGCGAGCATACTGCTATGTTTGCACCCGCAACCGGCGAATGCATGTCACATGCAAAGTTAGTGGGTTAGTTAGTTCGCGAGCTTTCGCGTATCTCCCCCGCAGTGTGTGAGCTTTCAATAGTCACTGGTAAGCGAAGTCCCTTTCCAGTACACACTTCCCTCTGGTTATCTTAAAAAGGCAGGCAATACACTTATCTTTGACATTGCGGGGCCTAAAGGTGGGTCCTGTGGCGAGGGCGGCCCCGCGAGAAGTTTCACCGGAGCTCCGTGAGATGCGTCTTCTCGGCAGCAGAATCGAGCACGGACGAGCTTTCGATGATCGCGCATGCGCGGTAGCCTCTTCGCGCACGCGCGTTGTATCGGGCGTTGTCCTGGGTTGCTGGAGCTGTAGTTTCAGGCCCGGGGCTGCTGGGAAACGTAGTCTTCCTGGCTTTCTGTGTCCTGCACACCTTGTACCCCTACACCAAGTACAGCTGCAATGGGGACAAAGGTGGCAGTGACTCAGAAACGTTACACCCACAGTCCCAGTAACCCCCCTACTTTGATTCTTACCATGTGGGCGTAACGGAGGCCGTGAGTTCCTGACAGTACATCCCATCCCCGCAGAAGGGCCAGGTTTTGTGGGATGATTGTGATGGAATAAACGTACCAACCTTGGGGCATGCACATTGGTGGCAGGTTCCCAGGACCTATCCTCAGGGCCAAACCCCACCCAATCAACCAAGTAATGCAATCTACCTCGCCTCACTCGTGAGTTCAGTATGGCCTTAACCTCATACTCTGGGTACCCTTCTATGAGGACAGGTGGTGGTTTTTCCATGCGCATATGGGGCTTTGCTGGTTTTAGGAGCGCTACATGAAATACAGAATGAATTCTCATGTGATCTGGAAGGCGGAGTCGCATCGCTACCGGGTTAACCACTTGTGTAATGCGAAACGGGCCTATGAAGCGGGGCTTCAATTTTCGGGAACCTGAGAGGTACAAATGTCGTGTTGAAAGCCATACTTTATCACCCACTTGATAATCTGGGTTAGCACGGCGCTTTTTGTCAGCATACTTCTTGGTTGTGTTCTTAGCCGTGGTCAAATTTTGTCGGGCCTTTTCCCAGACCTGCTTGAACTGGGCCACTTTGGTTTGTACTGAGGGCAATGCATCTGGAACTCGTTCTCCACTTGGCTGCACGGATGGGTTGTATCCATAAGTCATAAAAAAAGGAGAATATCCTGTGGAGGCATGTTGAGAATTGTTATAGGCTAGTTCTGCTAACCACAAGAGTTCAACCCAACCCCCTTCAGTGCCATGTGTAAAACAGCGAAGGTATTGTTCTAGCGTCTGATTCAGTCGCTCAGTCTGTCCGTCGGTCTCGGGGTGGTAACTACTAGACATCTGCAACTGTATTCCTATTTTCTTACAGAAATGCCTCCAAAACCTTGACGTAAACTGCGTTCCCCGGTCCGAGACTATGTGCTGTGGTATTCCGTGCAGGCGAACGACATGTTGTAGAAAAAGATTTGCAAATTCCTCCGCCGTCGGCTGGCCGCTACTGGGTATGAAGTGAGCAAGTTTAGTAAATGAATCTATCACTACTAATATTGTGGTTTGACCCTGATCCGGGGGCAATTCAACGATGAAGTCTAATGATACGGTATGCCACGGCTGTGAGGGAGTGGGTAAAGGTCTCAATAGTCCTGCTGGTTTCTTATGATCTGTCTTATTTCGAGCACATATCTCACAATTTGCCACATAGTCTCGCACGTCTTTGCGTAAGTTGGGCCACCAATAGTGTCGTTGAAGTAATTCTTGTGTTTTGTGCACCCCCGGGTGACCAGCCAGTGGGGAGTCATGGCACCATTTGAGGGCTTGAGCCTGTAGACTCTTAGTCGGTAAATATACTTCTTTGTCTTGGAACGGTATGCCTTCTTGTAAAGAAGGTTTTAACTGTGGGTTTTCCCATTGAAGTAATTCTTTCGCTGTCATGGCATTTCCCACCTGTTCCAGTAAGGTATTAGTTACGCTCCCTACGATCTTGGTTAAGGGCACTATGGGTTTTGCCGCTTCCTCAGGTCTAGGCGAAACTGATGATTCCGGATATCTGGAAAGTATGTCTGCCTTCTTGTTCTCCTGTCCGGGTCGGTATGTTACCACGAAATCAAAGTCTGCAAAGTACATTGCCCATCGTAATTGCCGTGGAGTGAGAGCTCTCACTGACTTTAGGAACTGGAGGTTGCGGTGATCCGTCAGCACCGTTATGGTGTGCCTCGCTCCCAACAAATAGTGCCTCCATTCTGCAAAGGCCACCTTTATGGCTAGTAGCTCTCGATCTGCAATGGTGTAGTTTTGTTCTGCAGGATTAAGTTTTCTTGAGTAATAAGCGACTGGGTGTAAATGCCCTGATTGGTCCCGTTGTGACAATATCGCTCCCAATGCATAACTTGAAGCGTCCGTTTCCACCAGAAACGGCAAGGTTGGGTCCGGATGTAACAGAACGGGGGCTGTAGTGAACGCTTCCTTCAGTAACTTGAAACTGTGTTCCGCCTCCGTATCCCACACAATTTTTTTCCCTTTCTTGAGCAGACGGGTAATGGCTAAGCTTTTTTCCGCAAACCCATGGATAAACCTTCGGTAGAAGTTTGCAAATCCTAGTACTGACTGTAGTTCTTTGACATTCTGCGGGGCTGGCCAATCCAGAATTGCTTGTACCTTTTGCGTATCCATCTTCACGCCTTTGGGAGAGAGTACAAAGCCCAAGAATTCGACTGTGGCGCAATGAAACGTGCATTTTTCCAACTTAGCGAATAGATGGTGCTCTCGTAAACGTTGTAGAACGGATCTGACATGTTGCACATGTTCTTCCTTATTCCGAGAATAGATCAGTATGTCGTCAATATAAACAACGACAAAAATGTCTAGGAAACCACGTAGGACTTCATCCAAGAAGTGTTGAAAGGCAGCGGGTGCGTTACAGAGACCGAACGGCATGACCTGGTACTCATACAGTCCAAATTTCGTTCTGAAGGCGGTCTTCCATTCATCCCCTTCACGCACCCGCACCAGGTGATAAGCACCTCGTAAGTCCAACTTAGTGTAAATTGTGGCTCCTCGTACTTGGTCCAACAGGACCGGTATCAATGGTAAGGGGTACCGATTCTTGATTGTTATGCGATTTATCGCGCGGTAGTCGATACACGTCCTGAGATCTCCGGTTTTCTTTGGAACGAAGAATAACGGTGAGGAAACGGGTGAGGTGGAGTGACGGATAAACCCGTTCTGGAGGTTGGTGTCTATGTACTCTTTGAGATGTTGATTCTCGGATTCCGTCAAGGCATAAATCCGGCTGCACGGCAGGGCGGCTCCTGGTTCCAAATCTATCCTACAGTCAAACGACCTGTGCGGTGGTAAAGTTTCTGCCGCCTTTTTACTAAAAACGTCCTGAAACTCTTGGTATTCTTGCGGTAATTCCACTGGCGGCTCTCCTTTGTTTTCCTGTGTGGCCCCTAGAACCTGCACCATATGTCCCGATTCTTTCGTGCACTGTGTACGGCAGAGACTAGAAGAGAAACACACTGTTCCACGTGCCCAGTCGATCGCCGGGTTATGTAATGCCAGCCACGGTAACCCCAGGATGAAACCGAACTGGGGGGCGGCGATGACATCGAATTGAATGCGCTCTTTATGCCCTTGGATGTTCAAAATCATCTCCCCCGTTTGCTGTGTCACTGGTCCTGATGTCAACAGAGATCCATCGACCGATCGAACCTCCTCATGTAAGTTCTTAGTGGCAACTGGTAAACCCAATTTAGCAGCATAATCAGAATCCACAAAGTTACCGGTTGCTCCGGAATCCACCATTAATGTGATGGCTTGATCCCTTTGACGTGTCTGAAGAATTCCAGTGACGGTAACATGGGCTTTGTGTACCTGTGTCACGTTACCCAATGAATGTTTGGGGGGCACTATGATGATCTTGGCTCGACAGACCCCCCCTCCTTACTGGCGAGCATCGGCGTTTCCCGACGAAGCAGTGTTCTTTGGTTTAGCCCCACATTCCTTCACAAAGTGGCCTGACTTGCCACAGTACATACACAGTTTTTCTCTTCTGCGTTTCTCCTTTTCTTCTTTAGAGAGTGGTCCACGGATCATTCCGACTTGCATGGGTTCTACTTCCGAAGTCTTCTCTGTTGCTTTTGAACCAGGTGCAGCCCTCGGATAATCCGCTCTTGTCGAATACTGTTTGGTCTCCCATTTACGTCTGTCTTGTTTCCTTTCTCCTTGCCTGTGATCCAAACGTAGGGCCAACTCTATCATTCCCGTGCAGGTGGTTGGTTGCGGGTCCACCTGCACTATTAGGTCTTTCAACTCCTCCCTAAGGCCTTGATAAAAAAGGGCCAGTCTTTTTTCATGGGGCCACTCTGCTTCAACCACTAATCTGTTGAATGTTGTCACATACCAAATGAGTTCCCTACTTCCCTGCCGTAAGGTGAGTAACTCTCGATCTCGGATCAAGGAGGCCGCCTTCCTATTAAACATTTTACCGAATTCCTCCTGAAATTCCCCCCAATCATATAGTAAAGCATTGTCTTGTTGTACTAGGGGGGTAGCCCATGCCGCAGCATCCCCCGTGAGATATGAAATCACAAAGGCTGTGCGGGACTGGGCCGAACGAAAGATTGTTGATTTAGTCAAGAAATGCAACTGGCATTGGGTCATAAATATGGAGAATTTTTGTGGGTCTCCCCCGTACCTTTCCGGGGTGGCTAGGGGCATGGGCGGCTCCGTGGTCACTGAACCTGTACTGGAGTAGGAGGAGGCCCATCTGGCAGGGGTCTAGCTTGTGCCGTGATTTCCTGCACACGGTGAGCTAGTGTAGCGTAATCCTGTCTTGTGGCTTCTAAAGCATCTTTTAGTTCATGCAGGACGCGAGCTATGTCTTCCATGGTGCCGGAGTTCGTGCTACTTGGGCGTGTGAAAATACGTGGGTCCGTGCTTCTGTCAAGGCGAAGTCCGTCCCAACGCAGAAGTAGCAGGAACTCCTACCTCCCCTTGACGGTCTTGGCGCCTGGATTAGTTAAAACACAGGTCACCGCGACCCCCACGGGGAAAGAGGGTTAGGGTCCACGGATTGGATAGGTTTCGGGATGGTAGGGTAACCGGATTGAGGGTTAGGGAGAGGTTATGGGTAGGGAGAGGGTTTTTTAGGGTCACGTTGTTCCCAGACTCTGACCTTCTGAGTCTGAACTGAACTACCTTCTCCTTGGTAGTTGCCTTGTCACTCCTTGAGCGTTCATTCAGTCATGCATTCTTACCACATGCATGCTTTACCCTTAGGCTGGAACCCAGCACTTGTTCACCATTCACAAGTTTGCCCAGTATCGGGTTCTATATGCAATTCACGTTCCCCCTGGTTAAATATTCCACAAGTAAAACATATAATCTGGTACAATGCTTTGATCACATTTTGCACTTAGCTCTAGTGTTCCGAGTTTTCCAGTGCGCTTCTTCCGCCCGCCGGCTCCACTGACTGTGCGCTGCGAAATGTGCTGGTCGCTGTCGATAGCGGCTCACCCCTGACACAAAAGGGAGAAAGTTAGCTTTGCCCTTTCACAATGCTAGCTTAGAAAGGCCCGCAACAGGCGAGCGTACGTTTAGAATGGCCTGCAACAGGCGAGCATACTGCTATGTTTGCACCCGCAACCGGCGAATGCATTTCACATGCAAAGTTAGTGGGTTAGTTAGTTCGCGAGCTTTCGCGTATCTCCCCCGCAGTGTGTGAGCTTTCAATAGTCACTGGTAAGCGAAGTCCCTTTCCAGTACACACTTCCCTCTGGTTATCTTAAAAAGGCAGGCAATACACTTATCTTTGACATCGCGGGGCCTAAAGTTGGGTCCTGTGGCGAGGGCGGCCCCGCGAGAAGTTTCACCGAAGCTCCGTGAGATGCGTCCTCTCGGCAGCAGAATCGAGCACGGACGAGCTTTCGATGATCGCGCATGCGCGGTAGCCTCTTCGCGCATGCGCGTTGTATCGGGCGTTGTCCTGGGTTGCTGGAGCTGTAGTTTCAGGCCCGGGGCTGCTGGGAAACGTAGTCTTCCTGGCTTTCTGTGTCCTGCACACCTTGTACCCCTACACCAAGTACATCTGCAATGGGGACAAAGGTGGCAGCGACTCAGAAACGTTACACCCACAGTCCCAGTAACCCCCCTACTTTGATTCTTACCATGTGGGCTTAACGGAGGCCGTGAGTTCCTGACAGATAGCGGCATATTTGTACCTATATATGGGAGCCATGCAGGACAAATGTGCTGAAGGCCAAGATCTGGCAAATAAGCAACGGATGGCGTTAGAGAAGGCCCAATCTGATCTTGAGTCTTCTGAGCAGAGGCTGCTCAGGAGCCAGGAGTCAGAAAAGAACAGCAGACAGTACATCACTAAAATAAAGGAGGATATGGATGTGCTGCAACAGGAAAAGGCTGACCAGGATACCAGATTTCTGGCCTTGCAGAGGGAGTACCAAGAAGGTTTGGACTCCCTACTGCAGAGCCAGAAAAAGCTGGAGCAACAGTTAGACTTCAATAGGGCATGTGCTGAGCAGGTAGTCACCCTGGAAAGCCACCTAGATAGGAAAAAGAGGAAAGCAATAAATTGATTCTGAAGGACCTGGATACCGAGGCAGAGTTTGATCAGGAGCGCCAGAAAGCTGGTGCCTTCCAAAGGCAAAGGGACGACCTGGCGGCACAGATGCAGGCTCTTAGTCAGGAAAGGGATACCTTAAGCCAGGAAGTCTGCCACTTAAAAAGGAAAATGGAAGAAAATCACCTGGCCCTCCAGGGACTGGGTGACCTCCAAAAAGAACACCAGAACTTGTTAGAGCACACCAGGAGGGTGGAGGAGGATCTGGCAACAAAGGAGCAGGCCAGTAGGGATGGGACTCAGGAGGTAACCCTCCTGCAGCAGAGACTGGCCCAGTACTCCAGGACCAATCAGGAGGCCCAGCGAGAGAATGAGGCTCTCTGCCAGCACAATGGTAGGCTCCAGCAACAGGTAGCGATGCAGGAGAGACTGATAGAGTCTAGTAAGGCCTTAACTGAGGAACTGAAAGCGCAGGCTCTTGCATTGCAACAGGAAACAGGGGCGGATAGAGATGAGGTTCGCTGGGAAAGAGAAACTCCTGAGCATAACCTCAGGAGCCCTAATGCCAGAGGCCTTCACCTCTACCAGTCCCTGGACTCTGCCACCACCATGTTCCCTGGCTCACGTGAGCACAGGGCCACAGGGATGGCAGATTACTATCCAGCTAAAAGTATGGGGCTCATAGGCCAGTACCTCCCAGGAATGGATGGGCGGGCATCCGGGTATGGGCACCCAAGCACAGTGCAATTTAGTGGGGAACCCAAGGAGAGTAGGTCCATTAAGGGCATCCTGAAAACCTCTGCCCAGTTAGGTCAGTGGGGGGGTACCCATCAAATCCTGGCAGCAAGGAGGGGTCTGAAGACTCCTCTGAGCATTACAGGACACAGGAGACCAGGTTCCCACATTCTGCCAGCCATTCCCAGGCTTGCAGAATCCGGGAAAACCTGGAAGATCAGACGGGCACCTCTGGGAGCAGCGCTTCTGAGTCGGAGGATGAATGGACCAGGGTTACCCGAACCAAAAAGGCCAATAAGGCAAAAAGGGCCTTGCTTAAGGACCCATTGAAACAAATAAAGGCAATAAGGAGTGTCATCAGGCCTTATCATAAGAACGCCAAGTATTCTGTTTGGGAACACTTGGAGCTCTATGAGCAAATGATGGAGACTTTCCATTTGAAGGACAGCCAAAGCTGTATTCAATATGTAAAGCCGACCTTCTCACCAGAATACTCCAGTTTCTTTGCGGGGCTGGAGGATCAAAACCATTCAAGGTGGTCCACATACAGAGCGGCCATCTTGAAACATTTTTCTGTGCACAGAAATCCTCAAGAGGCTCGCAAGGCAGCCTACAATTTGCAATGTGGGGAGGATCAGGCCCCACAAGAGTTTGTGCAAGAATTAAAGCGTGCTTTTGCGCAGACCACCAGAAGGGTACGCACGGATAGCAGAGAATTTATCAATACGTTTTTCCATGCCTTACCCAAATACATAATGACCCAGCTCGTGAGAGATTTTCATGAGAAAAGATCTTTAGACTGGGTCATTGAACAGGCTACCCGGATCTATGAGGTACAGAAGCCTATCAAAAATAAAAATAACGTGCCGAAAAACCCCAAAACCAACAGCACCCCTGCTGCTGCCAAGGTGGCAGAGGTAAAGGATGCCCCCGTTTTAGATTTGGAGATGGGGGGCCTAAAAACCTGCCTGCACCAAATAATTCACAGCCCAGAATGCCCTCGGGCCAGTCACAGACAGGGAGTCGAGGAGGTAGTCCCACAAATGGGGTCCCACGCTCCCCTGACTATGTAAGTCCCCGCTATAAGGGAATCCGACCAATCCTGGGTTATGTGTGGACTCCTCCAGCCCAAGGGGGGGGATCCAGCCAAGCACGTAACCCAGGGAACTTACCTCCCAACTTCCCACAGGAGGGCAGAAATTCTCCAAATCCTGGGCAGAACTTTTTCCCCAGGTATCCACCCAATTTCCTGCCCCAAAATCATCCATCCTTCTTTCCCCAATTCCCCAAGCCCAGAAAACCTAATCCGGGAGAGAGGAGGCCAAGGGTGGAGGGGTACCAAAATCTTCCCAACCAGGGGTACTACCAGAGAAGGGATAGCTACCCTTCCTGGGATCAGCCCAGGGGAGAAAATAGAGCCCCGTATCAGCCTGAGAGGGTTTCCCAGTTAGAGCGCCAGGTCCAAAATATGGCACGGGATCTGGGTCACATACTGAGGGCTCAACAGAACCCTCAGATGAGCATGCCACCGCAGAATGCCCCAAACTCTGGACCTGGTGCTCCAGAACAATGACGGGGGCAGCACCCCGATAACACACCGGTTCCCAGGGAGGAGGCACAAGGGAAGGGGGGTGTAAAGCCTTGGAGGAAGCTTCCTTCCCAACTTGTAAACAGCCCCTGGAAAACCAGGAACCGGAAACAAAATCTCCTACCCCTGAAAGTCTGCCACCCAAGGAGCAGAGAGGAGGTAGGAGAAACAAAGGACCCAAACAGACCCACTTTGTGGAGGAGGTACAGGTCTTCCAATTTGAGGGAGGGGGATCCTCAGAAGATCCTGGGAAAAGGATCTTCTCCTTCAGAGATGGGGGAACTCCTCCCAAGGAAAAATGGGTCCCAAGGGATTCCAATCCAGACTGGGGAGATGTGGAGACTGAGCTACCGCCGCCCATCATCTCATCCCAGAACCGACAATACCAAAATCCCCTGGTTCAAACCCATCCTGGTGACTGCCTCCAAAAAGGGGGGGGTGGCCCAGAACCGGAACCAGGGGAACCCACAATGGCTCTGATCTCCAGTTGCCAACTTTTTTTTTCAGATTTCCAAGACTCTCCACAGAATTCTGCCCAAATCTTTTCTCTCGCCATGTCCAAAACCAGAAAGTTAGCCCACCAGTTGTCCAAAAATGTGCATTATCTGTGCCCCCTTGAGGAGAAGGAGGGAAGATACTATGCCCCGGTACAAGTACAGGGGCAGGGTACAATTTTGGCACTGGTGGACACTGGATTCCAAGCTATCCTTCTGTCCAAAAGGGCCTTTGAGGAACTAAATACAGGAAGGGGGGAGAATTACCGAATTCCTCTCACCTCTCTTCCTGGACAACTTCAGAACTTTGACGGGAAGGAAATTCCCGTTGAGGGGACTGCAGACTTGGACATTAAAATTGGGCGACACAAGGTGAAACACCCGGTCATAGTAGTGACTCCAGAGGGCACCCCTTGTTTACTAGGGAATGACCTCCTGAGAAGGTTGTCACCCCTAATAGATTGTGTAAACAAGGTCCTCTGGACCCAGACTAGCCGACCAATAAAATTAAAACAGAGTGTCAACCATGTTAGTTTAAATGGCACCTGCCACATGGTTGAACAAAAATCTGACCAAGTAGAATTTCACTTCCAGAACAACCAAATTCCAGACGTGACAGTAATAGCAGTAGGACAACAGACTGGTGATGGGGGGTCCTCTCTATTTCTGAAAATCAACCTTCCTTCCAGTTTAAGGTGGTATTCCACACTGGGAGGAAACACCCTGAAATTCTTTACTAATCCACAATCAGAAACTCCCACTCCTATAGTCCAGAAAGATGTGAAATCAGCTCAGAGCCTGGCTGATATTCAGCAAATTGGAGAACAGTTGTTCATCCCTGTACAGTTAAATGATGGGAAGGACTCTGTTCTCGCTCGAGTGTGTGTGAACAACGGTAAGAGCTTCATCAGCGAAGCCATGTTCCGCCAACTCCCAAAATATCCAGCCATTCCCACATTCAAAGTGATAGACAAATGGGAAATGGACACGGAAGCACCTAATTCCAAACATCTCCTGCCAAGCAGGTGTATGCTCAAAATCTCCATTGGCAACAAGAGCATTGTCCATAATTGTTGGGTCGTGTGAGACGTCACTACCGCCTTTTACTTAGGCAGTGACATTCTCAATCGCTTTGCCATTAGTTTGGACCTAATAAACTTCAAAGCTTGGTCCCGATTAGCGGATAATCCCATGGGCTTTGATGATCCAGAAAAAGCATTTAGGTCAGCTCAATTGCTACCTTATGCAGTTGAAATTCAGATCAAAGAGGAAGTCACCATCTCAGAAAGGACCCGACAATTCTCCCTGGAAGTGAAAGTTAAAAGAGGACAAAAATTGCAAAACCCTGATGCTTATATACATCTAAATGCTTCTCTTCAACAGCAAGGGTTGGGGGTAAACCCAACTCCATTAGTCAACATAGAACATGACACCATTCCAATAGAGGTGGATAAAAGCGACTTATGGAGTATTACTCTAGCCGCAGGCACCATTATTGGAATGGCGGTTGATGACCGACATTTCTCCATTGATCTAGGAAATTAACTGTTAGGACCAATCCCCAAGGACTGTTTTGACAGTGACAGTGATGACAAAACAACACCAGACAGGATCTTCACCAGGCATGGGGGGAACTTCCTGGTGTACACTTCTTGCCCTTACGGTAAGGAAGATAGATGTGACTTGTGACTTCAGGAGGGATGAGGTGATTTTCCAGGTCCATGAGGGCTACCTTTCCCACCTGAAGCCTCCAGTCCAAATCAGCAGTCTGACCAGGGACTTCTCCACCCAGCTGGAGGAGGCCGCTGAGATAGCCAAACCAGAAGTCTTTCCAGGCTTCAGGCAGATGGTGGAAGAGAGAGTCAACCTAGCTGATGCCTGTGTGACTCTGGAACAGAAGCAAAAGTTGAAATAAGTTTTCTTGGATTTCCAAGATCTCTTTGCGATAGACTCATATGACTGTGGTCGCACCGACATCCGCACCACAACAATTCCCACGGACCCTGGAATGACTCCAGTATTTGTGAAGCAATATCGCTTGCCTCTCGCATCCATTGAGTCCCTTACTGAAATAATTAAGAACCTAGAGTCCCGGGGAATAATCCGTCCAGTCCACAGCACTTTCAATAATCCGGTGCTGGGAATATTGAAGCCAAACGGCCAGTGGAGACTCTGCGCCGACCTTAGGGAGCTCAACAAACAGGTCCATACTTCCCGATGGCCTCTGCCCTACATTGACCAAGGGCTGGCCCAGATTCAGGGGTCACAGGTATTCACAGCAATAGACCTGAACAATGGATACTGGACCGTGCCTGTCAGTAGGGAGGACCAATACAAACTGGCTTTTACCTTTGGGGGCCAGCAGTACACATGGACCCGGACTCCCTTCGGATACCTCAACTCCGGCAATGAATTCAACATTTTCCTACATAAGGCCATGCCCGACCTGGGTGCGAGGGGTAACCTGGCTTATGTAGATGATGTCCTCATCAAAAGTTCATCTGTGGAGGAACACATAGCGAAGATCCGTTATGTTATGACACAGTTGAGGGACGCCGGAGCAAAACTTTCCTTTCAGAAAGCACAGTGGTGTCGAACCCGTGTTAATTTCTTGGGGCATGAGATTACTCCTCAGGGTCTCTGTCCCCAAGAAAAGAAAGTGGAAGCACTACAGAAACTGAAAGACCCCACAACTCTGCGGGAACTAAGGAGCCTCCTTGGACTGACTAATTACAGCAGAAAGTTCATTGAAGGCTACGCAGAGATCCCTAGACCCCTGATTCATCTCTTGAAGGGGGGGGTCAAGTGGGAATGGGGTCCAGAACAATCCGAGGCGGTAAGACAACTCAAAAGAAGCCTCTCACAAGCGCCTTGCCTAGCGTACCCTGTCAGAAACAAGGAGTTCTTCCTGGAGACGGGGTTCTCTAATACGTGCTTGATGGCAGTATTATACCAAAAGCATGACAAGGTCAATAAAGTATTCTCCTATGCGAGCAAAACATAATAGTGGAGACTCCACACCAGCCTCTGCAATATCTCCAAAGTGACAGAATCCGGCCCGTAAATGTGAGTTATTCACGAATTACTTCCTGGATTCTGTCAATGCAAGGCTTTCCTGTGGAGGTCAGATATGGCCAAAACAAGAAGAGTCCCCTCGCGCAAGGTCTGGCTGACTTGCCTGATTGTGCCAGAGAAAACTGTCTCGAGGACGAAAGTCTAAAAATCAAGGACAACATGGAGGCATACCTTAATTCCCCACACAAAGTCTTTGAAAAAGACAAGTGTGAGGGAATGCCAACTGTCTATGTGGATGGATGCTCTTACCATGTTGACAACGACGGGGAGAAAGAACTGGTGGCTGGTGTAGGGAATGCATGGGTGAAGGAGTTCCCAGAACCCTCCGCTGGATACAAAATTGGTCCCCGAGGTAGGCAGGTGGCAGAATTGATGGCTGTGCATCAGGCCTTCCTCACTGCTGTCCAGCATCAACTCCACAAACTGGTCATAATCACAGATTTGGATTATGTATGGAACGGGTTCGTGGAGCACCTGGTCAACTGGAAAACCAGAGGCATGTTATGCGCTAATAACAAACCCCTGAAACATGGGAAGTTAATCCAAAATATTGATGATCTGGTCACTTCGAATGGGATGACCATCTACTGGAAAAAGATCAAGGGTCATTCCAAAGTAGAGGGACCAGACAAAACTGGAAATGACTTAGCTGATCAGCTGGCCAAAACCGGGGCCACCCAAGGGGATGTAATAGAAATAGAGTCCCTGTTGGGGGAAATCCAGGTCACTGCTATCACTAGGTCCCAGACAAATGCTCACAATGCCTTTCAACTGCCCAATGGAGCAAGGAGACCCCTGATGCTGATTTGATTACAGCTCAGAAGGGGGATCCAATCATTGGAAGTTTTACCAACACCTTGAGGACCCTGAGAACTTTCCCCTGACGGACACAGATTACATTGGGAAAGAGGACCTAAGGGTGTTGATGAAATGTCCAAAAATGTTCCGAATCCAAGACGGTTTGTTGGTAAGGAAATCCCAAGCTGGCCATGATCAGTGGGTGGTTCCTACCTCATTCCGAAGCCTGATGTTAAGTCACGCCCATGATGCGGCCACCGCCGGTCATAGGGGGTTTCAAACAACACTGGAAATCTTAAGAGCGGTTGCATACTGGCCACACATGGGGCAGGACCTCAACCAATACTTGAAGGGGTGTCTTGTGTGTGCACAATTTCAGCCATCATCCCTCACACACCGTGCGCCTCTCCAAAAGAGGGGGATGACGCTGCCATGGTCAGATTTGCAAATCGACTTTGTAGGTCCTGTAATTCGCTCGTCTAGAGGAAACAAGTACATGTTGACCGTTACATGCTTGTTTAACAAGTGGGTGGAATGTCTCCCAGCCCCAAACTGCAAGGCAGAAACAGCAGCTGCCCTGATGATTAACCACATCTTTTCCCGTTTTGGTCTACCTCAAAGGATTGAGTCAGACAGGGGTAGCGACTTCACCAGTGAAGTAATGACAAAGATGTGGGAGATACTGGGGGTTAAAAGGAAGCTACACATTGCTTACAGGCCAGCTTCTTCTGGAGCAGTGGAGAGATACAACCGAACCATTGTGAGCATATTAAAAAAAGTTTGTGGCAGATTCTGGGCCAAGTTGGGATATCCGATTACCTCTGGTCCTAATGGCCATCAGATCTACCCCTTCATCTGCAACTAAAATATCACCATTTGAGTTGATGACGGGGCGCAAGACGGTGCTTCCCCAGCATTTGCTCTACAGGACCCAAGAGCAGACACTGATAAATGCCTCCACAACTCATGAGTATGTGGAGAATTTAAGGAAACACCTTCAACATGCTTTTGCCTATGCTCAGCGGAATCTAGAAAGATCAGCCGAGAGCATGAAGACCCACTATGATTTAAAAACTACCCGAAAGGAATATAATGTGGGTGATCGGGTCTATCTATACAATTTCCAAAGGAACCAGGCCAAACAGCGAAAATTCTTGCCTACATGGAAGGGACCGTTTGAAATTATAGACAAGATCTCCCCTGTTGCCTATAAGATCTGCATCCCCAAAGGCAGTCTGGCGGAAGGGGAAGACAAGTGGGTCATTATTAACCAGCTAAAGTGTTGCCATCCCAGGCACACTTTGCAGCAACTGGAGGAGTCCTCTGAAATACCAGAGGGGACCGCTCCAGATTAATTCAGTTCCAAACCTAAAATATCCCACATATAGTCTCTAAAATATTATACTCTTGTAAGCCACTGTCTTTGAATGATAACTTGTATCTCAAAAGTAAAATGTTAGGTATGTTAAAGTATAAAATGTATATGTCTGCCACACCATTAGTAGTGATGGAAAAATGTCTACGAATAGGTATTGCCGCTTTTCCTTTGTCGTCCTAGGAGAAAGAAAACCTGGAGACTGGCCAAGGAGGACGATCCGGAGACCGGGAGCAGAGACAATCCTCCCATCAGGACCAGCAAGGAGAACTGATTGATCAACTGGAGGGAGGAAAAGATGCTGAACTGTGCCACCTATGGAATTGGAAGAAGAGGAGGCGAACATCCCAGATCTTGCGAGTTCCATCAGTGAAAGGACAGAATGGCCACCGCAAGAGTGGGGGCTTGTGGGATGTTTTTACCCATGCATCCAAGCCCTAAACTAAAACTGTGCAGTACTGGCATGGAAAACATCATGATGGCCAGAACTCCCCAGAGAGTGCACAGAGAAAACATGAAGAATAGGCTGCCACCCATTTTTGCCTATGTTGTGAGCACAGGAGGGCACTGCCTAAAACCACCAGTGGGCTACACACACAGTAGCCTGAAACCATTGGGAATGGCAATGCTGATTGCCAAAAAAGCAACTCAGAACTGTGGGGAATTCATTTTCTTAATCCCAAAAATGGTTGCATTACCAGTATTCACCACTATCAGAAAGCCGGCGTTTTAAAACCACCAGACTTTTGTGGAAAACTGAACAAATGAAACAAAACCAGACCAAGGAAAGACTTGCTAAGAGGTGGATACAATGTAAAACTATATTCTGAAATGACTTGAAGGAAGTAATTATTTAATGTATATGTAAAAATTGTCAGTTTGATTTGAATGTAGAAAACTGGGAACAAAAAGTGACATTTAGCTGAAACCTGGCTTAATGAAACTGGATTCTGCCTGACAACTACCTCTGACAGGAGTTGAAACCTGCTCAGCCACTCCCCTTGCTAAAAGGAGTTGTCACCTCTCTGATTAGATTAGGGGTGGAGCAGCTGGGGACTACAGGGAGTTGAACAAATGCCTGTCCTGGACTCAGGCAAATGTTATATTGGTGGGCCGTAAAGTGGCTTCCTTTTAGGGGAAACTGGGAGGGGCAGTGCCTCTGCTAGCAGCTGAGCTTGGGGGAAGTGGATAAACCAGTTATTCCACCCTGTGATGTGGGAAGCCACACCCCTTTTTGACCAGGGCATAATTTTAAAAAGATAGATAACTCATAGTGCGGACTTGTCAGAATTATATAAGTAATATCATTATTTTTGTGATTTTTCTGTGAAAATTTTGAGAGGCGTTAGGACCCTGTGGTGTATTCTGGGGGGTTGCTAGCGGAAAATAGGGTCTCACTCCAAATGTCTGCATGTTAAAAATCTGACACTTCATCAATTAATGTCCATACTCCTTGCGCACATGTGTGTAATTTTGGGTAAATGTCCGATATTGCAAAACCAGCTAAAAAGCGCAAAATGTTGTCATTTTTGAATGCAAGCCCCCAGGAAGATCAGAGGCGGACAAGCATGGACCATAAGGAATATATAATGTGCACATGTAAATTCAACACATTGTATATCTGGGAAAGATGTATTTGAATCAAATATAGATTTGTGGGCAATCTGACAAGGGGAGGTTCCTCTGACCATAAAACCTACAGCATCACTCTGACTCACATTTCCTTCCCCCAATCATGGGAGAGGGGAGAAATGGGCCTATGACAAGTGAGAGGGGCAGGTTTAGTTATGACCAACGCACACACCCACTTTCCAAAACACATAAAAAGAGACTGCTGGGACAAGTAGAGACATTCAATTCCATTTGCTGCGGAGCATGCTGACTGACGACTTCACATCCAGAGATCCAGACTTCAAATCCATCAATCTCCAAAGACCAGAACTTTACTTCAGAACTTAAAGCAAGGGCCTAAACCCACAAACTGAGAACTCTTCTCAGCAGGCCTCAGCAACCTTAAAATCATTTGCAACTATTCCACAGCCGGGCGAGCTGTTTGAATTCTTTTGCCAAGAACAATTGCCAGAGACCAGACCAGAGATCCAGAGTGACCCAGACCACTGTGAGCAGAACCAGAGAGCTGACCCAGATCACTGTGAAGTGCCGAGACCAGAACCGGAGTCCAGTCCAAAACCTGACCAGATCCGTGGCGAGGCCTATTTCAAATTTATATTGTGAGTACCTGGCAGAACTGTGCAGAACCAATCTCTTAGTTAAAATAATCTAATCCAAACTATTTTAACCTAAGTAGAACTGCCTCCTAGAAATCGTGTCATCTGTCATTTTTAAAGCTGCACAACTGTCACCTGTCAATTCTGCAGCTGCAAGCTGTCACCTGTCATTTTGAGTTTACTTTAAATCCGAAAAACGACCTTTACAAAATCATTCTACTCCTTATACTTTTGCCGTAATCGTGATTCACGCACTCGCGAATTTTGCCGCGATTTGCGATTTGGCCTGATTTCTTTACCTGTAAAAAGATAGCAGCTTTTTGCTTTCCTTTGCTAAAAATTTGTTTGCCTCTTAATAAACATCCCTGAATCATTGCTAAAGTGAGCCTGAGCTCATCCCAAGTATCTCTCACTCACCCTGAACCTCCTAAAGGGAATTAAAAGCATTTTCAGCATATTTCTCACTTCATTGCCACCACATTCAAAGCACTTGGGCCTGTGTTTTAAAACTCATACCGGTTTTCTGTAAGCTTGCTGGGGTGGGAATTGAATTTCGTATTGTATTTGTTTGCATTCCTGAGAACTGTGTGTGTTACTTCCATCTCCTTCCATTTCTTACATTGCATAGGGGAGGGGGTGAATTGCCAGAGAAAAAGTGATTATCTTATCTTTTGCTAAAATCATATCAAGTATTTCTGTACTGCATTTTATTCCTCATTGCTTTTCCCTTGAAATCATAAAAGTATTTTTGCTACTTTATCCATCCTATACTAACTCCTCATTGATTATAAAGAAGTGTGCTAGTGTCAGTTTACCCATTGTTGATTAACATTATATTTATAAGGGCGATATCGATTATTAATTTATCATAAAAGCGTGGTATCTATATTTTGTTTTATTTCTCAAATAAACCTTTTAAACTTGCAAAACAGAACTACTTCTTGGCTCAGTGGGATCAGGGGGATTCTAAGAGAGGGGTGTTATAAAGGGGTAGTCATCCAGAACTCATGAACTGGACATAAAGATATATCAATAAGGGTTTCCATTCAGTATCCCAGACTAGGCATTGACTTAGCTGTAGTGTTGAATTGAATCCTCTTACATCTTCTACCATTCATCTGCTGACAATGTGTTCACCTTTTAATAATCTTTACCAGGTAATGGTTTCTTAGTGGAGTAAGACCAACACATGCTACTATCAGATGTTTTAACGTCTCCGTTATTCATTGTTTGTCACAGAATCTGCAGATCATTGTACCCTTATCGATTTCTGTTCAGGTTAATCATAACCTCTTTGGTTAAATATAGATTTAGGTGCAGCCTCATGAATTGTGTTCTATATGATGGACATGGGAACTTAACCAGATATTTTGGAAAGGGCTTTAGTGCTCTACATTCACCCATATAGTCTTTCATTAACCAGTGTTGATTTCTCTTCTCCGGGGTTGCTATCCAGTCTTGTTGGTGTTTCGCGGTAACCTTCATTGGACTGGAAATCAGAGCCACTGATGTTACATTCGATTTTAGCAAACAATTGGTACATTTCAGATTCCAATAATCCAATGGCCACTACAATTCCTTAAAGTTAATGCTATCTAAAATATACAATGGGGAGAGGTCTTAGCGATAAGGGACATACGGAATAAGGATCATGATTTCCACAGGGAGATTGAGTAGTACAAATCTAATAAGGCTAATGGGAGGCACCGCAGGAGTTACATCCCAAATTTGCCAACAGAGGTTTCATCCTGTTTCTGTGCCATAGAATAGAATAGGTACTACTTTCAGATTGTAGAAGGTTAATACCAGAACTAAAGTAAACTTGCCAAACCTCCGATGGAGCCCCATTCCCTCGGCAGTCAGATTTTTATTGTTGGTTCTCAGACTCAAAGCCCACGGCATCTGAATGAAGCTTTTGTTAACACACACTCCCAAATAGGTGATGGATTATATCCGCTCTAAACACTCTTGGCCTATGTACCACCTAAATATTTATTTTAACTTCCCTTTGTTGAATTCAGGACCATCACCTTAGATTTGTTTACGTTAATTCATAGATCATTAACTCTCATTTAATCTTGGAGGCATTTTAATCTCATTTGAGACCTATCAGCGTTTATTAAATCATCAGCATATACAATCCAAGGTATCAATATTCCATTACTCTTACATTGGAAGGCAGTTACTTGTGCTTGAGTCATGGCTAGCTCTGACAAATATAAGTTAAACAAGTCTGCAGCCAAAGGACAGTCCTGTTTAAGTCCCATATATGTGTTTATATCCTTGGATAATATACCCTGGGTGTTCAATCTTACTTGCATTGTTGTTCCAGAATAAAGTTCTCCTATAGCCTGGATCAAATGAATTGGCCAGTTCCAGCTTTTCAATTTTGCCCATTAACATTCTCTGCTGATGCTGTCAAATGCTTGTTCTAGATCCAGAAATGCTATATAGATTCTTGTTCTTTCTCTAGTCGCCTGGAGGCTCTCATTTCACTTCTAAATGTTCTCCTCTCTTGTACCAGGTCTTTATTATATCTATGTTTAGGGGCAAAATCAGGTCTTCTCTGCCTCAAGTCTCTTTGTTCAAATCTTGCAAGCAAGGGAACATAGTTCACTATGGCTTTATCAACACTCATGAGCTCCTTAAGTTTAATTGTTAAATCAGGAACATTCCAGGGTTAATAGATAATATATTTCTCCTTTGCAAGATTTGAACCTCAGGCATTTTACCCTGTTTCTGCACCTTCACCTGCCAATTCCATCTCAAAGTCAGAAGGCAATGGTCACTAGAGTCCTTTAAAATGATTTCTAGTCATATAACCTCTTGCAAGACATTCGATGAAATGAAAAAGTAGTCTAGTGTATTCTTGATAGAGCCACTATGCCAAGTGGCATGAAACCCCTTGTGTTCCAGCATCCAATCTGAATCGCCTCTGAATGGCAGTTTCCATCACTCTATTCCTTTTAGGACTGAGCAAACATTCTCAGGAACCAGGTCCAATTTTCCGTCATAAGATCCAATGGGGGAATTGTGGTGTATTTCTTCAACCATCCTTTCAGCTGATCTTGTGCGGGAGAAAGTTACTTTTAGTGGTCCAGTTATAGGTACTTGTTTGTCTTGCTCTTTTCCCATATAAGGTCTTGCATTTTTATTGGATCGAGACTCATGTTTAAGTGAGTTAGTAGTCTGCAAAGTCTTTAGAGACCCATTCTTTTTCTGATTGATCTCTTTTGTATCTTTAGTTTTGCATAGAAACATCAATTAATCTCTATCCTCTTCTTTCAATTCAAAACCTAATGTTAGTAGCATTGCAGAGGCTTCCCACAGATTCTTTTTTATGAGGTTGGATCTTAAATGTAAAATCATCCGATCGATTCTTGACTCTATCACAAACTCTACCAAAGCGATGTTGTCAGTGCTTATAGACCATAAAATAGGTAGGTGATGCAATAATGACATCACGTTAGTTTGATTCAAAATAAGACCATCATTAGAGCACAGCATGCGCTCCAGAGATAATGTTATAACCTTCTTTTTATTCACTTTATGGTTTTCATTTCTGGTGGGCCATTTGTTTGCTTCAGAGATGGAAGTGGCTTGAAAGGTTCCAAATTTCTTCTGTTGATTCGCTTAGCCACTGCTCTTTTTTGTTCCAAGGTTTGAATTGACATCTTACTGTTTACAAGTACTTTCATGATCTTATTCATTCGCTCTGGTCTAATAAACTGCTCACCACTCATTTGTGTTTTGTGGGATGAGCTCTGTTGCCTTCCTTCAACAGCTTCGGTTGTAGATTCAATGGAATAGGTTGAAAACTCTATGAGGGTCTCCACTGTGTGGTTCAATACTTGTGGGTCTTGCGTCTGGCTTTCTAGCTCTTCTACGTTATCTACGTTCAAGGTCTCAGTTACCCTTTCTGTGTTGATGTTTCTCTCCAATTTTTCCATTCTCTCAAATTATAGGAATTGTGGGAAGTGGCGACATAGTTTTCAAATTACAAATGAATGTTCAAGAGGCATTTGATTTTGATCTCTTTGTTGATGCCATATTTTTCGATTTTTTTAGTTTGCAATGGGGCTTCACGCAGAGATCGTGTGGTGCCTTTTTAAAAAAGTGGCACTTTTCTTTAGGCCAATTTGATTTTTCACTCATTTGTGCAAACTCATTGTTCTCACTCACAAGCGATTGTGTGTTGGATATCCCTAATTCTTGCACCTCTAGTTCTTCTGTAAGGTTCTCAAGACTTTCTGATTTGAGGGGTTTCGGATTTTTCATCAAGGGTGTTTTGATTTGAACTTTTTTCTTTTTTTTGCAAGCTGACATGCACCCTCAGATTTATTTTCCATTGTTAGGAGCATCTTTCAATAGTTGGTAATCTTTGCTCTTTCAGCAAAATTGCTGACCCTTTCTTTAATGGTTCAAGCTCCTCGCTATTTCTTTCTGGGTGCCGTTTACATTCATCCATTTTTGCATTTCTAATATTGACTCCATCATCGTGATTTGGTTGCTAGTTCTACTCTCGCTCGATCACATAGGCGATTCTGCCATTGTCTTGACTGTTCAGCTTCATGGTCTAACCTGGCTTGCACCATCGATGTAAATGACTCCAAAAAGATCCGCTTTGAGTGTACCATTGCCAACAGGGTGGCTTGATCTTTATAGTTTTCCTTTATGGACTCATATAACTTTACAAATGGTGCCAAGGAGACCATGAGCGCAGACATTATAGTACTTTGCATTTGAGCAGCCAGATTTGATATTCCCTGCTCATCCTGTTGAGTTTTATTTGGGGAGAACACAGACTCATTTAGAGTGGTCGCAGTAGATGTCGAGGAAGATGTCAAAGAGGGGTTATCAATCTCCCTTTGAACTCCAAAGGGCAAATCTCGTTGGGGTTGAGCAGGGGATAGAATATAAGCGCTCCCTTTTCGCACATGGCCCCTCTGGCCATGTAATTCCATTTCTACTAGCTTAGAGAAGGGGTAAGTAGGTCTATCATATAGTTTTTCTAAGGATGATAATCAGAATCATTTTGTCCCAGGACATTAGGAGTTGATCCACAGGTACTTCTGGTTAAAGCTTTCAAGTCTAGGCTGGCTTGTATAGCTGCGATGTCTCTGGATAATCGCATCACCAAAACAGAAGTCGAAGTCAAGGTTGAATCTACCAATCTCCGACACAGGGTGCTAGACGGTCTCTTAGGTGCTTTATCTCCTGTGATTTTTTCTCCTATTTCTTGAGTTATAAGAGGAGAGAAGCCTCTTAGGTTTGTGCCTGGTGAATAGGATTCACTTACCTCTCTTACGGGTGCGTTTTGAGTGACAGTAGAAGCTGATTGTCCATTCTCAGTACCCAACCCCCAGTTAGGAATTGGCAAAGCTCTCACAAATCAAGCTCTAAGCAGGGAGACCCGCAGCAGTTAGAGGTCCATGAGTAGGCGAATGGAACGCATCGTCCTCAGCTTCTAAAATCTCAACATCAGTTAGGGCTAAAGTCGAGGTTGCATACACATTTGTGGAATGCAAAGTTATAGATTTACGACAAGCAACTGGGCGTTGGTTAGTCAGTTTCATCTCTGCCTCTGTCACTGACTCAGATATCCATCGAGTAGGCGCGTCATCTTGTAATTTCAGCTGTCGCCAGATCTGTGCCCCCACTTGCACCATCTCTTTTAAGTTTTGCACAGGATGTTTACTTTCTTTTCTTCCTCTTCCTCCAACAACCAGAATGCAGAGCAGGGGAGATTCTTCATTTCTCTTTTCTTTATGTTTGCAACCAGAATTCCACATTAAAGGTTGTCAGGGCCACCATCACTAAACGCTTCCCCCTGCAGACCACAGCATACCACTTCTGCCCGTCTTCCCTCTACACGTCCCACGGGTTTGGGGGGTTTAAGGTTTTTCTGGTGCACAGCGAGTAGTAGACACACCTCCTCGGACTGCCACTGGAAAAAAATCCTCTGCCAGCACAGTACAGAATGATACAGCAGCCACAGCAGACCACTTCTGCCCCACTTCCTGTCCCACTATCCCATGCACATTTAAAGCCACATCATAGATGGCAGGTGCAACAATGATGTATGCCCCTCTCTCACATTGCTTTGCCACATTTGGGAACACAGGTGTTACAGGTGAATTCGAGATCGCAATCTGAGATACAACTATGTGGGATCAACATTAGGAGAGTGGGGAACACAGAGCCCATAGTGTTGTTTGACTATCATGACAGTATGCTCCAGCATCTTCATACAACTTTAAACCTAATTCTAATGTATGCATGTACTCGTAACTCAGTAATAAAATATGTTTCCACAGGTGTACTTACTTACTGATCTTTCTGGGAAGATTTTCGGTACAGAAAAGGAGTCACGCTGTGAAAGCCATACCATAGGGTTTCCCAATATGTACAGGGAATCATAACACCTGTCCATGGAATCAGCAATCTGACAGATTTGGCTGCCTATTGCAGTACCTGCTAAACAGCAAGAAGAGTCATTTGGAAGCAGTTTTATAGAAGGCTGACCATGTCTTTTATTTTTGAATGGCAGCTTCCATTACTGATTGTTGCTGTCAGTACATGCTCACCATCAGAGATCCTTTTGGATTTTTCATGTGGCCCAGAAATAGGCACAGGAAGATGGCGTCTGCCAGATTCCTGTTCCTGCTTCTGCTCCATGATGAACAACCAGCAGAAAGGACCATGATCAGAGAAGTGGGGTTGGTCTGGGAATATTCTGAAGATACGTGGAACACTGACACAACTCAAATCTTATCATGCATACACATTAGTCATTAAATTGACTCAAGAGAATACACCAGCATGATACTGACCACTTCCATGTTTGCACCCCAAGACCTTTCCCAGCTATTTATACCAACCACTACGAGATGATGTGCACAAAAATATGGGCACAACCTGGGTTCCCCGGTCAACGCTTCATCTGAAAAAGCCATGCATGCATGGTGGACATCAGAGATTGTGCTAACCATGCAAAAAGACTTGGTTGTAACCAATAGAATTGATTCCCACGAACTGCACCTGCTTCATATCAGGCACAAAAAATGTCAGCACAGCCCAGGCCTACCCGATGGGATCAAAAAACTGATCACCAGAGATGACTTTCAGTTTTCCAGTACGTAACGACAAACTCTACGTTGGCACTCAAGATGGGAACTTCATCAATGCGGCTATCATGCTTCATGCGGGCAATTGTTCATGAATGCTGTCTATGCAAGTAAACCCGCAGTTAGAGATAGACAGAAAGTAAAATAAAAAACTAGTGCAGGTCAAAAACGAAATCACTGATTTCGCAAAATGGTATGTGGACAATAAAGTGGGATACGAATGATTTTATAGGGCCTTTTAAATAAAATTTCCAATGTACATTGTGAGAAAAGAAAAGTGGCTACAAAAAGAATAATATCTGGAAGTAATCTGTATTTTTCCTATATGTGAGGCTTACCTTTTTGCTCACAACCCATTTCCCACTGTCCCATGTTTTCTTACCGCACTTTACCACGATGAAGTAGATGGGGGTTTGGGTAAGGTATATAGGAAGGAAGGAGGCTGAGAGGAGGGTAAGAGGGGGTTAAGGGGAGTGCAAGGGTTGCCCCCGCCCCCACATCTTTGTAATAAAATTCAGTAAAATAAATGTGGGGAAATCGGATTCGATGAAATGGGCTGCGAGTAAATGTCAAAGAACCCTGGAGTTTGTCATTCTGTGAGCAACGATGAAAAATCGGGATATAGACAGGGTCATGATCCTGTCAGGGGGAACCAGAGACACTTCCAGACCTTGGGCAGCAGATCTACAAGGGGATATATCATAGGCAGCCCTGCGCCAGAGGTGGGATGGGGTAGTTGGGGGCCCACTTCCTACCCTACCTGAGTGTGCTTTGCACATGGAAGCTGATACCGACTGTTCAGTGCCACCTGTAACTCTGCTGCCTTTAAAGCCCCAGGGAAAGTGGGCTGATCCTCCTCCAGACCCTTCCTATTACTCAGGTGATTTTAGTTTCTCTGGACACTTGGGAATTAAACATGGTCACTTCTCCAAAGCCACTAAAAGATAACACATTGCAGTCTCAATTTCAGGCAATGAATAAAATGTCTTCCAGCCTAGCAAGAAAAGACCGTTTCTTTGGAGTGTCTAAATAATATTCGTTCTCGCCACTGAAAGCTGGCACATTTCAGCCTATGAGTGTAATTTCCTCCTGCCTACCAAAAAATATAAGAAATTGTCTGTGAAACTAGTATTTTGTACAGAAACTAAAACGACATTCAGTAAGTTACAGAAACTGAATGCATCTTCTGCCTACCAAAAAATATAAGCTTTTTGGAGTGTATTTAGTATTTCCTATGACAATAAAGAGACAACACGCTCAGTTACTGCCAATAAACATAATCATCTTCTGCTTTACAAGAAATACAGGACATGTTCTGTTTTATCCTGTTATTTTAATGAGCATTCCTATAGTGCCTTTCGCCCTTGGTAAGGTCTCAATCCGCAGAAGGTTGAACGTCCTGGGAGACCGCAGTCCAGGTAAGTGTATATGGTCAGAGAAATAAATAGTGCATGTGTGCACTAGGTAGGTGTGAAGATAGGGCCGATTTATCGTGGGGCTAGCTGCATTCTAATGCTGGAGGTGGTGTGCAGAGTATGTGCAACAGGTAGTATGTGTATAGCTAGGCCGAATATGTCGCGGGGGTAGCTGCATTCTAATGAATTTGGTGCTGTGCAGTGAGTAGGGTATGTGGGATTATGGTTGCAGACAGGCTGAATTGATCATGGGGGATAGCTGCATTCTAATGCTCGTTGTGATGTGTAAGGTGGTAAACGATTATGTGTGCAGCTAGACTGAATTTATTGTGTGGGATAGCTGCATTCTAATGGTTGTTGTGATGTGCAAGGTGGTAAAAGATTATGTGTGTAGCTAGACTTAATTAATTGTGTGGAATAGCTGCATTCTAATGGTCATTTCAATGTTCAAGGTGGTAAAACATTATGTGTGCAGCTAGACCTAATTGATTGTGGGGGATAGCTGGATACTAGTATGCGAGGTGGTGTGCAGATCTAATCTTCACATTTCTATCTAAATGTGATGCACAGCTGCTAACTATCGTATGCTGCACAGATCAGCACAGTGGCCAACTATAGCGCTACCTTACACAATAAAACTAAGTGCAGAATCTGGCAACCTTACACAATTAGGCTAAATGCAAAATCTGGCTAACTTAAAAAATTAGGCTAAATGCAAAATATGGCTATCGCACACAATTAGGCTAAATGCAAAATATGGCTACCACACACAATTAGGCTAAATAAAAAATAAGGCTAACTTACACAATTACGCAAAATGCATAATATGGCTACCTTACACTATCAGGCAAAATACAAAATGTTGCTACCTTACACAATTGGGCTATATTACAATAGGCAATAAGAGTGGTGGGTTTTAGTGGAGTACAGTAATGGCTGTACCCCCATCCACACTATACTTACCGTACCATATCTGCCACAATAGGTTGTCTGTGTCAGAAATCCGAGGTGAACATAGGCAACCATGGAATTGAACTGCTTAGGCGGGAGCTGCCCTTTGTCTCAGGCTCTTAGCCAATGGTTGCCCGGGCAAGTCTGCCCTGGGAGGGCTGATGAAGAAGGGTATTTCCTGATCATGTGATCAAGGACGTAGGTCAATCAAAGGGAGTGAAAAGCAGACAGGGCCTATTGATTACTAATAGCAATCCAGAGAACATCACTCACAAAAGACATGCACCCTGACTCCCTCAGCCAATTGCTATCAAGATGAGAGGAGAGAGGAAAAAGGAAGAGTAACAAAGGACCACACCCCCAAAAGTCCTCTCTAGAATTTGACCAAGCACAAAAAAACCAAATCCCACTAAAAAGACAGACAAACCCACCCAAAATACACCAAAAAGGCTGGAAATGTCTTAGCAGGTGTTTGCTGTACATGATGCCTATGAATTACCAACAGCAAGCCAGAGAAAGCCACTAAAAAAGGACAGGCACACCTGACCCTCTCAGCCAGTTGCTATCAAGATGGGAGGAGAGAGGAAAAAGGAACAGAAACAAAGGAATACACACCCAGAGGCATTCCTCTCTAGAAGTTGAAGCAGAACAAACAACGTTTTGCAAATCCCACTAAACACAGGGAAACCCCCACACAAAGCCCATGCTGGAAACGTCTTTACAGATGCTTGCTGTACAGGATGCCTATGAATTACTTACAGCAAGCCAGAGAAAACCACTAATTAAGGACATGCACCCCTGACTCCCTCAGCCAATTGCTATCAAGATGTGAGGAGAGAGGAAAAAGGAACAGAAGCAAACAAAGGACTACACTGCCGAAGGCAGTCCTCTCTAGAAGTTGAACCATGCTTGCTGTACAGGATGCCTAGGGATTACTAACTAACTGCAAGCAAGGGAAAACCACTCACAAAGGACAGGCACCCCAGCACAAACAACAATTTAAAAATCCCTCAAGATAAACCCCCCAAAATACCCCTAAACAGGCTGGAAACATCTTACCAGGTGCTTGCTGTGGAGGATCCCTATGGATCACTAACAGCAAGCCAGAGACAACTACTAGGAAAGGACAGGCACCCCTGACTCCCTCAGCCAATTGCTATCAAGATGGGAGGAAAAAGTGACAGAAACATGGGCACCAGTACACCTCCAAAGCCAGTCCTCTCTAGAAGTTGAACCATGCTTGCTCTACCGGATGCATATGGATTACTAACAGCAAGCCATGGAAAACCACTAACAAAGAACAGGCACCCAAGCTCAAAAAATGCTTTAGAAATCCCAATAAATACACAGACAAAACCTCCCAAAAACAAATTAACAGGCTGGACACCTCTCAGCAGGTGCTTGCTCTACAGGATGTCTATGGATTACTAGCAGCAAGCCAGAGAAAACCACTAACAAGGGATAGTTACCCTTGAATCCCTCAGCCAATTGCTATCAAGATGAAAGGAACAAACAAAGGACTACAACCCCAAAGGCAGTCCTCTCTAGAAGTGTAACCAGAAAAATAAATGGTTTGGAAATCCCACTAAAAACACAGACAAGCCCCCCTCAAAAGATCACAAACAGGTTGGAGACTTCTTACCAGGTTTTTGCTGTACAGGATGCATATGGATTACTGACAGCAAGCCAGAAAAAACCACTAACAAAGGACCGACAACCCTGACTCTCTCTGCCAATTATTATCAAGAACAGAGGGGAGAGGGCAAAAATAACTGAAACAAACAAAGGACTATACCCCCAAAGACAGTCCTCTCTAGAAGTTGAAGCAGCACAAATAACGATTTGGACATTTCACTAAAAACACAGACAAACCCCCCAAAAAGCCCTGGCTGTAAACTTCTTACCAGGTGCTTGCGGTACAGGATGCCTATGGTTTACTAACAGCAAGCCAGGGAAAACCACTAACAAAGGACAGGCACCCGAGCGCAATAAAACGATTTGCAAATCACACTGAAAATACAGATCAACCCCCCAAAAAGACCCCAAACAGGCTGGAAACATCTCACCTGGTGTATGCTGTACAGGTTGCCAATGGTTTACTAACAGCAAGCCAGGGAAAACCATTAACAAAGGACAGAAACCCTACCACAAAAACTATTTGGAAATAGCACTGAAATACAGACAACTCCCCTAAAATGACCCGTAACAGGCTGGAAACATCTTACCAGGTGTCTGCTGTACAGGATGCCTATGGATTACTAACAGCAAGTCATGGAAAACCAACTATAAAGGACAGCACAGAAAACGGTTTGGAAATACCTCTAAAACACAGACAATTCTCTCCCAAAAGACCCCAACCAGGATGGAAACTTCTTACCTATGCAATTAGTATTTGGTATGGAAAGAAAAATGCAATACACTCTGTTATAGCCACTGCACAACATATAGAGCCTACCAAGAAATATAAAACCTTTTCTTTGCAATTGGGATTTGGTATGGCCACTAATATATAAAGCACCATACTCAGTTACAGTTACTGAATATAATTTCCTCCTGCCTCCTAACACATATACATTTTCTGAACAGCTGTTAACTAGTCCTAGAGGAACTTTCAAATACCAACTCAAACAAATGTCTTTTTAATAAGGGTGTCTGAGTTTAACGTTGTGGAATATATTTGGAATGCATGGTTTGAGTTCATTTTCAGTCGAAGGCAGCCTTTAGAGAGGCAGAAGGTTGTTGTTGGATGGAGAGACGGTTAGGACATTTAGGGACATATTTGTATATTGGAGTTAGAGTAGGAAAAGGGGACTGGTAGTGACTAGGACTCAGAGAGGTACTGAAGCAAAAGAGAGATGGGCCAGATGTCTGTCATTTTAAATTTTAAATGCAGTGACCGCCTCGTAATCGTTTGCATGACATTTTCTAATTGGACAAGAGCAAGTCTGGGGTCCTCAGTGGCGGTCAGGCTTCTTAATCGTTCACAATACCAGGTCTCCTCCTAGTTTGAGGCTTCTCAGAGTTAATCTGCATAATCAGAGGGGTAGAGCCAGGAGGTGTTCAGAGCCAGTGGTGTATCCCTGGCACCTTCTCAGTGTGTGTCTTTGTGTGTGTGTATGGATCCATGTGACTGACTAATGGGTGGGTATCTGGGTATCAATGTGAGTATAAATGCAATGTGTGCATGTGTTTTTGTATTGCATTGGGTAGTATTTATTGTGGGCTTAGCGTCATGAAGGTGAGATAAAATGACAGGTGTTGCCATATAGTTTGGGGCTCTGTCCACGTGTCCCTGAAAGTGATTTAACACAACAATTACTGTAATTCATAGATGGTGGACTCAGCTTCATGAAAGTAATATAAGGCACACATTTCTAGCATGGATTTATTGTAGCTGCAGATTCATGAAAGTCATTTACAGTGAGCATTACCAGCATAGAACTGTTATGTCTGCATCTTCATGAAGGTCATTTACACACTGTAAATGACTTTCATGAAGCTTTGGCCACAATCTCTCTATGCCAGTTATGGTCACTGTAAATCACTTTCATGACTGGCATAGAAAGGTTTGGGCACCTGACTCATGCAAATGGTTTACAATTATATAGATAGATTGTGGCTGTAGCTTCATGCAATTGATTTAAATGGACCCTTCCTGGCATAGACAAAATGTGTCCACTGTTCTGTGTAAGTGATTTTAAATGCTTTTGTGTATTATTGATGACATGTCATTTACAGGACCTTTTCATATGTTACCCTAGAGAAACAACTGTAAATTGTATGGTGTTTACCCGATTTTGTTCAAAAAGTGTGCTTTAAAATCCACCATTTCACACATAATTTAAAAAACATTCTTGCAGGCAGAAATCTCAGGAAGCAGCCTGCATTTCTATGCAATTGCACCAATTTTGGGATATATTTAGGCCTCTACACAGATAAATCTCACCAGCCATTATTGAGCTTGACTCATTTAGAATCCTGGTGCCCCGCCAATAGTCCTCCACTCCCCCAAGCCACAAAAATGGGCTCTTCCACTGCTTTCTCAAACTATGCTGTAGATACATTATCCTGCTAAAAGAGGAATGAGGGTCATAGCTCTAACAGATGTGTGGGGTCTGTTTAACTGCTTAGTATAAGGTGTACTTTGGGCATTGTGGCCCTTTACATTAACCGAGCGCTGCTCACATTTATCATTTTATTTTCCTGGTGTTTTGTGGAGTGCTGCCAGTCGTCTTGGAGACGTTCAGATTTGGGGCTGTGTTAAAGTGCTAGTCAGCCTTGTAAAGGGCAGCATGACATTCATGTGAAACAACATGTAAAACATATAATATAGAATAAAAGGGTATACTATGATATTACAAGCTAGTGTAGAAGAAACTGGCATCATGTACCAAATAAAAAAGAAGCAGGTATAAATAAATAAACAATATATGAACATGAAAAAAGGGCAAAACTCCATTCAAATCAAATTGTATTTGGTTAAAAGCTAGTAATTGAGAAAGAAGAAAAACAGAAATGAGGGCTAGGAATAGCCATAGATGGAGTGAGGGAGGATGTGGAGGTACACACAGATTTTTTTTAATTTTTTTTTTATTTTTTAGTATTAACGACTCTAAATGTTTAGCTACATAGAAAACCTTTCGCCGTATACATTCCTCTAAATTAGTAAAATATCTACAGTATAGTTCATATATATGCAGGAATCTCTTTGTTGATCTCGTTTTTTTGCTTCAATCAATATGAGATCCTTCCATTGCATCAGCGTTGTCCAATTTTCTGAATATCATCGCAAGAAACTGGGTCAGGTCCACGATGATATGAGTCTTTGCTCCCTCCACCAGCCTCTTGCACCAATCAGCCACAGACATTGTTGCGTACTGTTTCATCACCTTTCCCAAAAAAAAATCTCTCTCGTCTCTCAAGGCCGAAAATTAAGTTTCAGGTGTTTTAATGACTCTGTTATATCTTTTTCCTTGCAAAGTCTACACTGAATGTAATTTTTTTGTTTCTGTCTTCTTTGTAAAACTTCCCCTGTCAGTAAGATGTTTAATCGGAAGCGCATGTACTGTGTTCTGAGGTACCAGTTCGGAAA
Organism: Ambystoma mexicanum; assembly: GCF_040938575.1. Classification (NCBI taxonomy): domain Eukaryota; kingdom Metazoa; phylum Chordata; class Amphibia; order Caudata; family Ambystomatidae; genus Ambystoma; species Ambystoma mexicanum. The sequence continues at coordinate 67,481,048 of NC_090937.1, read as the reverse complement.
GGTTTTTAGATAATTGGGTAGCACATTTAACCTTCGAGCTTCATACCAAAAGTCCTCCTAGTCTTTATATCTTTGTATCTCGTTCTGGGTCGAAATCCAGTCTCTTATATATAAGTTTCTTTTTATCTTGCTCTGGTCTCTTATCAGCTCTTCATCCTCTTCATCCAAGTCGTGGACAGTTGCTGTACCGAGGGCTCCCCAGTCCACTACGGTTTTTTCACTCTTTTCCTTTATCGCCTTCTTCTACATTGAAAAGCCCCCTATTGGTTCGTTCTCTATGCATTTGCGAAAAAATGATAATGATTTCCATATTGCTATCTCTTTTAGCGATGTTAAGGCCAATTCCCTTCTTTGTATTGGTAAGGTCTTGGGTAGTCGCAGGACACTTTTCCAAAAAATACTTTCCACCGTAGACCATGTTGCTTCCGGTAGAGCAAGCGTGGTTTCTGCCCCGTAGGGGCAGAACTCTTCCTTCAGCTGCAAAATGTTTTGCTTTCTTTCTCATTGCGTCAGCTCTTGGTATATTGCACTTGCTAGTGTTGATGCAGACACCCAGGTAGTTGAATGATCTGACTTCCAAGATTCTTTTCGCCATTCAGTTTCCACTTGGCTTTCTTCTTGCTCCTTCTTCCCATTCCCAATGACATAGTTTGTGATTTTGCTGGGTTTATCTTTAGATTGTTGATTTCCACATAAGCTTGAAGTGCGTCCAACTGACGCTGTAGACCTATAGGTGTCTGGTTCACCAACACAACATCATCGGCAAAGTAGTCTGCCCACGGTATGCCTGCGATCTTTGGCAGGAATATTCAAATTTGCGAGAAGGCATCTTCTACATCTGACACAAAGAGGTTGAAAAGCTTTGTGGCTAACAGACACCCTTGTTTCAGGCCTATGCTCGTTGGTATAGCATTAGTCAGTAGTCCTGCACTATCTAGCCTTATTCTTATTGAGGTTTCTGAATACAGGTCTTTGATGTTGTCCGTTATCAAAGTTGGGCATTTCCAATCTTCCATTTTTTCCTCAACTTTTTCCTTCTTATTGCATCAAAGGCTTGAGAGAGATCTATAAATGCTAGAAATATTTGCTTTCCTCTGTACTTTTCCACCCTTGCCTTTAGAAGGTTGATCAAAATCTTTTTTAGTGGGGTCCCAATACCCTTAACAAGACCGGCTTTCCACATGTCTCTTTTGCCGGTTTCCACACTCTACTTTGTTAGTAGTTTCAGTAATGTCACAGCAAACACCTTGCCTGCCATGTCTAAAAAGGCTGTTGGGCGGTAATTGTCTGGGTCCATTCTAGACCCCTTTTTAAATATTGGTACTATTACCGCTGATTTCCATAACCTTGGTATTTTCCCTGAAGTGATTATGTATATGAACAAATGGTGGATAAATTTTGCCCATTCCTCTCAGTTTTGTTTCATTATTTCGTTTGTTAGCCCATCCTGGCCTGGGGATCTCATGTTATTTGGCTTAATAATGATGTCTTCGATAGATTTCATGTCTATACCCATTTGTTCTACTCCATTTGGTGTACCTTTCGTTCTGTGTGTGTGTTCTTCCTTGTTGTCCTGAAACTTGCAATAATGATTGTTCTAGGTTTTTTCTGGTATTGGGTTTATGATCAACACCTCCCGTGGAACGTCCATCTCATTAATAGTTGTCCAGATTGCCACAGTGTTTTTTGCTCTAATCTTTTTCAGCATATGCTCTGAATCTTGGTTCACCATTGTCTTTTTGTGTAACTGTAGCCAGTTCCGGTACTGTTGTTTCAACCTGTGGATCTCACCGGCCTTTTCACTCCCTGTCTTGTCTTTTAACAGCCGAATAGTTTTTTTGTTTTGGCTTGTTTTCCTTTCTAAGATTTTAATATCGTAGACTTGATGATGCACCATTGTTGTTTTCGTATTTCCATTTTTAGTTTTCATCACGAAAACTTGAAGTAGAGGAATGTAACTTATTACTTGATTCATATCTTGGTTTTCCAGTTCTCTAATTACACTTGTTAAGTTCTCATAGAGTTCAGGCATGGTGGTCAGTCAAAAGGCCGAAAATAAAATATCGAATGACAAAAATATCGAGAAAAGAAATCTCGAAAAAAAAAAAAATGAATTTTTGATTTATTTATTTATATGTATTTTTGGGGTCAGGTAAGTAAAAAAAAGGGGTAAAATAAAAAAAAATGAAAAAAGGGGGGCTGGGGGGAACCCCCCATTTCGAAAAAAAACATATTGAAAAAAAAATTTGATTTTTTTTTTCGAGATTTTTTGGTTCAACCTTTTTTTTCGATATTTTTTTTTCGGTCTTTTCACTATAAAACTTCAGGCATATTGTCCTTTAGAATTTTCAACCTGTTTCTGCCTGGATTTATCCCCAGGTTTCCCACATATTTTTCCCTTTTCTTTTATTTAAGGGATTGCAAGTGAGTTTTATCAGGTTGTGATCACTTTCACAATATCAATCATGTTTTTGGAGACGCATATGTAATTCAGGATTTTACCAGTCTCCTTGTGTTATCCCATTCAAGATGGTAATGTCTCTGGATTGCAGAGCTTCTCTCCAAAGCAGGCCTCTTTTTTCTGCCTCATTTAATTCCCGGCATTCTTCTTCAATTTCCCCGTTCTCCCAGGATCCCAAAAAATGTATCCTTCCATCTCCGTCTTGACTGATCTATCAACAACGCGATGTCCTCTGGAAAGTCTTTCATTTTGATGGCGGGATTCCAGTACACATTAATTATAATAATAACCCATTGTTTGATTACATTTTCCTTGGGTAACTCAACTGACACTACCTGTATGTACGGTGTTGGAACAAATGTTCCCAACAGTGTCAAGTCCAGGTCTTTTTTGAAAGCTGTCAGGAGAACTGACAGTGGTCTACCTCCAGGATCTTTGGTTGCCGGGTTCAGCATGATCCAATAGCCGTCTGCTGATGGGGCCTCCCTTAATCATGTTTCCTCTAGACAGATTACTTCAAACCCATCTGTTCAGAGTCTGCCTTTCTCAAAGAAATGGGCGAAGCCTCTGGTGTTCCAACATGCAATCGAGCACTCCAATTTTCCTCCCTCTTTATAGCATTATTTTCCATGAATTTTGTCTGCCAATAGTCCCACCAACCATTTCCAGATGGCCTTGTGGCCATCCTTCTTTTGGTGTTGGTTTTGTTGTCCCATAGTTTTTTTTTTTCTTTAATGTGATTTTTCCAGTAACTCTATGATCTCTTCTTTGACTTTTTCCTCCCTTCTTAATTTATCCCTACTGGTTCGCCATTGTCTGTCTTGGTTATCCTATCTGGGAGACTCTGCTGTTCTTTCACGTAGGTCAAATCCCATTGGCCTCATATGGTGTCTTCATCCACCAGTAGTTGTTTAACTAGATTTGAGTTGGTATAGATAATTACTTTATCTTTTGGAGACTCATCTGGAAATTCAATGATTGCAAAATCTTGCGATGTCATTAAACTAAATGTAGTAATATGATGACATAACCTTACCACATTCGACCTTTTTAGTGTAAGGCAATCATTATGGTACAAGATCCTTTCTAGGCATTGTCCCTGTTTAAATGTGTTGCCAGGCTTGAGTTACTCTCCCTCATGCGACTCATACTTTTGTACTTTCCCAAGGAACTGTGTTTTTGCTTTTTATGCAGTATTAGATTTACTTTGCGTATTTGTACTTCTTCCTGTGGGCTATTTAAGTGGTTATTGTTGTTCCTATTTGTTATTATTCCCTCATCTTTTGTTTTCTTGTTCCCCTCAGTTGGTCGAACCTTTTGCCTTGCAGTTGTTTTTTTGTGTTAATTCAGCTCTTCTTGATCCTTTCTCTCCTCATTGGTGATGTTAATCCTTGGTTGTACTTGCCGCTGTTGTCATTCCTTCCACTGTACTTTGACTTGTCCTTTGATAGCATCTTTAGTTGTCAACTGTGGCTTCCAACCTAATTTATTTGACCTTTCTTCTTCCCTCCTATGACCTTCCCCTCCTGATTTTAACTCTCCTTCTGATTCATTTTCAGATTCGCTTTCTTCAGTTTCTGTGTCTTCATTTTCTGAGACAGTATAAGTGGATAGATCCATTAGATCTTTTTCCAATTATTTTTCATTTATCAATTCGGCATGTTCTTGTACAAAACTATCCCAGCCTTTATCCACTTTTTGGTTTGGCTGTCTTTCTCTGCATTTGGTTTATTAAAGCTACTGATGACACTCAAGGGGATCGTGGGAGAGTTATATTTCTGATGAAAGATCGACTCCCATTGAATTATCTTTGGGGAGATTCACTTCATTCTTTGATTTTTTGGGCACAATGTTCTTGGTTGTCTTTTTCTTAGATTAGGTTATATCAAGGGACTATGTGGTCAACCTGGAACCCATCTTGTTCGTGTCTACGCCTTTTTGTTTTTTTGTATCGATTTGGCATATCTTTTGGACCTTTAGTTCTTTCCCATTTTTTTGTGCTCCACTTGTAGTTCTTGTTCCTTGTAGTTAATCTGTTCTTCTTCTGCCTTTTCCGTAGATGGTTTCGACTTACTTTGTGGGTCAAAATTACTGTCTTGTATTCTCTCTACCTCCCTTGGTAGTTCTTTCAGACTTCTTCCGTCCTCCTTTGCTATCAAGTCTTTCTGGAATAGTTGATCATTCCTCTGTCTGAGTTATGTGTTTTGTTTGTTGCTTCAATCGAAATGATTAATGTTTCGTCATGACCCTGTAAGTTACTGTCTTTCGTCTTATTACATGGCTGTCTGTCCTCCATGTTTTTTTCTCTGATTTCGCTATCCTGTATGTTGATAACCAGGTATTCTGTATTCCGTCCTAGTTCTGTTGGTATTAACCCAGGACCGTCAGACATTCTTGATGCTCTTCTATTTCTTTTCTCTTGGATTAATGGTTCCAAGATGGTATGAAGTAGTTGCAAAACTCTCTCAGAACTGTTTTCAATGTTGTCTTGGATGGCGGAGATAAAACCTTCCACAAAGATAATTTTGGTGTGCACCATCACCAACATGGATGTGTGATCTTTTAGTGTCTCTGCCATTCGCTCATATAATTTTGTAAAAGGAGCAAACATTGCTGACAGGGTTGATACCAGCAAGAAGTAATTGTCTGTAGTCCTGTTATAGTTAGACTCTTGTGGGACATTGTGGACTAGAGCTTGCTCTCTTGGTGTCTCTTTAGTCGGTATCTCACCCTCTTTAGGTAAACCAGGCAGCACAGTCTGATTGGCCGTTTTATCATTTATCTGCTCTATTTGTGTAGTTTGTGTTGCTGTTTTTTTTACGAGCATTTTCACTGCTCCTTTTATCGTGTTTTGGGGTTCTCCCAAAGACTCCTTGTTCATTTTTCGTTGAGGTTTTCTATTGTCAGTGATGTTTCTAGTAGCAACTGATCAGATACTTCTATTTATTTCCTAGGTGGTATTTTTTGTTGTTGCTTTGTTCAAGCATCTCCCAGGGTTCATCCCGCTTAGATCGGTTACCACAAACAAAAACCTGCGACCATTCATTGCATCCGGTAGGGTTAGATTTAGGCTTTCAATGTTCCTACAGTGTTTTTCATCTTAAGACTCATGACTTGCCTGTTCCTTGTGATCTGTTGCTCAGTCCTTCCGGTTTCTTCTGCCATCTTCATTCTTTTATCGTTTTGCCCTTTCTGCATCGTTAATGCTTCCTCAGTCCCCTCATCTTCTTCTTGCTCAACCAAACTTAGGGTCTCTGTTTTGTCACAATCCTCCTCTTCAATGACCTTCTTTCTTTTGTTGACTAGGCCAACTTTCATCTTTTCCCCTATTACCGGTGCAGAGTGTGGACCTTGCAGATTTAAGTCTTGCCCTCGCCCTGTTTGGGGACCATTGCTACATTCTGATTGAAGTTTCAGCGGGTTGCCGAATCCGTCATCCTCACTGGTTTCCATTTCGTTAGAGTTTGGGGTATGCAAGAGCTCGGTGCACCTCGGCTCTGTCACCCCCAGCCCCATCCGATGGTCTCGTGCTACAATCTCCAATGGTTTGCACACGGTCAGGTTATTGATAAACTTTTCCATGCTGTCACCGATTTGGACCATGATGTTGGGCAACAAACTCCTCTTGCTCCTCTTGTTTCCATGCCCGTCCGACCTACCCCGGTGATGTCCCCGGTGATGTCCTCCACCAGCCCCAAGGGTGTTGAGCACTGCCTAGTTCCCCCCCCCCCCGTTTGCAGATGCTGGATCCTTTAGCAGTATCATGGGGGTCGGACTTACCAAGGGGGGGCAGGGTTTTGTGTGTGTTAGGTGAACATGACATTTTGACTGTTTATTAGTAGATGTTCTACTCCATACCATCCTTTTTTTGTGAGGCTGCTTGTCAGTTTTCAGTGTTCATAAGCCTCCCGGCACCAGGCACCGGACATGTAGCCAAAAGAAAGCTTTCCCACGGGAGATACTTGCTAGCACCTTCTCTATGCCCACCCCGCTCCTTTAATGCTACTTTGGTGCTCCCAGGCCCAGGACCGCGCAGATCAAAGGACCAACCCCCCTGCGCGTTTTGCCAGCCGTTATATGTTTCTCTCGAGTTAAAATAACTTTCAAGGGTAGGGGGTAGGGTTGCGCTTTCAACAGCACTGTGCACTAGCGGCAGGGAAATAAAATGCAATGCAATGCAATCGTTGCTCACCTTGATAGCACAGAGCTTACAGCTTACTGCATCAGCTGTGTGAGCTGCATGAGCATGTTTGCTCTTTCTTTTTTCTACTGACCAACAGGCCCACAACTCGGCACACAGCCCTCAGTCACCGGGTCCGTGTCGCTGTCACGTCTCGCTCCTCTCTGCTCTCCGCTTCTCTACTGCTCCTAACACTGTGACTAGAGGAAAGGACCGCAAGCCCCACCACAGGGTTTTGGAGGTGGAGCTGCTCCTCTAGGAAACAAAATAAAGGTGTAAATCAAAAGCACAATTTCAACTTTTCCAGAAAGGATGCATTTGGGAACAAAACACATTAGTAGGTTGGAGTTAATGGAAAACAGAATTACAGCCGCAGAAAATGGGTGCTAATTTTACTGGAGCTAATTCAATCAGCGTAACTAGTACCCCAGAAACGACATTAAAACACAATGGTAATTCCTACAGGGCTAAATCCTCGGAGGAGTGCCATGGACATAAGGACATTCAACCATTTCTTGTTGTGCTCCATGTTCCATGGCACTGTTTACACGTACTACTGTCCATATGGCAGGCATCCTCATGTGTGATTTATGGCTTTTTCCACCAAATAGCTCTTACATACGAGCCATCACCTCAGCAAGCATTACTGGGGCTCAACCTCTGTGAACCTTTGCTGCTGCAGCTTCATTTCTGGGACTGGGGCTTAGTTGTGTCCCCTGACATGTTTTCTGTCTACATCTCCTTTGGACCTTTGGATGGCAGTAGGAAATAGATAGGTGTTTTAAACTATTCCACTTTTAAAGAAGGCTGCCACTCATCTTTTAATTTCGGATATGATATTATTTCCACAGTATAAGTATTTCTGTCCATTTTTATAGGAATTACCACTCAGTAATTCTTCCAAATACAGCTAGCAGTAATGGTAAACCATCCCAAAATTGTCTTGGTAAGGATTTTTGGTAGTAATTCGTCCAGATGCACATCAATTTTTTTTGGAGAAATCACCACTGTGTTTACTGCTGTACTCTTAATGAGGCCCATCCTCCCCACCTCCCCACCGCCACAGAACCAACTTTGCCCTACATGCCTCAGTAGTTTCAACATGACCTTGTGTAGCACATGACGCCTAAGAAAGCATCACAGTTTCATGGGAGGGCAAAGATATCATATTGTAGTATAGCACCGCAACATATCAGAAACATGGCATAGCGTAGCATTACAGACAAATACAAATAATGTAACCCAGCATAAGAGCAAAACAAACGTAGACATTCCTAAACCACGATGTTAGAATGGATGCTCTGCACAAACACACACGATACGACGTTCATTCATCGACAATGTTTTTTTCCGATGTGTTTTGTGCCAATTTTCTTTTCCCGCAAAAAGTGATAGAAAAATGTAGGGGTGTGTGTAAGGGTATATAAGGCCTGGGAGGTTCAGGAATAGTGTGAAATGAAATAGGGGATGGCGGGATGGGGTCAAGGAACCCCCAAAAATAGAAAAACTAATCCTCAAAAAACCCATTGAAAAAAAACATTGTTGATGAATAACAGGGTAATTCATAGAATTTCGCACAAAAGTGGCGCACGCGGCTGGTGCACAGTGTGCGAATGTCTGTGCCAGCCGCATGCGCTAAAATCGATTTCTGCGCATAGCGTATTCATGGATTTTAGCCTCCAAAACCAGCCGTGGCACAGAGTGGCGCAGCGACCCTGCAGCAGCGCCAGTTACTCCCCCAAGAATGCCCCTAGCGCAAGGAAAAGCCATCAAAATCCCAAATCCAGCGCAAAGGGCTGTGCTAACCCTGGACCAGTTTACAGCCAAACAGCAAACGCCAAGCAGGGAACGTGTATTACTGGGGTTCGCGTGAAGTTTCACACGCGAAAGGGCCTATGCGAGTGGGGTACATGTATAACTGGGGTTCGCGTGAAGTTTCACACGCGATTGGGGCAGGGTACGTGTATTGCGGGGTTCGATGGGAAGTTTCACACGCGAAAGGGCCTGTGTGAGTCAGGTACGTGTATTCCTGGGGTTCGCGGGAAGTCTCACACGCGATTTCAGCAGGGTACGTGTATTTCGGGGGTGCAGGGGAGTCCTACACGTGAATTGGCAGTGTGGGTCCTCCCAGGTGTTCCCTCTACACCCTCCACGGCTCCTGCATGCAGCCCACACCACAGGGGACTACCCTGCATCCCTGGTCATGTCCCGCAGGCAGCCCATCCACCATGGGCATGCCCCCCAGCCAAGCCACATGTCACCTTGCACTACTGATCACCAACGCATGACCCCCTGCACCCTCACCCCTCAGCACTGAGGGGCACCTGCCAGCAGGCCCCCACTCATGTCCCCTTGCACCCCCAACCCCCAGCATTCTGGGGCACCTGCCGGAAGGCCCCCACTCATGTCCCCCTGCACCCTCATCCCCCAGCAGTGCAGGGCACCTGCCAGCAGGCCCCCACTCATGTCCCCTTGCACCTCCACCCCCCAGCACTGTGGGGCATCTGCCAGCAGGCTCCCACTCATGTCCCCTTGCACCCCCACCCCCCAGTAGTGCGGGGCACCTGCCAGCAGGCCCCCACTCATGTCCCCTTGCACCCCCACACCCCAGCAGTGCAGGGCACCTGCCAGCAGTCCCCCACTCATGTCCCCTTGCACCCCCACCCCTCAGCAGTACAGGGCACCTGCCAGCAGGCTCCACTCATGTCCCCTTGTACCCCCACCCCACAGCAGTGCAGGGCACCTGCCAGCAGGCCCCCACTCATGTCCCACTCATGTCCCCTGCATTCCCACCCCCCAGCAGTGAAACGTGCCTCTTCTGCCCGCTGCCGCTCCGCATCTATAGCATGGCCTAAACGCTGCCACACGGAAGACACTTCCAGTCCTGGGTCCTCCTGCCCTCTGGCCGATGCCTGCCCCTCCGATGTCGAAAGCCCTGAGCCATGATGGCTCCCACCTTGTTGCTGCTGATGCTGTGCATCTGCTTGTGCCCTGGCTCTTGCTGCCTGCACATCCTCCTCCGGCTGGGGTGCAGTTGTTGAGGTGGCCACCCCTGCTGGACGTCCGACTCCCGACTGTGGCAGGGATGTGTCCTCCACCAGCCTGGCCGCAGGGTCAGAGGCAGCTCTACAGGGTACCCAGGTGATACATGGGTGGGAAGATGGCATGGAGGGCGACTGGGGCATAGGGGGTTCAGTTGAGGAGGGGGTCGGAACAAGGTCCAGAAAACAGAGGAATCCGGCCCTGGTGAGCTGTCCCAGTAGGTCAACGCGGTCAATGAGCCATTCGAGAAGACATGCAGTCTCTGCATGAAAAGACTGCAGTTCACCTTGCATGGTCCGTTGACGCAACGCCACCCCACCCAGGACAGGCTCAACCCGGTCCCGGATAGCCACGTCCGCAGGGAGAGGAAGGCCAGTTGTTTTAAGCGGACCCCTCCCTGGAAACGGGTCTGGACGTAGGCATCCCTGCTGGTGCGGGATGATGCAGTCACAGGATCGGGGACAGGATTACACACAGGCACCTCTGAGGTGGCCTGTGCTGCTTCCTGTCCCTGCCCCTGCACTGCAACACTACCACCAGTGGAATCCCCACCTCCAGACCCCGTGTCTGTCCCTTGCATGGCCCCCTCCTCCACCAAACCCCCACCAACATGGATGACTCCGTGCCATCTTCCTCCGTCGGACCCTGTGGGGTCTCAGCTGCCCCTTCTGCTGCCGAGGAGTCCAACTCTGACCTCCGCCTCTTGGACCTTCCCTCGGCAGCTGCAGCCTGGGACGTGGCACTGGACTCCTCACTCCCCGACAAGATGACAACATGGGAGGGGAGCCAGGCCTTGCATCTCCGGCTGGCGGGATGATCCCTGCCGCTGTGCTCCACAGCACCCTCCCCGCCCTCTTCTTCAGTTGACGCTGCAGAGAGGGAGAGATAAAACACAGACATCAGGGCACTGTACAATGGACTGATACACACATGACAGTTGCACATGAGTGGCATTGTTTAACTATAGACACGGCATTACACTCCACGACACACATGTCATTTTAACTCACACACATGAACATGTCAACAGCAATATTGCACCAGGCAGCACCATCCATACACATACAACAGCATGAACAGCCAAAGGTGAGCCTGACATCACATGAAACACAAGGAGTGCACTAGACATGCACATACGCCACCACACTTACATGCATGTCTACATCTCCTCCAACTGTTGCAGTGATGAGATCGCCATGCATGTCACATCTGCCATTCATCCTTCTACATATCAGTGTCACGTGCATCCATGTTGCATCACAGTTGCAAACTTGTCAGATACACATACATGCACATGTACACAGTGCAGATACATGCATTATGAACCACCATCCATGCCACAACCATGCCAATGTACATACACAGAAATTCAAACATGTGTGCTCCCACACCTGTATTTTGCCCAGCATGCTTACCAACACATTCACCATCAATGTGTCTCACAACTGAGAGGACTCACATGTGGCAGCCTCACGCCCATGTTCATACACATCCCTACATGGCTCTACATAAACACATGTGCAACCAGCACACTACTGGCACACCACGACACGCACAGCGTACTATCAACATGCATGTACACTTACCGCTTGACTCCAGAAGGGTCTGCCTCTCAAGGATCTGGACGTAGAGCGCTGGGCATATGCGTTCCAGGACCCTCATTTGATGGTTCGAAAGCTGGCCCCGGCACCCCTTGGCATCCGCTGCCTTAGCATAGCGCCGGGCCTTGTTGAGGGTCCTGGACCTGAAGTCCTTCCAGCGCTTCTTGACATGATGTAAGTCGCGGACTGCCACCCCCTCCGCGTGGATGGCAGTCATGATGTCCATCCAGATCCTGGTCCGTCTTTCATTGTCGGCGCGCGAACTTCCAAAGAGGGAATCATACTGCCCCAGGACTTGCTCCACCAGGACACCAACTTCGGTGGCAGTGAAGCTGGTGGGCCTCTGCCTCTCTGGCTGGGGGTTGCCAGTGCTGCCAGATGGTGTTGTGCCGGACAAGGCAACCCCAGAGGCAGGAGTGGGTGGGCAACTGGGTCCTGGGACTGGGCTGTGGAGAGATGGAATCCCATTCGGGAGTCTTTGGTTCCAGCAGGGGTGGTCACAGCAACTACACCCCTGGCTGACGTGCAGGCAGCAAATGGCAGGGCACGTGGGCAGCAGGCAGTCAGGCAGCAGCAGATGGCAGGTGGGAGCATGCTCGGGGCTCTGGGGGGCAGTAATTCGGCCTTCTGGGAAGGAGTGTGATCTTCCGTGTGTTTTCGTGTGGCCAGCTTCATACGGAGTGATTTGGCACGTGAAAAAATTGCACGTCAGCGTGTAATTCGAGGAAAGGGCCTTAGCGCGTAAGTGCGTCAGCACATGCACGCGATTCCATTGGACCAAAGGCCCTTAGCGCGTAAGCGCGTAAGTTACATTACGTGCGCGGGCGTTTCCCTCATAGCACGTGATGACAGAGCACACATGGAAAAACTGCACATCCGAGTGTCATCGCATGTAATTGGAGGAAAGCGCCTACGTACACGTGTATCTGACGTGTACGTGTGGGCCGGTTTAAAAGCTACATGTAGGACGCCATTTCCTTGTACGTGCTTTTTGTGGAGAGCGAGTGGGTGAAATCTGTACTTGTTGTCGGTTCACACGCGCTTACTTCACAGCGTTTCTAGTTCGTACTCCCTGTTACCTCTGACAGCTCTTTTCTGAATTTTTGTTGGGCCTGTTTCCTCAAACAGAGTTCACTTCTCCTTTTGTCCTGTCTCCTCAGACAGCGTACAATTCTTCTTTTGGTGGGGGTGTTGCCAACGCGCACACGCGTTTATTTTTCACGTTCTTTTTTCATGCAGACAGTGAGTTCTGCACGTACTTAGCAACTGTGCTTGCCCCGTGTGTCGCGTTCCCATTCAGAGGTCATCGTAGGCTGCGTGTATTACGCATATGCTTAGTTTTATGTGTCTGGGTGCCACAGCGTAGTGCAGATTCATTTTTTCACGCACGTGGTCTACGAGGGGTTGCGTGCATGTTAATTTTTGATTTTGGCTGCCTGTGTATTGCGTGACCCGTCATCTTCACCCAGGGGTCACAGACAGCCTTGTTAGAGCACTAGGGTACGAATTCAAGCTGGTATCCTACCCCTTTGACCCCCAGGTGCCCAGGATAATAGTTTACTGCAACTCCCATAGGCCCATCAACATCAGTGCCATGGTTGGGAGGCGACCAAGCGGTAAGGGAGGCAAAGGTGGCCGACCTTCAAAAGGTTGGTGTGGTGGGCAGGGTAGGGGACGTGGCCGGGATTTGCAGGGTGCCCCTATACACCCACATGTGTGGAGGAACAATCAGGGACACCCATGCCCCCCCATTGTTGAGGGAAACGTGGCTGACACCATCTCAGCTCAGCCCCTGTTGGACCAGCCCATTGTGGCACCTGACCTGGCACAGGATGACTCCCTGGCTGACTTCCAGGTCAGCAAGTCTAGGCCACGTGTGGCGGTGCAAGTTGTTGTCACCAAGCCACGTGGATCTGGGGAAGCTATGTCATCTGCTGCCCCAAGTATGCAGGGTGGGGAGTCTGCAGGGGCAGCTGCATCTCCATCCGCCCCAGCTCTGACTCTCCCAGCCAAGACAGTGTCAGTCCCGGTCCATCAAACTGATATTCCCCCTGCCAACATTACCCTGCAACCAATGCCTGCATCAAGACATATGGTCATTGTGCATTCCCACACTCCTACTACCCAGTCCACCGGTGATTCTGCCCCTACTGACCAGAGCGGCGGAAGCCACTCTGGCTCTGCTCCACCTTTAAAGAAGAGAAAGAAGGGTGCTCTGGCATGACAGGCTGAGACCCCAGACACGGCTACACACTCTGGTACATCAAGGAAGCCTTGCTTTAATGATCCGGAACTTGATGCACTTGTGGCCTATGTGTCGGCACATAGCCACGAAATGCTGGTGACTGCAGGGTGCAAGACCACACCTGGTCAACGTAAGGCACACTGGCAGACCATCGCCGACCGCATAAGTGCCCTTGGATTTGTCAGGCGCACAGCTGATGATTGCTACAAGCGGTGGAATGACCTGAAACGTAGAGCAAAGAACAAGCTGGCCTCAAATCATGTCGCTACTCTGGTGACTGGCGGTGGGTCTCCACAAGAGGACAACAAACTCAATGAACATGAGTCTGTTGCTGGGGCCTTCGTCACAGAGGAACAGATCCAAGGTGTGGGAGGACTACCTGATTATGATGCATTGTCCGGTGAGTGCCCATGCATGTGTGTGTAATGTATGTGTATGTTGTTTGGATGACGGGTTCTGATTGAGTGCCAGGTGAGGGTGTGTGCCTGAGTGGTATGGGTCACCCATGTGCTTCATCCAAAACATTCAGCGCCTTGGATTTGGGTGTGACAGTATCCCTTCTGCCCACAGTAGTAATTTAGCGCAACATTACGGCAGTTGCCCTTGAAGTGGCATCTTGCAACAACATTGTTTGTAGTTTTCAGTGTTCCTTCAGGCTGATTGTTTCCCCACATTGGCCCACATGTGTTACCTTGTTAGGTGAATGATTTGACCATTCAGGCTGCTTGAGTATTGGTCTGATCACATACATTTTTTGGGGCCTGTTTGAATGTGGAACATGATAGTTGTTTCCTATCATGTTGAAGTGCACAACCATTGATGTGTACATCGGCCTGCAATCACTGTATTTTTGTACACTGGATGTGTTGCAGTGTGTGGCACATGCCTATTTTATCACATTATGTAGCATTTTTCATCTCATCATGTCCATCTCACATGGATGGCTGACAGTATTCATTCACTGACATATGGATGTACTTGTGGAATGTACCATGGCTATGGTACATGCCATCTGTGTGATGGCATGTGTCATGTATGTGTATTGGACATGCCACTCACAGGCCAATGTGTAATGGCAGTGCTACCCAGCATGCAGAAAATGTGTTGCTCTTCCATCTTGGTGTCATCAGTGTCTGCCTTTTGCCTCCCCTTCCAACTCAGTGACAGTGCATGCATGGGAGGGATATAGTCATGTGTAAATCATGTACTGGTTCTGTAGCTTGTCAGGCCTATTTGTGTGCTTTGGTGCTAATGCCTGTTTCCATTTTTTGTCTTTCATGTTTTTGCAGGGGATGTCGCACTTGATGCTGTTGAGGTTGAGGAGATGGTGCAGACCCAGGAGGGATCTCAGGCACGACCGGGCACCAGTGGGGGACGTGGTGTGGTGGTGGGTGAGAACCCAATCTTGCTGTAGACTATTCTGTCCATGGTGCCTCTGGGTGCACCTCCCCAGACCTCTATTCAGGTGCTGATTCGGATGATGAGACCTATGTGCCGTCGCAGGTAAGTGTTTCTGGCAGGGATTCTGTTCTGTCCAACCCACCTAGACCAGGGGTAGAACCCTCTATGGGGATGTCAGTGTTGGTAAGTCTGCCTTTGGCGGTTACGGATGCAGGGTCACACTCCACAACATCTGATCCTGTTCCTGGGCCAGCAGATCAGAGGGGGAATGCAGTCCTGCAGCCTCAGGCAGTGCCGGCACAGCAAGGCACAGATTGCTTTGCCCCAAACAGGTGTGGTGCCCTCCGACGCGGTGGCCGTACTCCACCAGGCAATACCACATGGGAACAATCCATGTAGGGTATGGCAACCCAACAGGCAGCATTAGTTGAGATGATGGCTCAAGCAATGGAGAGGGTGGCCACTTCCATTGTCCCCCTTGAAAGGCAGATGGAGCAACTACAGCAGGCAACAGACTCCATTTGCCAATCACACAGGGAGGACATGTTGGTGTCCAACATGGACAGACGGGCGGCACTGGAGACTCTACGCCAATCAATATCAACAGAGTCCCAGGGCCACAGGAAAGCCCTGAGGGTAGAACTCCATCACCTCAGGGAGACTCTTGTTGCCCTTGAGGCTTCCACTAACTTGAGGACAGAACAGCATCTGGAGCGGCTCACACATTCGCTTTCAGCTGAGATGCAGGCAACTCGGGAGGAGATCCGGGCATCACGTCAGGTGCTGCTTGGGGATCTCCGCACTATAATCCTCCAGAACGCGACCTTCCACACCCGCATGCTTGCTGCCATGGAGGACCATACCAGGGCTTTGCGTGGGCTGCCTCCCATAGCAACACCACCTCCTGTGGAAGCAGCAGAGGGTGATGAGAGCGACAGCAGCAGTTCTCCCACATTGGCATAGCCGTGCAGGCCATGAGCCCATGGAGGTGTTTTTTTTCCCAACATCCACACAGGTGCTGTTGGTGCGCACCCTGTCCTCGGACCTCCTGGGTGGCCTCCCCGCCCCCCCCAACCCCCACATGGCCATTTTTGATTTTTGATTTTGATTTTTGATTTTCTTTTTACAGTGTTTTGCCTTGTGTGGCTCCCGTGGGCATCCACTGTATTCCGGCTGGGCACATGGAGGCTTGTCCTGAGTTTGGGTTAGATGCTTGGGTTCGTCTGACACACACCCCTCCTGCTTCCCGTTTCCATGGGCTTGCAAAATGTGTGCCCAAGTGACAGTGACTTACACAGTGACGTTGGACTCCCATGAACTGTGTGGGCAGTCTGTAGTCAATACTGTGTATACATTCCTAGTAGATATTGTTGTTGTATTGTACACTGCATAGTGTATTGATATGTGCTTGTGCATCCATGTCTTCATCCTAATTTGCAGGTTAATTCCTCATGTCTTCACAAGGCTGTCTACTTTGGAGATGGAGTCCATGTTGTAAGCAGTGCACTTACACATTTGCGTGCAGCAGCACTGTACAGTTGGAAGTGGTCGATGTGCTGGCATAATCAGGTTGTAAAACTACCACTACTTTAACTTAGTACTGTCATGTTTATGCTAGGTTTCAGGTTGTGTAGCTGCATTGTATTGTTGGTAAGTATTTGGTCATGTGTGTTGTTAGTTCTACATTACTGGGAGCATTTTGTGTGTGGGCAGTTTCCATTAGGGACACTGTACTTTGACACTTGTGTCATGTTTTGGGAATTGCTTTGTTTGCTCTCACATAGCATGACATGCCATGGTGTGTTGGGTGGTGGTGATGGGGAGGGTTTGGGTGACATGGCACTGTTGTCATATTGTATTTTGCAAGGGGGTAATGAATTTAGCAGCATAGAAGTGTGTCTTTTGATGACACAGCATTGGTGGTGTTTGTGTAGGTAGGGATGCACACAATGTAACACTTCCAGGTGACCAATCTCAGGCTGGTATGGTTGTGACAGTTGACTGTCCCTTATGGCATCATCATTGATTGTCAGATGGTATGTGCCAGGGCTGTGTGCACTCCACAGGGGTGTGATTTTAGGTGAAGTAATTAGCCACCAGATGCGTACGGGCTGCCTCATCCCGTGCCCTTTCCCCTCCCATGCGCAGCGGGCGTGCATGTGGTTGGGGATGTGGGGGCACCACCATGTCCACGGGCAGGCCCCGGCGTGTTGCAACGTTGTGCAGGGCACATGCTGCCACTATGGTCCTGCACACTACTGGGGGAGCGTATAACAGCTCCCCGCCAGAACGGTCAAGCTAGCGAAAGCGTGACTTAAACACTCCGAATGTGCGCTCCACTATGCCGGGGTCGCAATGTGGGCTGTGTTGTATCTTACCTCGGGTGGCGTGGTGGGGTTCCGAATTGGCGTCATCATGTGGCTGCTCAGAGGGTAGGCACTGTCCCCTGGGGAGGTGGTGATGGGTATCATTAGTGGGGTTGTGACATTGCTCTGTATCTGACATGCATGCATGTGCTGTGGCATTTATACTCACCGATTAGCCATGTATCGTCATGCCGACCAGCTTCTAGGTCCCGGTTTAGGGTTGACATTCTGTAAATGAAACTGTCGTGGGTGGACCCTGGATAGTTGGCATATACTGAGGTGATGATTCCCTTGGCATCACATACTACCTGCACGTTGATGGAATGCCAGCGCTTGCGGTTTCTGTAGATGTGCTCAGATGCGCGGGGGGGACGTAGAGCCACATGGGTGCAATCAATGGCACCTAGCACTTTGGGGAATTGTGCCACCCCATAAAAATCCTGGACGGCAGCCTGCCTTTCTGCAGGTGTTCTGGGCAGGTATGTGTGCCTGCGGACTGATGGGCATGCAGTCATGATGGCCAAGACCTGGTGTAGGCAGCGTGACTGCGTGGCCTGTGACACCCTTCCCACTATAGCAGTTATCCGCTGAAATGATCCAGTGGCCAAGAAGTGCAGTACATTGAGGACCTTATGCAGTGGGCTGAGTGCTTGAGAGCACAGGGTGGGTGATGTGAGGTCATCTTCCCACTCACTGACCAGGTCGAGTATTATGTGAGGTGGAAACCTGTACATCCCATACACCTGGTCATCAGGCATCCCAAAAAGGCTGGTTCTGGGTGTAAACATTCTGGGCCTGACTATCCTCCTCCTCCGCCTGGGGTATCCCACGACCACTGCTGCTAGGAACGGTATATTCATCCTGGCGTCTGAGCTTGTTTGTTGTTTGCGTGCACTTTTATGCTGCGCGGGTCCACGTACGCCTGCTTTCTGCTGGCATACGTTTTTCCGGATTAGCGTGTCTTTTTTGGCACACGCGTTAGCCCCGTTCGATTCCATGAATACGCGTTTTGAACGTGCATGTGGGCGTTCCCCGCATTTGCCTCCTGTACTTCCTCCGTGACGCCCACATTTTCACGAGTTGTTCCCCATTCCGTATGTCACGCCCCCTGTTCCTCCTACTTTTGTTGTGTGTGCCGCGCTATGTGCGATTTCGCTGTGCGCGTAGCGCATGCTGTTTGGAGACGTGTGCGCCAGCGTGCGCCACGCAGAATTTTGGCGCACATCCTGGGATTTCCACGCGCACGGACTTCCAGGAATCGCTGTGCGCGGGTTTCGCTGCGATTTTCGCACTCGCACTGCGATTCGCACGCTTTCGCACGCATGCGCCGAAAATTTCAGCGCACATTAATTCCATGAATCAGCCTCATAGTGTAGAAGAGAGAGACAAACACACACACACACTCTCTCTCTCCCTCTCTCTCTCTCTCTCTCTCTCTTTCTCTCTCTCTCTTTCTCTCTCTCTCTCTCTCTCTCTCCAGTTGAAGCCTTCCCGCACTTGCTCCCTTACCCTTCCTTTTATATTCACTTTCGGTAAATGTTTGCCTTTTTCCCATCGTTACCCACTTTACATTTCACTCCCACAGATATATATAAAAGGTGTGGAATTCGGTCTGAATTGGGTTGATACACTAGGGATCTTTCCCTTTTCTTTTTTTATAATCACAACTGCAAGCTAATGAGATAGCATTAACACTGGTCCAACCACAAATGAATTGGATCCACACCTGATTCTAAGTCTTAGTCACGTCACCAGCAGCAGGAAAAGTGAGGATTTTGACAGCCTGCAGGCTGTGAAATCCTTTACAATTCTTTATGGATTTATTGTTTCTCGAGCATCACTCACACTTTGGTAATAGGAAATAATTCCTGATAAAAAGTTCTGCCCATATTCTTCATAACGAGCAGTGCAGCTCCAACCTGGAGTTCCTTCGGATGCTATTGGTACTCTTCATAGCTTCCGTTTCGCACTTACAGCAAGTAGTGCAGCAGACATCAAGTTTCCATCACTTTAGAAGGCAACCCATTTCACTTGCCCCGATACTGAGAAAAGGAGAAACCAGGAAATGCAACGTGATGCAATTGGTTATTTATAACGCACTTAATACCCATAGGTTTCTAAACGCAGACCTGGGAATCGAATCTTTGTTGCTCCGCGTCGTCTTGTGTGAAAGGTGAGTGCATCGCGCCTGAGCTATCTGCCCGGTCTTGCCCTATCAGCTAAAAGGACTGCACTTACAGGTTAGCTGGGAATATTTTAGAATTGCTTTCATTCGTAGTCATTCCCCAGAAGTAAGCGCAGAAGTAATGATAATTTGCCGTTTTGATTCTGTCATCTTCTCTCTTGTACATTTGGTGGGATGTAATTGAAAGAATTGGTTTCAAGCACAGTAAATAGCCAATGAAAACTACTAACCGTTTCGAGTCCTAGTATTCCATTTGTTTCCAGTTTTAAATGCACTCCCACAAACTGGTTGACAACCTCTGAAGACATATTGGGCCTCATTACGGGTACGGCAGTAACTGTGCCGGTAAAGCCGGCAGGTAGCCACCGGACCCGTAATGAGTTACCAGGCGCCTGACTTGCCGGTGCCACCGGGCTATTCCAAGTCTGGTGGCCAGGAAATCAGGTGCCGGGAATTTTGTTAGTCCCCATTCCCATGGAGTCCGATAGGATACCATCGGAATGTGTGGACACGGGAGCACTGACACCGTTAACAATGGTGTTGGTGCTCCGGTGAGGACTCTGCAAGCGGGTGCCGTCCACCCAGCAGGTCTGACCCTGGCACCCGTCCGCAGAGTTGTACTGTGCCAGTGCGGAAACAACGGACTGGCACAGTTGTAATAAGGAGAATTTTCTCTCAGATTTGGGCCTGCCCAAACCAGTGACCACACAGTATTTTTCTTGAAGTTCTTCTGGTCTACCTTCCCTCCCATTTCCCAGCACTCTTCTTGAGAAATTCAAAAATCACAAAATAGCTTCCTTGTCACAATAAAGTAAACTGGATAGCAGAGATTTATTTCAAAATCAAGGCAACATTTCAAAACTTTGAGAGCACACTTTTATTTAAACCAATATTGACCCCAAAAATAGTCATTTTTCCAGCAACAGGGATAAGTGCATTTTAGTTAATTCATGCAAAATATTTCCAAATACCCTTCTTCTTTACAGGTTTGCAGAGAGAGAGAAAGAGAGAGGGGGAGAGAGAAAGAGAAAGAAGGAGAGAGAGAGAGAGAGAGAGATTGAGAGAATGAAGGAGCATGCAGTCTTCTGTGTGTTTTGTGGAGGGAGAAGCAGAGAGAGGTTTAGAAACATTTCCTCCACACCCCAGACACATACCCTGCATGAAAAATCCAACATTTGACTCCATCCCAGCAACAATGGGAGTAAGGCAAAAAGACAACATACACTGGTATAACCATTGAGTGTAGTCTCCTCCTGACTACCAAAAATGATAAGATGTTGTTTTTCTGCAACTAAACAACACACTCAGTGACAGACACTGATAATAATTTCTTTCGGCCTACCAAGGATTCTAAAACCAAAACTTCCCTGGAAAATCCAGAAATCACCAGATTTTCTATTTTAAGAAACTTGTCCAGGTTTGTGCTTGTGTGCTACATTGTGGCATAGGTTGGTTTATGCTCAATGTAAGGCACTTTGAGAGAGGTTGTTGCCAGCTGGAGGTAGGTTTAGGAAATGTAGGGAGATAGGTTTAGGACATTTAGGGAAGGGTTTGAAGGATGAGCAGCTGTAAGTGCATTGGTAGTGATAGGGAATCAGAGAGTTCCATCTAGGGCAGATTTTGTACGGTTACTTTCTTATGTTTCCAGTCTACGTTGTGTGACACATTTAGTCACTTAAGTGGTTGAACACAATGTGTGCCATCAAGTTAGACCAAGAAGGGAATATCTCAGAGTGCAAGCAGCTTGGTTGACCATGAGAGACACATGCACATGACTTTTGCTTTTGTGTGCCACCTATAGAAGTCTGAACAAAATACCAATGATTGAGGGAGGCAAGTGATAATAGGCAAGACGTGTCTTTAAATGACTGTAACTGGGCCATGAGAAAAAGATCTGGTCTTCAACTTGCACCTCACCGTAGGATGGACGAGGAGCATAGAATTACTGGTAGACGCATTTGTGAGGCACAAAGAGCTGAGATTCAGTGCAGCGGGATTTACCACCCAGTGCCTGTCTCTTGAAATAATTGGATCACACCTGAGCCATCGGGCAGCTCTTGAGTGCAGGGGGAAGAGGAGCAGAGAATCACCGGGGACAGCTGTGTGAGAAATATTTTTGGGAGAATATAGTAGAGATTCAGGAGGCGGAAAATATCACCCAGTGCCAGTCTCTTGAATGCAATGAATGACCGTGGGCCGTCACTGAACTCTTGGGAGGGGGAGGAGCCGAGAATAGCTGGGGCAGCTTCTGCAAGACACATGCTCACCAATATGTGTGGGCCAAAGTAGCTTAGATTTTGGGAGGCAGGAAGATAACACTGAGTGCCCATCTCTTGAAGTGAGTGGATGGCACACAAGCCTTGAAGCAAATCTTAGCTGAAGAATGAGGATGAGCAGATAATCCTTAAGGGCAGCTTTTTGCGGGACATACATTCATGTGCTTTCAGTGACAGAAAGTAGCTGAGAGATTCAGTAGGCAGTAGATAGCACCATATGTCCATCTCTTGAAGACAGTGAATGACACAGGGGCCATTTGGTGTCTCATGTATGGAGGAGTAGAAACTGAGAATCCATGGCTTCACCTTCTACAAGTGCACACTCAAGTGATGTTTGTGGGAGAAAGATGTGATTCAGGGAGGTGGGAGAAATCATTCAGTGAGTGAACAACAATTTTAGACCACATGCCTGGAACACACAACAAAAACAGGCAGAGGGAGAATTTCTTTTTGTGGTCTTTTCACATCAGTGGTGGCACTTGGAATGCCAGAAACATATTTGGTCAATTTAAGGTATCATCGATCTCACATTCCCAATTTCGTCAAAAGTTCTTCAAGACTACAGGCACCAGTTCATGTACATGCAGAGGTAGCTCACTATGATGACCATCAACTGAGACAGACCGAGGAGTTTGCACTTTCACTTCTGAACACCATCTCAGCATCAGATTGGGTAGAGTTGCAGATCACACGTTCTGAAGTTCAGGAGAAAAGAACACAATGGCCCTCATTACGACCCTGGCGGTAAGGGGTTTACGCCAGCGTTAGCTGCGCCGACCCCTTACCGCCAACTACGAGTTCCCAGAGCGCCATGGTCATTTTTCCGCCCGCTTTTTGCGGGCGTAAAAATCCATGGCGCTATGGGACCTCGGTGTCAATTACGCCACCGTAGTGTACGGTGGCGTAATTAACACCTTCCCCACTCCCATTGAGCCCTATGGGGCCGAAATGGGAATGGGGAAGGGTAAATGAGTCAATGGGGACTTACCGCCCCGCCGACCTCGGAATGGGGCGGTAAGTCCGCCATCCGCCATGGCGTAAAGGGACTTTGCGCCATGGCGGAAAAGTCCGCCGATGGCGGAAAAAATCCGCCAGGGTCGTAATGAGGGCCAATGTGTTTTTAACCCCTTAAGTGGCAGACTATTATGCAAGTATATGCAAAAATGACGAGCATACTCATCCTTGGCACTTACAAGAGTAGATAAAAAATTCCAGGATCTCATTGTACAAAAAATGTACATTGCATTCAGGAGGAATTGCCTATGGTTTCATTTAGATGTTAAAGGGTCCATTCAGTTTTTCATCATTTGTATTCAGAAATGAAAAGGACAAATGTAATGTCCTGGCCACTAACCAAGGGCCATCACTTTCATCCTCCAAAGGGTCCAAATGGACCCTGTCCTGGCGTCTTTGGTGCCAGGCTCATAAGAAAGTGTGCTCTGCACACTTTGTGTCCAAAGCATGTGCATCCAGGTCGGGCATGGCCATTGGAAGGCATTAGAAGGCACGTGGAGAAGTCTATGGGAGTGGTGAGGTGGGGCCACAAGGTTGAGCTAAAGGGGAGTGGCTAGGGCCAGGCTATTTAAGCCAGCCCCACCCGCGTGTGAGTCTGTTGTGTGCAGCGTAACGCTTACCGCTGTCTGAAGCTCTTACCTGTTTCCAGCTCAGCATGCATCTCATCAGGTCATGGACATCGTCTTCAGCGCGTACCTACCTGATTCCAGCTTTGCATCTTCAGCGTGCATCTTACCTGAATCCAGCCATACCATTGTTCCAGCTTTGTATCTTCAGCGTGCATCTTACCTGAATCCAGCCATACCATTGCTCACAGCACAGCTACTTCAACTCTACCTCTGCGACACGCATCTTACCTAAATCATTGCACAAACCAACTGGCCCGAAGAAAAGAGAACCACACTGTTCTATCGAGGATTGCGTGGGGAATTAAAGGATGTACTCGCACAATTGGTCAACCCACCGGAGTGTTGTGCAGAATACATTAATCTGATGGTACAACTGGACTATAGATTACAAGACCGAAAGATGGACCGCACAAGAACTGAAGGGAGGTCGGTTTATATGCGACCCAGGGACAACCACATGAAAACTCATGATCCAACCGAACCCATGAGGATTGAGGGATTACGGGCCCCTACATCCAAAGCTGAAAGAGAAAAAAGGAGGCACAACAACTTTGTTTATATTGCGGCAAGGCAGGACATTTTCTTCGGGATTGCCCAATAAAACCTCCCAAGAAAATAGTAGGTGCAACGGACAACAGCAACAATGAAAAAGATCAGACCCCAGAAAACTCCAATGCCCGACAAGCGTAGGGGTCCACTTGTCAAGCAAAATGAAGAAAGTTGTTCAGACCTCACACCTGGTCATTCCGGTACTCGTAGTCCACCACCAGCAACCATCAAAGGTACATGCTTTGGAAGTATATATTGACAGTGGAGCGGTGAGAAACTATATCGATCAGAATCTGGCCGCACAAATAGGCCTTCTGCTCCAGCAGAAACTACAATTGGAAAACGTCACCGCAGTGGATGGCTCTCAGTTGTCATCCGGCCCAGTAATGCAACA
This sequence comes from Ambystoma mexicanum, assembly GCF_040938575.1. NCBI lineage: Eukaryota > Metazoa > Chordata > Amphibia > Caudata > Ambystomatidae > Ambystoma > Ambystoma mexicanum. The sequence goes on along the minus strand of NC_090937.1, from coordinate 67,456,705 downwards.
TACCGACAACGTTATGCTGATTTGTCAGGACGGTCATCGGGAAGATATTTCTTTCAATCTTATTGGGGCAGGCCAGTTCCATATGATCCTAGGAATACCGTGGCAAGAAACCCATGACTCCAGGATTGACTAGATAACATGAGTGCTGACCTTTCCTTAAGAATGTGCCAAAAGCTCAGAGTCCGAAAGTCAAGGCTAAACCCATCCTGGGGCTCTCTGGTGCCTTGCCCCCTGAGTATGTGGGCTATCAGGACACGTTCCAAAAGGAACAAGCAAATACCCTGCCACCACACAGGCTTTACGCCTGCCTGATCGACCTGGTCCCTGGACCACAAATACCTTGCAGTCGAAACTACGATTTAACGGAGCAAGACAACCAACATCTAAGGAAGTTACCTTGATCAGTACCTAGCGAACGGTTTCATCTGCCCATCTATGTCTCCTGAGCTCTCTTCTTCGTACCCAAGAAGGAGGGCGTCCTCAGAACGTGCATAGCTTATAGAGCGTTAAACCAAATCACTGTTAAGAACAGATACCCTCTGCCACTGATCCCCGAATTACTCGATCAGGTGAAGAATGCTCGAATCTACAAGAAACTAGACCTATGAGGAGCCTATCACCTCATGAGAGTTAAAAGGGGTGACGAAAGGAAGACAGCCTTCCGAAATAAGTATGGGTTTTTCGAGTATCAGGTGATGCCCTTTGGGTTATGCAATACACCAGCGGCGTTCCAGTTCTGTATGAACAATGTACTTTACGAACTGTTAGACGTCTGCGTCCTTGTTTACATTGATGATATCCTGATTTACTCAGCGTCTAAGGAAGATCATGTTGGCCATGTAAGTGCAGTTCTGAAAAAACTTTGTCAGCATCATCTGTTTGCCAAATTAGAAAAATGCTTCTTCCATGTCACGGAAGTTGAGTTTTTGGGCTTCATGCTTACTCCATGAGGAGTTCATATGGACACACGCAAGGTGGATGCTATTCTTCAGTGGCCATCCCGACCACTACCAAAGGAGTGCAAAGTGTGCTCGGGTCTGCTAACTTTTATAGACGGTTAATCCCCAACTTTTCACAGATCTTCCATCCTATCACTTCTCTCCTGAAAAAGAATAAAAAATTCTTCTGGTCTTCCGAAGCAGAGAACGCCTTCCAAGAATTAAAACAGGGCTTCACCTCAGTGCCTGTTCTTAGGCATCCTCGACCTGATCTGCCTTATGTGGTTGAAACTGACACCTACAGTATAGCCATGGGGGCAGTACTATCACAAAGGGATCCTGAGACGGAACAGTTACATCCCATAGCATTTTGGTCCCGTAAATTTTCCAGAAAAGAACTATGCAATCACTGAAAAGGAATTGCTAGCAATTAAAGGAGCCCTCAAAACTTGGAGACACTACCTTCTAGGGGCAAGACACGGTCACGGTTATCACAGATCATCGTAATCTGCAATATTTGAAAACGGCTAAGGTTCAATCATTGCGTCAGCTTCACTGGGCTCTTTTCTTCGCCGAATATGATCTCATCATAACTTACAGACCAGGAGTGCATAACAGTAAAGCAGACGCCTTATCACGCATGGGGGAGGACAAAGACGCCTTCAATACATCTGAACCAGTGGCCATTATTCCTGAAGAACGGATTCAACACCAGATTGCTGCAACAGCCTGAAGGGAAGACCTGAAGGCAGATCTACAATCTCAAATGGATCAATCAGCCCAACAAGAATGGTGGAGAAAGGGAGACCAGTACTCCATCAAAGACAATTTATCCTATTTTCAAGGAAGACTATATATCTGAGACAAGGAAGTACAAAACAAAATAATATCCAACTACCATAAGTCGTTAGTGGAAGGAAATCATGGAATCGCTAAGACTCGAGCCAAGATCCAAAAGAAGTATTGGTGGCCCACCTGGAGAAAAGATGTTACCCAATTTGTTACAACTTGCAGTGTTTGCGCACAACTCAAATCCCAGAAGTCATGTCCTGCAGGGCTGTTGCGCCCATTAACAGTACCACCAGCAGCGCTGTCTATGGACCTCATTACCGATCTACCACACTGCGGGGGGTTTAACACAATATTGGTCGTAGTTGACCTATTTTCTAAAATGGCGCATTTTATTGCACTAAAAGGACTTCCCACTGCTGCTACTCTGGCCACAGTATTTTTGGAGCAAATCGTCAAATTAAACGGTTTTCCGTCTTTACTGGTTTCTGACCACGGAACGGAATTCGTCTCAGCTTTCTGGAAAAGGTGTTGTAAGATAGCCCAAATCGGCCTGCGGTTATCCACGAGTCACCATCCCCAAACCGATGGTCAAACAGAAAGGACCAACAGACTCTCGAACAATACCTGAGATGTATGTTGCAGCAGACGGAAGGGTCCTGGAAACTGAATTTGCTTACAATAACTCTATCCATACTAGTACCGGACAGACACAATTCTACACAATGAATGGCCGACATCCAAGGACATCTTTCTTTGATCCGCTTGACGAATTGGAAATGCCAGCAATCACTTCCTTACATAAAATCATCACTCAGACACTTAAAGAAGCTACCGAAAACTTGAACCAAGCCAAGGAACAACAAAAGAGGTTTGCGGATAGACATAGAAAAGAGGCCCTGCAGTATCAAGTCAGGGATAAAGCTTGGTTGGTGTCCAAAAATATTCCATTGAAGGGACCTCAGGCCTTCTGTCCAGGATACCTAGGACCTTACTCCATCAAAGCCATCATTAACCCGGCTGCCATGAAATTGCAAATACCAGTCAACTTGCAAATCCATCCGTTGTTCCATGTTTCCCTTCTAAAACCAATGAAACCTGACACTCGAATCTCAACACCACCTGAGCCAGAGATCATAGAAGGTGAACCAGAGTATGAAATCAAGAACATTCTGGATTCCAAGATAGTGCGATCAAAACTATACTACTTGATTGATTGGCAAGGTTGTGGACCTTAAGATAGTACATGGGAACCCGTCGAGTTTGTCAATGCTCCACGACTAGTCAAGCAATTCCATCTAGACAATCTCACCAACCCAGGACCAGGAGGAGGAACGCCCATGAGAGGGGCTAGAGTGGGAGTGCTGTCATGGCCACTAACCCAAGGGCCATCACTTTCATCCTCCAAAGGGTCCAAATGGACCCTGTCCTGGTGCCTTTGGCACCAGGCTCATAAGAAAGTGTGCTCTGCACACTTTGTGTAGAAAGCACGTGCATTCGGGTCGGGTGTGGCCATTGGAAGGCATTGGAAGGCACATGCAGAAGTCTATGGGAGTGGTGAGGTGGGGCCACAAGGTGGAGCTAAAGGGGAGTGGTTAGGGCCAGGCTATTTAAGCCAGCCCCACCCGCATTTAGAGGCTTCGCGTTAGTCTGCTGTATACAGCGTAACGCTTACTGCCACCTGAAGCTCTTACCTGTTTCCAGCTCAGCACGCATCTCATCAGGTCCTGGACATCGTCTTCAGCGCGTACTACCTGATTCCAGCTTTGCATCTTCAGCGCGCATCTTACCTGAATCCAGCCATACCATTGTTCCAGCTTTGCATCTTCAGCGTGCATCTTACCTGAATCCATCCATACCATTGCTCACAGCACAGCTACTTCAACTCTACCTCTGCGACGCGCATCTTACCTGAATCAGCCACTTCATCGCTCGAAGCGCAGCTATCTTCAACTCAGCATCTACAGCGCACATCTTACCTGTCTGCAAATCCATCGCCTGCAGCTCGTCTAATCCTCACCTGTCCGAGCGCACCTACTTGAGAGTCTTTTTCACATTCAGCATCCTCACAGATCTTCCATCTATCAGCCACTGACAGGTTCTCGGATCGTCGTTCTCCATCATCCGACGCCAGGCTATCCCTGCAAGAGAAAATGAACGCACAAGGTTAGATACTGCATAAATATTTAACGCTTGGCCGCGCAATACCTAAGCCTTGCGTACCACCTTGAAACCCTACTTACCTTCTAGAGGAGCCGCTCCATTTCCCTTCTGGCACCGTGTGGATTCGCTTCCAACACTGCGATGCAGCGTGGCCATCTTCAACCCTAATGGGAAAAGGAAAGACATAAGAATTACAGACAAGAATCATTGGGAAAGACACTGCAAAAGCATACGGACAATAATCATTGTTACAAACACTTACCTCCAAAGTGGATTGGTCACAGCCGGTCTGGGCCATCACGTATACGGACCAGTTAAGCAACTAGGTCTATCTACAGCACCCCTGCTGAAGAGAAGCAGGACGGAGAGCTCAATTTACAAAACAACAGGGCATTGTCAGCGACCAGAGCAGTCACACCACAGCAAGTGGGGGTAAACCCGGATCCAGGGGGGCCAAGGCCAGGGTGGGCTACAACCGTGCATCAACGTCCCAACAGAGATCAGGTGAGTGTAACATGTGAACACATGTGAGATCCCCTACACCTTTGTTTACACTTCTCAATACAAATGCGTGTAAGTGCCTGCCACAATGAATGCCTGCAGTGGACATTTGCAATGGATTCCAATGGAATCGTCCTTCTTTGCACAAGGTGTAACGCTCACCTGATTCCCGTAGAGGCGCCAGTCTTGACTGGGCGTATACCGTATCTTCAAAGGTGATGTGTAACACACGGCTGGCTCTTTGGGCTGGACCTCTGTGCACTGTATGTCTGACTCGAAGGGTAAGATGTCTGCAGATAGAAAATATGGGATTAAGGAACTGGGTTATTGAATGTCTCTCTCTTCTTCCCTTTCTCTTCTCCTGTAGAACACCAAAGGTTAACGCTCTCACCTTAGGTAAGTGAACGCCGTGCTCTCCATCTGCCTCGGGGCAGGGTGCTGTAACCAGTTTCTTCACTGGATAAGGGGAGCAGGCCTCTTGACTTCAGAGGACTGCTGTCCGTCGTTTACTGCACGAACGGTAAGTTTCGAGTAATTCTAATGTCTTTAAAGTCTTTAGTAATGATGTTTCTTGTTTTGCAGGGTTCCGGCGATGGCGGATGACGGGCTGAAGTGAGTTGAAGATGAAGCCCGTGTGATGAATAGAAGCGCCTGGAAGCACGTAAGTAGGCGCTTGTTGCCTGCTTCACGATGCGCTCTAACTGTCTTTTTATTTTGCAGGTACAAGTTCGGAGAGGCTGCAGGGTGCCGGAATACCCACTGGGTTAGATGTGGAAAGTAGTAATGGCACTTGAGTATTAAAGTTCCCCAATGTCTTTAAACGCACCTTGTTTTGTCTTTCAGATGCGGGATGCAGCGCCGAAGACCTCCGAAGCGTGCGAAGAGTTGGTAAGCTTTTGTCTTTCAGATGCCGGAATGCAGTGTGAAGACCTCCGGAGCGCACGAAGAGTAGGTAAGCCTTTGTCTTTCAGATGCCGGAATGCAGCGCGAGGCGTTGGTGACAGCCGATGGACCAGGTAAGTGAAGAGCTGTCACTGAAGACCGTAATGCTAACCTGTTCTTTCTTGTCTTTATAGGTGTTGCTGAAGACTGGATTCAGGATGGTAAGCCTTTTTCCTTAGGCCCAGGATCAGATGCAGAAGACACGATGAGCGTTCTGCTGCAGAGGATGCAGAATAACGCAAAGCAAGATTCATCCATCGGGTGTGGTTTAAATAGCCTCCTGTAGTGCTTAGGTATCTCCTTCCACAGCCACGCCTAGGTAAGAAAAGAGTTCCTGCTTTCCAGAAGAGTTCCAGTGTTCTGAATCTAGGGAGTGGCTCCTGCCCCACCCAACAGGAAAAGTAGTTCCAAACAGAAGAGGATCAGAGGCTCAACTGGCAGGCAAGTAAGCAGCATGGTCTGCTGCAGGTAAGTCCACCCAAGCATTATGAGCCCGGCGCTTCCAGCGCTGGGACTGGGCATATTTATGAGCCTGGTGCCACTGGCGCCAGGACTGGGTCCAAAAGGTCCCAATTGGGACTGGTTGGCACTCGGAACCTGGGTTATGGATCTGCTTCCAAGGGAGTTGGGAAAACCCTGACCTTTTGGAAGCAGAGATCATGACACAAGGAGATTCCATTGAAATCTATTGGGTTTTTTTGTGAGCATGAAAACCTCATGCTGGCAGAAAACCTGACAGATTTGTTTGGTGGCAAGGGAAAGGGGGAGGATATGCTGTTAAGTATTTCAATCAGGCGATACACTCTGGTCGCAGCCTAGTATGCAGCGCACAACTGAAATGCTTATTTTATTATATATATATAGGTACAATATTTGAGTGATACACCACTCATATCACAGCCCTTTTCAAATACCCCGGGTCACAATGGACCAGGAATCAGGCTGGTTGGTAAAGGTAATATTTATTTATTTATTTAAAATTCAAATCAAACATATGCTTTTTAATTGGGGCAGTAATCACCAATGTGGTGAAAATAACAGATAAGAAGGTATGTAATGCACTTAAATTCACTCTTTAGCAACACAAAATAGAAAACATCAGAGAAATAGGCACACTTTGAATTTTTGGAAAGAGAGCACTTAAGTTAGGATTTCTCCCTGCAATATTCCTCAACCCACAAATAATCAATTCTAAAGAGATATAAGGAAACAACAGGTAATCAGGAATGAGGAACAAGAAACAAAATTAGAATCCAACCTTCTCTCCTCAAACAAGAGAGAAAAACGGATTTGAAATTTTACATTGTTAAATTGATACTCGAAAATGGCTGAATAAAACACTGAAAGTGTGCAAAAATCCCTAAATCAGTACAAATTTCTATGGGAGCAACATTGGAAAGATACTAGCAGTCATAGGCAATAGTGTGAGCAAAAATAAACAATTCTAAAATGCATGGAAGGTTTAAAACAATTGATAGTAAAAATAACACGTGTAAAACTTTGCAAAAATGCTCATTCCCACTTAAAATTAACCAAACGGTTTTCAATAAAAACGGGTGAAATTCATAGATTTTTGGTTTTTGGGTTGGGGTGTAGCTATAGGTCTTAGGTATAATCCAGAATTGAAATGAAGTCTCTAGCTATTAAACTGAGGGAGATATGAAATGCAGAATAAGAGGCGTTTTTAGAAAAATCGGGTAGTGAAAACAGGAAAGAAACTCAGTTTGGACAAAAATAGTTTTACTCTAAGCTTTACTCTATACTAGAGCATTCCGGCTAGAATACCAAAGAGGGTCAAAGTAATCTCTAGAGTTGATTCATGATTTCAACCAGCGCCCGCCCTGGCGGAACCAGTTGGATCACTCGAAATAGGATTGATAGTTTAGGATTTACACAAGATAAAAATGACTAAAGAAATGGCGCTTAGCTAGATAAATCATGGACAAGATTGCAATAAGGATTCTAACAATGTTAAAAGTTATTATAGTAAGGATAGGATGGTTTAGAGATTGGGATAGGACAAGACAAGGCAAGGTATGCTATGGTTTCTATGATTCCTATTAATACTTGCAGTCCACTTTAATTTAGGATTTTGGACCGTCACGGGGTATGGTTACCACACGGATCTGGTCTTACACAGGACAGCAGGACAGGATCCACTGGGCAGTTCTGGTCACCGGACTGCACTGGACTGACACCTCTGGTTACTGGTTTTACAGATCAGCGGGATGGCGAGTTTGTAGCATGCATGCATCTAGTAGCAGCAAGCCAGTTGGATCAGGATGCTTACTTTGGGTTTTTTGGATTTTTTTTTAGAAGTTGAGGCCTAGCTGAAAATAGTTCAGCAATGCATAGGCCTTGGCTTTGCAATGAAAATCTGAAATCAGATCAAGTAGGATGAAGAAATCAGGAACCGGACACCACGCAGGAATTCAGGAAGAAAGTCAGGAATCAGTGTGTGTGTGTATGTGCTGTCAAGGGTCCTTATTTTTCATGCCAGATGACATCAGTAAAGTATATGACCAGGGCAGGCTTACTACTCTGCCTCTAATAACAGGATTGGGCAAAGTAGAAGTCTCCTCCCAGCTCTTCGCTGATTGTAACACAGAAAAAGGATGTCATGGTTATGGGGTGATTTTTTACAATGTCTAGAAACCTCCCCTAGCTACTGGAAGTAAAATCTAATTTTGCCACAAACAGATATTTATGCATTTGCAACCTCTTAGTTAGTCAGATACACAGGTTACATATGTTGCACTGCACATTTCAATCCAAACCTCAAGTCTGTGAGACCTGGTTTTGCCTTGCTGACACATTTTGGTAATTTTACACATGAAAGATTTGGCCTGAAATTCCCCAATTTTGTGCACAGATGTGCATTTACCCCAGGGATGTATGTACAAAATGCTATGTTTGCAACATCAATACTTGCCTGGGAATCTGTCCTTTTTTTATAACTTCTGCTCCTTATGCAGTAATGAGTTCTACCAAGTTTTCAAAGAAACATAACATTAGATTTAGAACAACAAACTTATCATATTTTCCCCAATTCTTGTCTTTAAAGTTCAGTTACAAAAATCCTTTAAAACCAAAAGGAAATCCATTGTCACTTGATCAGTTTTTTGTTTTCCTCCAACTGCTCTCAATTGTCAATTCCTTTGAAGCAGGATGAGGGGCCTCTCTCTTGATTAAAGGTTTTGTTGTCCCTCACACTTGACCGGTGAGAGTCTCAGCCTGCTATTGTCCCAGCCTGGATTAAAGACGAATGTCTGATGAGCTTGTGAAGTTCCTTTGTCCTGGTGCATTCAAAGTCTTTCAAGCTGGCAATTAGCGCTTTCTTGTTCCAGAAGTTTATGATGCGTCACTCTTCCTGGAGGAAGATACAGGGCTAGCAACTGGAAAAGCAGTGTTTTTTTCTTTTAGCTTGCCAACTTAACCTATGAGTTTTAGATTTCAATTTCTTATTTTATATCTTGACTTAAACCTGTGGAATCAAAACAGTTTATAAGTGTACTTTTACCAGCAGAAAATCCTTTTACATTGTTAAGTAAGCAGGCCTTCACAACAACAATTTACTTTCAAATTGGAGATTTTCTCTCTTGAGTCAGAAAAAGTGCATTTTACTATTTCTTTAAATTCGGTTTTCATCTCCAGCAAGTGCACACTTTCTGCAGCTATGGTTCTTTTCTTGAGTGCTGGAGTTGTTTTGCAGGATGGATACATTTAACAGGCATCTATTTAGAGTCTTTCTCTGACAGCTGATTTGTAGATACTTTTGAAAGCAAATAGGCGTGTTTCCCGTGTAAAATGAAAACATAGCCCCTGGTTGATATTTCAAAGATACCTTTGACAGGAGCTGTCATTCAAATGATGCACCGTTCCTCTGAGACACAATGGATGATCCTGGGCATTGCAGGGCCTTTTTAATCACAGTGGTTCATAAGGACTGGATGAGTTTAGCGCCAAGCAGCACTTTTAATGGTTGAAAAAGGTGTCATTTTAAAGAGGCATTTTGGGTTATCAGCAAAGTAATGCTGGCTCTTTCACTTCACTCCATGTTAAATGAGGCAGAGCACACTGGCACATTCCTGCAGGGAGTACTCTGTTCCACCCCACCTGAAATGTGTTTTGTAGGGTGGTGCGGCCATTTTCTGGTTGTTGCAAAAATGCAGTTTAGAGATCCTGGCACTCACAGGAGTTAGGGCAGCCGTTTTGCTGTTTTTTGCACCAATGCAGCAAGTGATGTGGTAAGGCACATCTGAATGGGTCAATATATCCCACAATGCAAAGTCCTCCCAGACCCAACTCTGCCTGGACAATCATGTACAATTCCTTTTCTCAGTAAAAGAGGTGGTAAAAGTGGTAGTAAATATTACCACCCCTTTCTACCCATCCATGGACTGGAGAATGATGTTAGAGGTCTGTACACACTCCACCCCAATCCACTGATAAGTCACACAATAATGATGATGAGGAAGATGGCCAAGATAAAAGTTATGATCTCTTAGATTCCAGGAAGTAACTTGCTATGCTGGGGGAAAACAGTAATGCAGAGGAGGTGGAGGAAAATGCCACCACAGATGCAGAGTAAGCAGTAGTAGTAGTAGTAATGTATCCTCATCCCTGTACAAGGTGCCATAAACCAATCTGTCAAACCAGGGACCAACTTAAGTAGCACATGTCTGCGCCCCCATATGATAAACCAGCAGGAGCAGTCATAGGAAGAAGTCAACATTTCTGGGGCCAGATTACAGAAAGATTGCACCAGTGCAAGTGCAAAGTTTGTGCAGTATTATCACTAGGGCAAAGTTTGCCCTATTTTTAAAAACACTGCGACACATTAAAAAGCCATTGCACATCGACAAGTGCAGTTTGGCATATTAAAAGCACCAGGGCAAAAAAGAAGAATTTCCTTAAATTTTTGCACCAGGGCAAAGTTTGCCCTAGTGCTAACACGGAATGGCATTAGCACTAGGGCATCATTGACCTGGTGCAAAAATGTAGTGGAAATGCATCTTTTTAGCATTACGGCAACTTTAGCCTTGATGCTTTTAATATGCCAAACTGCACTTGTCAAGGTGCACTGGTTTTTTAATTTTTTATTATTATTATTATTATTTCTTTTTTATTGTAACAATTAGTTATTTACACAACTTTAATTACAAAGATAGCAACAGTTCCTTCACCATCTTCCCCAATTATGGTCCGTATAAATTCATAATTAAGCATTGATTCTATTTAAGATTAGTCATTCTCCTGGAGATTTTTACCGTTTCTAAAATATTTTCAAGAAAGTCTACCAAGGCACAGGTCAGTCTGACATTATTTCCAGCTATTAATGTATACCACCAATCATCCGTTTGTTGATGAGTCGATGTTAGATGCTGAAGAAAGAATGATCGCTGGATGGTCACGTGACTGCATTCGGTGATTAGATGTTTTAGTGATTCTGGTTCATTCTTGCAGAACCTGCATATGTTATCTCTTATTTCTTTGTGATGTCTCAGCCACATCATCTCTTTTGTTTTGTAGATATTGAGCCGCATTCTTAGAAATGTATTGCGATGGAACCTGGATGCAAATCTTACTAGATATTTTGGTAGTTTATCGAGATTATTGCAGGATAAGCCTAAATTGAGCAAAGATGGCATAAAGTTGCGCGTTTCGGTGTTTTTCATCCAGTGCCACCATCTAAGCTTCTTTTTAGCCATCTGCGGCGTGTCCATTACTGTCGGCCAAGAAATGTCAGTGATTGCTAATATCTTTCTGACTTCCATAGCCCAGGTACCTAGGATTCCAGTATATGGCTTTTCAGCTGATTCTTTGAGTATTTCTTAGGCAGGTGCGACAGTGTTAAGGTTCATTTTGCGTAAGAGTGCAATTGATTTCCATTAAATCAATCCATTCAGAGGGTTCAAACCTAATTTGTGCCTTATCGCTGCAATAGACACATAGGACGGTAGAGCAAAACCCCTCTCCAAAATTGACCTTCTAGTATTGCCCAGATGGGATAGTCGAAGTTCAAACCCGCCTCTGTCGCACATGTTAGGACAGGGATGACTTTCTGCCTATAAAAGGTCATAATTGGAATCAAGGTAAATTTGCCATATTCGTTATGCAAACGTTTGCCTTGCAAGGTGAATGATGACAAACAATGCTTCATGTCAACTCCCCATTCCTGTTCTCTGATAGATTTGTTTATTTGGACCCCAAGATATCGTATAGTGGGGACGGAGTCCATTTTTTCTCTGGCTGCTGACCATCTAAATCTCTTCAACAATGTCTTTTGAGTTGTGCCAAACGTAACGATCTTTGATTTCCCAGCATTCATTTCAAGGTCATTTGCTTGAAAGAAGACGACCAATGCATTTAAGAGTTGTTGAAGACCAATCTCACTTTGGTCAATTAGCATAATATCATCCGCGTATAATGCCCAGCTTATCATCTGAATGTTCAGTTTTTGCGGAAAACAGCGGATATTTTGCAGCACTTCAGGTAGGTCGGCAATATACAGCTTGAACATCAGCGCTGCCCAAGGGCATCCTTGTTTAACTCCTTGAGTTGTTAAAACCTCTTTTGTCAAATGACCGCTGTTGTCAGCGCGGACTTTAATTGATGTTTCATTATGTAAGGCCATAAAAGGATGGAGTAAAGCTGGTGGACAGGACCATGTTGATAATTTGCTACAAATGTTTGTACGGTTAATTCAGTCAAAAGCTTGACGCATATCTATGAAGGCCACAAAAATTTTCTTTTTGGTCTTCAAGGTTTCAAGCTTTAGCAGATTCACTATGAGAAGATTAAGTTCTGTACCGACATCTTTGGTGAAGCCAGTTTGGTGGTTATCTAATAAATTGTTAGCTGACGCCCATGCTGCAATTTTCCGTTGTAAGCAGGTAGCACATATTTTGCCTATTATGTCCAAGAGGGCAATAGGGTGATAGTTGGCAGGATTGTCCCTATTGCCCTTCTTGAAAATAGGAATAATTACCTCAGATTTCGATGAGCTCGGGATTGACTTAGACACTGAAATCACTTCAAATAGATCCACAATGAAGTCGGCCCATAACTCCTTTTTGTCTTTTATTATTATGTTCATTAGCCCATCGGGTCCTGCAGCACGAGAGTTCTTTAGCTGTTTTATGAGTGTGATGATCTTGTCTCAGGATTCACACACATCCCAGGGCTCCATTGACACCACAGGCTCTATAATTACATGTGCCGATGTATCTTAAAGACATTCCTGAAATGATTTTCCCAGGTTAACATGGAGATGCCATTGGCCAAACTTGACTCTTGGCTGTTATTCATGTTTAGAAGATATCTCTGGATTTACGTGGATAATCAGTCCAGGCATTGATTCTGCACATTCTTGGTCCCTGATTATTTTGAAGGATATTTCATTTTGCAGATTTTGATGGCCCCTTCTTTATCGATGATTGTGCCATTTTTCCTTTTTATTTGTCGGATATTCTTGTGCATTTGTTTTTTCTTCTGATTGACATGTGCACTAAAGGCATATTTTTTGTTGTTGTTGCTGAGACTTATACATCGCTTTTTGGTACAAAATTGCATATGTAAGGATGGGTAGTTTATCTTCTCGGTGATAGTTTTTGGTTCATCCTTGAGTCGGTCGCTCAGCCGACAGATGTGATGATCTTTAATTCGAAGCCGATTCAAACCCTCATTTACCTCCACTGGACAGCTATAGTGGAGCGTAGTTGGTGCCCGCTCCATAGCACAGGTTAATTCCAATAGACTGTGATCGCTGACGTGGGTCTTGAGTATTGACAGATCCAGATATAGTCTAGTATTTTCTGACTTTTATCTCGTTGCCAAGTAGGTCTTGGAGGGATATCCCCTTGAATGGTGCCATTGACCATCTCGCAATTCCTCGCTTGCATGGCATCCATCCATTTATCTCCCCTTGTATATAACGTACCAGTTTGCGATGAGGTCCTGGGTGGTGCCTCAAACCATGAAAAGTTAAAGTCCCAACAGATTAATATTGTTAGGTCTCGGCAAGGTGTTAAACATGGGTCAATTACTACCGTCATCGCTTTAGTAAAGCTTGCCGTTGAGATCATCGCAGGGTTCCAATATAGGTTAATAACCAATAACTGTGGAGAATGTTCCATCGGTATCGATGTTAGATGTAATAAAGATCCTTGTACAAAAATATCCGGAGTAAAAATTTGTACTATCTCCCAACCATAAGAGTTATTCACCATTGTGATTAAGCCGGAAAAGAGTCTTCCACGATGATTTTTCCCAGCTTTGTTCAACGCAATGGTGTATCCATCTTGTACCGTTGTCTCCCGCAGCCATGTTTCTTGAAGACAAATAATGAATTTATTTGACAGCGGGATAGGAAAATCATGGAACAAATGGATAAATCCTCTAGTTTTCCAGGATAATATCCGACATGTTTCCGCTCTCAGATTTAAGGATGGTTACGCTCGGGAGACTTTCTGAGAATCAACTCGTCTTGCGATTTCATCTGAGTCTTTCTGAGTGAATTTCATTGGCGACCCAGAAGTTCTTAGAGGAAAATGCCTCCTCAATTTATCACGCCGACATTCATTTGATGTATTTGAATCTTTGGCTTTAAAGAATTTTTTTCGGACTTCTCTCAGATTGGACTTCAAAACCATAATATAGAAGCTCGTCCCTTGCCGCTAGTAGTGTTTTTTCCACTGCAATTGATCTAATATGCAAAAACACCTTATCGGCCGACTTTTCAGAGATATATTCCACAATCAGTATGTCTTCTGTGGTAATTGTGCGTAGAGATGGAATGTTATGAAGTAATTTCATCACATTTCTTCTGTTTAGGTTCACATCAGTGTCCTCGGGGAACAGATTTTCCACCTGGAATTTTCAACGCTTGCTGTGTTATCTCTGTCTGATGCCTTTCATGACCTTTTGTTTTCAGCGTTTGATGTTTATTCAATTGAGCGGATGTCATTCTAGGGTTTAAGTTTTTGGACAATTTCCAACCTCTCTTTCTTGGTGAAGTCTGGGGTCTGGCAGTAAGTTGTTTAGGTGTGATAACCTTATTAGATTGAACTAAAGGTAACGTAATGACTTTTCTTGCATCGGCCGGCTTCTTTCTTATTTGTTCGACCAATGCTGCCCCAGATTTGAGGTCCTCGCTACTTTGTGGCCTTGCTTCCGAACTTATTTCGCCATTAGGGGTGGTGGAATCTGCGGAATCAATAGAATAAGTCGATAGATCACATAGATCCACAGAACCCTCGTCGGCCTCTGTTTGTTGTGTGTCAGAGTCAAGTCTAGCCCGCTTATTTGGATTTTGTTTATGATTTGAAGATGGCTTTACTCCATTAGGCTGACTCTTCAGCTCAATCAGATGTGCCCTAACTGAATTATCTGATGGTTGGCCTTCAGGTGCGCGCTCAAATAGGCCAAGCTTTTGAGGTGTTGAGAGATTCCTAACAAATTGTTTGACCTTTGTGGAGAGCTTTTTTCTTGGATTTTTCATGGCTTTGCTTAAGACAGGTCTTTGTTTTTTTGCAGTCGTCTTTGCTGTCGTTGCAATAAGTGAGGGGAAGTTCTTCTCCGGTCCTGTGAAAATATCGAAGGTCATGTTCTTTCCAATAGCAGATATGTCAGATACAGCTGATGCCATAGCAGATATCTCAGGCACTTGTGTTGGTATGTTTAAAGCATTATTATCCCTCGTTGTTTCTCCACAATTACTTTCATCTGATGGTAGCAATGGGGCTGCAGGATCGCTACTTGACTCACCCATCCTGGCCGGGCCTCTTTGAGATGTCTCGCTTGCAGGTATTACTATGGGAATTTTTGGGTTGGAGACCTTTGATGATGATTGAGCTGGTTCTAGACATTGGTGTGCGCTTATCGATGGTGCACTGTTCTTGTTGCCAGCAACCTTTCCACTTCGTTGTCCGTAATTCTGTTCACGACTCAAATGAACATTATGTCTCAACCATTTCTTGCATTCTAAGGTTGCAGACATAAGATTAGAGTTATCAACCTGGCCAAATGTCGCCAGATCGCCAAGGCGGTATTGCCATTGTGATGAAATCTCCGACTCTCTTTCCAGTCTTTGTTGAAGGACACCATTTACTTGCTCCATCGATTCCAATTTTGTGATGAATTTGTTAATTTGGTCTCCTTGATCTTTTATGGACTCATTTAGACTTTCATACAATTTCACAAAAGGAATAAGAGCTAAGGATGTGGCTGCTACAACATTGTTATGGATTTGGATACCCGCAGCCACTGACAGGTTTGTTTTATTTTGTTGTTCCTGTGCCATCTTTTCAAATGCTGAGTGTGGCAGCACTTCTTGTAGTTGTTCATCCGATGACATCTGACTCAATTGCATTGCGGCATAGTCTCTATTTCTGTTGTGCCCTTATTTATTTGTTTTGGCCTCAATACGCCAGAGACACATGGCGATTTGTCACTAGAAGAGGAGTGGCTCTTCTTTGTTGGACTGTGCTGAAGTTAACTCTGCGAATGAATCAAGGGTAATGCCATCAAGTCAAAATTGGGCCGTCTAGGCAGTTCATCTCTGTTACGTCCACTAATGGCTGTACTGTGTCAGTCACGTCGAAGGGAGACTGAAATGACGATGTGTTTGCCTCGATTAGATTTGTCTCCAAAGACACTGCAATTGGGGCGGGTGGTGACGTGGAACTCTGTACTTGTGTATTGCCACTCAAGCACTTTACAGAAAACACTGTGATATCTGTAGCGTCGGACGCAACTGCATTTTTGCTGTAGGCTGAAAAGTTAGCTGCAGCTTCTGTTAGAGGAGCCGAGCGCAACAAACATGGCAGTATGACTGCAGGTTGCAAGCACACGCCCGCTACGTGCTTGATTCCAAAGCGTGCAAGAAGCTTTTTCTCCCAATGAAATTCATAGACAGTGCGACTAACGTTGACACTTTATATGCCGCTGGGTGCACTTGCTCAGTTCATATGGCATGAGAGTGAGGTAAAATGGTTGCTAGTCCAGAGCTTACCTCAACATCTTTGCTAAGCTCCACAGCTGCGACGAGGTCAGAACTAGCAGACGGCGCTTGGGAGGGGGAGCCTAGTCGTTCAGACTCTAGCCGCGTCTGTGGGCCCATTGTGTGGCTGTCGCTGCTTAGCATGTATTTCTAGGCAATCACTCAAAGAGTTTTTCCATGGGACCGTGGGTCTGTAGTGGACTGGAGTAGACTGGGACTCTCCTCGGGACTCCGTGCAGCGCTCCGTGCACGCGTACACCTTTTAAGGTGCAGTCACCCAGAGGCAGAGGCACAGTTAAAGAAACAGTAGATCAAATCCAATGAACACAACGTCGCTGCAGCTCCTCAATTGTGCAAAGACTGGAGTAGACTGGGACTCTCCTCGGGACTTCACGCTGCACTCCGCGCACGCGTACACCTTTTAAGGTGGAGTCACCCAGAGGCAGAGACACAGTTAAAGAAACAGTAGATCTAAGCCAATGAACACAACGTCGCTGCAGCTCCTCACTTGTGCAAAGACTGGAGTAGACTGGGACTCTCTTCCGGACTCCGTGCGGTTTTTTAATGTGTCCCAGTGTTTCTGAAAATAGGTTGAACTTTGCCCTAGTGCTAATACCGCGCAAAACTGCACTTGCACTAGTGCAAACCTTCTGTAATCTGGCCCCTGAAGTGCATCCTTCTATGCCAGCAGGCACCAGTCTGCACAATTAACCTTGATAATACTGAGGCTCTGCCATTGCTGGGGAAACCCTACCCCTACTACTCTAGTGATGCACAGAAGTGATGCTTACCTGTTTTAAGGATTATTGTGCAACTGTTTGAGCATGCATATGCCTTTCACAAATTGCATGGCGGACAGTGCCTACTCGTATTTGGATTTATAAATAGCATTGAGTAACTGCTGCCTTTTCTATGGACTCACATATGAAGGTAAACATGGATACTTTTCATCCATATATGTCCAGTAAGGAAGACATGCAGCAAAACACACAAGAGGGACACCATGTTCAGTTATGCAATGATGCATTGCTGAAGTACTTGCAACATCAATGGGAGAATAAAACAGAGGGTGCAGGAAGAACAACAACCAGCCCAAATTGTGCAAACTACACCAGGAATGTCAAGCTCAAGATCGATGTCATCAACGGACATAATTGACACCAGTTGAAAGCTTTGTGGGACATGCTGCAACAGCCTCATGGGAGGATGTGTTGTGGGTTAATCTCCTCTGTGACACAGGCATCTTGAATAAAGATGGTTCATTATGAAAAGACAGCAGACCATCAGATACTCATCTCCTGGAAACTTAACCGGAGGGAAGGGAAGATGTTCTAGTACAGTACTCATGCACCCCTTGATGTTTTGATCCAGTGGCAGGTGCTTGATTTGCTATTGAGTGACCAAGCTGCCCCCACAAGCGTTCAGTGAGAGAGAGTTTCTAGTGTGGCTGGGGCTATCATCTCTAACTGCAGGAACGGTATCTCAGAGCTATATGTAGAGGAAGTGAAATTTGTAAAAAAAAAAAAAAAAAATGAGCACTTCATTTTGGCATATCAGGGAACAAACCAGCTAAGATGGTGATGACAAGTT
Source organism: Ambystoma mexicanum (assembly GCF_040938575.1). Taxonomy (NCBI): domain Eukaryota; kingdom Metazoa; phylum Chordata; class Amphibia; order Caudata; family Ambystomatidae; genus Ambystoma; species Ambystoma mexicanum. The sequence goes on along the minus strand of NC_090937.1, from coordinate 67,438,780 downwards.
AACTGGTAAATATCAGGCTCCAAGAAGTGAAGGAGGGCTGTTTCATGGTGCATGTGCATGCAAAACAGCTCTTAGTAGTGACAGAGAAGACCTGACCAATGGCTGACTTGCAAATGTCATTGCCTTTAGTGCCTGTACTTCTTTTGAGTGATAATATTATCACATTTAGCCACAGACTGCAGGCATCACTTATTGTTCTCAGACACCCCATGCAGTGCATCCACCTCATCAAGTTCCCAGACTTTCCCAGAGAGTACAGCCACACTCTCATGTTCTCAAATTTTCCCACAGATTGCAGAAACCCCATAATGTTCAAGGACTTCCCATAGAGTGTAGCCCGCCCCCCATTGTTCAATGCTCCCCCACTGACATCAGACACCTCCTATGGTTGACAGGCTTCCCCTCAGAGCACTGACACTCTCGTGTATGTGGAGTCTCCCCGAGAGTACTGTACAGCAAAACAAAAAGGTGATGGCTCAAAGGTTTTGAATTAATCATAACCACGGACCCAGCCCAGGGCAACCCTCCAGATTTCAGACTGCCAAGCCATTACAGAAGGGGAAAAACCATATACAAATCAGGCTTGGTCCTACCTCAAAAGGAGCAGTCCAGCGCAAACTGCTAGGTCACATCCCTTCTGCACAAGACCACAAGCGTCCCCAGGCTTGTTGGGTGTCATCAGTGCTTTGTCTCCCTAAGAGTACAGTCACTCAAACATTACTGCTTTATTCCTACCGCCCTGCACAGCCACGAAAGGGCTAAAGGATGGCTGGTCCCTATAACCCCTTTCACTGCCATGGAGTCCAACTCCCCTCATCTGAGAAGCACCAGGGATTTCAAACAGTACATGCATGCATGCCTCATTGGACAGTCCTGTGAATTCAGCCTAAATGATTGTGGTGCAAGTGGCATGCTTCCTCCAATTGTTTTTATAATGGCATAAGCAACATAAGCATGGGGTTGCTCACAGTTGGCTATGCCATTGGGACTGGTTGGGCAGTGTTGTTGTCTCCAGTGTATAACTGCTGCTTGCCACAGCATGTCCTACAAATACACGGCACTGCACCCTGGCACTGGGAGGTGCTAGCACCCACATCATCACCACACCTGAATGAGGATGTGGTGGCAGTTGGGTCACTGGAGAGATCAGTTGTGGCAGGGGACTCATTTACCCTTTAAATCTCTTGGCACAACCTGCAAATGTCATTTCACATGTCAGTCATCCCTAGGTCCACCATGGCTTCTCAGCTCTCACTTTACCTTTTGGACACCGCAATCCACCATGCATGAGACTACACACTTGATAGCTTCTCTGGTGGCAGGGAAAACTGCTACCACACCTAGGACTAGGGTGACTGCTTGAAGAGTTTCTCCCCATGCCTGTTTTCCTCCCTGTTTATTGGCAGGTGCAGGGTGTGGCTTGTCTGCTTTTTCCCCTGGTACCCGTTCCCACTCCTCCACTTCAGGTAGATCCACTGCACCCTATGCCACCACTGTAGGCTGGTGTTCACTCTGAAAAGTTCTCCCTGACATCATGTTCCTCATGGACCGCCCTCTACTTTACAATCTCCCCCTGTTGGTTCAATACCCCACCGCAGTGTTCCCACCCATACATACACAGTCTCTGAAATCACATACAGGGTGCTTGCAGTAACATCCCCCCTTTTCTACATGAGAAACAACCGGCAACCTTCTCCTGCACTGTCACACAGCATTCCCTATTGCTCCCCTGCAGGCCCTGCCTTCCCTCTCTCTGCTTTGCCCTCTGTCCATGGTAAAGCCTGCACTAAGGATCCTACCTCCTCTTCCACTCCTTCTCCTGTGGCCACCCCAAATTACTCAGCCTCTCCCACTACTCAGAAGTCTTGCGATGCTGCATGGCCTGTGCCTGTGAGCTTGTGCTGACAAACAGCAGGAGGTTCTCACCCTCCTCCTCATCAATCATAGGGGGGATCTTTCTCTTCCTTTGAGGAGGAATTACGCTCTTCCTCCTCTCCTACCAGCTCCCTTACTTCCCAGAACCACAAGTGTACCGCTGCTCTCTTTGATCACACCTGTGTTTGGAACTAAAAACTAGTGGCCAATCAAAAAAGGAAGCCAGAGAATGTGGACCGTAGAGTACCAGAGAATCCGTAAAGCATGCAGGAAATGAATGTACTGAGGAAACATTACACACGACAAAACAGCAGTACTGCCAACAAACGGGTGATGACAACAGAAAAGCAGTGCAGAGAGTACTAGGAAAGAGTAGACTACTTCTGTGTGTGCTTTTGGGGGTGGGGGAGGAACAGTCAGGAAAGTTTGTTTTTGTCTTTTAAAGAAGTTTTACAAAGAGATTCCGAAGAGAAAGTGGACAAGAGTTAAGTAAAACTATTTCCATAAAATATCATAAAAGCAACACATCGGTACAAAAACACATATACCATCAGAATAAATAAAATATTATAATGTTAAAATCCCATAAATTGCAATGCAGTAGGTTTCTTAGCATTTGATTAAATTCATCGAGAATTGTTCATAAATCATCAATATGTATGGTCAATAACATACAGCTCTTAGTGTTATTATCCAAACGCAAGTAGACAAAAGAAGCAGCATACTCTTCATGGAGGTAATGTAGAATAAGTAAGTCACCCCATCAGCAGCTTGAGGCTTGGCCTAGTAGCATACTATATAAATCCTAATATTTGTAGTTGACAAGTAGCACGCTAAACTCATGTTCAGTAATGCAACATGGCTGACTTGCCTGTCTTCTATCCCAGGCCCGCATCCAGTAATTAGCTGAGGAGTGAACTGCCTGACTATCGACAGGCCTTAATTAACAGATCTATTATACAATACTGAAAAAAAAACGAATTTGTTTTAATAGAATTCCGAAAATGCTTTTTTTTTTAACTTTTTTCAATTTTAAATGTGGGGGGAGACCATCCGAGCCCCCCCTACCCATCCACCCTAACTTAATGTGTTCACTTACCCCACTCCCCCTATTTGGTTGGAAAAAAAGGTGCAAAGGAATCGGAAAATTCGATTAAAACATTTTCAACTTCACAATTTCTTTGGGCATAACATTATCAAAAGATGAGCTATACACTGCTTTTGATTGGGCAGCACGCAGGGGAGACTATTTCTCAGTGATTTCCATTTCAAATCTCCCATTTGACCTGTACATTCCCCAGAGGCACGCTGCAGCTCGTGAATTATTTCAAGAAAGAGCCATGTAACTTTCACCTAAAAAAAGGGAGGGACGCGCAGGAAGGTGTTCCATGGAAAGGGGCCACAAGCAACCCGATGTGCATGAAAATAGAACTGGTGTGATTTGCTTTAATCAAGGGAACTAGTGGCACGGGGTCCAAGTGATGCAGGTTGCACTTCAACTTCTGTTTCCAGAGGTCTTGTGGAGTCACAATGCTCCTCGTTGCCATACTCGTGCCAAATAATTTACTTCTTCAAGGAGCCAGCTCTGGCAACTGGTACCTCTGGGCATGTGTTGGCAATAGGTGCTATTCCCAAGTATGTAGGGGCCGGACTGGTGTATAAGAGTGGACTGGGCGTCAATGAAAAAGTGACCCACACTCGCAAATGGCAATGCAGTACATTTTTGGACAACTTATTTGAGCAGTGCCCAAGGAGGAGTATTTTGGTAAAATATGTTGAGAATTGTGCATGTATAGAATATTTGATGAGTATAATTTGTCAGGACTGCTAGCTGAAGAGGGATGAAACTCATCAAACGGACCCATTTTGAGCTATGAAGTGCCTACCTTTAACCAAAAAAAATGGTTGCACTCCCTTCTGCCGGGTCTGCACTCCAGGCATTGTCCTATTGCCCTAGAAGCCAGTCCGAGACGTCCTCTCATTAAAGTGCACACATGTAGGCGTGCATCATGCTCTCTTGGGGTACTCCGCTTTGTTAATGGATGACTGGTCGGTGTAAGAAAGAAGAGCCTGCTATAGAATGACCCATGTGGACCAGGAGTCTACATGCCTCTGTTAATAGAAAGCTTTTCTAACATGATCACACTGGATATCGTATTCAAAATCAAAGCGCTCCTATGATGCCCCTCACGAAAGGCAGATGCATCGCTTCCTTGGAAATTAAAGAAAGATTCCAAGCACTTTTGTGCACTTTGCTTTGACCTATACTGCTACAGCAGCAAAGCAATGGTTGAATCCCAAACCATACCTGCCGATTCAATTGAATGTGTTAGGACACCGTTTTTTCCAACTGTGTTATTCTTTAAAACTTTTAATTGAAATCCGTGCATTCAGGAGGCCTAATGAAGCGAGGCTATCTTTTCCCATAATTAGGACGGTTTTCCTTCCACTTCGCTGCTTATCCTTTCTTCTTGTTGTGCAGTTCTGTTCCTGGGAGAGTGAGCTGCGAGTGCGGCGCTAAAGCCTTTTGTCGCAATTCACCAGGCGTGACAAATAGTCTTAAATGTGCAATGCAAAAGAGTTGTTTATCGGTACTCCTGTTATTTTCCTTCTCGATTAACACACATTTAAGAAACAAATAATTTGTGATCTTTCATTAAATTTGAATAATTTGTTGGCAGCAAACCTCATATTCGGAGTCCATCACCTGTTCAGATGATAAACTATTGAATGCAATACTTTAACCTTGAAATCACTGAGCAGGATTAATTTTAATATATTTAATCTAAATCCACATGCTTTTCTCTATGTTGCATTGTCAGATTTAAATTAAATGCTCGATCGCTGCCAGTGTTGGCATGAAAGCAAATGGAATCAGCATCGTCCACGTAGTGGTCAGGCATTTTTAGTTTGTCGTTTATTTCCATCCTCTGACAAATTGGATCGGACCCGTAGATTGCCATTCAGCCGTGCCATGATAGAGTCAGGTTGATAGAAATTTGATTACAATTGGAAGATGATTATCAATGTTCATGTCCTGTCACTGGCCTGTCAAGCATCCTAGAAGACCTGCTGGTGGGAAGGCTGCAGGTGTGGGCTAAGAACACCTTTACATGTATTTTGTAAAGAACAGTCACTCACAAACAAGTCTCCAGCCTGATATGCTCATTATTGGTGATATAAGTGGTAACAATCGGATGAATATGAGGGAATTGGAAGTGTAGCCGGGAAAACAAAACCTTGAGGGACGATCGGACAATGCCAGTGATGGTCTCGCTGTGAATGAATATTTTATTAACCCGGATTTCTCCATTAATAGTTTACAATTAAATACAGTAAAAACAAGCAGCGTCATAAAACAAAATAGCACCCAATCCCTAAAGACCCAACACTCCTCCCCTCCAACCCAAATTAAAAATACTAAATTAACAGTTTTCCTGCCCGTCGAATCAAACAAATTAAAAACAAAATCTATGTCCATACAAATCCAAATAAAATACAAGGCCCCCTCATAATCCCGGGTATAATTTTTCAAGTAAACCAGCCTTTATAGGTCCCTCTGCAAATCCAGATACCAATTACAAATTAGACAGAGATCCTCTGGTGCTTCTAACACACACACACACATGCAGCATCTCGCTGGTTCTACCATCCCCCGTTTGATTTGAGCCTTCTGGGGCAACATATTTAATTGTGTCAGCCAAATAGGATGCCTACAGTTGGGGAAGGGAATTGTACTTACACCACCAACTAACTCCAGGCTTTATCTCAAAGAGGAAAACAGGCTCAAGGAACCCACAGAATGTGCTGCACTCCAATCCTTGGCCTGGTCCTTTCTTAATACACCCCCTTTTAATAGGAGATTTTAAGATGGCTAAACTTTAAGGCCTTTGTGGATCCATATTTACATAAGAGAGGGGGTTGTTTTTACTATTCCCACCAAGATGTGTTTCATGTTTGAGTTCTTGGGTTCAGCCTGCAACACCTTAAAAAAGAAACTACCAAATAAAATGTTGGCCTGTGTTGCAAATTTAGGCACCCCCCAACTCCAAGCATAGGGCACAGTCGGATGTTCCCGGAGGTAGGCCGTCAACCGCTTCAAGATTCTATTTTGGATGACCTCCATCGTGTCACACTTAGTGCACCCCCATAGTTCACTACCATATTTCTCACTATGCTATATAGCCTTTGTTAATGGTATGGTATGGTAATGTTTATTTATATAGCGCTTATATACAAGCAAGTGTTTCAAAGCGTTCAAGGAAGGAAGGAACACGGGAAAAAACAACAGTCGCTCAGAGCCCTTGAATTTCTGAGACGATGAACCAGACGATGACGGTAATAGTCCATTGTTTCTTTTACTATGCTTTGCACCCATATTTTTTTTATTTAACACATGTGTATAGTTTATTAAACCTTTACAAAAAAGGTATAACAATTTTCATTAGAAAAAGTGAAAGAAGATGTATATCAATTATCATTTCCATTAAAATACCTATGGTTTTCACCTGTATTTAATAGGCCAGTGAATTTATTTTGCCATGCTACTCAGCATTTGGGTATATTTTCCATAAAGGAATAGCACAAGTGTATAATTCAGTGTACATAAGGGCTTTGGATTTTTCATTTGCTAAATGACCCTATTAGTAACACCTCACTTCTTGCTGCTTTAATGCAGATTAACTCAATGTGGGACAATGTTTTGCTTTATGTAACCCTCTGCTTTTCACTCTGTATTTCCAATTTCATAAGAACCACTGTCCTTCGACAGAGACCCCTTGATAATACCTTATGGTCAATTGTGTTAACGCTTTTAGTCCCAGTACATCTTACACAGCTATCAGCAATTACATATATTAACATGTACAACAATCTGATCATTGTTGCACACTGATCAGTTCTAGAAAGTGTGACATTGTTGTTGTCAGTTTTTCACTTATACCTTGGGCATGAAGGTTGCTGAAAGAGCTCAGCTCAAACCTCCAAGTGCTCCTGAACAACTGGGAACTATCACTTCACCTATACACAAAAACTCCTACACCATCATTTCCAAAACTGGGATCACTTCTAAGTAGGCCAAGAGGAAAACTAAAAACAATTAGCATTAAATGCAACCAGGCATGCCACTTGTGGATGTAACCATCAACATTTCACCAAGAAAAAAAAGTGACCAACATGTCTAACTAAACCTATGTCTTAAAAACCAGACAGACCACAATACTTGCCAGATGATCGCATACCGCTACTGCACCATTGAATGGTGGAACTAAATTAATATAATTCATAACTCCAGATAAGGTTTATCATTCATTTTTACACTAATGGGACTACAATGGAACATGGAAATCAGACACATCTCATACCTTTTCACTTCTTCTCTCTTTATTTAATTGTTTTTTATAACATGCCCAATACCGTACTGAGATTGCCTTCAAAGTGTGGATCTGGGATTTGAACCTCTGTTGCTCTGTGTGGTCTTGCTTCCAAGACCTGCTTGGTTCCCCTCCTCCCTTCCCTCCCTTTGGTTCGCTGTCTCACTTTATCTGTATCTCTCACCCTGTGACTGTTTCCACCAGCACACTCCTCCCATGATGTCCCAAAACCCTGAATGCCAACTATCTTCTGAATGTATCTATACCTCAATGCAGGCCCTTGCTATGTAACTTTCTTTGTTGCCTGCTTTTTACACCACCGTGGAAGAGACCACAGCTGCACAAGATGCCATCTTCGCACCTACCAAATACGCCTTGCCTGTGAAGCACTTGAATGTGCGTACTTTGTGCACAAAAATAGCTAATAAAGATGCCACTAATATTTTGGAACTCCAGGACTACCGCAACATTGATATCATAGGAAGCACAGAAACTTGCTTCTCTGAAACCTACAAAACACTTGTGTACTTACCCTCCCTTCAAATTGGCTTCAAAATCCTGTTCAACAATTTAAGCCATGAGATTGGGGGTAATTCTTCCACCTATCTAGAAAACACGATAATGCCTACACATTAATACCCGCAAACCACCCAAATTCCTTTGAAAGCCTTGCATCTAAATGATCTGCCAATCAACCTTAACCCCTTTATTCCTATTTTCACAATTTACAGAGCCCTTGGAGAAAGTTACTTTCTTCAAGGAATAATCATCTCATCACCATTTTAAATACCAGCCTAACCCTCCATTCAATACCACCCTCTCAAACATCAGAGTCATCACACTCCCTTGGACTGATCATAAACACATTACTTCAAAACATGGCAGATCTGTTACTGTACAACCCAAACATATATCTCTGAAGACATGCTAATCCTTGTAGGATCTATGAAGTTCAGAATGGTTTTGCACAGAGATTACACTTTCTTGATATTTTTATTCCATAACTATCATGTGGAAGTACATGTGTGCGGTGAGTTGTGCCATCTTGATCTGCTCATCTTCGATGTTCTGAGTCATATAAAACTCAGTCAGGGCTTGATGTAACAGGTCACTGTTCTGCCACACAACCGTGCTTATAGAGGTCACCCGTTGCATCATATTATATAGGCAGGTTTCATTTTTTTGTTCTGCCCATTCCCCTCTAATGAATAATTTGGACAGGAGGTGCTGCCTAGCTATGTAAATTTCCACGGTGCTCATTATGAAAAGTGTTCTTACTTTGGTTATCTATGCAAGGACAAAATCTCTACCCAGCTCTTGTCTAGTTTAGGGTTACACTATTTTATTTTGAGACACAGGCCTGATACCTAGGGTATAGGTTTTGGGATGGCGCCTTTACAGTGTAACACAGTTTTCTAACCACCAAAAGTAACACTACATTCAATGGGTTAGTCTGCTGTGTTGGACTGTCACAGGTGAAAACACTTATCTCAATCACGGCACAAGCACCCACTTTGTCCCGGTTTTATAACAGGACCCACTCCACACTCCAGCCAGGGACTCCTTCCCCTGACAATGAATGTGGCACACAATAAAAACACTTTTTATCTTTAATAAACCACAGGTTCTTTATTTGTCTGGGCCCCCAACCTGTCTTGCACTTACCTTTTACAAACACCCCGTGTCACAATGGACTAGGAACCAGGCCGGTGTGTGTCAATCAGATATTTATTAATTTATTATATAATGGAAAAAGGAAAAATATTAAAAATACAATTTTACAACAGCCACCAACTGATGGCAACACAAATACAATGCTGCCTACAGAACAATTGTTTCAAAATCCCAACACAAATCACATGGATCTTTAAGGACAAAACAGGAAAAACGGTTTTAAAGCATATGATGGACCCTAAAGTTAAGCACTCCCCCTGCAACACTCACCCCAAAATATCAGCAAACGTAATTCCGTTTGGATGGATGGCAGTGGCAAGGAGTAAGGATAAAGATAGAAAAATCGACTTTAGAATACAACCCACCAACCCAAGATGGGAAGTCAGAAAAGAAAATGAAAACCCAATTTTTTAGCAAAACGGCAGAATCGGATTTGCATGATTACTCGCACAGCAGCTCACAACCACGTTGGGACAGCTAGAAAGGAAATTTGTGATGCTACGCTTGAGGACATAAGGAAGCCTAAAGGCTACTCAGCACACCAAGGCAACGTGAAAACAAGGTAGGAAAATCGATTTTGGGGAAGAAAGTAAATGCAAAAGAAAAACACACATGGCAAAAAGGAAATTCGATTTACATAGGATTTGTGATGACAGGTAGCTAAGAAAAGAGATGAGCTGTCAACATCAAAAATCGTTTTTTAAAGACAAGGACAGAGGCACATAACAGATAGGATTCTAACAGAAAGGCATTGCTCTTAATGGGACTTTGGTTAGGTTTTTCAATGGGACGGATGCAAATTAGGAATTTGTAGGAATGCAAACAATTCACTGACAAATTTGTTTTTCAGTGACAAGGAGATTAACTCTGTTAAGGCTATACTTTAATTACTATAATTAGTAAAAACACTCATCAAAATTGTTGGTGTCGAATGGCATCAATATTGAACGTGAATTTTCAATGGGAAATTAATTGATTTATTTCAAAATGATACTAAGGACTTATACAGACAACTGGAAGATTTCTCAAAGGAATACGGTAACATACACAGGCTAATACAGATTCTTCTTTGGGAAGGTGAATGAACAATACTGACAATTTGGACTTTCTATAGGATTTTCAATAGGATTTTCCATGGGATTTTTAATGGGATTGAGGTGACACAAGAGAGGGGTATGCAATTTGTGATTTGGGTTATTTCCTACTTACAAAGTAAGCCTTGGTGTGGGATTCTGGAAAGTCAGTGGGATCTCCGGACCCTATGGATAGCTAGGCAAGGGGTCTGGTCTATGCACTCTCCTGTATGGGATTCTGGACAGCCAGGCTGGACCTCAGTACTCTCTGGACAGCTAGGTAAGGAAGGGTCTGGTCTCTGCACTCTCTTGGATGGGATCAGCTGCCTCTGTCCTCTTTCTCCTGTCTTGGGACGATAGCTCTAAGCAACGTGCTCGCCTTGGAAGCAAGACGACATGCAGCACCACAAGTTTGATCCCCGAGTCCACTCTTAGAAACCTCTTGGTATTAAGCGTGTTATAAATAACCTATCATGTCATATCATATCCTGTCTCCCTGTATTCTGGTGTGTGTGTTTGATCCTGTGTCTCGTACAGTCCCCCCTTATATAGCCCAAAATGACATCAGTTATTTTACAATATGGAGGAAGTACCCTAGAATTATTCCTACCGTGGGATTGTACAGCATACCATCACTTTCCCCACCCCCTGGTGTCATTGGTTCAAGGGGAGGAATCACCATCTGTCTGTTTGACATTTATGACAGTTCTTTGTTATCTTGGCCAACTTTCTAGCAAAACTGAGTTATGTATCATCACTTCCAATTTATATTTTTCACCGCCATAAGAAATAGACAGGTGGTTTCAGGGGTTTCATGGGGAATTAGACAGTCCAATCACCAACTCTGTGCGATATAGCATCGCCCTTTGGCACATCTCTGCCCTTTTCATGAAATGCATAACAGTTACAATTCTCCAAAGAATTAGACATGTTCATAAACTCATTTCACATCTGTCCACCAATTTTCCTCTTTGTCCCATTTATACATCAGCTAGAAACAAGTCTTTGCTGGCCATTTCAGTCCAGAAAGTGCTAGGAAAATGTAGTTAGTCTCTTAACATCCACCTGGAAATCACATGTAAAAATGTCATAAAGCAACATTGGGCCTCATTACGAGTCACCCGGTATGGAAATAACAGTGGCGGTAATCCCGCCACCACCGTTGTTTCCATATTGGATGATCTCGAGTCCTGCAGGTCGGAGGTGTCATTCCCGCCAGTTCTGGCCTGGCAGGTTTAACACCACCCGCCTGCAGGTGGACGTGGAAACACCGGCACCATCAAGAGATGGTGCTGGTGTTTCCACTTCCCCATTCCCATGGAGTCCTATGGGACTCCATGGGAATGGGGATTTACTGAATTCCGCCTCTGGAATTCCTGGGTTACCGGGGTCGTAATGCCCCAGTAATTCCGGGAATCACAGAAGCGGAATGGTTATACAAGTCCGGCGGTAACCTGCCGGAATTTCAGGCACGGTTACCGCCGGACTTGTAATGAGGCCCATTATTTCTTACTCTGGGTTCTGGGGAAAAATGCCTAAAATGCATATATCCTTTAATGTCAATTTGGAGGAACTGCCAGATATGGGAAGGCGGTGCTTCAGCCAATTGTCTCCCTCTGGCTCAGCTTGCAACAAAGGACTTTTATTGTGCCCTTTGAAGTTCGTCAGTATGTCCTGGGAAGTGGGCGCAAAAGGAACTCACACTTCTTGGTCAAGCACTAGCCCACTGGCTTTCTTTGTCCCCTCTGCTGGTTATGTCTTTTAGTCTGGCACAACCTGTAATTATCATGCCCTCAACCCCCTCACATGTCATCGCAGAATAGTTAACTTATAAATGTGGCTTCCAGGGAGGCCAGGCTTTCAATTGAGTTGTACCTACCTGAGCCAAACTGGTTTTACTGGTATTCCTGCGCCTCTGCCCAATTGATTGAAGCCTTGTGGATGAAAACATAATATAAATGGCTTTGTTAGACCCCCACCCACAACATATTCACTGATAATTCTGTGCGAGCAAAGGTTACTGTTTCACATTGGCTTTTAAACGTAATTTTTTCCCTTATTTTACACGTGTGCAAAGCCGCTTTTCATTTACTGTTTGAAATGTGGTGCTGTAGGTCATGGGATGTTCTTTTAGTTTGACCTTTTGAGTGGGTTTGCAATTACTGTTGTTCATGGACATGGAAAGGTAGACCCTCTGCACAATGTTCTTTTGATTTAACATGGAAGAAAAGCCAAGTCGTTTTTCATTCATTTTCAGTGTTTCAGAGTGCTGCCGTTCACATGAAAGGGAAATCAAAAGCTGTGTCGAGTTGCAATGTGAAATCCTTGCCACTCTTGTGAAAGGAACAGTAAGACAAGGCTGTTTTCAGATGTATTGCCTAACGTTTTGGCATTCAGATGGAAAAAAACATGCAGTGCTGTTTTTTCAATGCAGCACATAACTTTATGGTATTTCAGATGAGCGAAGAAAGCAAACACAGGGCCGTCTGGAATGCAGTGCACAAGTTTGGTATTCAAATGACAGAACAGCAAATGTAGAGCCGTTAATCAATGTATCGCATAACTTGGCGGTTTAGAAGAACGCAAAGCAAACGCAAGACCATTCTTCAATTTAGTGTTCAACCGCGTGTAACACATGTGCCAGGAAACAAAGCACAGCCTTTTCGGGTGAAAGGTACAAATGCTTGCCACACATGTGCCAAGGAAGCAGAACACAGGCATTTTTGGTGGCAATTTTTAAATGTGGTTTTGAGGTGAAGGGGGTTTCTACTTAGGGCCTTAAATGCACCCCACAGTTCCCCTTTTGTGGGCAAACACCTACCACTTTTTAAAAGGTAAGCCTGTGCTCAGAATAAGTCAGTAAAATGCAATTGTCAAAATGTTATTATACACAGTTCTGGCATTGCCTTGTATGGACTCGTCAATGGCTGTTGTGGACGCCACTTCACTAATTCAACGAGGCGTCTATGTGTGTTCTAAATGTTGGGCTATTTATCAATGTTTCAATCAGCAGTGTTCTCAAAAATCAACTTCTAATTGGATGGGTGACAAGAAACCTAAATCATTCCATGGTTCCAGTGAATTAAGAACCCCAAACAGCATCAGCCCCCAAGTCATCTGTTTCAGGAAAGGAAGGTTTACTGTTATGGACCTCACAAGCTTAAGATATTTAATTTCTAATTATATTCTATGGGACCCTGAGCTCTTGGGATATCACAGCGAGTAAATGAAAAATGTCCCCAACAATGCTTACACCAGAGGCTTCTAATGTTTGGATTCACAATGAGACATACACTTTGGGCTATAGTCCCATTCGCAGTGATCCGTTAGACAGGATTCAGCAAATTACACTTTTAAATTCTTTAAAAGGGGGAAGGGATGTATTTGTATTGTGAAGAAATAAATACAATCCTCAGATCATCTGTACTCATTTTGGCTGTTGCTCTCTCTAATTCAGGCAGGCACACAGGGACAAGAAAATTGTCTCCCTCTTTGTGCACCTGTTGGCTCCAAGTCCCCCTCAGTCTGAGCATTGTCTCTGTTTCTAGGATCCTTTCTGTAATTAGTTCCTCTGGATAAGGGTTTGGATTCAATCCAGTCTGCTTGCTATCTTTCATAGTAATTCTCTCTGCAATCAATCCGGTGGGCTACCAATGTTTACTTGATTGTCTGCCAAATCGTCTCTATTGGGCCTTATCTCGACTGCAGATTTAACCTTCTAAAGGTGCGTGCTGCCCCTATCTTAGTTAATTAGTGGGTCAATCAGATTGGTAGCTTATTCTAGTGATGTCATTCTAAGAAAACAACCTTTGCCTTTCATAGGACAAGGACCCTTCATGAGCTAGCCAAAGAGTTTACAAAGGCTAAGGTTCATCACACCCCTTATCATGATGTCATTAGGGCTTGTACAACAGTTAAATAATTCTAGTTTCTATAATTCTACCTTCTAATGGCCTCATATGTTTATAAACTGTCTGATGAAGTGTATCTCTTCCTAGAGAAATGAATATGCTTTACAATGCCATAAATAAGAAATGGGATATTTTTATGTCAGCTATTGTAGTGCAATTGTGATTATTGCTATATTTGTAGATTCAGCTCTCCGTGCCCAGCATGCCACTATACTTGACGTATGTCTACATAATTCTGATCCTGAGTTATTAACATATTTGTGAATCCCAAAATTAATAGTTAACGCAGTCAAGGAAATGTCCATGTGCAGCACTGAAACTCTGTTTTCCTGAAGTGACATACTAGATCTATAGATTCAAATTTGATCTGATAATTAATCTTTTGAACCCTGGCTACTTCTCTCTCCATCACAACAAACGAAAGCTGACATTACACAACCCAAAATATTCCCTTTACAAATGGTATAATGATACCCTCCTTCAGCCATGAAAAAAGAATGTGTGGCCCCTTTGGATTAGCAGATTTGAAAAGACCATCTGTTCAAACACACTGGATATATTGGTGGCTTTAGCCATCGCCCTAATGGAAAGTCTTGCTATTGGGAGCATTGTATATAAAACTATTAGAATATGTATAAAACATGTCACTTTATATTGCCTTTTCTTATGCGATTACGTGACATAGAAAACCACATTTACACATTTTGATCCAGCAACAACAACATTTTAATTCTGAAAGAAAACAACATTGAAATGAGCACAAAATATGACTTGATATTATTCTTGGTAGCCTGCCCACAATTTTGTTTTTGGAGGTGGAAGCTTATGACAGTGGACCGATTTTGGTCATCCATTTATTAAATGCTGACATGTGCATACATTTGGTACATGCATTAATAACAATACAAATGATTGTGAATTTTCAGGTTAGAGATCAGGCACACTTCTCTGTTTTTGACTATTTGTGTTCTTGAATACTTGTTTTTTTGTGTGTAGACCTCCATGTAACAATAGTCTAGTTTGGCTAGTACTAAGGTGCACATACATATATAAAAAGCTTTATTTCGACTGAGGTCATAAAAGCACAACACATCAAATAAATAACATACATTATAAGAGAAAATTATGCTATGAAAGTTTACATGTTAAAAAGGAATAAATATGACAGTTTCATAAAGTGTCAACTGATTCTTTTGCTAACAAAATTGTGTCTTGATTGACTAAGCTTTCATTCAATAAGTAACAGTAACAAAAAGTCATAATTTCAGTAAGCAGATGTACGCTATGCCCAACAACTGATCGGAAAAACAATCTGAAGAATCAATAATAGAGTGCACGTTTTGCAGGTTTATTACATGCAAATATGTCTGGGAGGGTCAGTCAACTCCATAGAAAGGAAAAACGGAAAACGTTCTCAACAAGCCCATATTAGTTTGCAGTTTTTATAGAGGAAAACCACAAAACAACATTTGTTACAAACATCAAGTACATGTTATTCCCACACTCCCATGCCCTCTTATGATTTTATCAACAACAATGGTCTACCTACGTTTGCTACTCAGCTCGAGTCCCCCGGCATTCACTCTCCTACAATCAACCAGTTCGCCTTTCATCCGCAGGGCACCTGCAGGGACCGAACAGGAATTTCTTCAAAGGGGAATCTGTTGACCATATGTTGATCACGTGATACCTTGGTGCACCGCTCACTGCATGAAACTCTGCGTTTGTCTGGTTTATGGCAGGAGTCATTGATCATCCGTCAATCTCGGTCTGGTTTCTAAGACTGGGCTCTAGGTCGATTAGACCTGAACCATCTGCACTGCTACCAAATGTGCTCTAGCACATTGAAGCATCTGTTTGCTAGATGGAATTACAAATAAAATATCTCGACCAAATAGCTGGACAGACTCAAAGAAGATAGTAAAATACAGCTTTATTCTCAAAAAGTAAACCAGGGCAAATAAACAATCATCAAGTCGATTTATGCAGGATCACAATGGCTTTTCAATCATTCGTAGTTTATATAATGCTAGATGCATTATCTATGACATCATTATATGTGGCAAGTTGCAATAACCTATCGGGGGATGGGATTGGATTAGGGGAATATGTCAACCTATAGAGTATACTATAGACGTATTGCCAATCTGAACTGCACCACTACCATCTCTATCATTATACCTCAAACTTGGACTGATCACCACCTCATCTGTTTCTCATCCATCATACAACCCTTAAAAGCAGATAATCGAGAAATAGCACCACCTCTGCCAACTAGAAGCAAAAAAGAAATGACTGCTGAAAAACTACTCCCCCTCCTCCTACCAGCCCTTACTGCTAGTGCCAATAACACAGACCAGAATGCATTAGTTGGCACATTTAACATCACTATGGCTAAAGCCTTGGACACTATCGCTCCTATCAAATTACGTAAAAGTAAAAAAGAATCACACCTTAATTCGTGGTTCACCCCACACCTCAAAGAATTACGAATCCAAAAATGCAAACTGCAAGCAATCTGGAGGCACTCACCTTCTGCTGAGAATAAAACTCTACTTACCAACTTTGCGAACAAATACAAGAAAGAAATCATCCAAACCAAAAAAAAATACTTTCAATGAGAGAATCAGGAAAGCGAACTCCAACTCTAAAGAACTCTTTTCCATCCTCCGAGAAATGGAAATCCCTATTGCTCCCACGGACAATGACCCTAAGGACAAACAATGGTGCACTAGCATCCAAAATGCTTTAGCAAACAAAATAATAACCTTACAAACCAAAATTGCAAAAAAGAAAGCTACCCTGAGCTCCACAGGAACTCACGCGACCCCTCTGACAGATACCCCAAGTACTGATGTACCAACTAGCTGCCAACCATTCAGGTTTACCCATATCTCGGTACTAGAAACTGAAAAGGTAATTTCATCTCTAAAACCATCAAACTGCCAGGGTGACAGTTGCCCGGCTCAAGTAATCAAGGACGCAGCTAGAGACTTAGCACCCTTCATCTCTAAGCCAATTAATGCCTCCTTTAGATCAAGTAAAGTACCCACTAACCCTAAAGAATCATGGGTACTGCCTCTCCTCAAAAAACAGACCCTTGACCCAGCTATCCCTACCAACTATAGGCCCATTACCTCAGTCCCGTTCCTCCTCAAAATCATTGACAGAGTAGCCTACCTCCAGATCCAAAACTACCTGGAGATGAACAAACTACTAGGATCACGCAAATCTGGATTCAGACCACAACACGGTACTGAAACGGCCCTAATCGACCTCAAGACACAAATCGACGAGTTGAAGGATAAAGGTAAAACAGCTATGCTCCTCCTCCTCGACCTATCGGCGGCTTTTGACCTAGTTGACCATGCAATGTTATGCAAGCATCTAGCGTCTGCCGCCCATTTCTCAAGTGAAGCTATAGTCTGGGTACAATCCTTCCTAGCCAACCAGACGATGAGAGTTTTCTCCCCCTTAGCTTCAGCGGACCCAATACAAATCACCTGTGGTGTCTCTCAAGGTTCATGTGTCTCCCCTACAATGTATAACATCTTTACTAAGCCACTCTTCGACAAACTTGACAGACTTGGGGTAACTTATACTAACTACGCGGACGACACGCAGATTCTCATACCCCTATCTGGCAACTTTGTTGCAGACTCAGCTCTAGTAAATAAGATTCACCTCCTCATTCAGGCATGGATGGCCTCTCATGGCCTCTGCCTGAATGACGACAAAACAGAGATACTGATTTTGGGCTCCGACTCTAACCTCAAAAAACTTAGCCCTAGCTACAAGGCCTTTAACATAGATGGCAATATAATCAAAGTGGTAACCGAGGTTAAAACACTAGGTTTTTACCTTGATTCCACACTATCTCTCAAAAAACAAGTCAACTCCCTGGCTTCATCTACAGCCCATACCTGCAAACTAATCAGGGCCTGCAGACCCTACCTCTCCAAAACTAACTGCATCACACTAGCCAACGCATTAATAATGCCTAAACTAGATTACTGTAACACCCTATAGGCAGGTGCTAATAAAACTGTCATAAATAAATTACAAATACTACAGAACAATGCCCTTAGAGCAGCCTTAGACATACCCCGTAGAGAGCACATTTCCAATATCAGGAAAGACCACCACTGGTTAAAAAATAGTGACAGAATTCTCTTCAAGACACTATCTATCACTTACAAAGGATTGAACAACACAGCGCCACCATATATTTCGATGAGACTCATTAGAAAATCCCCCAGGCACCACACTAGAGCTTCTGACCACCTTCTACTAGAAACACCCAGATTTAAACTCACTAAATCGGGGGGAGCGAGCTTCCCTGTTAGAGCTGCGCGTGCCTGGAATGTAGTCCCGTCTGCTTTAAGAGACGATCAGACCTACTCTAGCTTCAGAAGAAAAGTGAAAAACTGGCTCTGGACCAATGACACGTGCTAAACTGTTCCCTTACTCTTGACTCTGGATTTCTGTATGTAAATATCCTGAAACTTGTACTATCTTGAAATCTGCATTTTTTGACTATCTTGATTCGTACTGTAAATATAGCTAAAATATGTAATGCATCCACTGTATGTAACCAAGCTTAAGTATTCTTGTTACTGCTGCGCCCGGCTACCCCAGGGTTTTGAGTGCATTATCAAATAATAATAATAAACTAAAACTAAACTAAACTATACGGATGTTAGTCCCTCATTGACGGTCTCTTATCGGTGAGACACACCCTGAGCTACTTCTATACATGTGGTGTAAGACACTCGTAAGACACCTCTCATAAGCAAGCTGCTACGTATTCTTTATAGCTTGTGTTTCAGTGTATTTTCAGTTATTGACCAGTGGGTCACTTCATTCTTCTTTATGCTCATATGTACTGCATGGTAGAGCACATGTTGTTCTTAGTACTCTAGTTACATTATTATTCTTAAGTATTTTCATATAGTTTCAGCATAGATTCATATATCTTCCTTCGGACATTCCTTTGCTGTCAATAGACTTAGTTTAACGTACATCCATGTCACACATCAGTTTATTCATGGCTGCATTCCAGCAACTCGGCAAGGGACATCCTTCCTGGTATCTTTCCTAGACTGTTTCAATGTGAGGGTATCTTCTGAATGGCTGCCTGAGTGTATATCGTCTTTCACATAATTCATGTGGTATGGACATGTCACATAAACCTGTGCATGGGTTCCCAATTGTGACTCCTCGTCTGTTAGGGAGAATGCGTCCACTTGCTCCTCTGCAGCCTTTTCCCATTGGCCAAAAAAACTTCACGATGTGCCTGCCCGGAGACAACTAAATCTGGAAGCGAGTGTGAACAGTAAAATTAATACTCTGTGGCAACAAAAAGGACACAATACTACTTTCTCATAAGACTAGACAACTTGGCAGCCCTCAACGATTCTCAGACCTTGCAGTTGTTTCTAAATTTATTTATTGGATAGATATACATATAGCCAATTGGCTTTGTATAACACATTGACAATACAACATAAATACACAAAATCTAAAATACATATTTCATTTTCACATATCCTATACAATACAGTTTAAAATTGCCACAATTTTCAAGTGAAATACAACAATAAAATATATCACGTTAATATCATTGCCTCGCATAAAATTCATCCATTGATCAGATATCTCAGTCATCACGACGTCATTGTTATAAGGTTTAAAACATGTAGTTCGCAAATCATTTAAACTTTCACAGCACATGATTAGATGATGAAGGGACTCAACAACATTTACTCCACACAGGCGACAATGCTTCAACATATGTGTGGATCCAATGTTAGCACAGTTAGTTTCTAATGCAACAGACACATTAAATTTCATCATTAAATAAGTACGAAATGTGCCAGCATTGGGATAAGCAAGAATATGAGGGAGACGACACTCTACTCAAATATTCATCAAGAAACCTGCCACTGAACTTTTTAGATGCTAGATTGATCGTATTTTGTTCATGGCAGTAGTCCTGCACCTTGATCTTAAGTCTCATTTTTAAAGATAGAAGAGAGAGAGTACCTGGTTCAGACCCATTGGTCCATGTGCGGTGTAGTCTTTGAATGATACCAATGGGACCAATCAGCACATTACCTTCAGATTAAGATATGCTTTTACAAATGGCACAAAAATAGTTTTAGTGCGAAGTGTGACAGCTTTCTCATAGGACAAAACACATTGGCATATGTATGCATACAAATAACTTTTGATATTAAATTCCAAATACAAATATTCCACACTCAATCTTGGAGGGAGACATAGTAGTTTTCTTAGGAGGATAGATTCAAAAACCACACTACGTTTAACAAACTTGTGCCCCCAAATTTCCACAGCATAAAGCAGCATGGATCTAATTTTTGCAATGTAAATATTAAGAACTGCAATGACCGAATAACAGCAATTGCGACCAATAAAGGCACTTAAGGCGTTAGCAGCCACTATACATCTGCTCTTGATAGTAGAGCACTGTTCCTCCCAATTCAGCTTTTCATCAATAACAACTCCCAGATATTTGTATGATTTCACCTGTTCCACTTTTTTGCTTTCGAGGCTCCATGAGTATTTCTTTGGTCTACATTTATTTGAGAAGACCATTATTTTGCTCTTATCGATGTTAATATTCAGACCATTCTCGGCTGAGTAGATAACCAAGGAGTCAAGCATATGCTGAAGGCCCGCCGGGGTATAATCCAACAATAGCAAGTCATCAGCATAGGCAAGCCAACCAACAGTTACTCCATTAACTCTCACGGGGTTCACCTTCTGGGATAAAGAATGCTTTCATCATATCTGCTAATTACAGATTAAAAAGGATAGCAGCGATCATGCAGCCTTGCTTGACACCACAACTAGTAGCCATAAATTTCGAAAGTTTACCAGCTGCGTTGAGTCTAATGCGTACTGATGTGTCAGAGTGTAACAACATTAACATTTTTAACAGACCTTGGGGGATACCCCATAAGCTTAATTTGTTCCAAAGTCTGTTACGAAGTATGGTGTCAAATGACGCAGAAAAATCAATATATGCACAGTAGACATTCAAATTGCGTTTTTTCCAGGCATGTTCAATCGAAGATGTAAACATCAACAAAGTGTGTGCGGTACTTGATTTGTCTCGGAAGCCTATTTGATTGGGAGGTAAGATATTATTTTCACTAATCCAATCATTAAGTTCCTTATGCAATACCTTAGTGAATATCTTAGAAGATACATCTAGCATTGCCAAAATTCGAAAGTTAGCCGGGTTATCCCATGATCCTTTTTTATGAACAGTAAGGATATGGCTAGTCTTCCACGATGAAGGTATTTCACCAAGTATCCCTATTTGTTTAAACAAGAGTACAAGTGCAGCACCCCACAGTTCAGGCTGCTTTTTTATTACCATATTGCAGACCCCATCCGGCCCTGCAGCCCGTGAGTTCTTGAGATTTTCAATGTTATTAATAATATCAAGTTCAGAGGATTTACAGACCCAAGTAACTTCAGGAGGAAGAGTTAGTACTGTACCTAGTTCAACTTTTCCCAATGTGCCATTGATATAATAGGCCCACGCATCTTCGGTGATACAATTGATTGTCAGATCGCGATTTTTGTGTTTGCTGAGGAGATGCCAAATCCCTTGTTCGTTATTGGACAAGGCAGCCAGAGAATTGTTTTTCCATAATTTGGTTTTGCATTCGCGTTTATGGATTTTTAGCCACACTTTATAAATCTTTTTAAGTTTTTTAATAAGGCATGCTACCTCATGTACTGACAACAACGAGTCATTATTTCTAATGACAATACGAATTTCATTACGCAGTTTCTTTTTAGCAAGATTGATCTTTTTGTCATTCCAAGGCCTTCGTGGGATAGCAATATTTGAACGTTCCCCAATTGATTTGTATGTATGACGTTCAACCACTGGTTTCTGAATATTTTGCATAAGCTCAGTAAAACTATGCAAAATGTAATTACCAGCATTTTTACTAGACACCCCCTCCTTAATGAACTCCGGTAGTAGAGTGGATACCAGTTGAGTGACATGTTCAATATTTTGGCTATGCCAAACAATCCTATTATTTCCTTCATTTAAGCTGATCACCCCATTGTCATCGTAGTCATGGTGGGTAATACAATAGCAAATAGCAGAGACAAGGGTAGATGGTCACTCTCATCTCTCTCAACTACGCCCATATCGATGACAAGATGAAACCCAATTTGGTTGGTAAAAATGTAGTCGAGGGTAGCTGCAGATCTACCTTCGACCCTAGTGAAGTTCATAGGCACATCACTAGGTGTTAGACCATTGAGTTTCATAAAGCTATGGGTCTGCATAACATTCATCCACTTTTTGCCTTGTCTATTGGACACCGAGTGGATTTTAGATTTGAATGGAGCACCCAGCTGCACATCAGACTGACCATAATAGCCAATTTCCGCATTCAAATCACCCAAGAGAAATATAGGGTAGTGATGATTGAACAGTTTCAGCACATTTTCAACAGTCTCAATATTGGCTGCAGTTTTAACCAAATTGGGAGGATCGTAAATATTGATAACAATTAGGACGGTCGACATCCATGTTAGTTTGGCCACTAATATGTACTCATTGGATAGTGCGAGTTTGATAATAGACCATGGTGATTGAACAGAAATCAACAGGCCACCTTTGAGACGACCAAGAGGGCCCTTTATCGCAATTTGATGGACAGTAGAACTATCATCATTCTGTATTTCCGCTGTTAACCATGTTTCCTGGAGTGCAATAATATTAAAAAGAGCCATACATTCAATCAAACCATCATCCTCAAACAAATGCATATGCCCACGAGTATTCCAGGAATAGAGCAACTGCTTGGAGTTTGGTCATTGTCGAGTTGCAGCGAAGTGGGACTTAAAACTCAAAGGCAACCATTGCCAATAACCTTCAGGAATGGCATCATTATTATTTGCCACAATATTGGTGGCATAATTGGGCAACTGATTCACATGTGCAGTACTGGGATTAGTGTGCACGCTAGGACCACGTAGATCAGTGTTACTAGACCGCTGAGCTTCAGTACTTTGGTGTGATTTTTCGGAAGGTATTAACATCTTGTGGATGGCATAACCAAGGCGTAATAGCTCAACTTCATATCCCATAACGTAGTTGAGTGTAGCTTCAGCCTCAAAGCACACGTTAGTAATATATTTGTTATGAAACTCAAGCTGGTCAACCAAACGAATGTCACCGGATGTAATTACCCTCAAAGGAACAATAGTTTTGAATAAACTCAATACAGCAGCACGATTAAGAGGGGGAGAACACTGTTCCATGTGGACCTGCTGGATTTGTAGCGCAGATAGCATTCCTGTACAGTTCCCACCACTGCTAGCGTTGGCATTAGAGGAGGAGGTATTGGCATTATTATTAAGTACCCAGGTATCTGGCAATGTAGCTTGAGTAGATACCACTGGCATATTAGGAATGCCTGCTGACTTTGTTGTATCTGTTAGTGCCGCAGTTGCTACAATTGAGGACACCAAGGATTCTACCATTACACAGTTGGATTTAGGGCCAGTTGAAATATTTATAGGGATCAACTCATTGGTTCGAGAAGGAGTAATCACTTGGTCACTTGTGTTAGCAACAACAACCTCAGCAGTTACCTCAGACTCAACCACAGAGATGGCATTCACAGAGGCAGCATTTAGTACTGGGGCTAGATGTTTCTGCTTTTTTGTGGTCCGTTTACTATACATAATAGCCTGGTGGACTATACTCGATTTCATTTTGGCCAGAGTAGTCTTCTTCACAACAGACTCACTCTTACCTTTTAGATTTGTCTTAGTGATAGCTACAGGCAAAGGTATAGTTGGAGGAGTATTTTGCTTGCTTGCAAACACATTACAATGGTAGTCTTTCAGAGACGTATGGATTAATAGTGACTGAACATCAATTTTTGTTTCTAAATGTGCACATTTCTCAAGTAACATAGTTAGAAAATTTTCGAGGGAATAAAACATTTCATCGGAGTTCATACTTGAGTCTGCGTCATCGATCATACGTGAGCCCTCACCATAATCAGTGATGACATTTTGGGAGGGATATACATTCTCCTGGGTTGGTTTGATAGTATTGAAACAAAATATAGATGGAATACCAACATCGAAACCACTCTCATTCTTCAATACGGGTTTACAGTTGGAGACAATAGATGTATCGGGTCCCAATGGCAGTGTCATCTTAGTAGGGGGAGTAAAAAATAATGGGGTTGGAGCACTCTCAGTTAGAGATATTTCAGGATCCATTCCCATACACTCAATATCTAATTCATCCAATTCAGAAATAGATATGTCAATTGAGCTTTTTCCATGGTTATTTTTCTCCTTGTGAACCACGGCATTAGTACTCCCATTAACCAATAGATCACTAATACAGGTAATCACGGGCATTGTAGGTGGTAAAGGAGCAGTGCTTGCAGTGACTGGCACGGAGTCAGCCACTTTAGGATCAAGTTGACTTAGGGTAATACTAGGCATGGCATTATCATGAGACCCCTCGGCCACAGATGGTTCTATGTGATACGTATTAGAATTGTCACAAAAAACATCAGACAACAACTTACCACCTTGCAGTTGTACATTTGGCAACACCTCATTTGAAACATGTTGCTTTCCTAGCACATACCCTCTCCTATCTCTCTTGGGAACCAGAAGGCTTTATAAAAAATACAGCTAAAATACCGCTCTTGCGGACTCATTTCTCAGATGTATTGCTTTCTTCAGCCTGTCAGCTGCAGTTCCAATGGTCCTTCCTCTTCTCTATGGGGGCAGTATAACCACACCCTCGTTCAATACCCTGAATAGGACTTGGCTCTAAGCCTTGTCCACACCAAAAAGTGTCCTTCACTGCCATTACATTTATCAATATTGGGAACAAAGTGTCCTATCTCCTGCCTGACACATCTGAGAACAGCTAAGTCTTGCAACAATAACCCATCTTTGTGTGATGCTTCACCCTTCCTCCAAGGGCCTTGGCAATCTAGGCACGCGCAGGGGAAAGCAGGAATACAATCTAATTAAATGAACAGTACTGAATCTCGGAAATGCGGCCTAGTTCCTTGAGTGGTAGAAAGCTACAATCTCTAATAGGTCATAGTTCAAAATGGCAGAACTTTTGTCAATGTGACAGATGGCGCTCATGCTAATAATAACCAATGTCTTTCCTACGTAATGCTGGCAAGTCCTTGCCACTTCGGTCATACACTCAACAGCCAACAAAAGCTTTACCAACTACAAAACAACACATTCTATCTCTGCTAACTGCAAACAAAAAACAACCTAACTCAATGGCTAAGAAACCCTCGAAGTTGCATGGGCCTAAACTCTAAATATAATTGCCAGAATCTTTTGCTGTGGATAATGCTCTGTAAAATTGTGTCTCTACTAAGTGCAATTCACACATGAACAAAAATGCTAAACAAATGTCAAAAATCCTTACATCAAAAGGATCAGCTCTCGCTGCTAAAAGAATGTATGCATCCAGTGCCTATTTTCATGTCTTGGACATTGCACATGCATACCAACATTTTCCCGTTTAGTTAATTCATAAGCTAATCAGCCTGCTTCTTTCTGCTGGCATAAATCTGTCTTGGGTACCCACACCTTCCTTACATGACTCCAAATTTCCCCGGACATGGCCTATTCCTCATGGGTACACGTCTAGAAACAGAAGCCCCAGCCCCTGCTGCATCTACCCAATCCTCCATAGAGTTCTCTGGGTCGGTTTGGGGATATGAAAGTGTTCCTGGGGGCAATCAGATGCTCTACCCTCAACATTCGATGCTCAATCTTTCCCTTCCAGTGGTCTGTCTCTGTATGCACATGTTTCAAGAGGGGATTGCCTTTGCCTGCTTTAAGGGTTAGGGACATCATAGTTGTTCCTCTGGACAGTGTCTTCATGCAACACCTTACAATCAGTTGGCAGGAGCAGTAGGTTATAAGCACTACGACAAGGACATGAGTCAGTATTTTCAAAACAGTTATCAACCATGATGGGACCTATGTGAATATTGATAAAAAACAATATTTCTCCACCCCCACCACACCTTCCTTTTCCATTACAGTGCATAGATGGTGCAGGGCGACAATTGCGCGTGTTACAGATACATTATCTGAATCATGGGGTGGAGTGTATGAACATGAGGAACTGCTTATTATTATGCCTACACCATCCTCCATCGCAGTGATCAAGTCGAGAAAATATCTGTTTTGCAGTGTCACTAATCTAGTAGCCCTTAATTCTTCCCTGATCACATTAAGTCCATGCTCCATGTCATATGCCAGTTGTATTATCTCCCAAAATTGTATGTGTATCCACTTGGAGTTTTCCACTCCTTGCACTCTTGGAGCAAGCAGGGAGGTAAAGAATGTCTCTGTTTTGGTGAACAGCTGATAAAACTCGGGAATGACATTGAGCTTCTCGGTTCAGTCTTGGGAAAAATAGTTTGATAGTTTATGGTGGCAGAGGCCCAGTGACTTGTGGGCCCGCTGTTGGCTGGTGTGCATGGGTGTGGCCGGGGTGTGCTCATTCAGTATGGTGAGATGGGAATCTGGTACAATTAGGACAATGGAATTTAGAGTGGCTAGGGAGCAGACATCACTTCAGGATGGAGGGAGCTGGAAATTTGCGAGGCCCCGACATGTCCAGAACAGATCCATGAGCGCTGCAGTTCCCCCAATGAGGTCTGGAAAATTGGGTCTCCTATTACATTGCCCATTTGTGCCCACAGGGACTCTGCCATTGCCTTTGAAACACAAGGTGAATTGTGCAAGCTTTGGTACTTTAGTGGGTCGCTCATGTTGCTTTATCCATGTCAGTTGTTTCACATATCTTTCTCACACAGTATAACATGTCTCATTAATATATGCCACTGTTTCCTCCGGATACCCCACCAGTCCTCCTGCTTTGTACCCCTACTGTGCTTTAACCCACTTATTTTTGTGGAAAACTGTGCTTTCCATCCATAATTGAGGTCTTACTTTGCACCGCAACTGTTCCTGCCCATTGTTCTCAGAGCACTAACTGTTGTCTACTTTTACCATGGTTGCATGAACCCTGTGTCCCTGAAACAATCCACACACCCTACATTCTGTAGTAGAAACATTCTGGGTGTGCTAGTCGCATGGGGTATCAAAGAACAAATATAACAGGAGTTATTTGACTTGCCTCTTCCCACCTCCCTTATGTCATTGTACCATAGATTGTCTGTCTCAGGGTGCTGCATATCTAATGCCCTCTGGATCCAAACATGTCCCTCTTAATCCTGGTCACTGATAAACTACTATTATTTTGCCTTGACGTGAGGTTGATATCATTATTAAACCTACCCCATAAAGACAAATATAACATTTTGACCATAATGAAAGAAAGATAGATAGATAGAGAGAGGTGGAGAGAGAGAGAGAGAGAGAGAGAGAGAGAGAGAGAGAAAGAGAGGAAGAGTAAAGCAACACAAGGCATTATGCTTTTTCCAGTGTCTGATGTAATTGAAATCTGCAAAGAAGTGTTATTGTCCATCCCATCAAAGGGGTGCACTGAGCTGAAAAAGTTCAACTAATGATTGGAGACACTCATCTTTTCGTGGTCCTCTTTACTTTTCCTTCTGCTGGATGGGAGGTGTGAGTTTGTTAACCTTCTGGGTGTCGCTGAAACAGATCTAAGTTTTTCTGCTGACAATCTTTGATGCTTTGGGTGTGGCATAGATGATGGTAAATGGGCCCTCAATCTATGGTTAATTTCATATGTGTCGTTAAAGCTTCGGTATTGTTCAGAGCCATCTCCCTTGGGTGAGGCCCTTTGAAACACTTGTGTATAGGCACATTATAAATGCCATATAATATCATATCATATCATACCTAGTGGAAGATAAGACTGACAGATTTAAGGCCATAAGATATCCCTCAACCTTATTTCCTAAAATCTGCATTGCACTGTGGGTGTCGGATGCTGTTTGTGCAGTTGTGAGTAGGGTATGCAGCCTCTTGTTATTATTTTGTGAGGAGTTAAATAATGGTCTTTCCCTGGCTGGCTCCAATACATCCAACTTGAATGTGATGAATTGCATATTTTTGGCAAGTTTGCTTCAACAGACCGGAATTCTATAATCCAGGTAGCTTGTGGGTGGTAAACAGAGCACAATTTGTGCTTTATGCCCTTATTGAAGGTAATTTCTTTAAAGAGTTCACTGAAAAAGTGTGCCACATTGTCAGGTTGCCGTAAGCAATTGGGGCTGTATTCTTTGTATGGGCTGTGCATTTCACCACCATAACTATCGAGGGATGGGCTAATGCATCAATTAACCAAGAAATTAATGCTGCATGCTGCACGGGTGCGCTATCAGATTTTTGTAACCCTCTCCTGCACCATCTTGACAATCCTGAATGCACTGTGGAGGTGATATATGCTGAACCTGAATAGATTGTGACATAACATCCTTTCAGACATTTCTAATGCTTGTATGAGTGCAATGAGTTCTGCTGCCTATATGGAAATAATGCGAGGAATCATTTTTTTTTTTACTAATACCTTGTACTCTCCATCTCCAACACTCACTACTGCTGCACCAGCATTCCTTTCACCCATGCTCTTATCAATAGTTGATGACCCATTGACGAAGAGCACTTCACCCTCGTCAAGTGCATCCTCCCTAACATTGGTACCCTCATCTGTAGTGCCTTTGTATGTTGTACAATCGTGTACTGAATCATCTGGCTGTACCAGATCCACAATTAATGCTGTGGGGTTCACTATGTGACATCGGACAACGTGAATGGAGGAGTTTGACAGCATCACCTCATATCTTGATGCTCTCTGCGTGGTAAGGGTGGACTTCTCTAGGATGGCAAAAACTGTGTGTTCCACACAGAGGACTTCTGTATGGCGAAAGCAGCTGCTGCTAATGGTTGCTCGCATGGAATATGACCCTGCATTACTGGATCTAACAGTCCACTGTAATAAGCCAAATGATTGTGTCCCATGTATATCTGCTGAGTGAGGACAGCCATCCTCAGTTGACCATATGAATGTGAAAACAGAAAGAATTGCCTGTAGTAATTTGGTGTTGCTAAAATGGGTGCATAACTTATGGTGTTTTTAAGTTCCTAAAAGGATTTGGTCATCTCATCTGTTCAATAAGGAATCCATTTCTTTTCTGTGCTTCTTTTAGGCTCTGCGGGAAGGGGTTTGATGTAGTTGGAATAGTCAAATATCCAGGCCCTACAGTGATTACACAATCCTATAATTCCTGCAACTTGAACTCTTTGCTTTTTTCACATGGTAAACAGATGTATTACATGGCAATTTGTATCACTGTATTATGCCTTGTTGCCATGATGCTACAATGGTGGAATAAATCCCTTCATCTGCTTCTTTCAACATGGGTTAATGTCTTACTCGATACAACACTGGACCTGGTTTCAGCTTAATGCAAACCGCTCCTACACTCTTCTGTAATCCTACAACGTGGCCGTTGCTTGTCCATAAGTAGGTGGGCACATTCTGCAGATCTCTCTGCAAGTGTTGTGGTAATGTTTTAGCAATGAGCATAGTGTGTGGTACTTTACTATACTCTATTGTTATCTGACAAGGTATGCATATTTCAAACACCATCTCCCCTGCATCATTGGTTTCATCGATCAGCTGTTCATCAGACACCTCTCTCAGTGGCTGGGTTGGGTCTTTGCACAAAACCGTGCACCATTCCCCCCTCCCCATCTATGCCAGACAGTGTTACCGTGTCTGCCCTTGTGATCACTGCGTCCAAATCTAATGTGATAATGGTACTTGCTGCCCTTTCCTGGGGACCATCTGGTGTGAACAAAAACTTTGGACCGGAAGTAATTGACAGCACTAGGCATGTCAGAGCTCTCTGTGGGCTGTCCTATTAGGGATATGCATTTGTGCCTGGAAGCTGCAAAGGATTGCCCATAAGAAGCTCGCTCCTGTTTAATGCGTTACTGTGTCCTGTGGCAATTTTTCTTTATCCCATGGCTGAGTAGGGGCCTGTGTGGGTTGCTGCTGCATTTGAGTGTGTTTGACATTCGGTGGTGGCTATTGGATTTGCTGTGACTGCATGGAGCCTAGGGTGTGCATGGGGCCTGGGGTATATGGGGTAACTGGGGGCTGCATTTGAGATGGTAGGTAGTATGTGAGATTAAACGCTGGACCACTAGGGATGTTATAAGAAAATGATGGACTGCTTCTGCATTCTCATGCAAAATGCCCTATCTTTCCACAAGACCAGCATTGTTCTCCAAACCTAAGTCTCATTCCTCCTCATCCATTCATCCATTCCTTTCACTCCTTCGGTAAATGCCCCTACCCCTCTGTAAGCTTCCTGTTTCCCATATGTCCTCTCCTCACCCTTCCGTCCATCCCTACTGGGCGTTCTGTACCTGCTGTGCTTCTGTTGTGTAAATAATCACTGCCCCTTCCATGGTGAATTTACCCAGCTTTTTCTGAACCAATTTAGCCTCTGCCTTTTGTGCTTCCTCCACTTTCTCTTTTTCCTTTTCTTGCCTTCTCCTACAAAAAGACACTATGTGTGCCTGTATTTCGGGCCATCCCTTTGCTTCGATACCAAGTAATCTATCTAAATCTGTTTGCACTTTTTTGTTGGGAGACCCATGTGCAACATGTGATAAAAAATAGCTATGCTCTTGTCCCATTGTTCTCCCGTGTCTAATCTTCACATCTCCTGAATCTGGTGAATGTAAAGTGCAAGGTCTTCATCTGCCCTCATACATGGAACGCCATCATGGGTGTCACTGCTCAACCGCACCTGTGGGTACTCGCCCTCCTCCATATCTCATAGCCTGTTCCCCTAGTTGTGTGGCAAATAAACTCTATATGTCCCCTACAGCTAATGTTATCCCTGCTGTCTGGTTTTAAGGCATACATCCACTCACATGCTACCACTGTGGGGCCATGGAACATAATATGCACTCCCTGCTCCCTTCTGTAGCAAGAACACAGTTCCCCTTTTCCTATTCTGTTATGTCTTCCTTCCCTTCTTCCCTTTAATAGGGCCATTCGGCCAAGCCGCGGTCTTAGCCTAGGGCCCCATGCTGTGAATATCCTCTGCTCTTCGTCTGTCTCCTAATCCTCCTCTTTGCCTGCTGCTTCTCCTTCATTGTATATCATGTCATAGTCTACACTATTGTGGCATTCATCCCTATGCTGCAGAACTTCTGGAGCTCATCTTCAATTGAGAGATTCTTCACTTGAGTCTATCTAGATATCTTGTGCAATTACGTCCTGGTGCTGTGCGCTAACTGTTAATACTTTTGCTATTCAATCTTTCCGGTATATCTTTTTCAAGAAAAGCATAAAGTTCCAAGATGTTTTTGCTTTTTCAATAGATTATTTATTTCTAATATTCACTTTCAGAGTTTTAAATTCTGTTTTCTCTCAACACATGTTTCCCCATGGTATTACCTCATGGTTCTTCAGGAGAGAATCTAATGCAAAACAAAAACAAATTTCATAATTTTGCTCATAATATATATTTGTTGACCTTTGTGCATCTATATGAAAACTATGCATTCAAGTACTTACTTTTATCTTTCTCCTAATTTCCTCTCTCACAATGTTTGTTCCAGTCTTCCTTAAATTATATGTATAAAGGATGTCACCTAAAGCCCACATTTTTAGTTTTAAATTAGCGTACCTAATGTTTGACTTTTTTGTTTTTAGCTGAGAACTCAGAGTAAGTTGACATCCCTATCAGACTTATCAAATTTTTGGTGCTGTTTGTGTACAGCTTTATCCTCATAAGAAACCAAAAATCGAGATAGTGCTGAAGCTATATTCTAAAAATTCTTTATCAGAACACAGGTTGGGCAGTGGGTTCTGTCCATAGGTTTACATTGCAGAAAGCAAGGGGTGAACAATAATTCAGAGATAGTAAGGCTTAAATTTAATTTAAAAAAGTGTTTCTTATTTATCAAAGGGATAAAAAAAAATAACAGCACACAGCACCTGGACGCAATTGCACAAAATAAGGATATTGAGGATTGTATCGGCCACAATGAAGGGGTCCTAGCGTGCAGATAACTGAAAACCGCATAACAATTAAATGGGCTCGCCCAAGATAATAACCCAAGAATTGTCCGGAAATAAAGTATATCTATCTAGATATCTTTGATAACCTTATGTGTTCATTGCCCCTCCTCTTGTCCCCATGCTGCTCTCGCCAACTTCTCCTCTGATTTCTTTAGCGCTGCTTCTTACTTTCTAGTGTCCTTATTTTCTATTTCCATAGTCAGTGGATCTCGTGTTTTATCTTTATGTTCTTCTACTGTTCCCTTTTTGGGCACAGTGGGGGATGAATACCAGAGGTTGGTATACCCTGAGGTGGGCTGTAAAAGGACCCATAAGGGGGCAGGGCGGTGGTCTGTGTAGGTGTCAGAATGGTTCCCTGTGTGCTGTCAACAGGGAGTTCCCTATGTCTTCAAACATTTTCCACAATTCAAGTATACCCTGTTTGTTTTCATTTTTTCCCTGTATAAATTGAGTATGTGTTCTAGTATAGCTTTAACATGCATGTCCTCTTCGGGCTGAGATGTAAACATTGTCCATTCCCTGAACACACTCAAGGTGGTATTTTTTCCTTATAGTGTGGGAGTGTCTAACACATATGCTCCAACCAAGTACCCATATACCTTCTGAAAACCAACTTTTCTTAAAACAAGAATTCTCACCGTCACCAAACCGGTGGAGCCTTAGCTCAACAACCAATTTTAAAAAACAGTTCATCTTCACACAACAAAAAACCAAACTCCCACCCCCTTAACACACTTCTACTAATACAACCACTACAAAAACAACCTGTCCACACAGTGGGCTACCATTGCCCACAACAAGCACATCTATATACACAACTGCTTAACAAATAGCAATAATGAAACACATCTATTTACACAAGTGTGTAGACCCTTCCTCTGTCTACTTCTCTCGAGACAAGGGTACTCAACCTTCATCACATCCCTTTCACTCTAGAATGGTGTGGGACTCATTCTGTCTCGGCCGGTCCCGTAAAAAAAAGTGCTGGTATTCACTTTAACAGACCAGCCGACTACAGGTTTGTGGGGGGCACCTGGGTTACCTCCTGCTAAAAGCTAGAGGTAAGCAAGGCACCCTAAAGCCTCATTATGGAATTGATGGTGCTGGTAATGACAGCAGATCCCCTCATGGAGTTGTATGGGACTCCATGAATGGGGATTTACACTGTCACTCCGGCACCCGTAA
Organism: Ambystoma mexicanum; assembly: GCF_040938575.1. Taxonomy (NCBI): domain Eukaryota; kingdom Metazoa; phylum Chordata; class Amphibia; order Caudata; family Ambystomatidae; genus Ambystoma; species Ambystoma mexicanum. Next base: position 67,405,578 of record NC_090937.1, on the reverse strand, counting down.
TCCTGCAGCAATACCGCCAGACCGGGTGACAGGAACAGTATCTACATTTGCCAGTATCCTGGCGGTAAATATGTTGGAATCAAGGCTGAAAAAATATGCAAAGCCAAGCTGCAAACAATGCTTTCAAATTTAAATTTGTTTGCAACTAACACAGCAGGCTATTGTTATGCTGGCATTATAAAGCTTTGTAAGCAGAGCTTTTGCCTTGCCGTGTTCTACGGGCTTGAAGTGACTTGCATGAGTGATCTGGAATGGTTGGAAAGAATAGAGGGTGGGTTTTAGCATACCCTTCTGGGCCTGCCTAACTCCATTCCAATTGAGCAGTCACGTTTGGAGCTTGGGCTCTCCTCACGTGGGTCTCAGGTATTGAGGAGCAGGGGTACTTTATTGATAAAGGCATGGAAGGGTCCTCAGTGTCATCTATTGAAAATTATGGGCCAAGTGGTGCATAATGAAGACAAGGGAAATGGTCTCCAGCTGTGTGTTAAATTATCATTAGATTTCTTTGATTGCTTGTATCGGGGCCCAATTGGTCATTAGCCTTCTACAGGTTAAAAGAGGAGTTTTCAAACAAGGTAAAGCCATGGGACTGGATTGTCAACTTTTTCCATTTAGAAAATCTAAAAAGGTACCAGAGGCACTATGAATTATGTTATAAATTCAAGACACGGCAGCAGTATTTAATTGCGTGCCCTACAATTTCAGTGCAACAATTCTACCCATTGCTAAAATCAGATCAATTGCCTCCATTAACTACACTTGGCCCTCAATTGGGCATATCTAAGGAATTCCGCCCATGGCGTATCTTTCTAAAGCCTGAAGAGCTAGAAACGGTAGAACACATCTTAACTTCTTGCCCGAGTATGAAATCAACATATAAGAAACTATTGGGCCATTTTGTCCATAGGTTTCAGGGATTCTGTGAAGATGCCTTCTGGAAACATTGCCTGAACTCATGTAACACATCCCTGATGATTGCTGTGTTTAATGTCTGGAAGGTAGCAGAAATGAAATGTGGGTTGTAGATAATTAACATTAAGATGTGAATTTTGTTTTAATTTTTTATAATTAAGACATGTTTCAATGTTGGTCTTAAATGTGAATAAGTGTATAAAAGTGTGTGTTCTTTTAATGATTTTATATGCATGTGTGAAATAGTTCTTTTCAAACTGGTTGACACATTATATTGGATTTTTACATTTTATATTAGATTTTAAAAAATAATACAGTGCTGTCTTTCCTCATTTCTATTGGAGCTACCCCACAACAATTCTTCATTTTTAATTCTTTTTATGATGTAATCTTTCCCCGCGTTGGGGGAGTTTCACCTCACTACTAATCAAAACTGATGCATTATTTCACTATGATGTCTTCCCTCATCTTTGAGGGGTTTCCACTGCTGTCTTGTATTCACTCCTACCTCACACAATAACAAAAACTATCAATGTATCTTTCCATATTTTAGCAGCAAGAGTGCACTCACGTTCAATGTTTTATCTGTGGTCATATGATGCTGCGTCTCCCTCAGTTGCCTGCACAGCTGGTTGCAACGTCCCAAACCAGGGGTCAGGCAGGCCTTCAGAAAAACGTGGCACCTGCAATCCTCCTTATGGTGTGCACATGGACTTGACACTGTAGGTAGGTCCACAGCCCAGGGTGTGTGGTGGGGAAGCCCCGACCTTCTTGGGGACCTGAAATCACTTCAGTGTCACCAGCAATGTATGTTAGGGCCAGAAACTGATTGCAAAAACAATCCCAGGAATCAATAATAGAGTGCACGTTTTGCAAGAAAACCAGATTTATTAAACGCAATTACAGGCGGGGTCTTCAGTCATCTCTGTAGAACTGAAAAACAGAAAAAACTCTCGACACGCCCATGTCCGTTTACAGTTTTTATAGAGGAAAACCACAAAAAAATGTTTTTTTAAAATAAATATCAAGTGCATGTTAATCCCACACTCCTCATTGCCCAGTCCCTATATACAAATCTTAACACAACCTATGGAACCCAACCCCGTTGGTCAGTAACCTACCCATGATTATTTAAATTCCGCCCCCTACGGATGACCTAATCGTGTAGTCAGCAAACATAATTATATTTGATTGGAGAATATTAGCAATATTACTGTTGCTACAATGGCCCTTTCCCATTGGCCAGGACTACTTCATGATGTGCATACCCCCTGGGACAACCCAATCCTGAAGAGAGTGTGAACAGTGGAGTCAGTACCCTGTGTCAACAACATGGACACAATACTTCTTTCTCTTGAGACCAGACAACTTCACACCCCTCAACGATTCTCAGACCTTGCTGTTGTACATTTAGCAATACCTCATGTGACTTCCGTCTTGAAACATGTGGCTTTCCTAGCACACATCCTCTCATATCTCTCATGGGAACCGGGTGGTGTTCAGGACAGTGCAATCCCTTAATACATCTCCTACATCCTCCTGGTAGTTGCTTAATTTGAGGCAATTCCAGAGTCTGAGCCAGTATAAAAGAGGTTTCCTCTTGGCTGCACGGGTGATCCCCCTTAATCACTGAGTTTCACCAGGACAGATTGAACACTGTAATAACAATAACCCCATATTTCTGCTCCAAATAGAGCAGCTGGTGAGTCCTGTCCTTTATATACTTCATGTGTGAAGAAGAGTGTTTTGCCCCAAAGCTTGGTGTATACTAGGTCAATCCTATGGTTTAAGTCAAGGAAATTGTGGATTTTAATTTTTATTAGCAGTTGAAAAGGGTGATGGAAATGGCTGAATTTGGTTACGATCTCTAATTGGAGAGGGTGAAAGATAGAATAGAGTCAATAATTCCTTACATTGGGCTGCATCACACGTTTGTTAGTAATCTGTTGGTTAAATCTGCGGAATTTCCACGAAAATCTGTTACCTTTACTGTTGGTCCCCATGTTTGAGCCCATAGGATTCCACAGGGATTTTGTTGGATTTACTGCGAATGGCAATTCCGCTGTGGTAGATCCACCGATTTTGGCATTAAGGTAGAGGATATATCTCCAGCATCATGCTGAAGGTAAATCCTCTACTTAAAGGTCAAAGTCATAGTTTGGCAGTGAGGTAAATGCGGCAGTAATTCTGTTACTGCCAAAAGCAACTGAGGCTATTGATTAGGAAGCACTGGGAACCGGTGGGGATAGCAACGATGGGGGATGTGTGGCAGGAGGGCAAGATACTGGAATTTGGGGAGCTGGTGGAACTAATGGGGTTGAGTGTGGGGTAATATATTACGTATCACGGGTGGTGCAACAAATTAGAGATACCTGGTCTGAAGTGGCACTGGCGGAGGAACCGGACGCCACTATAGATACAATGTATGATATAACAGAAGGAGGTCACAAAACATCTAGATTATATGAGATGATAATGTCCCAAGCAGGCAAGGAGGTGGTGCAACTTAGGCTGGACTGGGAAGAAGAAGTAGGAGCCCCGAGGAGTGATGGGATGTGGTAGAGAGCACAAGGATATCATGAAAAGTATCGATAAATGCTAGGTTACAGCAGGTACAGTTGTATATAACTCACAGGGCATACCTGACGCCACCAAAGATAGCTAAATTAAATAAACGCCAGACGTCAAGTGTGCCCTAAATGTAATGAAGAAAATGCGGGAATGGTGCATATGTTTTGGGCGTGCCCATTGAAAGAGAGATACTGGGGAGAAATAGCACAGAAAATGGAAGACAAAGGGATCCACATGAAGGTGGATACTGCGTGGGCTTGTTCGATAGGAGGGTTCCCCAGACCACGTAAGCTTAAACATGTAAGCAAACTGAAAGATCTAGCGTATGTCCTAGCAAAGAGAAGGATTGCAATGGGTTGGAAGGCATGTCATGGACCCAAAATGGACACGTGGTGGAAGGATCTGCAGAGGTGGGTGGAGGCGGAAACAGTGGTATGGCAGGAAGCGTGTAAAGGGGAGATAGAAGAAGAAGCCGGAACCCTATCGGGTTGGAGGCAACTGATTGCTGAATTATTTGGGCCTTCGCATGATGGACCAAATGATGGAGACTCAATGAGTTATGTTGAATAGGAATCCCCACCGCAAGAGGTAGAGACTGGAAATGAGGGGGAGTAGGCTTGGGAGGGGGGAGGGACGGGGAGATACAGTGGGCTGGAATACAACAATTTATGTTTATTTGTGATTGACATTATGCATCCACTGTAAGTTTGGTTTGAGTTGTTATTTTTTGAATAAAATCAATAAAATGGTTAAAAGAAAAAACAATTCTGTTACTGCCAAAAAAGTAAATGTAATGTAATTACCACTTCATTTTACCCACACTGCCAAACCTGTAATGAGGGCCGTTGTCTGCTGGACTTTAGGTGCTTAATAGTGATATGATAATCGGAAAGTAGGGGCATTGGGCATTCATTGGGTGGAATTGTTAGATATCCCTTTTTAATGTGAACGTGAAGTTTGCTGTCTCACATCCATTCCTGAATACACATGAGGCAAATGGACAACTTGATCAGGTTGTTGTCGTCATTGGTTAGACTAAACTTCACTTGTGTGTACACATTGAATGTTTCAATAAATAAGGCAAGAGACCTCATATACACATTCATTAGCCATGGGATAGTGCTGAGCCTTAGTGGATCCCATGTAACAGGAAGGGAGGCAATTTAACAAGGGCTGACTGGTCCTGCCTGACGAATTTGAGTACAGACAACGAATGTGAGTACAGACAAGGCTCTGCCTTTGATCCCTTTAGTTTATTATGCCTCTGTAACATAATGTAGTGATCTTTTCCATATGCCGCAGCCAGGTATAAATAGATCAGTGCTGTGGTTTGATTTTTGTCAGGGGAGGAAAGGATTTCTTGGTGCATATTTAGTAGAGTGGATTGTATATTTCCTACTGGTCTAAAGCTTTTTGGCAGTGGAGATATGGACTTGACTCCTTATCTATTCGGACTATTGCAGTCACAATCTGCTCTAGTACCTTTGCTTCATTAAGAACGTTTGCAATGGTCCTGAAATTAGACCTGATTACCATATCAAGAGGGGCTGATGGTACATGGCTTTAGAAAGTGTGCGTGTTATCCTAATATTAGCGAGGCATTGCGTGGTGGAGTCACAGTGATATGCACTTTAGCACTTTTGGGGAGAAGAGAGGAGCAATGGCTTTGGAGGTTTGGATTACTTTGACTCTCTTGGTGATTTGGGCAATTAAGTCGAGAGCACAGATCCCTTTGCTGGGATGGAAGGATTTTTGCATTGTTATAGTGAGGGTATCAAGGGTGCAAGTGGGATGCACTGATGGATTCCATTTTCTTTTTGACTAAGAGGGTTGATTTACTACCTATATTAGGGGTAACATTAAGTCCATTGGATGAGTTACTTCCTCATAAATCTAGAATAGTTTGATGATCTTCTTCAACGACTCTAAGATACTAGTGTGCATCGATTGTTCCTTGTTCTCCAGATGTTGTTATGCTTCTGATTTTGAGGTCGGATTCATCTCAGTCTTCTGAGATTAGCTCCTCTCAGAAGTGCTGCAGTTTTCTCGTCCTTTTTCAGGTAAACATATAATTATGTTTATTTCCGATGTCTATAAACATTGTCCAACCACGAAACATTCCAACACTTCATGCGTTACAGAAATATGTATATACATTTTATTTTTAGTCATTAATCCTTCCATTCTCTCTCATGTCCTAACATCAACGTAATATGTTCTGCAGGCCACAAAATGCCACTTGTCATATCTTGTATTCTTGTAAGTGACCATTGTCTGCTTCTAGGCCCTATTTTAGCTAGTGTTAGCGAAATCAGCTCAGCCAGCGTAATCCTCATTCAGAATCCAGCACAGCGAAATGAATCAGCTTTACTTGCATCTTAGACCTGCTTGATATGCTTAAGCCAATACATACACATCGTAATTTACATGGTATATTCAAAATACCTTGAGCTTTCATGCATGTAAAAATAACTCAAACAATTGTCTTTTGCCACTCAAAGAGGCAGTTTAATATTCGGTAAAGCACTTGTGTTCTTTTTAGCTTCACCTGTTTGGGGGCTTTCAGCCTCCAGCATTCAGCCTGCCTTAGGGTGACCAGACGTCCCGGTTTTGCCGTGACTGTCCCGGAATTGGGAGCTCTGTCCCCCTTTCTCAATATTCTTTTTCCATTGAAAATGCAGTGGTCCCGGTTTTTGGTAGTAGGTCTTCATAGCTGGCAAATTCAAATAGTAGTAGTTTGTGATATTAAGTATAATATGCGCTTGTGCCACCGGTAACCCTTAAACCTCCTTCCCCTCCAAGTGTTACTGAAGTGTAATTCCTTGGCAGCTACTTTCAAGAGTTAGTCCTACTTTTATGTTAGTTGCCCTGTCCCGGTTTTTTACTTTTTAAATCTGGTCACCCTAGCCTGCCTGCTTGCATTTCCCTTCTCTTGTGCAACTTATCGCTGTGCCTCTGTCAAGTATCTGCAGACTCTCCCCACCTTTGTTTCTTTGCAAAGTGTCCAGCTTGCTTGTACATATACATAATGCGTGTGGAACATTCTGCAGCTCTAGCCAGGACATTCCTGACAGCATCCTTCTAAAAGCATAAGCAGTGGCAGGTGACACCTTCGGCCTGATTACGCATTTTAAATCATAGTGCTATGCAATGTTTGTATGTGTACGTGTCGTAACCGCTGGCTTCAGGCCAATTCTCTGGATTCTGTTGGCTCTGGCCCAGAGGTGTGTACATTCTTCACTAATGAAAAGGAATAGATTTGAGTTAAGACTGCATCCAAAAGAGAGGGTTGATATATGAATGCAATATTTCTTAGAGTTGCTTCATGCTTTTCAGTTCCATCATTCATGTTGGTTTTTGCCACAGTGACAAATGTGTGCAGTCTATGAGCAAAATAACACGTTAACACACACGTTACATATATATGACATCTCTCTATGGGAAGGACAGGGGTTCTTTCAATTCAGGAGATAGGTTTACACCTAGCACACCGTAGCAAATCTTAGTAAGTAAATATAAGTTTAACAAGTCGTTTTTTGAAGACTAGGTGCGGGGGAGAAAGATAACAATCCTGGCATATGGATTGTAGGTAACATGTGAACAGAATAAGTTCCCAATTAGGGAACTCCCGTCCCCTGCACACTTTATGGGGCTATATAGCCAAATTCTTATTAAATGGTGTCATATAATTTTCTTAATGTTCACTGGCAGTGATCTTAAAACATTAAATTCATGAGTAGATTTTAGACATCGCATGGTCTGGTTATTAATAACATTTTCAATCTTGTATACAAACAAAACTTATAACTTGAATGTTTGATTAGTACAGGATTTTATTTTACAAAAGGCAAGTTGCCCAACGTGTTTTGAGAATAAGTTCTCTTCTTCAGGGGCTGTGTTTATGCAATTTCCACTTTTCAATCTAGTGAAAAACCAAATTGAATTAGATAGTATTCTCAATTAGGGATAGTTAAAACAAAAGTCACTAAACATTTCATGTTAGTATAACTTAACACTACATAGAGGTTTTTGATAAAATAAGGTCATCAATATTTGTAGAAGAAAAACAAAAACAAAAAACCTTCAAATTCATGTAATCTTTCAGTTTGTTGACATTTGAAGATAAGTCCAAGGGCCTCATTACGACCCGGGCGGTAAGGGGTTTACGCCAGCGTTAACAGCGCCGACCCCTACCGCCTGACTACGAGGTCCCTTAGCGCCATGGTGATTTTAACGCCTGCTTTTTGCAGGCGTTAAAATCCATGGCGCTAAGGGACCATAGAGTTAATTACGCCACCGTAATTTACGGTAGCGTAATTAACGCCTTCCCCACTCCCATTATGCCCTATGGGGTAAGAATGGGAATGGGGAAGGGTAAAATGGGGATTGGGGACTTACCGCCCCGCCAAGGTCGGAATGGGGCGGTAAGTCCGCCAACCACCATGGCGGAGTTGGCACCTTAGCGCCATGGACCATGGTGCTTATAGCGCCATGGTCCTCAGGCAAGGTCGTAATGAGGCCCCAAATATTTTCAAGGTAATTCATAGAAATTCGCACAAAAGTGGCGCACGCGGCTGGCGCACAGTGTCCCCGTGCGATACACTGCGCCAGCCGCGTGCAAAAAAATCCATTTAATCGCACAGCGTATTCATGGATTTTAGCCTCCAAAACCAGCCGTGGTGCAGATTGGCTCAGCGACCATGCAGCAGCGCCAGTTACGCCCCCAAGAACGCCCTCGCGCAAGGAAAAGCCTTCAAAATCCCCAAATCATCGCAAAGGGCTGTGCTAACCCTGGACCAGTTCACAGGGCTGCCAAACAGCAAACACCAAGCGGGGAACGTGTATTTCAGTGGTTCGCGGGAAGTTTCACACGCGATTGTCCTGGGTACGTGTACATCAGGGGTGCGTGGGAAATAACACACGTGATTCCATCAGAGCACGTGTATTCCAGGGGTGCGTGGGAAGTATCACACACAAAAACAGCAGGGTACGTGTATTCCAGGGGTGCGCAGGAAGTATCACACGCAAAAGCAGCAGGGTACGTGTATTTCAGGGGTGCATGGGAAGTATCACACGCGATTCCATCAGGGTACGTGTATTCCAGGGGTGCGCGGGAAGTATCACACGCAAAAGCAGCAGGGTACGTGTATTTCAGGGGTGCGCAGGAAGTATCACACGCGATTCCATCAGGGTACGTGTATTCCAGGGGTGTGCGGGGAGCACCACACGTGAATTGCACGTGTGGGTCCTCCCAGGTGTTCCCTCTACACCCTCCACGGCCCCTGCAGGTGGCCCACACCACAGGGGCCTACCCTGCACATGTCCCGCAGGCACCCCATCCACCATGGCCATGCCCCCCAGCCAACCCACATGTCACCTTGCACTACTGCCCACCATCGCATGCCCCCCTGCACCCCCAGCACCAGGGGCACCCTCCACCAGGCCCCCACTCATGTCTACCACCACCCCCCCAGCATCCAGGGGCACCCTCCACCAGACCCCCACTCATGTCCAACTCATGTCCCTCTGCACCCCCACCCCACAGCATCCAGGGGCAGCCTCCACCAGGACCCCACTAATGTCTCCCTGCACCCCCACCCCCCAGCAGTGCAGGGGCAGCCTCCACCAGGCCCCCATTCATGTCTCCCACCACCCCCACCCCCCAGCAGTGCAGGGGCAGCCTCCACCAGGCCCCCACACATGTCCCCCTGCCCCCACCACACAGCATCCAGGGGCAGCCTCCACAAGGCCCGAACTCATGTCTAACATCACCCTCACCCCCCGGCAGGGCAGGGGCAGCCTCCACCAGGCCCCCACTCATGTCTACCATCACCTCCACTCCCCAGCAGTGCAGGGGCAGCCTCCACCAGGCCCCCACTCATGTCCCCCTGAACCACCAACCCCCAGCATCCAGGGGCACCCTCCACCAGGCCCCCACTCATGTCTACCACCACCCCCCCAGCATCCAGGGGCACCCTCCACCAGGCCCCCACTCATGTCCAACTCATGTCCCCCTGCACCCCCACCCCACAGCATCCAGGGGCAGCCTCCACCAGGCCCCCACTCCTGCCTTCCACCACCCCCACCCCCCAAGCATCCAGGGGCACCCTCCACCAGGCCCCCACTCATGTCCAACTCATGTCTCCCTGCACCCCCACCCCCCAGCAGTGCAGGGGCAGCCCCCACCAGGCCCCCACTCATGTCTCCCATCACCCCCACCCCCAGCAGTGCAGGGGCAGCCTCCACCAGGTCCCCACTCATGTCTCCCACCACCCCCACCCCCCAGCATCCAGGGGCAGCCTCCACCAGGCCCCCACTCATGTCTCCCACCACCCCCACCCCCCAGCAGTGCAGGGGCAGCCTCCACCAGGCCCCCACTCATGTCCCCCTGCACCCCCACCCCCTAGCATCCAGGGGCACCCTCCACCAGGCCCCCACTCATGTCTCCCTGCACCCCCACCCCCCAGCAGTGCAGGGGCAGCCTCCACCAGGCCCCCACTCATGTCTACCACCACCCCCACCCCCCAGCAGTGCAGGGGCAGCCTCCACCAGGCCCCCACTCATGTCTACCACCACCCCCACCCCCCAGCATTCAGGGGCACCCTCCACCAGGCCCCCAATCATGTCTACCATAACCCCCACCCAGGGCTGGACTGGAAACTAAAAGAGGCCCTGGAAATAATTACTGGGGACCAAAAGAGGCCCTGGAAATAAAGTTCAAAGTGGCCCCATATGAGACATTTTCAGCAAGCCCAATCTCCAGAGTGCCCTATAGGCCAGTCCACCCCTGCCCCCACCCCCCAGCAGTGCAGGGGCAGCCTCAACCAGGCCCCCACTCATGTCTCCCATCACCCCCACCCCTCAGCAGTGCAGGGGCAGCCTCCACCAGGCCCACGCTCATGTCTCCCTGCACCCCCACCCCCCAGCATCCAGGGGCACCCTCCACCAGGCCCCCACTCATGTCTACCATCACCCCCACCCCCCAGCAGTGCAGGGGCAGCCTCCACCAGGCCCCCACGCATGTCTCCCATCACCCCCACCCCCCAGCAGTACAGGGGCAGCCTCCACCAGGCCCCCACTCATGTCTCCCACCACCCCCACCCCCCATCAGTGCAGGAGCAGCCTCCACCAGGCCCCCACTCATGTCCCCCTGCACCCCCATCCCCCAGCATCCAGGGGCAGCCTCCACCAGGCCCCCACTCATGTCTACCATCACCCCCAACCCCCAGCAGTGCAGGGGCAGCCTCCACCAGGCCCCCACTCATGTCTCCCACCACCCCACCCCCCAGCATCCAGGGGCACTCTCCACCAGGCCCCAACACATGTCCCCCTGCACCCTCACCCCACCGCATCCAGGGGCAGCCTCCACCAGGCCCCCACTCATGTCTCCCACCACCCTCCAGCATCCAGGGGAACCCTCCACCAGGCCCCCACTCATGTCTACCATCACCCCCACCCCCTGCAGTGCAGGGGCAGCCTCCACCAGGCCCCCACTCATGTCTCCCATCAACCCCACACCCCAGCAGTGCAGGGGCAGCCTCCACCATGCCCCGACTCATGTCCCCCTGCACCCCCACCCCCCAGCATCCAGGGGCACCCTCCACCAGGCCCCCACACATGTCCCCCTGCACCCCCACCCCACAGCATTCCGGGGCAGCCTCCACCAGGACCCCATTCATGTCTCCCTGCACCCCCACCCCCCAGCAGTGCAGGGGCAGCCTCCACCAGGCCCCCACTCATGTCTACCACCACCCCCACCCCCCAGCAGTGCAGGGGCAGCCTCCACCAGGCCCCCACTCATGTCTACCACCACCCCCACCCCCCAGCAGTGCAGGGGCAGCCTCCACCAGGCCCCCACTCATGTCTCCCATCACCCCCACACCCCAGCAGTGCCGGGGCAGCCTCCACCATGCCCCGACTCATGTCCCCCTGCACCCCCACCCCCCAGCATCCAGGGGCACCCTCCACCAGGCCCCCACACATGTCCCCCTGCACCCCCACCCCACAGCATTCCGGGGCAGCCTCCACCAGGCCCCCATTCATGTCTCCCTGCACCCCCACCCCACAGCATCCAGGGGCAGCCTCCACCAGGCCACCACTCATGTCTACCATCACCCCCACCCCCCAGAAGTGCAGGGGCAGCCTCCACCAGGCTCCCACTCATGTCTCCCATAACCCCCACCCCCCAGCAGTGCAGGGGCAGCCTCCACCAGGCCCCCACTCATGTCTCCCACCACCCCCACCCCCCAGCAGTGCAGGGGCAGCCTCCACCAGGCCCCCACTCATGTCCCCCTGCACCCCCACCCCCAGCATCCAGGGGCAGCCTCCACCAGGCCCCCACACATGTCCCCCTGCACCCCCATACCACAGCATCCAGGGGCAGCCTCCACCAGGCCCCCACTCATGTCTACCATCACCCCCACCCCCCAGCAGTACAGGGGCAGCCTCCACCAGGCCCCCACTCATGTCTCCCACCACCCCACCCCCCAGCAGTGCAGGGGCAGCCTCCACCAGGCCCCCACTCATGTCTCCCATCACCCCCACCCTCCAGCAGTGCAGGGGCAGCCTCCACCAGGCCCCCACTCATGTCTCCCACCACCCCCACCCCCAGCATCCAGGGGCACCCTCCACCAGGCCCCCACTCATGTCTACCATCACCCCACCCCCCAGCATCCAGGGGCACCCTCCACCAGGCCCCCACTCATGTCTACCATCACCCCACCCCCCAGCAGTGCAGGGGCAGCCTCCACCAGGCCCCTACTCATGTCTCCCATCACCCCCACCCCCCAGCAGTGCAGGGGCAGCCTCCACCAGGCCCCCATTCATGTCTCCCATCACCCCCACACCCCAGCAGTGCAGGGGCAGCCTCCACCAGGCCCCCACTCATGTCTCCATGCACCCCCACCCCCACCCCCCAGCATCCAGGGGCAGCCTCCACCAGGCCCCCACTCATGTCTACGATCACCCCCACCCCCCAGCAGTGCAGGGGCAGCCTCCACCAGGCCCCCACTCATGAGTACGATCACCCCCACCCCCCAGCAGTGCAGGGGTAGCCTCCACCAGGCCCCCACTCATGTCCCCCTGCACCCCCACCCCCCAGCATCTAGGGGCGCCCTCCACCAGGCCCCCACTCATGTCTACCATCACCCCCACCCCCAGCAGTGCAGGGGCAGCATCCACCAGGCCACCACTCATGTCTCCCATCACCCCCACCCCCCAGCAGTTCAGGGGCAGCCTCCACCAGGCCCCCACTCATGTCCCCCTGAACCCCCAACCCCCAGTCCAGGGGCACCCTCCACCAGGCCCCCACACATGTCCCCCTGAACCCCCACCCCACAGCATCCAGGGACAGCCTCCACCAGGCCCCCACTCATGTCTCCCACCACCTCCACCCCCCAGCATCCAGGGGCACCCTCCACCAGGCCCCACTCATGTCCAACGCATGCCTCCCTGCACCCCCACCCCCCAGCAGTGCAGGGGCACCCTCCAACAGGCCCCCACTCATGTCTACCACCACCCCCAGCCCCCAGCAGAGCAGGGGCAGCCTCCACCAGGCCCCCACTCATGTCTACCACCACCCCCACCCCCCAGCAGTGTAGGGGCAGCCTCCACCAGGCCCCCACCCATGTCTCCCATCACCCCCACCCCCCAGCAGTGCAGGGGCAGCCTCCACCAGGCCCAAACTCATGTCTCCCACCACCCCCACCCCCCAGCATCCAGGGGCAGCCTCCACCAGGCCCCCACACATATCTCCCACCACCCCCACCCCCCAGCAGTGCAGGGGCAGCCTCCACCAGGCCCCCACTCATGTCCCCCTGCACCCCCACCCCCCAGCACCCAGGGGTACCCTCCACCAGGCCCTCACACATGTCCCCATGCACCCCTACCCCAAAGCATCCAGGGGCAGCCTCCACCAGGCCCCCACTCATATCTCCCTGCACCCCCACCCCCCAGCAGTGCAGGGGCAGCCTCCAGCAGGCCCCCACTCATGTCTACCACCACCCCCACCCCCCAGCATTGCAGGGGCAGCATCCACCAGGCCCCCACTCATGTCTACCACCACCCCCACCCCACAGCATCCAGGGGCACCCTCCACCAGGCCCCCACTCATGTCTACCATCACCCCCACTCACCAGCAGTGCAGGGGCAGCCTCCACCAGGCCCCCACTCATGTCTCCCATCACCCCCACCCACCAGCAGTGCAGGGGCAGCCTCCACCAGGCCCCCACTCATGTCTCCCTGCACCCCCACCCCCCAGCATCCAGGGGCACCCTCCACCAGGCCCCCACTCATGTCTACCATCACCCCCACCCCCCAGCAGTGCAGGGGCAGCCTCCACCAGGCCCCCACTCATGTCTACCATCACCCCCACCCCCCAGCAGTGCAGGGGCAGCCTCCACCAGGCCCCCACTCATGTCTCCCACCACCCCCACCCCCCAGCATCCAGGGGCAGCCTCCACCAGGCCCCCACACATGTCCCCCTGCACCCCCACCCCACAGCATCCAGGGGCAGCCTCCACCAGGCCCCCACTCATGTCTACCATCACCCCCACCCCCCAGAAGTGCAGGGGCAGTCTCCACCAGGCCCCCACTCATGTCTCCCACCCCCCCACCCCCCAGCATCCAGGGGCACCCTCCACCAGGCCCCCACACATGTCCCCCAGCACCCCCACCCCACAGCATCCAGGGGCAGCCTCCACCAGGCCCCCACTCATGTCTCCCACCACCCCCACCCCCCAACATCCAGGGGCACCCTCCACCAGGCCCCCACTCATGTCTACCATCACCCCACCCCCCAGCAGTGCAGGGACAGCCTCCACCAGGCCCCCACTCATGTCTCCCATCACCCCCACCCCCCAGCAGTGCAGGGGCAGCCTCCACCAGGACCCACTCATGTCTCCCATCACCCCCACACCCCAGCAGTGCAGGGGCAGCCTCCACCAGGCTCCCACTCATGTTTCCCATCGCCCCCACCCCCCAGCAGTGCAGGGGCAGCCTCCACCAGGCCCCCACTCATGTCTCCCACCACCCCCACCCCCAGCATCCAGGGGCAGCCTCCACCAGGCCCCCACTCATGTCTCCCACCACCCCCACCACCCAGCAGTGCAGGGGCAGCCTCCACCATGCCCCCACTCATGTCCACCTGCACCCCCACCCCCAGCATCCAGGGGCACCCTCCACCAGGCCCCCACACATGTCCCCCTGCATTCCCACCCCACAGCATCCAGGGGCAGCCTCCACCAGGCCCCCACTCATGTCTCCCTGCACCCCCACCCCCCAGCAGTGCAGGGGCAGCCTCCACCAGGCCCCCACTCATGTCTACCACCACCCCCAACCCCCAGCAGTGCAGGGGCAGCCTCCACCAGGCCCCCACTCATGTCTACCACCACCCCCACCCCCCCAGCAGTGCAGGGGCAGCCTCCACCAGGCCCCCACTCATGTCTACCACCACCCCACCCCCCAGCAGTGCAGGGGCAGCCTCCACCAGCCCCCCACTCATGTCTACCACCACCCCCACCCCCCAGCAGTGCAGGGGCAGCCTCCACCAGGCCCCCACTCATGTCTACCACCACCCCTACCCCACAGCATCCAGGGGCACCCTCCACCAGGCCCCCACTCATGTCTACCATCACCCCCACCCCCCAGCAGTGCAGGGGCAGCCTCCACCAGGCTCCCAATCATGTCTCCCATCACCCACACCCCCCAGCAGTGCAGGGGCAGCCTCCACCAGGCCCCCACTCATGTCTCCCACCACCCCCACCCCCCAGCAGTGCAGGGGCAGCCTCCACCAGGCCCCCACTCATGTCCCCCTGCACCCCCACCCCCCAGCATCCAGGAGCAGCCTCCACCAGGCCCCCACACATGTCCCCCTGCACCCCTACACCACAGCATCCAGGGGCAGCCTCCACCAGGCCCCCACTCATGTCTACCATCACCCCCACCCCCCAGCAGTGCAGGGGCAGCCTCCACCAGGCCCCCACTCATGTCTCCATGCACCCCCACCTCCCAGCATCTAGGGGCAGCCTCCACCAGTACCCCACTCATCTCTACCATCACCCCCACCCCCCAGCATCCAGGGGCACCCTTCACCAGGCCCCCACTCATGTCCCCCAGCCAACATGTCACCACAATGTAGATCCCTGGCCCTTATGGTCAGCCTCCAAATGCCAAACACCCACCTGAGTATTGCATCCACCCACTTAGAAATGGCAAAAACATGATAGAACCCCAATTGCAAGTTTGGAAATGAACACATGTCCCTCACATACACCCAATGGGTGTCAGTGAATGTCAAAACCCATATCATGATATGCATGAAACCAATGAGATGATACTACACATTGAACTTTGAAGGAATAATATGTATTAAAAGCAACATAAATTGAATCAAAAATAAACAAACAATAATGGAAATTAAAAAAAAAACAGCAGGTCCGTGAAATAATGCAAAACCACAAATCATAATGCAAAGGAAAGGTGTCCAAAGTCACAGTCCACAAAAGTAAATCCAATGGAAAATTAAAATCGAAAACCATTGCTCCATGGGGAAATCATAAAAAAAATTTAAAATCCAAAAGTCAACTATATACAGATAAACAATCCAGGGTCCATGATCCCAACCGAAGAAATGAAACCTATCTAATAACACTACCTAAAAAAAATATATATATACTAACTACAGAACTATTTACAAGGGCAGCGGGCTAGTCCGACGGCTCACTTTGGGATGTTCCGGGCCAGGGCATCATCGAACTCCTGCTCAATGTCCCGGAGTCGCTCCTCCTCCATGGCCCCGAGGGTCCGCAGGGCCGTCCACATGTTCCCCCCAAACTCCCTGCGGATTGCCTCGAGGCACTCGGCCCGCCTCAGGGCTCTCCGCATGGAGTTCTCCCTTCTGACCATAGTGAGCCGTGCCTCTTCCGCCCGCTGCCGCTCCGCATCTATGGCGTGGCCCAACCGCTGCCACACGGAAGACACTTCCCGTCCTGGGTCCTCCTGCCTTCCGGCCGATGCCTGCCCCTCCGATGTCGAAGGCCCAGAGCCATCATTGCTCCCACCACGTTGCTGCTACTGCTGCGCCTCTGCCCGTGCACTGCCTCCTGCTGCCTGCACATCCTCCGCCGGCTGGGATGCAGTCGTTGATGTGGCCACCCCTGCTGGACGTCCGACTCCCGACTGTGGCAGGGATGCCTCCTCCACCAGCATGGCCGCACCGTCAGAGGCAGCTCCACAGGGCACCCAGGTGACTGATGGGTGGGAAGCTGGCACGGAGGACGACTGGCGCATAGGGGGTTCAGTTGAGGAGAGGGTCTGAGCAAGCCCCATCAAACGGAGGAATCCGGCCTGGGTGACCTGTCCCAGTAGGCCGACGCGGTCAACGAGCCATTCGAGATGGCGTGCAGTCTCCTCATGAAAAGACTGCAGGTCACCTTGCATGGCCCGTTGACGCAACGCTACACCAGCAGGATAGGCTCAACCCGGACCCGGATAGCCACGTCCGCAGGCAGAGGAAGGCCAGTTGTCGTGAGCTCATCCCCTGCCTGAAAATGGGTCTGGACGTAGGCATCCCTGCTGGTGCAAGATGATGCAGTGACAGGATCAGGGACAGGATTGCACACAGGCACCTCTGCGGCGACCTGTGCTGCCTCCTGTCCCTGGTCCTGCACTGCACCACTAGCACCAGTGGAATCCCCACCTCCAGACCCCATCTCTGTTGCTTGCACTGCCTCCTCCTCCACCAAACCCCCCACCAACCTGGATGACTCTGTGCCATCTTCCCCCGTTGGGCCCTGTGGGGTCCCAGCTGCCCCTTCTGCTGCCGAGGAGTCCAACTCCGACCTCCGCCTCTTGGACCTCCCCCCGGCAGCTGCGGCCCGGGATGTGGCACCGGACTCCTCACTCCCCGACGAGATCACAACCTGGGAGGGGAGCCGGGCCTTGCGTCTCTGGCTGGCGGTGCGATCCCCGCCGCTGTGCTCCACAGCACCTTCTCTGCCCTCTTCATCAGTTGACGCTGCAGACAGGGAGAAATAAAACACAGGCATCAGGGCACTGTACAATGGACACATACACACATGACAGTTGCACATGAGTGGCATTGGCAAACCTCAGACATGGCATCACAATTGGCAACACACATGTCATTTCTACTTGCACACATGAGCCATACCACAGCCACATCGTAACTGTTAGCACCATCCATACACATACAACAGCATGAGCAGGCAAAGGTGAGCCAGACATCACATGCAACACAGGGAGTGCACTACACATGCACGCACACCACCACACTTGCATGCATGTGTGCACCTCAGCCAACTGTCGCAGTGTTCCGATGGGCATCATTGTCACATCTGCCAATCAGGCTTCCACATCCCGCTGTCACATGCATCCATGTTGCATCACTGTTGCACCCTTGTCAAATACACACACATGCACATGTACACAGTGCTGATACATGCATCTGAAAACAACATACATGCATGACATCACATTCCTACTTACATACATATTCATCTAAACATGTGTACCCACACAACTGCATTTGGCATGCAAGCCTACACACACAAGCACATCCATGTCTCACACATGACAGCCCTCGCATGTGTTAGCCTCATGGCCCTGTACACCCCCACCCATACTCGGCCCCATACAAACAGATGTACAACCGGCACACTACTGGCACATCACCACACGCACAGCTTACAATCATGATGCATGTACACTTACCGCTCGACTCCAGACAGGTCTGCCTCTCAAGGACCTGGACGTGGAGCGCTGGGGATATGCGTTCCAGGACCCTCATCTGATCTTCCGACAAGTGGCCCCAGCGCCCCTCAGCATCCGCTGCCTTCAAGAGGTGCCGGGCCTTGTTCAGGGTCCTGGACCTGAAGTCCTCCCAGCGCTTCTTGACATGTTGGAAGTCGCGGACTGCCACCCCCTCCGCGTTGATGGCAGTCCGTCCTTCCTGGCCGGCGTGCACACTTCCGAAGAGGGTATCATACTGCCCCAGGACTTGCTCCACCAGGACACCAACTTCCCTGTCACTGAAGCTGGTGCCCCTCTGCCTCTCTGGCCGGGGGTGGTCAGTGGTGCCAGATGTTGCAGTGCCCGACATGACAACCCCAGAGGCAGGAGTGGGTGGGCAACTGGGTCCTGGGGCTGAGCTGTGGAGCGATGGAATCCCAGTCGGGAGTCTTCGGTTCCAGCAGGGGTGGTCACAGCAACAGCACCCCTGGCTGATGTGCAGGCAGCAAATGGCAGGGCACATGGGCAGCAGGCAGTCAGGCAGCAGCAGATGTCAGGTGGGAGCGTGCTCGGGGCTCTGGGGGGCAGTAAATCGGCTTTCTGGGCAGGAGCGTGGTCTTCCGTGTGCTTACGCGTGGCCAGCTTGATACAGAGTGATTTGGCACGTGAAAATCCTGCACGCCTGCGTGTAATTCGAGGAAAGGCCCTTAGCGCATAAGCGCGTCTGCACGCAGACGCGATTTCATTGGCCCAAAGGCCCCCATGCGCAGCTATGACGTCACGCGCATGGCCGTAGAGAATGGCGCGTGTAAAGAAAAAGATACACGTCCGAGTGTCAAAGCGTGTAATTGGTGGAAATGGCCTCATCGCGTATGCGCGTCTGTGACGTGTGTATAAAAGGTGCGTGTAGAATGCCATTTCCTAGTACGTGCTTTTCGTGGAGAGCGAGTGGGTGAAATCTGTACTTCTTGTCGGTTCACACGCAATTTACTTCACAGCGTTTCAAGTTCGTACTCCCTGTTACCTCTGACAGCTTTTTCTCTTTTCCTCTTTTTCCTGGGCCTGTTTCCTCAAACAGCGTTCCCTTTTACTGTTGTCCTGTCTCCTCAGAAAGCGTACAATTCTTCTTTTGGCCGGGGTGTTGCCAAAGCGCACACGCGCATATTTTTCACGCTTTTGTTCCTGGCAGACGGTGAGTCCTGCACGTATTTAACATCTGTGCTTGCCCCGTGTGTCGCATACCCCTTCAGAGGTCATTCTAGGCTGCGTGTGACACGCATACGTTCATTCTTGTGTTTCTGGGTGCCACAGCGTAGTGCAGGTTTATTTTTCCACACACGTGGTCTAGGAGGGGTTGCGTGCACCTTACTTCCCTTTTTTGGGGTGCCTGTGCATTGCGTGACCCGTCATCTTTCCCCAGGGGTGACATACAGCCTTGCTAGAGCACTAGGGTATGATTACCATCTGGTACCCAACCCCTATGACCCCCAATTGCCCAGGACAATAGTTCACATCGACTCCCATACACACAATAACATCAGTGCCATGGCTGGGAGGCGAACAAGCCGTAAGGGTGGCAACGGTGGCCGAGCCCCAAGTGGTGGCCGTGGTGGATCCGGTAGGGGACGTGGCCGTGACTTGCAGGGTGCCCCTAGCCCCCCATGTGTGGAGGAGCAGTCAGGGACACCCATGCCCCCCCCTGGTTGAGGGTAACGTGGCTGACACCATCCATACTCAGCCCTTGTTGGACCAGCCCACTGTGGAACCAGACCTGGCACAGGGTGACTCCATGGCTGACTTCCAGGTCAGCAGGTCTCGGCCACGTGCGCCGGTGCACGTTGGTGTCATCAGGCCACGTGGATCAGGGGCAGCTAGGTCATCTGCTGCCCCGCATAGGCAGGCTGGGGAGGCTGCAGGGGCAGCTGCGGCTCCATCCACCCCACCTCTCACACACCCAGCCAGGACAGTGTCGGTCCAAGTCCATCATGCTGACATTCCACCTGACACCATCACACTTGAGCTAATGCCTGCACCAATTCCCATGCTGAGGGTGCAATCCCACACTCCTAGTACAGAGTCCACCGGGGCTCCTGTCCCTAGTGTCCAGAGCGGCGTAGGACACTCAGGATCCCCACCACCTTCCAAGCGGAAGAGGAAGAGTGCTCGTCCAGTAGAGGCTGATGCCCCAGACACGGCTACACAGTCCGGCCCGTCAAGGAAGCCCAGCTTCAATGAGGCCGAACTGAATGGACTTGTAGAGTATGTGGCCGCACATGACCGCGAAATGGTGATTGTTGCAGGATCCAAGACCACACCTGCACGACGTCAGGCACTGGCAGACCATCGCAGACATCATACGTGCCCTTGGAATCGTGAGGTGCACAGCTACTGAATGCTACAAGCGCTGGGATGACCTGAAGCGTAGGGCAAAGAATAAGCTGGCCTCAAGTCATGCCGCAACTCTATTGACTGGAGGTGGGTCTCCAGCAGAGGACATAGAATTCACTCCACTTGAGCAGGTTGCTGGGACCTACATCACGGAGGAACAGATCCAAGGCGTGGGAGAACTGGCAGATTACGAGGCATTGTCCGGTGAGTGCACATGCATGTGTGTGTCATCCATGTGCATGGTGTGTGTGCGAGGGCTTCTGTTTGGGTGCCAGGTGAGGGTGTGTGTGCCTGAGTGGTTTGGGTCACCCCTGTGCCTCATCCAATACATTCTGCGCACCAGCATTTGGGTATAGCAGTATCCCTTCTGCCTACATTAGACATCCAGCCCAACACCACGCCAGTTGCCCTTGAAGTGTCATCTTGCCACAACATTCTTGCTTATTTTCCTCTGTTTATTCAGGCAGATTGTTTGAATACCACCACTTTTACTTGGCATTTCTCAGTCCTATTGTCACATCTCTGACATGGCTATGGTACAGTGGACTGGCTTTGTTTCCTGGACATGATTTGTTTAGACATGTCCCTGTGCTATAGGACCATTTTGGACTGGCAGCTCCTGGTTAAACATTTGAACCATTTCAATGAAAAAATCAATTTCATGAGCAAACTGGACTGAATGAACAATTGGTGCCCTCCTCTCCCTCTTCACTTTATGGCTAGGGTACATGCCATCTGTGTGATGGCATGTGTATTTGACCTGCCAATCACTCGCCAATGTGTGATGCCACTGCTAGGCAGCATGCAGCAAATGTGTTCATCTTCCATCTTGGTGTCATCAATGTGTGCTTTCTGCCTACCCTTTACACGCAGTGACGGTGCATGCATGGGAGGGTTTTAGTCATGTGGGACATGTGTCAATCAAGTACTGTTTCTGTAGCCTCTCAGCCCTAATTGTGTGCCATAGTGCTAATGCCTGTTTCCATTTGTTTTCTTTTATGTCTTTGCAGGGGATGACGCACTTGATACTGCTGGGGTTGTGGAGATGGTGCAGACCCAGGAGGGGTAAGAGGCCCAACCGACCACCAGTGAGGGACGTGGTGTGGTGGTGGGTGAGAACCCACAACTGCTGCAGGTCATGCTCTCAAGGGGTGTCTCTGGCTGCACCTCCCCCGAGCTGGATTCAGGTGTCGATTCGGATGATGAGACCTATGTGCCGCCGCAGGTGAGTGTTCCTGGGAGGGATTCTGTTCTGTCCGACCCACCTGCACCAGGCAGGGTTAGAACCCTCAATGGGGATGTCAGTGTTGGCAGGTACGCCTTTGGTGGTTACGGATGCAGGGTCACACTCCTCAACATCTGTTCCTGGGCCAGCAGATCAGAGGGGGAATGCAGTCCTGCAGCCTCAGGCAGTGCCGGCACAGCAAGGCACAGTTCGCCTTGCCCCAGACTGGTGTGGTGCCCGCCGACGTGGTGGCCGTACGCCACCTGGCAATACCGCATGGGAGCAATCCATATACGGTATGGCAACCCAACAGGCAGCATCATCAGAGATGATGGCTCAGGCCATGGATAGGGTGGCCACTTCCATTGTCCCCCCCAAAAGGCTGATGGAGTGACTACAGCAGGCAACAGACTCCATCTGCCAGTCACACAGGGAGGACATGTTGGCGTCCGACAGGGACAGGCAGGCGGCACTGGCGACTCTGCGGGAAGCCATTTCCATAGAGTCCCAGGGCCACAGGGAAGCCCTGAGGGTGGAACTCCTTCACCTCAGGACGACTCTTGTTGAGCTTGAGGCTTCAACAAACAGAAGGACAGAACAGCATCTGGAGCGTCTCACACGTACGCTCTCAGCTGAGATGCAGGCAACTAGGGCGGAGGTCCAGGCATCCCGTGAGTTGTTGCATGGGGACCTACGTACAATTATCCTCCAGAACGAAACCTACCACACCTGCATGCTTGCTGCCATGGAGGAACAGACTAGGGCTTTGCGTGGGCTGCCTCCCATAGTGCCACTACCTCCTGATGCAGCTACAGAGGGTGAAGAGAGCGACAGCAGTGATTCTCCCACAATAGGGTAGCCATGTAGGCCATGAGCCCATGGAGGTGTTTTTTTTCGCAAGATCCACACAGGTGGGTTTTGG
This sequence comes from Ambystoma mexicanum, assembly GCF_040938575.1. Classification (NCBI taxonomy): domain Eukaryota; kingdom Metazoa; phylum Chordata; class Amphibia; order Caudata; family Ambystomatidae; genus Ambystoma; species Ambystoma mexicanum. The sequence goes on along the minus strand of NC_090937.1, from coordinate 67,382,812 downwards.
TGTGCACCCTGTCCTCAGACCTCCTGGGTGGCCTCCCCCACCCCCCGGGCCCATTTATGGCCATTTTAGATTATTATTTTTTTTTGGACAGTGTGTTGCCTTGTGTGGCTCCCGTGGGCATACGCTGTATTGTGGCTGGGCACATGCAGGCTTGTCATGGATTTGGCTCAGATGCTTGGGTTTGTGTGACACACACTCCTCCTGCTTCCTGTTTCCATGGGCTTGCAAAGGGTGTGCCCAAGTGACATTGAAGTACATGGTGACGTTGGACTCCCATTCGATGTGTGGGCAGTCTGTAGTCAATAATGTGTATACATTCATAGTGCATGCATATTGTTGTTGTATTGTACGCTGCATGGTGTATTGATATGTGCCTCTGCATCCATCTCATCCTCCTAATTTGCAGGTCCATTTCTCATGTCTTCACAAGGCGGTCCACCTTGGAACTGGAGTCCATGTTGTAAGCAGTGTACCTACACTCTTGCGTGGCGCTAACACTGTATACTTGGAAGTGTTCGAAGTGCTGGCATCATCAGGTAGTGAGGCTAGCACATTTTTAAGTCTGTAATGTCATGTTTAAGGTAGGTTGGAGGTTGTGTAGGTGATTGGTATTCTTGGTAAGTATTTGGTAATGTGTGTTGTAGGTCCTGCATTACTGTGAGCATTTCATGTGTGGCCATGTTTCCATTAGGGACACTGTAGCTGGTGACACTTGGGGCATGTTGTGGGGATTCATTTTTTTGCTCTCACATTGCATGACATGCCATGGTGTGTTGTGTGGCCGTGCTGGGGAGGGGTTGGGTGACATGGCACTGTTCTCATGTAGTATTTTGCAAGTGGGTATTCATTTCTGCAGCATGGAAGTGTGTCTTTTGATGACACTGCATTGGTGGTGTTTGTGTAGGTAGGGATGCATACACTGTGACACTTCCACATGAACAATCTCAGGCTGCTATGTTTCTGACAGTTGACTGTCCCTTTGTTCGTCATAATTGTCAGGTCGAGTCATCATTGCTTATCAGATCGTATGTGCCAGGGCTGTGTGCACTCCACCGGGGTGTGATTTCTATGTGAAGTAATTAGCCACCAGCTGCGTACGGGCTGCCTCACCCGTGCCCTTTCCCCTCCCATGCGCAGCGGGTGTGCATGTGGTTGGGGATGTGGGGGCACCACCATGTCCACAGCCAGGCCCGGCGTGTTGCAACATTGTGCAGGACACATGCTGCCACTATGATCCTGCACACTACTGGGGGCGCATATAACAGCTGCCCGCCAGAACGGTCAAGGGGGCGAAAGCGTGACTTGAGCACTCCGAATGTGCGCTCCACTATGCCCCGGATTGCAATATGGGCTGTGTTGTATCTTACCTCGGGAGGCGTGATGGGGTTCCGAATTGGCGTCATCATGTGGGTGCTCAGAGGGTAGGCACTGTCCCCTGGTGAGGAGGTGATGGGTATCATTAGTGGGGTAGTGACATAACTCTGCATCTGACATGCATGCATGTGCAGTGGCATTCATACTCACCAAGCAGCCATGTATCGCCATGCCGCCCAGCTTCTAGGTCCCGGCTTAGGGTAGACATTCGGTAAATGAAGCTGTCGTGGGTGGACCCTGGATAGTTGGCATATACTGAGGTGATGATTCCCTTGGCATTACATGCTACCTGCACGTTGATGGAATGCCAGTGCTTGCGGTTCCTATAGATGTGCTCAGATGCCCTGGGGGGATGTAGTGCCACATGGGAGCAGTCAATGGCACCTAGCACTTTGGGGAATTGTGCCACACCGTAGAAATTGAGGGAGGCAGCCTGCCTTTCTGCAGGTGTCCTGGGCAGGTATATGTGCCTACGGACTGATGGGCGTGCAGTGATGATGTTCAAGACCTGGTGTAGGCAGAGTGACTGCGTGGCCTGTGACACCCCACCCACTATGGCACTTGTCCGCTGAAATGATCCTGTGGCCAAGAAGTGCAGTACATTGAGGACCTTCTCCAGGGGGCTGAGTGTTTGGGAGCACAGGGTGGGTGATGTGAGGTCATCCTCCCACTCACTAACCAGGTCCAGTATTATGTGTGGTGGAAACCTGTACCTCCCATACACCTGGTCATCAGGCATCCCAAAAAGGCTGGTTCTGGGAGTGAAAATTCGGGCCCTCACTATCCTCCTCCTCCTCCTTTGGTAACCCACGGCCACTGCTGCTAGGAACGGTATATTCATCCTGGCGTCTGAGCTTGTTTGTTGTTTGCGCGCACTTTTATGCTGCGCGGGTCGATGTACGCCTGCTTCATGCTGGCGTACGTGTTTCAGGATTGGACCATTTATTTTTCGCCGCGTTGTAGGCGAACGTGTGAATCTTCCCGCCCACCCCAGGAATACACGTAACACGCTCTCACAGGCCCAGTCGCGTGTGGAACTTCCCGCGAACTCCATAATACACGTAGCCTGCAGGTATCGCGTGTGGAAGTTCACGTGGACCCATAATACACGTACCCTGATGGTATCGCATGGGAGACTACCCACGCACCCCAGGAATACACGTACCCAGGCAAATCGCACGGCTGGGGGGTGGGGGTGCAGGGCGACATGAGTGGGGGCCTGGTGGAGGGTGCCCCTGGATGCTGGGGGGTGGGGGCGGAGGGAGACATGAGTTGGCCATGAGTGGGGGCCTGGTGGAGGGTGCCCCTGGATGCTGGGGGGTGGGGGTTGTGGGAGACGTGGGCGGGGGCCTGCTGGAGGCTGCCCCTGGATGCTGGGGTGGGGGTGATGGGAGACAGGAGTTGGACATGAGTGTGGACCTGGTGGAGGGTGCTCCTGGATGCTGGGGGGTGGGGTTGGTGGGAGACATGAGTGGGGGCCTGGTGGAGGGTGCCCCAGCACTGCCTGGGGGGTGGGGGTGGTGGGAGACATGTGTGGGGGCCTGGTGGAGGGTGCCCCTGGATGCTTGGGGGTGGGGGTGCTGGGAGACATGAGTTGGACATGAGTGGGGGCCTGGTGGAGGGTGCCCCTGGATGCTGGGGGGTGGGGGTGGCGGGAGACATGAGTGGGGGCCTGGTGGAGGGTGCCCCTGCACTGCTGGGGGGTGGGGGTGCAGGGAGACATGAGTTGGACATGAGTGGGGGCCTGGTGGAGGGTGCCCCTGGATGCTGGGGGTGGGGGTGGTGGGAGACATGAGTGGGGGCCTGGTGGAGGCTGCCCCTGGATGCTGGGGGGTGGGGGTGCAGGGGAAATGAGTGGGGGCCTGGTGGAGGCTGCCCCTGCACTGCTGGGGGGTGGGGGTGGTGGGAGACATGAGTGGGGGCCTGGTGGAGGCTGCCCCTGCACTGCTGGGGGGTGGGGGTGATGGGAGACATGAGTGGGGGCCTGGTGGAGGCTGCCCCTGCACTGCTGGGGGGTGGGGGTGCAGGGAGACATAAGTTGGACATGAGTGGGGGCCTGGTGGAGGGTGCCCCTGGATGCTGGGGGGTGGGGGTGGTGGAGGACATGAGTGGGGGCCTGGTGGAGGCTGCCCCTGGATGCTGGGGGGTGGGGGTGGTGGGAGACATGTGTGGGGGCCTGGTGGAGGGTGCCCCTGGATGCTGGGGGGTGGGGGTGGTGGGAGACATGAGTGGGGGCCTGGTGGAGGCTGCCCCTGCACTGCTGGGGGTGGGGGTGCAGGGAGACATGAGTTGGACATGAGTGGGGGCCTGGTGGAGGGTGTCCCTGAATGCTGGGGGGTGGGGGTGGTGGGAGACATGAGTGGGGGCCTGGTGGAGGCTGCCCCTGGATGCTGGGGGGTGGGGGTGATGGGAGACATGAGTTGGACATGAGTGGGGGCCTGGTGGAGGGTGCCCTTGGATGCTGGGGCGTGGGGGTGGTGGGAGACATGAGTGGGGGCCTGGTGGAGGCTGCCCCTGGATGCTGTGGGGTGGGGGTGCAGGGGGACATGTGTGGGGGCCTGGTGGAGGCTGCCTCTGGATGCTGGGGGGTGAGGGTGCAGGGGGACATGAGTGGGGGCCTGGTGGAGGCTGCCCCTACACTGCTGGGGGGTGGGGGTGGTGGGAGACATGAGTGGGGGCCTGGTGGAGGCTGCCCCTGCTCTGCTGGGGGGTGGGGGTGATGGGAGACATGTGTGGGGGCCTGGTGGAGGGTGCCCCTGGATGCTGGGGGGTGGGGGTGGTGGGAGACATGAGTGGGGACCTGGTGGAGGCTGCCTCTGGATGCTGGGGGTGGAGGTGGTGGGAGACATGTGTGGGGACCTGGTGGAGGATGCCCCTGGATGCTGGGGGGGTGGGGGTGGTGGGAGACATGAGTTGGGGCCTGGTGGAGGCTGCCCCTGCACTGCTGGGGGGTGGGGGTGGTGGGAGACATGTGTGGGGGCCTGGTGGAGGGTGCCCCAGCACTGCTGGGGGGTGGGGTGGTGGGAGACATGTGTGGGGGCCTGGTGGAGGCTGCCCCTGCACTGCTGGGGGGTGGGGGTAGTGGGAGACATGTGTGGGGGCCTGGTGGAGGCTGCCCCTGCACTGCTGGGGGTGGAGGTGATGGGAGACATCAGTGGGGGCCTGGTGGAGGCTGCCCCAGCACTGCTGGGGGGTGGGGGTGGTGGGAGACATGTGTGGGGGCCTGGTGGAGGATGCCCTGCATTGCTGGGGGGTGGGGGTGGTGGGAGACATGAGTTGGAGCACTGCTGGGGGTGGGGGTGGTGGGAGACATGAGTGGGGGCCTGGTGGAGGCTGCCCCTGCACTGTTGGGGGGTGGGGGTGGTGGGAGACAGGTGTGGGGGCCTGGTGGAGGTGGCCTGCACTGCTGGGAGGTGGAGGTGGTGGTAGACATGTGTGGGGGCCTGGTGGAGGGTGCCCCTGGATGCTGGGGGGTGGGGGTGCTGGGAGACAAGTGTTGGTGATCAGTAGTGCAAGGTGACATGTGGGTTGGCTGGCGGGCATGGCTATGGTGGATGGGTTGCCTGTGGGACATGAGCAGGGGTGCAGGGTAGTCCCCTGTGGTGTGGGCTGCTTGCAGGGGCCGTGGAGGGTGTAGAGGGAACACCTGGGAGGACCCACACGGCCAAATCAAGTGTAGCATTCCCCGGCACCACCGAAATACACGTACCCTGCTGAAATCGCGTGTGAATCTTCCCGCGCACCTCGGAATACACGTACCCAGGCCAATCGCGTGTGGAACTTCCCGCGCACCCGAAGCACACGTACCCAGGCCAATCGCGTGTGGAACTTCCCGCCCATCCCGAAGTACACGTACCCAGGCCAATCGCGTGTGGAACTTCCCATGCACCCCGAAACACACATACCCAGGATAATCGCGTGTGTAACTTCCTGCGCACCCAAAGTACACGTACCCAGGCCAATCGCGTGTGGAACTTCCCGCGCATCCAGAAGTACACGTACCCAGGCCAATCGCGTGTGGAACTTCTTGCGCACCCCGAAACACACGTTCCCAGGCTAATCGCGTGTGGAACTTCCCGCGCACCCTGTAGTACACGTACCCAGGCTAATCGCGTGTGGAACTTCCCACGCACCCAGGAACACAGGAACACACGCACACGCTATTTTTCCCACAGCGGGTGTCCGTGTTTGTCGGTACCCCTTTGCACCTCATTTGTCCTAGAGGGCCACTGTATGGACCATTCATCATGGCTGTATATGGGTGCTTTTTGTTAGCGCACATTTTGGCAAACATTTATTTCAGGCGCAGGGACGCTACCGCCTGCTATCTTGTGGCTTACTTGTTTGGCCCTGTGCGCGTCTTTGACCGTGCGCTGGTTTGCCCTATTCGATTCCATGAATACGGGTTGTAGGCGAGCGTGTGGGCGTTCCACGCACTTGCCTCCTGTACTTCCCCCGTGACGCCCATATTTTCATGCGTTGTTCCCCATTCCGAGTGTTACGCCCCATGTTCCGCCTACTTTTGTGATGTGCGCCGCGCTATGTGCGATTTCGCAGTGGCCGTGGCGCACGCTGTTGGATGACCTGTGCGCCGGCGTGCGCGGCGCACTTTTCAGCGCACATCCAATGTTTTTCTCGCGCACGGACTTCCATGAATCGATGTGCGCTGGTTTCCCTGCGATTTTCGCACTTGCACTGCGAATCGCACGTTTTGGCACCTCTGCGCGGGAATTTTCGGCGCACATTAATTCCATGAATCGACCCCTTTGTCATTAGGGTTAGAATGTTCCCAAAATATCCTTTGTTTTGTGACATAACTCGTGGTGATCTTACTAAGAGACCAATAAACCATTAGGGGTACACCATGACTATTTAGATAACAAGCTTACCCTGTTCCTCACTAGATGTCTATAGGAAGGGATTTTAGATTAGCGTGTGCAGTTGGCAGAGTTGGTCTGCGTATGGTGTCTTTGGTGCAGAAGAAAGTGTTCCCTGGAAACAGTCAAGTTACTCAATGCTGAGCCATGATCAGAATCCCATGTTAACTATTAGCAAATAAGGTGCTAAAAACAATCTACAATGGCGCTGTAACATAAACATCGCATCATTTACGTGTAAGTGGCTTGCTCTGGTAAATGCCACAGCATTTTATGGTTGCTTAAATGGAGGGACACAGAAGATTGTGCATGCACAAGACCATTAACCCCTTAACCGCTGAGCTGTGATCAAGACTTTAATCAAAGAGATAATAATAACACGTTATTGCATCACTTAGAAGGTGGATGAGTCTGGGATGAAAGGATATATACAAACACATATTTTGTTGTTTTTGTTGTTGTTGTTCTTCTTCTTCTTCTTCTTCTTCTTCTTCTTCTTCTTCTTCTTCTTCTTCTTCTTCTTCTTCTTCTTGTTCTTCTTCTTCTTCTTCGTCTTCTTATTATTATTATTTAATACAAACATTATTATTTTCCAGAGAGACACACACATATATCATATCCATGTTAGCTTAAAGAAAATGTTGTGTGCAACAAAACCACCAATCAAGTATTTGATCCACTGTCTGCATACCTATTTTTCATAACTTGAGGGATAAACATTGTTAATTTGAGAAAGATGCTCTGGTCCCTCCGGATATGTAAATAATGTACATCAGTGTAATGGGAAAAGCAATTGCCCACTGGCTAAGACAGTTACAAAAACTGACAAAATTGTACCCTGTTTTATATGATACGCCATAATGAAATATTACAGATAGTTGAGCGAGTTGTTCCCTCCAGGCCACATTATGGGCTAAGGTAAAATGGTCCAGTCACTGTTCTTTGATCAGCACCCTTTGCATTGCTGTGGTATCAGCAGGGGCGTTAGGGGCATAGCATAGGACGAGGTCTTTGAAGGGCTCACTGCCAGTTTTATCAACTGTGTATATAAAGGTGGCCTTTAGAAATATCCTCAGATACCGTGCAATGCTATGTACATGTGCATGTCAGTCCACATGGTCCACATCATGCTACATTTACACATGACCCTTATGCAGACTTAGGGGCGCAGGAGCAAGTTGAATACCAGGTCACAGCACAGGAACATAATCTCACTCCACCAAATCCTGGACCAGAATATCACAGATGTTAAAGTTGCATATCATTTGTCCTATTTACTCTTAGTTCTTTGTGGTCCACTGCATTAGCACTGCTAACACGCAACAACTATTACATAGATGTATTTTCAATCCTCTCAATACTCGAGTTACCATGAATCTTTCGTAATTCGGCCCCAAAAAGGACTTTGGCCACTGCTCTGACCTTGTGCAGTTGTACTGCTGACTTCACCAAGCAGTTAACCAGCCTGCAAAAGACTGCCATTATTGCTACTGTAGATTGGCCCTTCATAACATGTTTTTGTTGGACGTGTGTGGATAATTGTATTTATTTATTTATTTATGTATTTATTTATTTAGAGTTGTGAAGCGCACTGCAGGCCACGTGCCTCGAGGTGCTAAGATGAGCTTAAGAAGGCTTGATTATGGGTTACATGAGTGCCGCCCACGGAGGGTTCTTGAACATAGTAAAGGTTTCTACAACGTAGGAGTGACATGCTACATGGTTACAGGCGCAGCAGTGGTCAAATCAGGTTAGCACAATATATTCAAACAAAGAGTCTGGTTTTCATTGCTTTACGGAAGGCTGTGTGGGAGTCAATGCTCCTGATGTGTGGGGGTAGGGAGTTCTAGTTGTACGCACCCTGAGTGGGGAAGCTACTCCCACCGGAACGAGTTTTGGGGGTTTTGGGGACAGTGATCAGGTTAGTGTATGGCGTTCTAGCAGGCCTGGAGGAGAGAGGTTTGGTGTTCCTCTGGGCCAGGTAGGGAGGGGCGAGATTCCCCTCCACCATGCTTGCATGAAAGTGATATCAGAATGGAGTGCTGCTAAAGCGCCTTCTGGGTCAGATAGCTCATGTGTGCCCTTAAGGAAGTTTGTGAATGATTTCCTGAGTGATTTCCTGCGCTCAGGATAGCTCGGGGCCAACGTGCTCGCCTTGTACGCAAGACGACACGGAGCACCGCAGGTTCTGATCCCCGGGTCCCTGCTTAGAAGCCTCTGCTTTGTAAATAACCTATAATATCATTCGATTTCCAGGATATCTCCCTTTTTACTGAATTCAGATGTGTTGGGTGGGGACATTGATAGAGCTTTTCACTACTGTCATGCCTGATGGACATATCTCTGGACCGGGAACAACCTCTCCATACAAAATGAGTTACGCCCATAGAACCGCTATACCGTTCTATTCGAAATGGAGGTTGTTCGATGCATTGCCAGGAAAACGATGTCTGCATTTTTCACGTCGTTAAATTCACGTGACTTAGTTCCGTCACGTGTGTCACGGCAGTACGTACATAAGCAGCATGGAAACGTCGATCACTGCTTCTGATTAATTCATGTTTGGCGTTTTGTAGCTGAACTCTGGACCTGCATCCTCGCATTCCCTTCAGCAACTTCTTTGGCCTTTTGTAGCGTGTTTTCCTCCACATGCTAATTCCTGGAGCCGTGTATCCTGCTCGCGTGCCAAATCTCCATGCGGACGCTGTCTCCAAGCGCGGCTGTCCTGAGCTGCGTGTATCCTGTTCGCGTGCCACATCTCCACGCGGACGCTGTCTACAAGCACGGCTGTCCTGGGCTGCGTGTATCCTGTTTGCGTGCCAAATCTCCACGCGGACGCTGTCTTCAAGCGCAGCTGTCCTGGGCTGCGTGTATCCTGTTCGCGTGCCAAATCTCCACGCGGACGCTGTCTTCAAGTGTGGCTGTCCTGGGCTGCGCGTATCTTGTTTGCGTGCCAAATCTCCACACACGGACGCTGTCTTCAAGCGCAGCTGTCCTGGGCTGCGTGTATCCTGTTCGCGTGCCAAATCTCCACAAGCGGGCGCTGTCTTCAAGCGCGGCTGTCCTGGGCTGCGTGTATCCTGTTCGCGTGCCAAATCTCCACAAGCGGGCGCTGTCTTCAAGCGCGGCTGTCCTGGGCTGCATGTATCCTGATCGCGTGCCAAATCTCCATGCGGAAACGCTGTCTCCAAGCACGGCTGTCCTGGCTGCGTGTACGCTGTCGCGTGCAATCCTGCATGTGGTTTTCTGAACTACTTTGAACCTTTGGTACCTGTGATAGTTAACAGGTGAACTTCTATTTTTTGTTCTTCGTGGGAAAGGAAGTATTTCATGAACTATTGGAAGGTGATTGTGCACAGTACTTTGGACGCTATCCTGTGGTGCACCAACCCGGTATCTAGCGTGAGCCTCGTGCCTTTCGGGATAAGTCTCCCTTACTAATCTTCCCCTCCTTTGTCGTTGGTTCAACTCCTGGTTTTCTTCAAGAGCCTGTTTCATCAGTCAGAGAGTTGTATCATTTGGAAGATCTAATTTGACTTACCTGCAATCAAGTTGTTGACAAAGGATCCGGAAGAGCCGTACCAATTGTATCCTTTTTTGGTTACTGTATCCTTTTCAATTGATACATTGGTGATTTATGACAGAATCAGAAGCCGGGTACGGATCCTTTAACTGTTTTGACTCAGTTAATCACTGACTTGAGAAATTAAATGATTACGGCACAGGACATGCTACGGCATCGAATGGATGTTATGCAAGATGCCATGCATGCCACTCCTCAGGGAGCACAGGTTCCAGTAGCCACTGCATCTGGATCTGGGACTACGGCACCATCACTGTCACAGGATACTCTTAAAGTGGTTATGCCAACACAGTTTCCCTTGGCTTCCCGGGAAAGGTTCACAGGTGATCCTAAAACCTATAGAACTTTTGTTAATCAGTGCCAACTCCATTTCCTTTGCCGGCCTAATTCGTTTCCCGACCTAACTACTAAAGCAGCATTTGTGCTTTCCCATTTGGGGGGTACAGCTGCTGCTTGGGCTAATCCTTTATTGGAATCAAATAGCCCCTTGTTGTACGATTGCGATCATCTTCTGGCTGCCATGAGTAAAGTCTTTGATATGCGCTACACTACTCAAGCCACAGATCTGGAGTTGCTGAATCTACAACAAGGCAGTCAACCTCTGTTGGCTTACATTGCCCGATTCAACCAATTAACAGCCGAAACCCAATGGCCTGAAGACACGAAGACGGCTGTTTTCTACAAGGGTCTTTCAGAAGAACTCAACGATGCCTTGTCCACGGTCCCAGTGGTTCCTACAGGTTTCTCAGAATTTCTAGATTTGATTCTACAAATTGATGCCCGAAGAAATGCTCGCAAAGGAGAGAGAAAACCTTTCCTCCATGCACCGGTTCGTTCTGAGACACCGGCAGCTTCTTCTAATGATCCTGAGCCAATGCAAATTGGTGCAGTGAGAGGCCAGTTGTCTAGAGCAGAAAGAGAGAACCGAAGAAAAAACAATTTACGTATGTATTGCGGTTCATCTGAGCATTTACTGGTGGCATGTCCTAAAAAAACAGTTAAGCCTTCGGGAAACGCCAAAACTCGACAGTAGCAGGAGTCCCTGTGTCGAGTGTTACATCGGACTCCATTACATTTCTAGCGCACGCACCTATAGCTGTTGAGATGACTTTACGTTTTGATGATCAAGAATTGGTTTGCAAGGCTATGGTTGATTCTGGAGCCACTAATAATTACATCAATATCACATATGCCAAGAATTGTTCAATACCCCTTGTAAACAAGAACAAACCTGAAACTGTTAATACTGTGGATGGATCGGTCTTGATTTCTGGTATGGTAACTCAGGAGACTGTACCTATTCAGATGACTTTATTAAATGGTCATTCGGAGGAAATAGTCTTCGATGTCATTGCGGCTCCTCAGTACAAAATATTACTTGGATTTGCTTGGTTGACTCTTCATAATCCCGCCATTGACTGGGTTACGGGGTTGATCCAATATCCTTCCATTTTCTGCAATGAACATTGCTTTACCAGCCAGGAGGTGTCAAATAAATCAAATATTTTGGCCTCTATGGAGGGAATTTCCGCTATTAGTGTGGTACATCAGAGTGGTACACATATACCAAGTGAATATACAGATTTTGCTGATGTGTTTGACAAAGGCCAGGCAGAATAGCTGCCCCCACATAGGCAGTATGATTGTCCAATTGAACTAATTCCTGGAGCTAAAATCCCTACTGGTCGTGTCTATTCTTTAACTCCCAAAGAAGATGTTGTCTTGAAAGAATACATCGATAAAGCTCTTGATATGGGATTTATACGGCCATCTCAATCGCCTGCTGCGTCTCCTTTATTCTTTGTTCCGAAGAAAGAAGGACATCTAAGGCCTTGCATTGATTACAGGGCTCTTAACGACATCACCATAAAGAATCAGTACCCTTTACCACTGATAAATGTTCTGTTAGATCAATTAGGAACTTCCAAGTACTTCTCTAAATTGGACTTGCGCGGTGCTTACAATCTGGTTCGCATTCGTGAAGGAGATGAATGGAAGACCGCTTTTAAGACGCGGTACGGCCTTTATGAATATTTAGTGATACCTTTTGGTCTTTGTAACGATCCCGCCACATTTCAGTTCTTCATGAACGATATCTTCAGAGATATGATGGACCAATTCGTGGTGATTTACTTGGATGACATTTTGATATATTCATCGTCTTTTCCAGAACATGTTAAACACGTGTTAGCTGTCTTACAAAGACTGAGAGAGCACAAGCTTTTTGTTAAAGCCGACAAATGTGTCTTTCATACAAAAGAAGTGGAAATTCTGGGTTACGACATTACCAATCAAGGTGTTCGAATGAGTCGTTCCAAAGTGAAGGCCATACTGAACTGGCCCCTTCCACACAATGTCAAGTCATTACATTCATTCCTAGGTTTTGTGAATTTGTATTGCAGATTTATTTGTTCTTTCTCCAAAACAGTGGCCCCATTGACAGCTTTAACTAGTTCCAAAGTTCCATTCTGTTGGAACCAGAATGCCCAAGCATCTTTTGAGATGTTAAAGGAAGCATTTACCACTGCACCTGTACTTCAACATCCTGATCCGGATTGTCAGTTTATCGTCGAAGCAGATGCTTCCAGTGTCGCTACAGGAGCTGTACTTTCGCAAGTTTGTGCAGAAACCAAGGAGGAGCATCCAGTTGCTTTCTTCTCACGTAAGCTTACCTCATACGAACAGAACTATACTGTCACTGAACGGGAATTACTTGCTATCAAGAATGCTTTCTGAGAATGGTGACATCATCTTCTTGGGGCCAAACATCAGGTGCTGGTGTACTCGGATCATAGAAATCTTCAGGCATTCAAAACTATGAAATGTCTTACAGCTAGACAGGCCAGATGGCATGTCTTTTTTGCTCAATACAATTTCCAGATTACTTATCGCCCTGCCAGACAACATGTCAAGTCGGATGCTTTGTCTCGCATCGGTGAAGAGGTGAAGGAAGAACCATCGGTGCAAAATAAGTTGTTGGCAGATCACGTGATATGTAGTTGTTCTGCACAACCTTCCCTAAAAAACAAGTTACAGGAGTGGGTGAAACTAAATCCACAATTGATTCAGGGATTGAATCTTGATATATACAATGGTTTGCCTTTCAAACAGGGAGTACTCTATCTACCAACTGGTACCACTCAGAACAAGGCCCTCAGTTGGGGTCATGATTTCTTGATTGCAGCCCATCCTGGACAGAAGAAGACCCTAGAGTTGCTTAAAAGATGGTGTTGGTGGCCGTCCATAACACAAGATGTTATAAATTATGTTTCAACATGTTCTGTATGCATTCAATGCAAGAACACTCCTGGCAAACCAGTAGGTTTACTCCAGTCCCTACCTGTTCCTCAAAAACCATGGGACATGATATCAATGGATTTTGTGGTAGAACTTCCAAGAAATAATGGCTACGATACCATATGGGTTGTGGTGGACTACTTTACAAAATTGGTGCTTTTTATCCCCTGTATTGGTTTACCAACAGCTGCTGGTCTGGCTGATTTATTCATCTGACATATATTCCAGTTTTCTGGCCTACCTTCAGTGAAAATCACTGACAGGGGCTCACAATTTGCGTCACGTTTTTGGAGAGCACTAAATTCGGCATTACTAATTGATGACAGGTTGTCTAGTGCTTATCACCCTCAAACGGATGGACAGACTGAGAGAGTCAATAGCACTATGGAACAATATCTGCGATGTTTGTGCCTGCAGTTTCAGTCAGATTGGCTCAATGTCCTGCCAGCAGCAGAGTTTGCCTATAATAATTCCTACCATAGTGCCATAGGTACTTTGTCTTTCTATGCTCTGTATGGGCAACACCTCTGATCCATTCCTTTGGATTCCAGTTTGTCTTTGGATACTCCTGCAGCAGGACGTAATATTCCAGATCTAAAGAGTCTACAGACGAAAGTTAAGCAGCAATTGGAGCAAGCTAAAAAACGAGATAAGACCTATGCTGATGCTCATAGAATCCCTGCACCTGTCTACAAAGCAGATATGAAGGTATGGCTGTTCACTAAAAACTTGAGGCTACCCGGTAAAAAGAAATTGTTGCCTAAATACATCGGGCCATATGAAGTGCTCCACGTTATAAATCCGGCTGCTGTCCGTCTGGCATTGCCACGACGGTGGCAAGTGCACCCTGTATTCCACGTGTCACTCATCAAACCGTGCTCTGATGCTACTAGATTGCCTATACGGCCTGTTTCTATTTCTGTGAAAGGTTCAGATGAATATGAGGTACAGGACATACTGGACATGAGGCTACGGTCTGGGAAGCCGTATTATCTGGTGGATTGGAAAGGCTATGGTCCCGAGGATAGATCCTGGGAACCTCTGTCTAACATTCATGCTCCTGCTTTATTAAGGTGATTCCACTCGAAAAAGGGAGAGGTTGCTCCTTTGGGGGGTGGCACTGTCATGCCTGCTGGACATATCTCTGGACCGGAATAACCTCTCCATACAAAATGAGTTACGTCCATAGGACCGCTAGACCGTTCTATTCGAAATGGAGGTTGTTCGATGCATTGCCAGGAAAACGACATCTGTATTTTTCATGTCGTTAAATTCACGTGACTTAGTTCTGTCACGTGTGTCACGGCAGTACGTACATAAGCAGCGTGGAAACATCGATCGCTGCTTCTGACTAATTCATGTTTGGTGTTTTGTAGCTGAACTCTGGACCTGCGTTCTCACATTCCTTTCAGCAATTTCTTTGGCCTTTTGTAGCGTGTTTTCCTCCACACGCTAATTCCTGGAGCCGTGTATCCTGTTCGCGTGCCAAATCTCCACGCGGACGCTGTCTCCAAGCGCGGCTGTCCTGCGCTGCGTGTATCCTGTTCACGTGCCAAATCTCCAAGCGGACACTGTCTCCAAACACGGCTGTCCTGGGCTGCGTGTATCCTGTTTGCGTGCCAAATCTCCACGCGGACGCTGTCTACAAGCGCGGCTGTCCTGGGCTGCGTGTATCCTGTTCACGTGCCAAATCTCCACGCGGACGCTGTCTTCAAGCGAGGCTGTCCTGGGCTGCGTGTATCCTGTTCGCGTGCCAAATCTCCACGCGGACGATGTCTTCAAGCGCGGCTGTCCTGGGCTGCGTGTATCCTGTTTGCGTGCTAAATCTCCACGCGGACGCTGTCTTCAAGCGCGGCTGTCCTGGGCTGCGTGTATCCTGTTTGCGTGCCAAATCTCCACGCGGACGCTGTCTTCAAGCGCGGCTGTCCTGGGCTGAGTGTATCCTGTTCGCGTGCCAGATCTCCACACGCGGACACTGTCTTCAAGCGCGACTGTCCTGGGCTGCGTGTATCCTGTTTGCATGCCAAATCTCCACACGCGGACGCTGTCTTCAAGCGCGGCTGTCCTGGGCTGCGTGTATCCTGTTCGTGTGCCAAATCTCCATGCGGAAACGCTGTCTCCAAGCGCGGCTGTCCTGGCTGCGTGTACGCTGTTGCGTGCAATCCTGCACGTGGTTTTCTGAACTACTTTGAACCTTTGGTACCTGTGATACTTAACAGGTGAACTTCTATTTTTTGTTCTTCGTGGGAAAGGAAGTATTTCATGAACTATTGGAAGGTGATTGTGCACAGTACTTTGGACGCTATCCTGTGGTGCACCAACCCGATATCTAGCGTGAGCCTCGTGCCGTTCGGGATAAGTCTCCCTTACTAATCTTCCCCTCCTTTGTCGTTGGTTCAACTCCTGGTTTTCTTCAAGAGACTTTCGTTGAATACTTCAGTTTTTGCCATAAGGTCAGTGTTTTCAATTAATGCTAATGCTGTGCTATCATAGTGAGTTGAGTTTTGGACAGTTTCTTATGATACTTTATCTATCCTAGGCTGACTTCCGATACAATACCCACGCCCTTTCCAGTGATCCATCTCTCTGCCTGTTTCATCAGTCAAAGAGTTGTATCATTTGGAAGGTCTAATTTGACTTACCTACAATCAAGTCGTGTGAAAAAGGATCCGGAAGAGCCCTACCAATTGTATCCTTTTTTGGTTACCGTATCCTTTTCAATTGATACATTGGTGATTTATGACAACTACAGGGTTGCATGGCCAGAAAGGGGCTCCAAGTGCAAGAGTACTCATGTAGACAATGGGTCTCATTATGACTCCGGCGGTAGCCGTGACGCCCCTGCGGTCCTGGTAATTCCCCATTGCCGGGTGCCAGAAAGAATTACTCCCCATTCCCATTCAATGGGAATGGGGAGGACAGTAGCACCAGCACCATTATCAATGGTGCCGGTGCTACCGTCAAGATCTGCGAGCGGGTGCCGTTCCGCCCGTCAGGTCAGACCTGGCAGGCTGAAAGGCACCCGCTCACAGAACTTACCGGCACCGTTGTTACCGGACCGGCATTCTCATAATGAGGCCCATTGTACTGCTAACTTACGGAAAACCATTGCACCATTCTGTGGCAGCCACACACACTGCTGCATTAATTTGGTCCATTGAACGACAGACCCATTCAGAAACTGTAACCATGAACATGAACAGCCACACACACAACTAATTGTCAACAATTCCTCCACACCACCACTAACTCTGAGGAATGCACACCAACTCTTATTTTCACATTGCTGCTAACACTGCTCACCTAAGGCCACTCAAAATACCCCTGAGAGCTTCTGCTTCAAAATCCCCCAAAACCAGTCAATCAAAATCACTCCTAACTCGCAGCTCATTTTATCACTCACCACCCTCCCGCTGCACACCTTACCCACTTCCAAATCTCAGCACAGCCTGAAACCCTGGACTATAGAACCACATCCATGCTGTTATATGCCCATTTCTCAAAGCAAGCACTACAGAAAAGCATGCAAACCATCAAACCGACAATTTACAGAAATTCAGGGTCTGACATCTCATCCTTTGCAACTTGCATGTGCCCCACAAATACCAGCAGCCAATCCATCAGACAAATCCTCACACGCCAGGTACATGTTGTTGCATCAACAATCTCTCAAACCCCATTTACCCCTAGCCTTTTGCCACAACTGCTACCAACAGACGCTCACAAAGTCACAAGACCACTACATCTTTCAGTGTTGTGCCCAATTACTTCATCTTAAAAGTAATGAAGACCAAAAAAAACATGCCATCTCCAACAAAGTCCGCTCTTCACTAGCACATTACAAAATCCGTGGATCATCCCTGACACCCCTGACACAGTATGGATGATCCTCTCTAAAGACCTTTAAAAGTATGTTTTGACAAAAAAGCCCCACCCTTCATAAACATGCTTAAAAATGTTATGTTGGCATGTTTTTCTTGAGTCATCATGACCTCCTCCATAACAATATGCACATTGAACATAAAATGACTTAAAGGTAAAGTCCAGCAAAAAACAGTTGCAAAATCGTGGCTGCTGAATTATCTCTATACAGAAAGTGAGGGACCTGCTACTGCCTGATTTCTACCTTTGTGAAGCTATGGGTCAATACACTCCAATCACTACATGAATTAGGCGCCAACAACCTGGTAATATCTCACCTAAAGACCACTATTATTATGCTACTTAGCTTCCTGGCATTGAGGTAAGCACAATATGCCAGGGTTTAACTCTGCATTCTTTTCAAATATATGATTTTGACTTTTTTGTGCCTCAGATTGCTGTGTGCCTCCCTGCTGCTTCCCGGCCCCGTTTAAAGGCACGCTCAAGTCTCCCACTCCACCCCGACCCCTGAGTGGGGAGGTCAATCGCAAACTCCAATGCGGATTTAGGCCCAGCGTCCCAGCGTGCCTCCTCTGCCACTTAGCTTCCTGGAATCGAGGTTAGCGCAATCTGCCAGGGTTTTACAACCAAAACCTCACCAACTGCAAGCAACAACTAACCACAAACAGCAAAGACTGAACCCCAAGGACCAGGAAACACTCCAATCCGAAGAGAACACCCACTCAAAGGAATACAACATGCAGCCCAGACACCATGCCTCACCACAAAAAATACAATTAAGCCACAATGGACAAAAGAAATAATAAGGAAACCCCAACCACAAAGGAAGATGCTGAACAGCAAAATCCCACAACTCCAAGAAACTGGGTGAAGACGAGACCAGAAGGCCAGAGGACATACACAAAGAATAGAGCAAAGACGGACTACATTGCTCACTCTCTCTGCACATATGATTGTTTGGTAAGCAAAGAACCAGAACAGCAAACCGACAGGCAATAAGCGTTACCAACACAGACCCCAGCGGAACATCAGATGCAACATGACAATTGATAAACCAGCCCAAACCAGACTACTCCATTGACAATACCCCAACCAGAATCAGGGACAAACTGGAATCCATTACCCGCTATATGCCCTACATCACCAAAGACTAGAGCAAAGTATTGGTACCAATGCAATCTATCAGTCGGAAAAAAACTAAACCAACCAACCCTTCCATCAACCGAATCATTCTACTCAACAAAGAGGTTGTCCACAAAAGAACTTTACCTCCCAACAGGCATAACCAGTAGAGAACCACCAACAATGGAAACCCAACACACAACACACTGAACCAGACCAACAATACGAACAACAACCTGAAAGTAAAATCAAACAAACTACACTGCAGCATTCACAACATTAGATTGATGGCAAAACACTCAATAGAAATCTATGACCTTCTAAGCGATGGAGGCACAGACATGCTCTTTCTTACAGAAACCTGGTTATTGGACAACTACAAAGTCATCGTGAAAGAAGCCATTCCTGACAACTTTAAATTAATACACGCCAACAGAGAAAACCAAAGAGTAGGCAGAATTGCAATCATATACAAAGAACACATCCAAGCATCTCAACTCATCACAACTGACATAGAAGACTGTGAATCCCTTCTCATCAATACCGACCTCAATGACCAATCCGACATAGTATTCCTCCTGATCTACAGACCACACTTTTATAACCACAACATTGCAACTAAATTAGTGGACGCAACTTCCATATTATCAACCTACTACAACTTTACTGGGAGACTTCAACATCTGGTTCAGAAAAGAAAACAAATCAATAGCAAACTCACTCTGCATACTCCTGGAAACATTGTATTTTTGAGCAAATAGTAAATGGATCCACCCACAACGCCGGACACACCCTGGATGCAATTTACTGCAATTTACTGCAGAGAAGGAATATACGCATCTGCGCCACCTACACCGATGGTATGGAGCGACATCTCCTTGATACCATTCTACATCACATCCCAAACCCACCTTCCGGCTGGAAAGTAAATACTCCATGCCAGCAAGAAAAGAAACGGAATGAGCATAGACCTAGAGGCCCTAACAAACCTTCTAGACTCAACCACCCCGAGCAGAACAGAACCCACCGAAACAACCGTAGACACAGCAGAAAACTGTCATTCGCCGTCCTGTTTGGCGTTTGTATCCGCGTTGGCGGTTACGCGCTGGAAGGGCGTGCGGAGGTTCCGCTACGTGATTTCTCTGTTACGCACGCTACGGTCTAGTGGTTTTCCAACATGGCGCCGCTGGTAGTATTTCTTTCCTCCTCTCCCAGCGATCGCCGCGTTGCAACCCCCTTTACTGCGCTAGCTCGCTCCTTTGGGTTTACATGCTAGTTTTCCAGCCTTGACCACTTCGGTCACTTATCTGTACTTTCGGTCCGCCTTCCCCGGACTACCTCTCTCTCTCTCTTCCTTCCCTCGCCTCGCCTCTTTTCTCAGCTCTACGGTGCGCTGTTCTCCACGCCCGCCTTCTCTGCCTTACCTTTCGGCTGCGCTGTCATTCAGCCGCCCTGGTTCCTGTTGCTCCGGAGTTGTTTTCTCTGTTGGTACCCTTTCCGGTGGCTCTCTTTCTCTCCGGATCCTTCTTGCTTTGGATGTCCGGCTTCGCCTGCTCCCATCAGCTACCTGCCTCAAGAACTCCACTACAACTCCACTACAACTGCTTGCTCCAGATCCTCTCAAACCGCTGCACTCCTCGGAGGGTTTTTTCTGCCTGTACAGGCTTTTTCCCTTCGCACTGTCTGGTCTCGGGAAGGGGGCCCCAGGTTTGCTATACTTTAGCACTCACTGTGGCTTCCTCTCGAGACAGATACTTTCAACACAAAAAGGAGAAGGACTATCTCTCTCACAGACAACTGCAACCAGAGGATTTTGAATCAGGTGAGGAGAGTGGGGAGGAACGGGAGTTAGCGGAATCGGCCAAACAGGACAGATTGCAACGCCAAGAGATGTCGGCAGAAGAGCAGATACAAGAATTATGGAAGGCCATTCAGGGAATGTCCCAAGAGTTACAAACTGTTAAGGCAGACAATGTAGTCTTGAAACAGATGATTACTGCCTGCGAACCACAATCCCCAGAACTTCCTGTCATGGCTCTTTCGGCAGGGAAGTTCGATGGAACTCCTAAAAAGGTCAAAGAGTTTTTGGAGGCCTGCTTAGTATATTTTACTTTCAGGCCCCTGCTGTTTGCCACCGACCAGACAAAGATCGGGTTCATGATTTCGAACATGACCGGCAATGCCCTGGCATGGGTCAGTCCGCTGGTTACCGGGGCTAATCCCATCTTACACGATTTTGCTGGTTTTCAGACCCTGTTGAAGCAAACCTTTGAGAGACCCGAACTGACTTACACCGCCTGCGAGGACCTGTTGGATATCCGACAAGGGTCATCGAATGTTCTATCGTACATATCAGAATTCAAGAGATTGGCTTCGGGTGCTGGGTGGTCTGAACAGGCACAATTTGCCATATTTTGGCGAGGCCTTAAGGAGGAAATTAAGGACGAACTCGCCAGAGCATCCAGGCCACCATCTTTTCCGGATCTGCTTTCCGCAGCCTTACAAATTGAATACAGACTGCAGGAACGAAGGTCAGAACGCCGAAAACAACGAACAACCGTTCATTTTTCCGATTCCACCGTCTCCTCCTCTCCTTCCCATACTTCAGATGAACCCATGCAGATTGGAGCTACTAGAGGACCTCTTTCCG
Organism: Ambystoma mexicanum; assembly: GCF_040938575.1. Taxonomy (NCBI): domain Eukaryota; kingdom Metazoa; phylum Chordata; class Amphibia; order Caudata; family Ambystomatidae; genus Ambystoma; species Ambystoma mexicanum. Next base: position 67,362,027 of record NC_090937.1, on the reverse strand, counting down.
CGGCTGAAAGAAGAAGAAGGAAGGAGAAAGGTCTATGCGCCTATTGTGGATCGGATCAACATTTCCTCAAGGAATGTACTGAACTTCCTCAGAAACGTCAGGGAAACGGTTTCCCTCGGCGCCAGTAGGGACCTGGTTCCGAGGGGCTTCTGATTCATCCACCAGTCCCTATGTCTCTCTCTCTATTTCGGCTCCATACATTCCTGAGGATTCCAGACTTATGGTTCTACCTGTTATTATAAAGGTCAACGGCAGAGCAGTCGAGTGTCTCGCACTCCTGGACTGCGGAGCCGCCGGAAACTTTGTCGACATCATCTGGACCAAAAGGATGGGTCTCCGTACCTTGCCTCGCAAAGCAGATCAAAAGGTAGAAGGGGTCGACGGTTCTCCTCTCTCTTCAGGACCCATTACTCACACCACCGAGGACCTATCGGTTACCATATTTCAACATTCCGAGACAATCCGGTTCGACATCATTCGAGCTGCCCATTTTCCGGTTATTCTTGGCATCACATGGCTCAGAAAACATAACCCTCATGTCAATTGGGCGGACAATCAACTACAATTTTGTTCCTCCTACTGCAAGCTCAACTGTTTTTCTGACGATGGTATTCCTCAGATTGTTACAGGGTCTACCAAACAAGTGGCTGGGGTTCATGCTCTACCTCTGTACTGTTCCCCTTACTCGGAGGTGTTCGTCGAAAGAAAGCCAGCGACCTTACCTCCCCATAGGCCAGAAGATTGTAACATTGACTTAGAACCTAATGCTTTGGTTCCATTCTGTAGGATGTTCTCTTTAACTCAAGCGGAAAGAAAGGTTCTTAAAGATTATCTTGATGCCAATGCTCAGAATGGGCTCATTCAACCCTCCAAGTCTCCTGCCGGAGCTTCTTTGTTCTTTGCCAAGAAGAGGGACTCCACTGACTTGCGCCCATGTATCGATTACCGAGGCCTCAACAAGGTTACCATCCGGGATCGGTATCCTATGCCATTAATACATGAGATCATTGAAGCTGTCCTACCATTTGTTACGCATCGCCAAAGGATATGAATGGAAGACCGCTTTTCGCACTCCTTTCGGTTTATTTGAGTACCGAGTAATGCCCTTTGGTTTGGTGAATGCTCCTGCTGTATTTCAACGGTTTATGGATCGGATGTTTTCAGACTTATTGTCTGTCTCCATGATCATATACCTGGACGACATCCTGATATATTCCGGCACTCTAGAGGATCACAAAACCCATGTCCAAAAAGTTCTGGAAAGACTTAAAGACAACCAACTTCTTGTCAAACCAGAGAAGTGTGTTTTTGCTGCTACTTCAGTGCCCTATCTAGGGTATCATCTTTCTGAAAGAGGTATCGCCATGGATCCCAGCAAAGTATCAGCTATTCTGGACTGGCCTTCTCCGACTTCGATCAAAGAGGTTCAAAGGTTTTTCGGGCTCTCTAATTTCTATCGCTCATTCATCCCAAACTTCTCTGAAGCAGTTCTCCCTATTACTTCTTTACTCAAGAAGGCCAACAATCCCTTTAGCTGGACTTCCGAAGCAGAACAGAGTTTTCACAATCTCAAGAATCTCTTTTGTTCTGCTCCCATTTTGCGCCATCCTGACCAGAATAGACAGTTCATCGTCGAAACTGACGCCTCGGCCATGGCCATTGGAGCTGTTCTGCTACAAGTGTTCGAGGAACGAGAGCACCCCATTTGCTACCTTTCCAAGACGTTGACTCCCAGCCAACTTAACTACTCAGTTCTGGAAAAAGAATTGCTGGCTATAAAACAAGCATGTGAGACCTGGCGACATCTATTGATGGGAGCAAGGCAGACTGTTATCATCAGAACTGTAACGCTCACCTGATTCTCGCAGAGGCGCCGGTCTTGACTGGGCGACTACCGTATCTTCAAAGGTGATGTGTAGCACCCGGTTGGCTCTTTGGGCTGGACCTCTGTGCACTGTATGCCTGACATGTAGAGTAAGATGTCTGCAGATAGAAAATAAGGGGTTAATGAACTGGGGTTATTGGGGTGTCCCTATCTCTTTCCTCTTCTCCTCTCCTGTAGACCCCCAAAGGTTAACGCTCTCACCTTAGGTAAGTGAATGCCGAGCTCTCCATCTGCCTCGGGGAAGGGTGCTGTAACCAGTTTCTTCACTGGATAGGTAGCGCAGGCCTCTTGACTTCAGAGGACTGCTGTCCGTCGTTTACTGCACGAACGGTAAGTTTCGAGTCATTCAAATGTCTGTAAAGTCTTTAGTAATGATGTCTCTTGTTTTGCAGGGTTCCGGCGATGGCGGATGACGGGCTGAAGTGAGTTGAAGATGAGCCCGTGTGATGAATAGAAGCGCCTGGAAGCACGTAAGTAAGCGCTTGTTGCCTGCTTCACGATGCGCTCTAACTGTCTTTTTATTTTGCAGGTACGAGTTCGGAGCGGCTGCAGGGTGCCGGAATACCCACTGGATTAGATGTGGAAAGGAGTAATGGCACGTGAGTATTAAAGTTCCCCAATGTCTTAAACGCACCTTGTTTTGTCTTTCAGATGCGGGATGCAGCGCCGAAGACCTCCGGAGCGTGCGAAGAGTTGGTAAGCTTTTGTCTTTCAGATGCCGGAATGCAGTGTGAAGACCTCCGGAGCGCACAAAGAGTAGGTAAGCCTTTGCCTTTCAGATGCCGGAATGCTAACCTGTTCTTCCTTGTCTTTATAGGTGTTGCTGAAGACTGGATTCAGGATGGTAAGCCTTTGCCTTTCAGATGCCGGAATGCTAACCTGTTCTTTCTTGTCTTTATAGGTGTTGCTGAAGACTGGATTCAGGATGGTAAGCCTTTTTCCTTAGGCCCAGGACTGGATGCAGAAGACACGATGAGCGTTCTGCTGCAGAGGTTGCAGAATAACGCAAAGCAAGATTCATCCACCGGGTGTGGTTTAAATAGCCTCCTGTAGTGCTTCGGTCCCTCCTTCCACAGCCACGCCTAGGTAAGAAAAGAGTTCCTGCTTTCCAGAAGAGTTCCAGTGTTCTGAATCTAGGGAGTGGCTCCAGCCCCACCCAACAGGAAAAGTAGTTCCAAACAGAAGGGGATCAGAGGCTCAACTGGCAGGCAAGTAAGCAGCATGGTCTGCTGCAGGTAAGTCCACCCAAGCATTATGAGCCCGGCGCTTCCAGTGCTGGGACTGGGCATATTTATGAGCCTGGTGCCACTGGCGCCAGGACTGGGTCCAAAAGGTCCCAATTGGGACTGGTTGGCACTCGGAACCTGGGTTATGGACCTGCTTCCAAGGGAGTTGGGAAAACCCTGACCTTTTGGAAGCAGAGATCATGACAGTACCCCCCCTCAAGGCCCCTCCCAAACCGGGCTTCTCCGGGGGTTTTGGCTTGTCAGGAAATGTTCGGTGAAATCTTTTGATTAGGCGAGGAGCGTGGACATATTCAGCAGGTTCCCAGGATCTCTCTTGGGGGCCGTAGCCTTTCCAGTCAATTAGGTAGAATAGTTTAGATTTGGAGATCTTGGAGTCCAGAATGCTTTTGACTTCAAACTCGAGTTCTCCATCAACTAGGATAGGTTTTGGAGATTTGGTTAGTCGGGTTTGAGGTTGCACGGGTTTTAATAGAGAGACGTGGAAGACCGGATGTATCTTCATGTGCGGGGGCAAGTCCAACTTGACCGCTACTGGGTTTACTATGGTAGTGATGGAATAGGGACCAAGGTATCTTGGGTTGAATGTGCGTGGCCCTTTTAGAGATAGATATTTGGTGGATAACCAGACTTGATCCCCTACTTGATAGTGAGGGGCTTCCTTCCGATGTTGATCTGCTCCTTTCTTGTATTGTTCTTTAGCCCTTTGAAGGTGAGAAACAGCTTCCTTAAAGGCTTGGGTGATTGTAGAATGCAGGTAGTCTACTGCTGGTGTTTCAAGATCTTGGAGGGGATCCAACTCCGAGGTTCGAGGGTGACTGCCGTACAAAAGAAAAAACAGGGTTTTCCCAGTTCCCGAATGGACAGAGTTATTGTAGGCATATTCGGCTATCCAAAGGATATCTTTCCAAGTTTTTTCAGTTTGTTGCAGCATGCAGCGTAAATACTGTTCCAGAGTTTGATTGGTCCTCTCGGTTTGTCCGTCGGTCTGAGGGTGGTGACTGGTCGATAGTCTCACATCAATTTGAGCCGACCGACAGCAACTTCGCCAAAAATGAGAAATAAATTGACTACCTCGATCCGAAATTAGAACCGAAGGAAAACCGTGCAGTCGGACGATGTTTTCGAGAAATTCTCGGGCCAGAGTTGCTGCTGTTGGCAAGCCTTTGAGCGGAATGAAATGCGCCATCTTGGAGAATAAGTCCACGATTACTAGAATCGTATTGTATCCGGAGCATGGAGGTAGATCGGTGATGAAGTCCATAGAAAGCGTATGCCAAGGGCGAGGTGGGATGTCAATAGGGCGTAAGAGGCCTGCTGGTCTTTCCTTTTGACTCTTGTTTTGGGCGCATACTCCACAGGACATTATAAAGTCTCTGATATCTTTCTTCCAAGACGGCCACCAGAAGTAGCGCTTGATCTTTTCTGAGGTCTTGGCCATACCGGGATGACCTTCCATTAAAGAGTTGTGATAACAAGAGATTACTTTTTTCTGTAAATCTGTGCTGGGTAGGTAAAATCGTTCTTGGAAATACAATAAGTTGTCCTTTACTGCAAAGTCCTTTCCCTGCAGATGCCAATTCTGTATGTCTGCTGGAGTTACAAGTTGCCTGGCTTTATCCTTAACTTCCTCTATGGATTCGGTGGCGATTACACCCAGAATTCTTTGTTCGGGAATGATTGGTACAGGTTTAGGGTTGATCAAGTGTTCTTCCACTCCCATCCGAGAAAGGGCATCAGCTTTACCGTTCTTTGTACCAGGTCGATAGGTAATTATGAAGTCAAACTCGGCAAAGAATAATGCCCAACGGAGTTGTCTAGAGGATTGGGCTTTTGCGGTTTTCAAATATTGCAGGTTTCGGTGATCCGTAATCACAGTAACGGTGTGTCGGGCCCCCAGCAGATAATGCCGCCAAGCCTTAAAGGCAGACTTGATAGCCAGAAGTTCCTTGTCAGTAATCGTGTAATTGATTTCAGGAGGCGAGAATTTGCGGGACCAAAATGCCACGGGATGCAACTGATTGGTTACCGGGTCCTTTTGTGATAGAACTGCCCCCATGGCAAGGCTTGAAGCATCAGTTTCCACGATGTAGGGGAGTTCGGGGCGAGGGTGTTTTAAGATTGGTGCAGAGATAAATTTAGTCTTCAAATCCTGGAAAGCTTGTTCCGCCTCGGTAGACCATTCAAAACGTTTGTTTTTCTTTAACAAGGCAGTGATGGGCTGGACTATTCGAGAGAATTCGGGGATAAACCTGCGGTAAAAGTTAGCGAAGCCTAACATGCTTTGCACACCTTTTACGGAGGATGGTGATGGCCATTTGAGAACTGCATCGACCTTCTTTGAATCCATACGCACTCCGCCAGGTGATAATATGAATCCCAAGAATTCAACTTCAGTCACGTTGAAAACACATTTTTCCAACTTAGCGAAAAGTTTGTGTTGACGCAATCTTTCGAGGGCCATTTTCACGTGTTTCCGATGTTCAGATTCCGATGAAGAATAAACGAGGATGTCGTCAATGTAAACAACAACACATACATCTATGAGCTCTCTGAGGACATCGTTCATAAAATATTGAAAGGCGGCCGGGGCATTGCAAAGTCCGAAGGGCATGACCTGATATTCAAATAGCCCATACTTGGTGCGGAAGGCCGTTTTCCATTCATCGCCCTCTTTTACTCGTACCAAGTGGTAAGCTCCTCTAAGATCCAGCTTTGTATATATGCATGCTTTTCTGACTTGGTCCAGGAGTTCAGGGATCAAAGGTAACGGATATCTATTCTTAACGGTGATCTGGTTCAGGGAGCGATAATCGATACAAGTTCTAAGGTCTCCTGAGTTTCCGCAATATAGGCATAATTGCAACTGTTTCCTCCTTTCCCGCTCCCTTGGTGTTAGAGGACCTTTCAAACCCCCTATTTGCATGGGTTCCCCGGAGTCTACTCCTTTGGAAGGAGTTGGCGGTTTGGAAAATACTCGAGCATCAAACTTGGAACGATCGGCCTTCCTGTTCTGCAGCCTGTGATCTATTTGAACGACCAAGTCTATATAATCCGAACAGTCTTGTGGGGGATTCACTACTTGGGCTAAAACGTCTTTGAGCTCTCCACGTAGACCTCTATAAAACAGCGTAATCCTTTTGTCCTCAGGCCATTGAGTTTCCACTATTAGTCTATTGAAAGATGCAATATAAGCCAAAAGGTCTTGATTACCCTGTCGCAACGAAAGAAGCTCATTGTCCAAGGCCTGCCCCTGTGAATGTCTTGCGAACAGTTTTTCCATACTAAGCTGAAAGGCTTGAAAATCATGGAGAACCGGATCATCTTGATTAACTAGAGGGATCGACCAGTCTGCCGCATTGCCACTAAGGTACGAAAGTACAAAAGCTACTTTTGCTTGATCAGTTGGAAAGGCTGCTGGCCGGCATAAGAAGTGCAACCGGCACTGATTGATAAATACTGCAAACCTCTTTGGGTCACCAGAAAATCGTTCGGGCGGAGCCAGAGGTACATTCCCAGGTAGGTTGATCTGCACTGGATTCATAGAGGAGGTTGAAGGAAGATTTGCCCCTGATGCGGGTAACGGGGTCTGTCCGGCTTGTGACTGTAGCACTTGTCTAGCAAGATTGTCTGTTCTCTCCTTGGAAATAATTAGTTCCCTTCTTAGAGCATTCATTTCCTGACGAGCTGCATGCACTTCTGCCCTTAGTTCCCCAAGTAACCGGGCTAGGGGGTCAGTATCCGAGGTTTCCATAGCGCCTGGGCGAGAGTTTTGCGGTAGGCTTTGCGTTCTGTAACGCTCACCTGATTCTCGCAGAGGCGCCGGTCTTGACTGGGCGACTACCGTATCTTCAAAGGTGATGTGTAGCACCCGGTTGGCTCTTTGGGCTGGACCTCTGTGCACTGTATGCCTGACATGTAGAGTAAGATGTCTGCAGATAGAAAATAAGGGGTTAATGAACTGGGGTTATTGGGGTGTCCCTATCTCTTTCCTCTTCTCCTCTCCTGTAGACCCCCAAAGGTTAACGCTCTCACCTTAGGTAAGTGAATGCCGAGCTCTCCATCTGCCTCGGGGCAGGGTGCTGTAACCAGTTTCTTCACTGGATAGGTAGCGCAGGCCTCTTGACTTCAGAGGACTGCTGTCCGTCGTTTACTGCACGAACGGTAAGTTTCGAGTCATTCAAATGTCTGTAAAGTCTTTAGTAATGATGTCTCTTGTTTTGCAGGGTTCCGGCGATGGCGGATGACGGGCTGAAGTGAGTTGAAGATGAGCCCGTGTGATGAATAGAAGCGCCTGGAAGCACGTAAGTAAGCGCTTGTTGCCTGCTTCACGATGCGCTCTAACTGTCTTTTTATTTTGCAGGTACGAGTTCGGAGCGGCTGCAGGGTGCCGGAATACCCACTGGATTAGATGTGGAAAGGAGTAATGGCACGTGAGTATTAAAGTTCCCCAATGTCTTAAACGCACCTTGTTTTGTCTTTCAGATGCGGGATGCAGCGCCGAAGGCCTCCGGAGCGTGCGAAGAGTTGGTAAGCTTTTGTCTTTCAGATGCCGGAATGCAGTGTGAAGACCTCCGGAGCGCACAAAGAGTAGGTAAGCCTTTGCCTTTCAGATGCCGGAATGCTAACCTGTTCTTCCTTGTCTTTATAGGTGTTGCTGAAGACTGGATTCAGGATGGTAAGCCTTTGCCTTTCAGATGCCGGAATGCTAACCTGTTCTTTCTTGTCTTTATAGGTGTTGCTGAAGACTGGATTCAGGATGGTAAGCCTTTTTCCTTAGGCCCAGGACCGGATGCAGAAGACACGATGAGCGTTCTGCTGCAGAGGTTGCAGAATAACGCAAAGCAAGATTCATCCACCGGGTGTGGTTTAAATAGCCTCCTGTAGTGCTTCGGTGTCTCCTTCCACAGCCACGCCTAGGTAAGAAAAGAGTTCCTGCTTTCCAGAAGAGTTCCAGTGTTCTGAATCTAGGGAGTGGCTCCAGCCCCACCCAACAGGAAAAGTAGTTCCAAACAGAAGGGGATCAGAGGCTCAACTGGCAGGCAAGTAAGCAGCATGGTCTGCTGCAGGTAAGTCCACCCAAGCATTATGAGCCCGGCGCTTCCAGCGCTGGGACTGGGCATATTTATGAGCCTGGTGCCACTGGCGCCAGGACTGGGTCCAAAAGGTCCCAATTGGGACTGGTTGGCACTCGGAACCTGGGTTATGGATCTGCTTCCAAGGGAGTTGGGAAAACCCTGACCTTTTGGAAGCAGAGATCATGACAAGAACGGACCATAAGAATCTCAAGGTCCTTCAGAATATGGAGTGTGTCAACTCCAGGCAGGCTCGCTGGGCATATTTCTTTGCCCAATATGATCTGCAAATTACCTACTTGCCTGGTACCAACAATACTCTTGCGGATGCACTCTCTCGGAAGGGTCCCAAATGTGAGGAGAAAAGACATACCCCAGAGCCGATGTTCCACAGGAATAGGATCTTAACAGTTGCTAAAACCTTTTTGGAAGAGGTCCGAACTGGTGTTGCTCCGGAAGGTACTGTTCCGCTACTCAGAGGAGAGACTTCCTACACCAACAAGGAGGGTTTGCTATACCTCAACCATCGTTTATACATACCTTCCGGTCCACTACGTCTGAAGATCATAAATTGGTGTCATGATTCACTCACTGCAGGTCATCGTGGGAAGCTAAATACCACAGAATCTATCACTCGTTCTTTTTTTTGGCCGGAACTCAAAAAGGATGTAGAGGACTACATACTCAGTTGCCCGGTTTGTGCCATGACTAAGTCCATTACCGGCAAACCCTTGGGTCTTCTCACCCAACCTGAGGTACCCTCTCACCCTTGGGGTTTGCTTTCTACGGATTTCATTGTAGAACTTCCTGTTTCCAACTCCTGCTCATGTATTATGGTTACAGTTGACACCTTGACCAAACTGGCTCATTTTTCCCCATTGCCTGGTCTTCCTACTGCTACCGAGATGGCTGAGGTTTTCGCCCAGGATATCTTCCGTCTTCACGGTCTCCCTGACAAGATCATCTCGGATCGTGGCAGCCAATTCGTTTCGAAGTTTTGGAAGGCTCTTTGTTCTCGCCTTGGTATGGAACGTGCTCTGTCGTCTGGCTTCCACCCTCAGACCAACGGTCAAACTGAGCGCCTTAACGCCACATTGGAACAGTACCTTAGATGCTACAGCAATCGTCTTCAGGACAATTGGGTTTCTTTGCTTCCTACGGCAGAGTTTACTTATAATAACTCATTTCATACAGCAATTGGACTCTCTCCTTTCTTTTGCACCTATAGGGTACACCCAAGATCTCTTCTTCCCTACATTCCGTCGCCCACCAATTCCCCGACGGCTGAAGAGGTACTGCAGTCTATTTCTGATGCACACGTCACTGCCAGAAGGTGTTTGGAGAAGAGTCGTCAATACAACAAAACCCAAGCGGACAAACATCGTAGGCCTTGCCCTGAATGGAAGGAAGGGGACAAGGTCTGGCTGTCCACCAGGTTCTTGCCACGATGGGTTCACCCTTCTAAACTCTCTCCTCGCTTTTTGGGTCCTTTTCCCATTCTTTCCAAAATAAATCCTGTTACCTTTCGACTTAAACTACCTCCTTACCGCCGCCGCATTCATCCTGTCTTCCATGCCTCTCTTCTCAAACCTTTCATTCCGGACGTCCACCAGAGAGCTGTTCCCGACCAGCCTTTTCCTCAGGTGGATTCCTCTAGGGAATATGAGGTCTCTACTTTACGTGACTCCCGCCACTACCGTGGTAGGTTGGAGTATTTGGTGTCCTGGAAGGGTTACCCTAGGTCGGAGGACTCGTGGGAACCGGCTTCCAACATTCATGCCCCTCGGTTGTTGGCTCATTTTCATGCCCGCTTCCCCTTTAAGCCGGGGGTCCTACGCTCTAGGAGGGGGCATACTGTCATTCGCCGTCCTGTTTGGCGTTTGTATCCGCGTTGGCGGTTACGCGCTGGAAGGGCGTGCGGAGGTTCCGCTACGTGATTTCTCTGTTACGCACCCTACGGTCTAGTGGTTTTCCAACATGGCGCCGTTGGTAGTATTTCTTTCCTCCTCTCCCAGCGATCGCCGCGTTGCAACCCCCTTTACTGCGCTAGCTCGCTCCTTTGGGTTTACACGCTTGTTTTCCAGCCTTGACCACTTCGGTCACTTATCTGTACTTTCGGTCCGCCTTCCCCGGACTACCTCTCTCTCTCTCTTCCTTCCCTCGCCTCGCCTCTTTTCTCAGCTCTACAGTGCGCTGTTCTCCACGCCCGCCTTCTCTGCCTTACCTTTCGGCTGCGCTGTCATTCAGCCGCCCTGGTTCCTGTTGCTCCGGAGTTGTTTTCCGTGTTGGTACCCTTTCCGGTGGCTCTCTTTCTCTCCGGATCCTTCTTGCTTTGGATGTCCGGCTTCGCCTGCTCCCATCAGCTACCTGCCTCAAGAACTCCACTACAACTCCACTACAACTGCTTGCTCCAGATCCTCTCAAACCGCTGCACTCCTCGGAGGGTTTTTTCTGCCTGTACAGGCTTTTTCCCTTCGCACTGTCTGGTCTCGGGAAGGGGGCCCCAGTTTGCTATACTTTAGCACTCACTGTGGCTTCCTCTCGAGACAGATACTTTCAACACAAAAAGGAGAAGGACTATCTCTCTCACAGACAACTGCAACCAGAGGATTTTGAATCAGGTGAGGAGAGTGGGGAGGAACGGGAGTTAGCGGAATCGGCCAAACAGGACAAAAACACACTCAACAGTTCGATCACCAAGGTCCAAGACCACCTGGCACTGCAAAAACATTCAGAGCGACACCAAAAAAACTGTCAGCAAAATGGGTCACAGAAGAAATGAAATAACTAAAATAAAATGCAAAATGGAAAGAAAATGGATAGAACAATACAACTGCCAAGACAAAATAAAATACAAAAGACAGTCCAAATTATACATATTAAAAGTCCTCAAAGCAAAAAAATACTATTACGCCACAAGAATAGAATTAGCAAACAATTCACAGAAAGAGCTCTTGAATATCATCAGAGATAAAATGTTCCCCATCCTGCAAAATTCCATCATCCCGACACAAGCACTTTGTGACAACATCACCAACCACCTGAGATCCAAAATAGATGCAATCCAGGAGTCTATCAACACAGCCTGGGCAAATACAACCACAACTGCCGGACCACAGACACTGGGCAAAATACATTCTACAGCAAAACTCACTTGCCTAGAGCCAATCACAGAAGAAACATTTACCACACTGATCAAGAACACCAACCTTGCAGTATCACCAACGGACCCATGCCCCCCTTACATCTTCAAAGGAATACTCAACCACAGAACCCCGGTGACACACTTCCAGTACATAATTAATCTATCACTCAAAAGAAGAATAGTAATCTCTGCCTGGAAATTAGCATACATCAAACCACTGATAATAATGGAATCAGAAAGTGCAGAAGACCCGAGCAACTACAGAAAGATATCGAACCTGTCCTACCCAGCAAAGATCCTGGAGAATCATGTGTACAAGATCCTACTTAAATACGTTGAAACAAGTGGAATACTCGACTGATCACAAGTTGTCTTGAGGAAAATGAGAGGAACACAATCAGCCCTCATCTCGATATAGGATGACCTGATATTAAATGCAGATGACACACAATCGGACCCCACACTACTGGACATATCAGCGCATTTGACACAATCAGCCATGCAACACTAATAAAAAGACTGATGGAATGCGGCATACAGGAACCTACACTAAAGTGGCTTAGCTCATTCCTAACACATCAAACTGAAAGAACATGAACCTACCTACCACCGTTCACCTCAAACACCAAATATATATCCTGAAGAGTCCCACAAAGATCCAGCCTCTCTCTTCTGCTTTACAACATCTACATTTGCCCACTGATGAAAATCATTTAAACCCATGGACTCACCACCTACAACTATGCCAGCAACACACATCTGATTGTGAAAACAAACAGAACCAAGGAACAAAATAACTGCCCCAACAACTGCCTCACAGACATCTACAATTGGATGACAACAAACAACCTTAAACTGAACCCAGAAAAAAATGAAATAATGCTCTCACCAGCAGGATTCAACAGAGGGAACCCACAACTGCACTGGTCGGATGGCATGGGAGCACAACTGGAGACTACCAACTTAGTAAATAACCTATGAATACTCATGACAATGGACCATCCCTGGCACTGCAAGTCAACGCAATCAACCAAAACATTTTCTTCCTCCTAAGACTTCTCAGAGGATTACTCTCCTACCTATACTTCCCTCACATAACCCACACAAGCATATCCCTGATACTCACAAGAACTGCCTAAACAAATAGCCTCTGGCTAGGAATGCCGGAAAGATTGACCAAGAAACTCCAAAGGGTGCAACATAGAGCAGCCAGTATCCGATTAAGACTAAACAGAAGAGACCACATCACTTTAGCAATGAAAAGCCTACACTGGTTACCAGTGTAAAAACACAACATTCAATTCTCTCTGCATCACCCATAAAGCCTTGCACAGACAAGGAGCTGAATTCCTCCAAACTAAGATTAACATGTATGACCCAAGAAGGGACCTAAGATCCAGCAACGACCTACAAATAGAGAAAAAACATTACAAAAAAAGGAAATTCGGCAGAACAGCATTCTCATCTCTAATTGCTAACTTCTGGAACACCATGCCCAAAGAAAAAAGAACCACAGAACACCCATTCGTCTTCAGGAAATGACGCAAGACCAGATTATTCAACACACAATGACATCCGCAAAGGAACACCGGCTGCAATAACATCACAAACAACTAGTGAGGAGGTGACATGGGCAGACGAACCACAATTGAGAACATGGGTAGTTACTGTCAAGTGGCAAAGAGTCACACCAGAGGCTCCAAGAAACCAACCGACTTTCTAACCCACTTGCCCGTCCTGCTCCTCCAACATAACCAATGCCAGTACACTAGACCTTGGGCTAGCCTCACCACACACACCAAGAATCATTTCTATGTCCACGCCCACCATCTCTGAGATGTTGTAAGCACACCTAGAGTGAACCACCCCACATAGTCCATTAAACTACCAACAATGCAAGTACACACCAAGATACCAGTTAGTCTTGCAGCTACGGCCAGCCGCGACTCTGGATCCCTTATGGACACCAACCAGTGCGCAGAACCAAAACCCAGTCAACATCACAAAACACACTAACACCAACATGAACACTATCACACGCCCGAGGACGTGAGTCTTACCCATACAGTTGCAATGCACAGGGCCTCCTGCACCAACTCCCATATGCAAAACAACATTCACAGACGCCAATTCCTCATGTTTCTGAACCTATCCTCGCATCCTATCCTCACTAACCACCCCACCCCCACTCTTGCAGAACCACGTGAGCACCTGGAGACTGCCCCTGGGTGGTAGCGGTGCACAGTATAAATCAACATAACATAACACTTAGCAACAGATGTCTATCTCCCCTGGTTCTTCTACTTTTTTCAAATGACAAAAATTCAAACAGTGATCTACACTATCACCCTGTCACATTACATTAGGTCAACTATGACTTCCTACAAGAGATCTTCCGAAGACTCAATCTCCTCTCGCACCCCTTTGCAGCTGCCCAAGTGAATTCTATGCATCTCTAACAAACAAGACCAATAATAAACTCGGAACATTACTGTCCTGTATCGAATCATGGATATGTTTGCACATCATTGGCTACCTTCTTTAAATGTAAACTCAACACAGACTCAACCATCCTCTTTCAACTATCACCCATCCAAGGCAAGCCTATCAACCCAAGCTGCAAATCAGAAGCCCGGTGGCCACCCGTAACACGTGTACCAGGAGACAATTGTGGTAAGCTGTTTCCATCTTTTCACCTTGCCTGACAACTGATCCATCCCACCAATGTGGCTTTGGTAGAAAGTCAAGTAATTGGTTGCACTCCGAAGAAATGACAGATCCCGTAACTTCCAAAGTACAAACATGAATTGATTGGTTGGAATACAGTTTCCTGGAATTGACAGTGCTTGATCCTTTCTCAGACACTCTGCTTTAGGTGTCTATCTGCACTTTTGGCATGCCATCTAGTGAGAGTTTTTATTTACTGTTTGTTCATTTATAACGTGCTTAACACTAGCGAGTGGTTTCTAGGCGTATTCTGTATCCTCACCATGGTCTTGTCCATACGCCACTCTCTGATATGCTGCAGCAGCATGTGCTGTTTTCTCGGTTCTCCGGCACTTTGGCATTTCGTGACTCCTCATATTTAGCGATGGCGTGAAGTGCAGGAGAGTGTGGCGGCTCTTAGCCACCCACAAAAAATATACCAGCGTATATTGCCTTGGGAAAGGGCTGATGTACAAGCAACATGGCCGCAAGAACATTCCGAGAACATGGGCAGTCTTCAGGCTGAGATATGCAGAATTGCTAGTGTCAGGATGGGTTAGCCCGTTTCTTCTAATCCTTGATCTGATCCTTGAGCAGGCTTTAATGTAATGTCAGTTTACATTGCACTGCATATTTCTAACCCTTTTTGGTTGATTTTGTTCAGGCAATGAGATTTCTTTTTCATCACTAGATGCACTTGTTTTTCTTTAACAGTCAGTAGGCATGTGGGTGTGTGTTTAATTGTGTGTGTAATTGTAATTGTTTATTTATACAGCGCTTATACACAGGCGGAGTGCTTCAAAGCCCGCATTTGACAGAAAGGTCTTGTGTACATGTGTGCGTATGTTTACTGGCTGTGTCTGTATGCATGTGTTTCTGCATTGAAAGCGGACTCATTTCTGTGTTTGGGTGGTAGTGTCATCTGGATGTCTCTTCACGCAAGTGCGTTTTGACATAGACCTTTTTTGGATTGGACGTGTGTGTGCGAATGTGCATGTTTGGCGGCAGATAAAGTCGTGTGTATTTGTGCATTTCTGTTCACTTTGTATGGTGTTTTTTTGGATAATTGACTTGTAACTCTACTTGGCAAGATGCCCTCGGCCAATCTACAGCATGACCGAGAAAAGCAATGCGACGTCATAATGGAGCCCTCTGCACCAATCAAAAAGGAAATAGGCAGATTGCATGGGAGTAGCCGCCCCTAACCGCTATCGATGTCCATGGTTCACCGCAACTGCAAGGATATGAGTCAATGCCGAAAAGTATTTAAGAGCCTTGTGACGGGCTGCCAGCTCCCATGACACGATGTGGGCAGGTGGCCTGGGATAGAATAGAAGGCCTGGCAGATGGGAGGCCCGATGAAGTGAGAGGCACGGGCTGCGGCTGCAAGCGGTGCTCACGGTTGGGGAGGATTATGTGTGATGACAGGTGGAAAGCTACCATGAGAAACTGATTCTGAGCCCTCGTCGCAGTCTTTGAACCCTTGACATTCATCAAGCTTTGTCCCAGCAATGAACTATGCCAGGGTCACTCCGTGCCTAATGCCCACCTTTGCCTATAATGCAATCCCTTATGAATGACATAATTACATCTTTCAGTGCTGAGATGTATTATACAGGTAGCTCAGATTTGGGGGGAAAGGGCATTCCTCCCCCAACTCCATCTGAACCCCACCCTATTATGGCGTGTGTTTATATCCCAAACCCACGTCTTCCTGTCAATACTGCTCAGCCATTTTAAATTTGGTGTACATTGTTACATAAATATGTTGGCTAAATGCTTAATTTCACAATCAGGGTTTGCGGAGTACAATTTTAAAGGTACAATCTAGATTCTTCTGTTCTGTTTATTTAAACATTCAAATGTTCACAGGAACCATATGGGCGTTGCACTATTAATATAAAAATAGGACATGGCATTACTCATCTGGCTCTTTTCAGCCTTACAGTATCTGACGCGTATGGATTTGCTACATTTTGTTGAAGAATATAATTATAATAAACAGTGACCCCTTTCTTAATGTCTTCCTGTCGGTGATGGGAGAGGAGAAGGGCAGCTGGGCGGGACACCGGACACTCTGTAATCCAACCACAGTCATAGGACGTCATAATGATGGAGTGATGCAGAGAGCTGCGATTCTGACATTATGCCCTCATTGACTTACTGGGCATTCTCGCTGCGTCTTTGATTGTTTACATGTTTAAATGTACCATTACAAAACATGCTAGCTAATATGTTGAAGCAATGAGCTGACGATGTTATGTAATACTGCAGTGCTGAGTAATGGGGGGATGATGTGTAAAGTGGCAGCTACTTTGCCTGGGATTTCCGATGCATTCACGTTAGCACTGGGAGCCGTCCAAATAACGTGGACTCTAGTACTTTAAGTGGGCTGGGTCTTGCCAGAACGCAGACCAGGCACACCTGTTCCAAAATACAACATATAACAGTTCCCTAATTTCCGTCCGAAGTCAGTGCTGGTAGTGGGAACCTAAAAGCTCCCCACTTCAGTGCCCTGTTTTTTCCTGATCTGCCCCTGTTGTGTGCCTGCCTGTCGCACCCCAAAGCTGTTGATATGTAATCAGATAGCTATGAAGCTCCCAATAGTGTCACAAATAAAACAATGCTTATGCAAAATGGTTTAACTACTTCATTGGCCTGTTGTGGATGTCCAACTAATGCAATTGCACTCTCTATTGCACAGGAAGTGTTTGGCAAAGAGCCTGCCGCACCAGCAAGTTCCGGTAGAAGCACTCCTACAGCAAGCAATGCATTAAAGGAGTGTTACAAAAAAAAGGAAAAGGACTCCTTCTTCACTTTTTATGCAGCGCCACAATAATTCATTCAAACACTGATTATAGTTTTATCTGTGCACCCTAATATTTATTAGGTAAGTTGTCACATTCCTTAGTAATGTGTTCTGATTGCCCTTAGTGAGGCACGTGTTTTGGCAAATTCTATGCCATTTTTAATGAGGGCTAGTCATGTTTTCAATTTGAGTGGCTTTAGTGATGCTATTCACATATAGTTTACGGGTTAAATCCCGCCTATGGGTTCATCTATCAGTCTCCTCGCGTCGGCCGCCAAACACATTACTAAGGAATGTGACAACTTACATAATAAATATTAGGATGCACAGAGTAAAACTATAATCAGTGTTTGAATGAATTATTGAATTAAGTTGATATCTCAAGACCCCAATACACAAAAACAAATTAAAGGAGTGTTAGTCTGCATTATTAGTCTGCAATATAATACTCAGATCCATCATCTGGAAGGTTCAGTTATTTTTATTTTTGAGAGAAACTGTGCCATCTTGCGAGCCCTTGCACAAGCCAAACTCTTCTGACTCTGAAAATGTTAAAGTTATGTGAAATTTGGAACCAGAAGACTTGAATTGGATTTCTCAACTTCCTCACTTCACCAAAATGATGTGATTTTGGAAAACGACCTCCTCTTGCTCTCTCTCTCTCTCCCCACCCCTCCCAGTAGTGGGCTGGCCTACAGGGAACTATGGACATTTCCCACTGGGCCTCTGCATAATGGGTTTCTTTTGTGTGGGTACACTACTTTTATGATCCTCTTACCTTCGTTCCAATGTGGCCCCTTTCCTTCCTTCTCACCTCATCCCCAACATCCCTCGTCTGTGTTTATCTGGCTTTTCATCCCTCTTTAGTAACAAATAGGCATTTAAAATTGACTATGTGGACCCATATTTTCCAAATGTTCTAGTGGGAGAAGTCCCCAAACCCTTTCCACAAGGTAAAATGGAGCCACTTTGAAAAACATGTTCAGGGCGACTTTTAGTACAAGTCCACCCCTGCTTCCTCCCTACCCTCTCTCCCCCTGTCTCTCTCCGTGTGTCTTCCCCTGTCTCTCTCCCTGTTTATTTCTCTTTTTCTCCCTCTATCTTTCTCTCTTTCCCTCTCTCTCTGATTATCACAGTACACTTATAGCAAGTGCTATGTTAAAAAAATACAAGATTGTCTTTACATTCAATCTGACATTTTTTAGTAGTGGTTTATCCTGCGATGCTAAACTAAATGCACATCTCTGCATGTACGTACTCCCTCACAGAGGAAGATGGTGGAGACTAGGTCCCTTCTCCTGCCAATAAAGGTACTTCCAGGAGACAAAAAGTGCAATGCATAGGATACAAAAAAATCTAAACATTTATTGCAAAAGCTGCCTAAATAGCAAATTATCCACACGCATTAAATTTGTAATGGTGTGAGTAGAGGCTTATATTAAGTTTCACAGAAAGCAAAAACAACATTTGTAAACAATGCATCTGCATGATTGGTTGGTGTAACAAATGACAGAACTGGTTATATTAATTATACATTTCCATTGGCCTATTCTTACATGTTGTACAACATCAGATGTATATGTTAGCTCATTTCTAATTTTGTCATTTTGCTTCACACGAGTTGGGATTGGTCGAAAAACATTTTACATTTGTAGCTAATTAGATTGCAATTTCTGTTGGTTCCCTCAGTAGGTGTAAGAGTGGAGTGGTATGAATACAATTGTTAGAACTAATTATCTGCATGTGAGGTAATCCATGTGACACACAAAATACAACCTTTTAGTTCTGTCTCGATTGCTCTCCAGGTTGGCACAAAACACTATTCTTGACATTTAAAATATATGTTACATGTTGTTACTCTGCTTGGTGGAAACGTTACTTGTACGCTGTCTGCCTACTCTCATGAATCATCTTTGCCCTGTAACTGACTTTGCATGCAGGGTTCAGCTGCCAGGGAACTTGGTTCATTAATACACATACGACTTGTGCAGTGCACATAATCACAAACAATGGCTGCATTTTCCTAATGCATTCAAATAGTGTGTCTTAAATGTGAATTATTTCCTTGTGCTTAGGCGCCTTTTTAATGCAATGGAAAAAGAAAAATAATTGTAATTTTGTATGGTGTGACATCACAGGTTGTGCTTATTAATGCGGCATTCATATGCAAGTGTCTGTGTTTCCCTCTATCGTTAAAAAGCCTGTGTTGTATTGCTTTTTGCATATCAATTTGTTAAGAAAAAGGCCCTTGAACATGCTTATTTAGTACATAGATGTCATTGTGGTACTGTGCTCATGTGTTCCCTATGAGCATATCTGGTCATTCCCATGTTTTGCTAGCACACAGTTTTCAAAGTTCCCAGCCTGAGAACACAATTCATTATGGTTACTTTAAAAATTGGCTGTGTGTGTGTTTTGTTAAACTTGTGTCATCTCAGCTAATCAGTGCACCCTGTCCTGTCCTTGTGCCCAGGTGACTTATTGCTTTAAAGATACATTTATAGCTCACTACTGGTAGCCAAATTCCTGTGGGAAAGAGTTATATTAATTCATCTTTTGTCGGGCTGCCAGCTTCTTTTAATGTTGGAAACATGGGAATTATTTTGTCTCCTATCTTGCTCTGAGAAAGAAATCCTGTGCTTCAATAGAAACAGACTCAACACTGGCCTGTTTGTATGTTGCATTTAGCTAAAGTGAAATAATGCCTATAGACGTTTCTTACTAAAATGGTATGATGCTAATCAAGCTAAAGAACACATGATTATTTATATATGTGATATGTAATGTATAACATGTGTGTGTGTGTGGTTCCATAAAAGCCTTCCTGCTATTTCATGCTCAAGAGTGAGACTGATTACATTTGGAGATGTCATGTAAATGTGCTTAGCTAATGTGAACTGGCGGCACTTCTGCATTCTATCATTCTGAAACCTTCTTCATATTTCTTAAGCTGGTGCAAACTACAGCAGGATTAGGTTAAAAGTACATGGGTGTTTGCCTAAAAAAGATTTGTTTGAGCTAAATGAATATGTAGTTGTCATTGTCTGCTGGGCCTAAGTGCAAGTACCCTTCACTAAATGGGCTTGTTTATGTGTTTTTCTCTTCTCTTTTGTGTCTATTTTTAGGGGGCTTCCATAGGTGGTATTTTTGTCTGGGTTTGATATTCTGAATAGGTGAGTCCATACTAACATATTCCCCTACATTTCCCCCTTTCATCCCTTGACGGATGAATGTTTCTCTAAATTATCTTTCAGAGCTTCCATCCTCTTCATCTGGCCACTCATAAACACTTCTGTGTATCCATAGATTTTTGCATGCATGGCTGTATTGTGCTGTGGTGGTTGTGGCCATGAGGCCATGCACCCAAGAGTCTGGGCCCTGGCCACAACCACCACAGCATAATACAGCCAGGCACTGAACCTTTTGGCAGTGGCATATGGATTGCATAAATATGTGTTTAGATTGCAATGTGCAGATTACAAAGAAGTATGGCACCAATAATTGTGTACTCACTGTATGTACTGTTGAGGCCATGTGCACCTTTTTTGCATTCACTGCAGAATACTGTTGCAGCGGCAATAGCAGACATTACTAATGTGGTATGTAGAAATGCAGGAGAAATTGTTTTTTCATTCTCTGTAGTGTTCTATTGAATTGCATTAGAGACATGTGCGTACTTTGTGGTCCCTCATAATTAGTACTTCACAAGTACAATGCTTTAAACAAGTGTACTGTGCAATGGGCCTAGTTCCTGTGTTTGTTCGCATAATATTTGGGTCTGTGGGAAAAAAAAATGCAGGATTAAAAAAAACTTCAGAGTTAATTTGTTGTTATGTGGAACACTCTCTTTCAGTGACATCTGCACTGCTTACAGGAATATTTAAGGTGCTTATCTATGTTGTATTCTGGTTGTAGGCACTGTTGCAGTAGAAGGAATTCAAATGGTGTATGATTTTCCTTTTGGAAGTGGTGGTACTATGGTTGCAGTTAGATACCAGTTTGCGTATTCTAACTGTTTATTTGATTTCTCTCTTTATTTTTGCTGTTGATGTTTTCTAAGTACTGTGCAATTGCAGAGTAATATTGCAGGATTGTGGGGGTAGTTTGATACCTGTTGGCATATTCTAACTTTTGGTAGTTTGAAAGTTGTTGAGGGTAGGTTTGGAGCAGTGTGATTGCTGAAGGTTTATTTTGGTAGTTTCACTGCTTGAAGTAATATTGTATTACTGTGGGTGCAGTAAGATAGTAAGTAGTTGGTGTATGCTGGTTGTTTATACTTAATAAGTGTTGAATGGTTTCCTCAGAAGAGCATTCATTTTGGGTGGTGGATTAATGGGAAATAATATTGTAGTATTATGGTTGTAGTTAGATACTAGTTGGCCTAGTCTAACCGTTGGTGGGTATTGGGCAGCAGCTTAGTGAGTACATTTTAGTTTCAAGAATATTAAGTAGGCATTTGCAAGATTTCCTGGTAATCTCTGCTTCAGAGTAATGGAAGTATCATTGCATTCAAACCATCAACATTTCTTTTTAATGCACGCAGAATAGTGACATGCACTGGTTTTGGCGCCCGTTTGGTAGATAATGCTACTGTTGTGAAGGTTTTCTTGCCAAGGGGATACTTGTCCGTCTGTGAAGCTAGTAAGCCTGCAGTTGTTTTTGGTACCATCTGAATTGTATCATAAAAGCAATACTATTACGTATTTGTTATGTGATTGTATCTGTATGGTGGAACAATTGTCAGAATTGCAAGTAGTACATAACATGCCATGGTTTGCATTTTGTACCAGCTGTTCAAATTGAATGGATTCACAGTTAGGTATAGATACATACACAAAGTCCTCATTAGGGACATGTTCCTGCACCACATGGTTGCAGAGTGCATGTATGTTTCCACATGTATGAAATCTGCAAGAGTTCATTTATAGGTATTTTTTTGCTTTCCAGTACTTGCAGTAAGTACATTAGAAATGTGTGTGTCTCTTCTTGTGTGTTTATAGTGAATCTCACCATTCCCGCACAGTATTCCAATTCCTGCCTTATTCATGAAATACTGTAAGTGTTTGTTGCATTTCTGTGAAGGAGTAGCATTTGCAAACATAACTGGTCTGCACCGTTTAAGTAAATGTTTTCAACAATTGATGGCAATTGGAATAGAACATTGATTGCTATGTTTGCATAGCAATTATACCAGTTGTACTGGAAAATTTGAATGGACCAGACAGTACTGTGTCCGACTCATTTGATGGAAGTCCACGTGGTTTCTTTGAAGAGGTAGTTTTCTTTGTTTGTGTAGTTGGGTATGCATTTGCCTGTTCAGCACATGCTTCTGTGGTTGTGGTAATTCATGAAGTAGCAGCTGTTTTCAATTTATTTGGTGGTACTGTTGGGAGATCATGTATAAATTGTGTTTGGTCTAGTTTTCTTTTACAAAGTTTACCTTTTTGAGGAACAGGGTACATCTTGAGATGGGCTGTGTAGAGTGCACATAATCTGCTGTACTCTACAATGCAAGTAATGTCAGCTTTGGCTTTACTTGCATCAAAATTGACTAAAATAGCTCTTCAAGTTTACATAGGAGTGACAGTGCTACGTAACTCATGCTTTCTTTAAAGGTTGTGCTGCCAATGTTAATCAATGCTTGATCTAGGGTTAGACCTTGTGATTTATGAAAAGTGACTGTGTATGCTAGAGACAGAGAAAACTGTTCTCTGCGTACATACATGTCTTTGAAAAGAAGGAATCAGTCTGTTGAACGTCCTATCCTTTTAACTTCTGAAAGTTTGTCAAAGTGAATATTGTCAAACTGAATGCTGTTGTCAAGTGGGTATGTTTGGAAGCCAACAACTGTACCAAGTGCTCCATTAAGTAAACATTGTTCCATGTCAAGGTTATGCTTTAGCATTACTCTACAGTTTAAACACAATGTTAACATTTTCTCCGAACCAGCTTTTTTAGAGATAGAGTTCTATCAGGTATTTAGTCGTAATGTGGCTTGTTGACACACAGGTACTGTAAAACCTGCACTTCCAGTATGTCTGTGGAGTACATTTGGGCTAGTGGTTGTATTTCTTTTTCAAAATGTTTCATTGAATTGTGCACAGCTTGCTAGGGTTGGCATTAAGGACATACAGTTTACATTTATTTGTGCTAATTGTTCCATGACATCAATAGCACATGTGTTATGCCCGTATAGCTCATGGATGTGTCTGCTATGTAAGATAGACTGTGCTTCCTTAGAAAGCACACCAATGCAAATGCTTTTCAAAATGTTGGCTTTGGTGAGGTCTGCAGACTAACACATGTTTTCAGTTAGTTATCTTTACTGGAAATGTTGCCAGAGATTTACATTTCCTATGCTGCCAAGTGTCTTACGGCACAGTTTGTGACTTAAGTTTTTAAAAATAGATTCACTTTTCACTGGTGTTAATTGAAGAAGATCTATGAAGACAATAATGTGTTTTCCTCCAAAGAGTTATTCGTAGTCTGTTTTAAGGACCTCTTGCAATCTGAGATGAATCAAAGCCAATATTAGTTTGGAAACCATGCTCACCAAATATTTGGTGCATTTTCATTTGTTTCAAAACTCTGCGTAGCTCCATAGCAGCTTCTGTTGAAAGTTTGTAATAGTCTAATTATTTTTGGTGTTCTACTGGAAGGAATCGCAATCAGTGTAAAGTAACACCACCTATGTTGTAGGCAGCTAATCCTCTGGGGGCCGTTAGAACAGTTGAAAGCTTGTTGTTTGTTAATTGTTGGAGGAACTTGCTGATAGTTTTTATCCAGAATGTTTGGCCTGAACCAGCTTTTCCACTTACGTAAAGGAGTACAGGTTTATAGTTTTGACAGGTAGATGTTTTAGCTTTGTGCAGCACACCATGTTCAATTTCTTTAGTTACTACTATGAAAATGCAACGCTGCTCATTTTTTAGTTGTGCTTTCAGAAGAGCAAAGTTTTTTTCAGATTGCTCATACTGACATATGGTGTTTTCTACTTCAGTCATGGCTAATTCTGCCTCATTTGCTATGAGTGCTTGTCCAAGTGGTTCTTGCCTTCCTGTAAGAGAAGGTTGATTGCTCTCAGGAGTGTCTACATGTAGTTGTGTTTGAAGTTCTTCTTCTTCTTCTTGGCGTTCATTGTCCAACATGGTTTTGTACTGTGTACAGTTTTGATCTGTTATAGTGCTTCCACTTGCATTGAAAGCATCTTCATAGGAGGCAGGGGTGTCCAATAAATCTTCTTTTCTCCATGGTTTAAAAGGTTGCAGTAGGGACACATTGTACAGCTCTCTATGTTGAGGAGTTTGAACAATAGCTTCATATGATTAATGAGGCTGCATTTGGTAAGTTTAACCAAGCTGCCCTCACAACTTTTGAATATGTATTTACCTTTTTTCTCATCTGGTTTAATATTATTTTTGTATGAGAAGTTTTGGCTTATGTGGTATAGGCAGATTGTTTGCAAAGCAGTACTCCTGTTTGGGTAGTATGCATCCAATAAGTTGTTTTTCAAAATGTCCTGGCCGTTGGGATTGTTTTTGGATATTGTTTCTATGTCTAAGTACGATTTGAGAACTCTTATTTTCTGGATGCTGGATGCAGCAGGACCAAGGCTTAGCCAGACTATGTTTTCAGATTTCCCATACAATGCAGTGCCGATTAAACGGTCTGCGGCTTCGTAGCAGCCACATTCCTTATAGGAGAGCATTTTTATACCAAACCTGTACAGTTTTTGTGACAGTGTTTTATGTCAGATGATATGTCATCCCAGAGGTCTTTCAGCTCTGTTTTCTCTGCTTTGGTTAAGTAGGCTGTGACATACTGTGCAACCGCAGTGCAATTCTCTGCAATGTAATGCACATCTATGTTTGCATTCCATAGGAGGCCAATGATTGCATTATAACCAGTTATATACTTTGATGCTTCCGTTCTTTTGATGCAGTATATGTTCTTAGTTGATTTGTCTTTCACACTGTCTCTAACAGAAGACATGAGGCTGTTTACTTTTCCTTTTGCTGAAACAGGTCTAGGGAAACCAAAGCAGCATTTGGTGTAGTATTTGCCTCTGCTTTTATATTTGCACTGACAATACTTACCGCACTGTTGTCTTTGAAAATGCAAAATGTTTCCATGTCGGTCACTATGTGTCGTTTCTGAAGGGATTTCGCAAGTGACATATTTATGAATGAACTGCAAAACAGTGGCATCACTGTAATGACCAAATTTAGGAGCATCTTTAATCCAAAAAAGCATATGGATGTGTGCTGCTTCTCTGGCTTGATATTCTTTTCTCCAAAAGAAGTGTGCCACTTGTCAGAGGGGAGGAATTGTTTTGTTACAAATGAAGTGTAGCATGGCATTAAAGTGATGATGGAAGTACCTTCACACATTTACAGGTTCAAGAGAGCAGAGTTCTCCTGGTGTTTTCATGTCTATCCCTGCTTTGTTTCCATTTGCTAGGAGTAGGAAATTGTGCAAGTCTTCCCATGCATACTCTGCACAACTTAAAGTGACAAACTATGTGGGTGGCCAAGGTTGCGTAGCATACACCGTACATCTGCGTGACGATGGAAGCATTATTCTTTCGTACCTTGCATGCTTGCCAAAATATTTGAAATACTTGACTGTAAAACTTCTTTTTTCTCTTGCACCTTTTGAAGTAGCTCCGTAGCAGACATGTTTAGAAAATTAGTTCCTGTTTTCAATGTGTGTGCAACCCCATAACATAGAGTTGCTAATTCACTTTCAAAGAGGAGGTGGCATATGTATTCCACGTTTGGTTTGAATCTGGGATCTTCAGAATACTTTTGTAAAGAGAGGTATTCTGATGCTGTTATTTGTGTGCATCTTTCATTGTATCTTACACCTTTTCCAGAAGAAACAGTAGAGGAAAGGCGTGTGCATCTACACTTTTTTCCCATATGCTGATTGGTGATCCTTTGGCTTGCCACATTTGATATGAGTGCATCTTCTATGGTGTCTTTGCAGTGTAGTGGGTGAATTGTATACTGGTCTAAAACATTGGAGGCTGTAGTAGGATTTAGAAGTTCAAATTGGCCAGTTGATGAGGAATCCTGAATTATTTTGGTGGTTTCTCTCAAGTTTTCTTCAGCGTTTATTTCTCTGCAGTATTTATTGCTGTCTTTAAGATATTGCAGGGCTTCTCTAACGTTAGGTCTGCTATTTGCTGACAAATTATGTTGTCTTTTATAGGTACACCATTCACTAAGATAATCAAAAATGGATCTATTGGTCATTGCAATCCTAGAGTGTCTACATTTTCTTTGAGATCTAATGGCAAATAAACTACTTTGCCACAAATGATTGCGACAAAACCAATGAAGTATAGCACATCATGTTTTGTTTAACAATTATCAAGCGTGTTGGTGTGAATAACACGACATCACTATCCAAATGGGATGACACCATCTAACTGTTTGGGTACCACCTTATATAAAAAGCCAACTGATAAGAACACACTGTTACTGTTCAATAGTTTTCACCCTCAATCCCTTTGGGAAAATCTGCTCTACGGGCAGTTTTTGCGTATCAGACGCAATTGCACTATCAAAGAGGATTTTGATAGTAATAAAGGAAAACTGAACCTAAGACTCAAAGAACGTGGCTATCCTGCACACATTATTCGCAGATTGATGAAAAGGGCTTGTAATACTAATAGAGATCACTGCCTTAAGAAACAATTTAGGGTACAAGAAGACAGAGTTACATGTGTATCTACTTATTCGCTAATCAGTAATAATCTCCGCAGAGGTATTTTGAAAACTTGGGCCACAATACAAACTGAAGACTTTACCCTAAACAAACCACGGTTTGCATTCAAAAGAATGCCAAACCTACGGGACAAACTGGTGCACACGTACAAGGTTCAAGATCAAATGCAAAGTTGCAGACAAACCAACTTGTGGCATCTCCCACCAGTTAGTAGGCACTTCAAATGTGGAAATTGTTCCATCTGCCGACTCACAAACAATTTGAAAACCATTAACCTCAATGGCCGTATATTGCACCTTAAAAAATTCACTAACTGTAATACACCTTGGGCAAACTATGGGATTAAGTGCCCGTGTGGAGTACTGTATATCGGCAAAACTAAAAGACCTATCAAACAAAGAATTTGCGAGCATCGCTTATGCGTAAATAATTCTATTGCCGATAAACCTTTAGTAGCCCATTTTGTTAAGGCTAAACATACAGAAGAAGACATTGCATAGTTTATAATTCAAACTGTAACAGCCCACCCTTGAGGCAGCGATCAAGACTTTAAGCTCAAACAACTGGAACAGAGACGGATCTATGATTTGAATACGGTCCAGTCTGGTTTGAATGCTGGTATCGAATGGAGCCTGTTCCTTCATAAATGACATTTGTCATTACCCTCGTGAGTGTGCACCCACTCCACAATAATATCAGTCAGTTTGTTCTATGACTTTTTTCGATTCATTAGACTGCATTTAGATTTGACTGCAGACAAGAAAAAGTAAATTTCATCTAAATATGAAATATTACCTTTTTACTGAACAGCTTGAATGTAGGGCCTTCATTAAAAATTAAAACAAAAAGGATCCCAGTGCGCAGTCAAGCTAGTTACATCAACATGCCCAGCAACTCTAATGAAATTATGACACACACTTTTCCCATATACCTGCCATGATACGCGGCTTTCATTAATTACATTTGAAGCATTTCGAATTCCCCATACATATATGGGTGGTCACGATTGTATGCCATAATGGCACACTCAAGATGGCAGGACACATTTACCATCTTGTAATTAAACCTCCGGTCTAGCAGGACCATTGTTAATTAAAACTAAAAGGATCCCATTCAGATAGTGATGTTGTGTTATTCACATCAACATGCTTGATAATTGTTAAACAAAACATGATGTGCTGTACTTCTTTGGTTTTGTCACAATGTGCTGCTTTCATTAACTAAAATAAAAATAAAAACAAAATTAGAATGTGAGCAATCTATTTGCATAGTCATTTTAAATTATGTATCTTAATATGTACGGATGCCCATGACCGTATGCCACAATGTTACACCTAAGATGGCGGTACACACCTACCATCTTGGAATTAAGTTTCCGGTCTAGTGCTCTTTTGTAACCATTACTGGGTTATTCAGCCGCAGGGAAGTGTTTGAGCAGTTGACGCGCGGAACGTGAACACAACGGACGGTTCAAGCAGGGTTCGCATCAATCAAGTAAGAGTTTGGCCACCTGGTTTTATGGGTGTGCGTTTAAACAATACTGCAGATTGCATACTTAGCCTGACAGTGCCCCTTTGTGTGTGTTATGTTTACACAGATTTGGAAGCACTTATGTTCCGGCTGAGCTTGAAAACACGTTTTCAGCCCAAAACAACAGAAAAGAAAGCGTGAGATCCGGCCAATTTGGCACAAAGGTAATTCTTTGCATGACCGCATTTAACCTCTATATATATCCATCGGCATACATTGGATATGCTTTACTGTCAATTGACAACTAGGTTCGGTGAAATAGCCACCAAGCAAATGTTGTCTCTTGAGTAATAACTCACAAGAGACAAGGGAAGAAAGGGGTTTGAGTCTAGCGATTATGACCACAGCATTGCTTGAAAAGAACCATTCATGCTTTGACTATCAAAATATTATGTTGACTCCCCATGAGTAGAAATCGAAGATTTACATTAATTTGAAAGTGTGCTAAATGCTATTAGAAGAAATATTAGACATTATTGTTTCTTTTATTCTTGGCTCTATAGCCACATGATTACGGGGATTAAGACACCAGTTGAACAATAAATATTATAATTTCCACTGTAGATGAAGCCTCACACGCCATTAAAGGAATTATAAGTTTAGTGTTGATAGTTGAATTTGCCAAAAAATAGATACAAAATGTTAGATGTTTCTTTTAAGTTGTGACCAACACAGATCCGTTTTGGTTTTTTTGATTGTCGATAGTAAAGTTCTCAAATGAGGGGCTATTCATAATCAATCTGTGTCATCACTCAGTGTCCTGAAGACGGGTCCAGTGGACGTCGTAAACCAGATCAAGTTGGCTACAGACATTTCTTGTGTCGACGTAGTCAAGGATAATTAGATAACAACATGATGACGCATGAATTAATTGATATGTTTACCTCACGTCCCTACTAACCTCACAATTATTTTGTGACAAGGAGACTGTATTGGCCTAACTATGGGTTTGTTTGTGCTAGCACTATAAGGTCGATTTCACAAAGTTTTTTAATGTGATTTGTTTTTTTAATATTCGAACGTTTTGTGTATATTGATTAAAATATGTGAATCTTTACTGCTTTGTCTAATATATTCAATGACATAGTTTGGGCGATATTTGCAACTATACACACCTAGAACGTGTGAAGGTGGGAAGCTGTTTATGAAGATCTCTCTGTATACACGTATACTCCACTAAGGCAATTTAGACATTCTTCCCGCTCTCCAAAAATGACAAAAATTTTTATCTGCAAAATATAGATCAATATCTTCATATAAACAAAAACACTGTTCTTGTTACTCTTGTATGTTCCTTTGTGTCGTTCTACTAAAGGTTCTCTCATACTGTTAGATCAATCTTGGCCATCCATACACTTTTTGGCCTTTCATTAATCACATTTTATTTTCATCAAATGTACTTCACTGATCTATTGAAAGATGCACCATCCATTTTTCTCAATGCTTGCACATTTGGATATCTTATCTAGACCTTCCTTCATCACTCTTATTTTCCAATAGTATTCCTCGTTCATATATATGCACCTTCTATCCACTTGTGTTTTTTGCTGTTTTAATATCCATTCAATTAATGTATTCATTCATTTTTTTTTCTCCATCCCTGGATTGTCGTCAATCTTTTAGTTTTGAGCTTCTTACTTCTGAGCTTTTATCCTTATCTGTTTATGACTAGCTAACATTAATTAGTCTAATTACAATGCAAACCTATAATTCTTTACATATTATAATCCCTCACATGTGTGTGCTTTTATTTTGTTCCCCTATTCCTTTCAATAGACCCATGTCATAAGGGCCTGTGGTCCACATGTCATTTGGCACTCTCTCCAAGTCTTCCTGGAAATATGCTGGGTGCTGCTGCATTTTTATCATTCGCTGTGGGATTTCCCCTTTTCTATATTTTTGTTCAGTATGTGATGCTCATAAAAACCACCACTTGATCATTCGTTTAGTCTTTTCTAAACATGTCATCATCAGTATTGTCGGTCAACCTGTATCCTGCTTTGAGAGCTATCACTGTCCTCCATTGTCTACCGTCATTGTCCATTCCTTCAAGCACTGCCATTTTCTTTCACACTATGGCTGATTTTAACTCTATAGGGATAGTCTGTCCCCCCTCTTTGTCCATAGATATCTATGGCCTGAGCAAAAACTTGTCAGATATCCTCACAGCCATTCCAACTAAGCCAGGTAGCCATGTTAATAGAATGCTCACATCATAATAGGAAAATCTCAGACTCAACTGGAACACCTCACAGAGCCACTTGCCCTGTAAATGCCAGTATACATTCACTGGCGTTTAAATAGTGTATTCCAAGAGTGGAACCCACTATCCCATGGTCAATAAATAACATCATCATGTTAAGTGTTGTCATCCAATCCCTTCCCAAAATATTAACTGGTATCTATCACAAATATAACAAAGGATTAGTCATGTCCCTCTCTCGTATAGAGACTGGCAATTCATCAATAACAGGGAACTCAACTTGAAGCTCCAAAGAGCCTTTAAGCATTTATAGCAATTCCCACCATTGGATACTTTTCCTTCCGTGTACACAAATGTGTAGCCCCAGAAATGTGAGTCTACTCAACAAAGCAAAGGTTTTGCCTCCTACCATCATATTAACCCTTGGCTCCTCTTGGGGGTTTGATATCACGGATAATTCTGAACACATCAAGTTGTCCTGTGAGCTGTCCTATTGTGGGTGCATAGATACCCCCATTCATGTGAAAGAATCTCCTCATACCACAGTGGCACCTCCTATTCTGGGTGTCAATACCTGTCCTGCGTTTGCATTTAGCTAAGTCTTTATGGTGGCTTGTTGCAATTGCACATGTAGTGAATTAATTTGCACTTCCTCTAGCTGCCTTACCTGTTGCACTCTTGGTGCTTGCTTCTGATACAATGTCTGATCTTGGGCGAACCCTTCTCTTATCTCTTCTCAAGTCAGTAAATTCAGGGTATCCCTATCTTCTCTTCTATTTATAGTCTCCAAAATTCCAGGTACTCTTATATTTCACTTCAGTAAGACATAATGTCCCTATCTGGTATTATTAATGTAAAGCAAAGCCATCCTATGTGTGTGTGTGTGTGTGTATGTGTGTTTGTGTCTGTGCGCGCATATGTTCTTATTGCAGCATTGAATTCCTTCTTTGACTACTTATGTATGTTTTCATGTGCATTCCCTGCAATCCATTAATTGCCTGTGCTTCCACAAGAGCATGTGTGCACATTTGTGTGTGTGCATGTGTGAATTTGTGTGTATGTGTGCATGTGTGCATGTGTGTGTGTATGTGAGTGAAGAGGAGGGCCCTGCATCCTCCATAGCCTTTGACACCAGTGGAGTGAGGTACTGGAGACACGCCAGAGAGGGAGACGGACACCCAGACTGTGTTTCAAAATATTTTTAATGTATCA
This sequence comes from Ambystoma mexicanum, assembly GCF_040938575.1. Lineage (NCBI taxonomy): Eukaryota > Metazoa > Chordata > Amphibia > Caudata > Ambystomatidae > Ambystoma > Ambystoma mexicanum. The sequence goes on along the minus strand of NC_090937.1, from coordinate 67,330,486 downwards.
CAGAATACCAGGAAACCAACAGCAATGAACTCCCAACATCAGTTACTTTTATACTTTTTTAAGGCTGATGAAACATTCCATTTTATTGCTCAAGACATTTTGATTGGTTCCTACAACTAAAAACAAACCCTTCCTGGCTTGTGATTGGCTGGTTGAACTGCCACTCACCAAGCCCACATGACATCATTTGGTATGCATGGTTTGACTGACACTTGATCTGATAGCTTGACTCAACTCAAAACTCATTATAAATCTGTTGATGCCTGGAAAGGAGCAGTCCTCATTAGATCACTGGAGGTTTTTTGGCAGTCTATACCATGCTTTTCATCTCATTTGTTGCAAACCAAGCAGCTGTTTGCTCTAATTGGTAATTTCACAGACCTCTAACCGGCCCCCATGACCCATCACTGTCAGAATTGCTGTCAAGAAAATGTAAATATATAGGCCAGCTGCAGTGAACTGCCAGTGCACTGCTGCTAGAGAATTATTTAACTAATACCTATTTGAGCCCTGTCCTGAATGTTCTGTGTAGCTACTATACGGTGAGTTTTCAGACTAGATTTCGATATTTGTGATATATGTGTAATACCTGAGATACCCTCAACTGTGTGGGTCATTCTGACCCTAAAACATATATATTACCCTAAAATGTGTTTTTTGTCCTAGATAAGTGTACAATCTGATTTTTGCAATGCTGAAACTATTGATCAGCCTGACAAGTTATCTGTATTCAGTTTGAGGAGGGTTGGGGTCCAGCACCTCCTCTACATGTGTGTGCATGCATGTGTGCATGTGCATATGTGTGTGCATGTGTGTGTATGTGTGTTTGTACATGTGTGCATGTGTGCATGTGTGTATGTGTGTGTGTACATGTTTGTGCATGTGTGTGCATGTGTGTGTGTGTGTGTGTGTGTATGTTTCCCCTCCCCCTCTCGTTATAAGCATATTTTGACAAGGTCTTTGACCTAAATCAATTCCTCTTTCAGAATACTAATTCATACCATGCTTAATAATTGTGTCATGCCTTCCTTGGATTTCTATGTCATTGCCCAGCCTGCTTGTCCTTATTCATAAATACATTTCATTTAAACAAATGTGTACACAAATCTAAATAATGCACTCCTTATTCTTGAAAATCATATTAATCAATGTGTGTGCTCTACAGAAAATTATCCTTTATATGCTCAGATCTTTTAAAATACTAGTGCACTTTCTTGTTTGTTCTTTATAGCTTAATCCCTAAACTAGTGCACATTATATCCTAGTTATTTACTGTTAAATATATCATGCCCCTCATCTATATTGTGTGTAACCTTTGTCCCAGTGCGCTTTGTGAGCACTTCCCCTCATTAATACTGCTTCACTATTCTAAATACAAATGTTTGCATTAATACATGCACTTCCAATATTTTTCCCCAAAAGGTGTTTTTGTTTTATTTATTCTTGTGCTATTCCCCATTCACTGTGCTTAGTTTAATGTCATTCATTGTTCCATTAATGTACTATTTAATGTAACTTGCACTCCTAATTACAATGTTATTCTCTGCAATACCCTTTCACAATTTGTGTGATTTTAGACATGTTTTCTTTTTCTTCGTCAAAATGCCTCTATATTGTAAGATTATACTGTGTTGTGGGGGAAACACTGCCCCCCCTCTTGAAGCCTGTCCAATCTGCTCTGGCCCTGCTGCACATCTGAGTCTGCATGTATAATATCCCCATGAATCTGCATTATTTATGGTGCAGACCCCATGCCTTCTCTCTGTCCTCAACTACCAATATTCCCACTGTTCACCCACATCACTCTCCTGTGCTTTCATTTGCAATCTGCCTTTCTTTTTGTAGCACACTAATAACCTATTAGCGAAACATGTTCCTTCTTTTCCTTATCTGTGCAACTGGCCCATGCATGCCTTATGATCTATACTTTTTCAAAAATGTTCCATCAATCACCAAAAAGACTCAGCTACCTTGCCCAACATAATAATCAACAAATGTGGGGCGATCCAGTGTGTGCCCATTAAAGAAAGAGAAAACATCCAGCACTAACTCCAGAAATAACCAACAAACCCCCTAAAAATGGGAAGTGACCTGTTTGACCTTAAACAGTGACACAATGGGGCCTCCCCAGTTCACATATGTACAATAACCAGGGACAGCCACCAGTACAAAACAGTAAATTCTAAATAAAGTTCAATCACATATAGTTCCCCTGGCAGAATCAACAATTCTTCAAAATGTATAGCCTTTGTTTGATTAAAAGAAAACAGGGGTTTAATTACCCCACACTGTATTAATTCAATCCAGTGCTTCTCACATTCTCACAGCACCTGGCTTTAATAACCATGCACTAATGCCATGAAAAATGTTATATATATATATATATATATATATATATATATATATATATATATATATATATATATGTGTTTGCAATTTTGCTGGTAAAGATCTTACAGGCAAAAGTTCGAGCTGCACTCTCCACAGTGATCAACAAAAAATAATGGATCCGGATCCACAGCACTGCAGTCAGATTATTCTTCCTTTATCCAACCAGGGAAAGTCACAATATCACCAAACATGGAAATCCATTTAAAAATTAAAAGACCAAAATAAAGTGGTCCTCCCAAAGTGTAGCAATAATATTGCTGAGACGTTCACACGTTTTGGGGCCAACTCGCTGCTTGCTCACAACCGTTAGTCTCATTGTCAACATCACATTTAAAACAAGGGGGAGAGAGAGAGAGACAGAGAGAAAGGTGTAGGTTTGAAATAGAAAGAGGACTAGGTTAACATGTTGGATGCAGAAACATATCCCTGTGTTGGCCATCTTTGCATAGTGTGTTTCTTAGTTGAAAGTACAATGTGATAGATATCAATAATATCGCTTGTTGGTCATACACCCACATTAACACAGATCGTATGACTACCAAAGGTGCATAGTGTCACGCCCACGTGGTTCAGTGCCATAAGGGAAAGTACAGTGCGACCTCTTATTTTAAAGTGTCCCTGTGCACCCTCACTGCCAACTCTGTTCTGTGTTCTACCGTTCTTCTAAGGATGTGTATCTGCTTATTCAGACCTACAGTGCATATTATATATAGCAGCATCTTTTCATTGCATTGTAGGCGTCAATGCATCATGCATTCTAATCAAACTAACCATAACTGCAGTTTTTACTACATCATGTAGTCCATACTACCACTAAAGTCCATATTTTCTTGTCCTCAAGGAGTTTACACCATTACCTAATCTGAGTTAAATCGCACAGAGTAATATTTGAGTAATCTCAGATGCATACATAAAGGGACCAGTGAAAGTGCCTAGTGCTGTAGCAGCATATTGAAATGCATCTAAAGTGCCAAGTACAATAGCAGCATATTTACATATATATATATATATATATATATATATATATATATATATATATATATATATATATATATATATATATATATATATATCAAAAGAATCCTTAAACACAAAAATTAATTCATTGAGTTCTGGTTAAACTCTACATTTCCCTAAGGGTCAAGGGTCAGCCCTGGCTCACTTTCAGCCCTATTTAAAAAAAATTAGAATATTTTTAAACTCCACAAGTAAATCACTAAATGTATTACTTGGACACTCATACATATATCAGCTCCATCCCCTCTCATTTTGGTAACATTTTCATAAATCTTCATTCATTTTTTTGTTTTATTTGTTTAATAGATATATATGCATTTTGACATTCCTGTCAACACAAAACAGCAAATTGATCTTTCTGTGTGTGAAACTTAGTTCACAGCTGATTTAATTTGCAAGACTTATCCCATGTCTGCAACTACAAAACAGTTTCTGTTTTTTCCTACAACTATTCATCATTCTCTTGGCTCCATCAATTCTTATCTCTAGCTTTGACAAGAAGTTCTGGCTACCTTCAACAGTGCAGTTTTTTTGAAACATTAATCTCATCGTGCTTTGCCAGTGCTAGCTGTTTTATCAGCTGCATATTGTATAAACGTGGCTATATTCATGTGTTGTTGCATTTTCAAAACATGTCATGTATCACATTATCTTCAGTTGTTTAAGCAGAAAAGGATCTCACTATGGGATAATGCCTTATAACTCATTTTTATGACTTATTTTCCAACTACGCAGTTATTATTATTATTTTTTTTTCCTGAGGCATGACTGATTTCCCACATCTTATCTCATTTCTTCTTCGTTTTCTTTCATCCATTTCTGGAATTTCTATTGTGCAAAGCATTTTAGCTTATTAAGCATCTTATCTTTATAAGTGTATAAAATGTAACCCTCTACCTGCCTTCACTCGCCCGTCTCAAGGGTGCAAAATAGTCACACTTTTGACAGCATTTTGTTTTTCACGATTTTTTCTCCATAACATTTCACACAACACATATGAGCGTGCCCATAAATTGCTTGCTCAAACCTCTAATTTCAATAGACTATCTATTCCTTTTCATTGGCGCCAACCACGTCCCTAAATAAATAATATAACTTCTTAACTTTGTCTTACTCTCCTTACACCTATGTAGCTCTTCGACTATTTGCCTTCAACACAAATACACAAACAGACAGACTAGTCGACTCTTCATATTTATCCTCAGTGATCACTCCATTTATCTCTGCCCCTAATAATACCCTGATCACAGGATTTAGATTATCTTCTTATATGAACTTGTCCGTACGTCTACTAGAGACCGTGATAGGGGTATAAGACAGTCTCTTCTGAACCCCCTTGGCTTAGGACTCTAGGTACTTCTCTCTCTCTATCTCTCTTCACAAAGAAAATCTCTAGTTGCTTTTGATTACTTCCTCATTACTTTTCCAGCTACTTTCTAAAATACATATTACTTTTCCCTGTTAATACATACATAACCTATTTTATTTTTTCCTTTGTTTCTGTTCCCTATAATACATACTATAATTCATAGATGCCAAGTCTGCCATGCAGGCAGTCATGGGGTCCCCCCAACAAAATGAGGGCACACTACTTATTTGTTTACTCACCCTGCCATTTCCCCAAGCCCCTCCCCACCTCTATCAGCATGTGAGCATGAAGTCTGGGTCCTTGTCTCAGAAAAAGATTGGGTCGCCAAGTGAACAGAGGGTCCTTCTCTTACATTCCATCAAGCTTTCTGGCATCTGTGAATTCTGACTCTAAGAAAGGAACAAAGGAATGGACGCACAAGTTGTTTTCACAGCCATCTTTATTTACAGGTTACAGGACACACTGGAAAGCACACACAGTCATCCTGCCTTCCCCTATTTATACAGGCCTTTTTGAATGATGCAATACTCTCATGCAAATTACTCCCTTGTCATTGTACCTCTCTGATAGAGCCTTTTAGCCAGAGGGAATCCCTCCTTATCTTCTGCTTGGGTGGCGTATCTGTCGCTCACCAAGCCCACATTAGTTCATACTTGGTAAACACTTGCTGACTGACACATAGACTGCTAAGCCTATTTTAGACACATCCTTCAACTCTTGCCAAAACAATTATAGTTATCTCACTTGTCAACTCGTATCTACTCTTCGAGGTTCTGCCAATATTTAGTCAGTGTCTCATACTGTGGAAAAAAACATATAAGCTCAATTATGCTGCCACGTATAAAGCTGTTTTGTCCAAATTTGTCTTAAAAAAGATACATCATTTCTGGTTTTCCTGCCAAGCTCCAAATATAACTTCCCAGGCATGCTTATCTGACAGCAAGATGCTGTCAAAGACCTTCTGTATCAGCATGAGTCAGGTCTTTTCCACACAGGCCCTTAAGACACCATTTTGTGTTTGGCATCTATTTTAAAACATATCCCAATCTACCATTGTGCTTCCAGACAATGAGCCATTGTTTACTTTTAAGCATTTCTTATTTTCTATCCTTTTATCAGAATATATTTTTACATATTCATAATACCTGTGTCATACTTGAGGCACTCTTCACTTCCTGGGTCATTCTAACCCAAAATATGTGCCGCGCCATATTTACTTATTTATCTAAAAATGAAAGCACTATCATTCTGATTTCTTCAATGCTGGAACCATTGATCTGCCTATCATTTTATCATACGATGGGGGTGGGGTCTTGAACCACTTATACACCTTCATCACTGCGGCCACTGTGATTGACCTTTCCACCTTTTACTGCAGCCAATCAGCGTGCCGGCAGGTGAGTGCCAGGCCACCTAAGGCCCCTGTCTGAGCCTGTCCGAGGGCTCGGAGGGCCCACTCCTCATTGCACCCCTGTAGCACCTCATGGAACTACCAACAAGCATGCAGCCTATTACCCCACAAACTTGGGCCCCTAGAAATGTGTGTACCCCTCAAGAATACCTGAGAGTAATCGCTGGACATTGTTATCACCTTGTTTACTAACCGAAATAGCTGCTGAACCAAGGTGTGCCCATGCCGTTCTGCCTTCCGTGCGTTACTTAATCCCTGTTTTGAATGCATTTCTGTGCCTCTGTGAAATTCGATTCCTGCTGTACTTTTAACATCGCTGCACCCCTTTTTGATACTAAAGGGTTTCCATTGCATCTGTTTTCTTGCTTCTCCTGGCTACTGGGCTGCCTGGTGAGTTTGTGCTCATACTGTGCTGTGCAGTTCCTCTTCTATCTTCCATCCTATCCTCTGCTGCCCTATGAAACTCACCATCTCCCCTATCTTTTCTAACTGCTATACTATCAACTATCCTCGCTCTCTCACTGTCTGGGAAAAAAAGCTTAAAAAAGACATCATGACCACTAACCCTAGCCTACCCATCACAGACACTGATGTCAGTGCAACTTCCAGACATATTTTCACTGATATCCTCTTTATTGTCCCCCCTCCTGATCTATGGACTCCTCATCTTATCTCTACACTCTCTCCTTCCACATCTTCACACATTAATGATATGATATGGAATTTGTAACGTGCCTATACACAAGTGTTTCAAGGCGCCACGTGGCAAAGAAGGGGGTACAGAGGGAGGACAGAGACAATGATCTTACTAGGACAAGTGACATTAAGATTGCGCAAGTGCAGGGGAGGGGGGGAGGTGAACAGTGCCAGGGGAAAGGGGAGGGAGCAGTGCTGTACATGGGATCAAAACAATAACATGACGTGTGACCAGCAGGTGTCAGAGCCAGGGTAAGTGCAGACAGCAGGTGTCCAAAAGTGTAGATAAAGAACCAAGTGCAAGGGTTGCCGGGAGGCAGTGCAGGTGTGCATCTGGGTGTGCAGGGACCTGGGCCCGAAATCAGAGGGTAGCCAGGTGGCCAGTGCAGTATCAGACAGGAAATCAGCAGGGGAGAGGAAGAGAGAAGGCAGAAGCAAAACAATGGTGGCACTAGATGGGAAGTACTCTTGGCAGGCTTATCATCATCCAGGTGTCCCATAAATGTCTATCACAATGGCATTATCATGGCTAAGGGTCCTCAATCCAACCTCCTCCTGTTTTACCGGTGTTTGCCGTCCCTCATCAACTTCATTCCCACGCGTGCTATTCATTCTTCCTTTCTCTCTGTCCCCATTCCTCTGACTGGTGTACCATGCCCCTGCACCCGTCCCCAGAAAACCTTCAAAGGCAGTAACCTTTTGCATATAGCCACACTTAATGCTCTCTCTGCTATCAAACACTCTGCCGACATCTGCCTCCTCCTTGAAGACCTTGACCTCAATATCCTCGCTCTAACCTAGACATTGTTCAATGCCATCTCAGTCACTGCTTTTGACTCCATTCTCGCAGATGGCTATCAGATCATCTCCACACCACGTCCTAACCACACTTGTGGTGGGGTTGCCCTGATCTTCCCTGAGTGGGTCCCTGCCTCCCTCATACCCACCCATCCTTACTCTTCCTTCGAGAGCCTGGTTTGCAAACTGGTCATCTCTCCCACTTCCTCCCTGACCATTGTCACTATCTACAGGGCACCTGGCTCTACCACCCTGTTTCTCTCTGAATGGGCTGATTTCTCCTCCTCTCTCCTTTCATCCACCTCTAAACTCCTTCTCCTCTGTGACTTCAACATCCACCTGGACTCCTCATAACAGCAGCCACTCTCTTCCCTGGCCTTTGCACCTTCTCCTCTCAGGTCCTACCCACTCAGCTGGACACACTCTCAATGCCATCATCCACACTGATCTTTTGCTCTCCTCCTCACTCACCACTCCACTCTCTTGGTCCGACCATTCTATCCTCTCCTCTTACCTGGGTCCTCTTTGACATCTGAGTGCACCTCCCCCAGCCCTGCCAGCCTCATTCACGAACATCAATCATCTGCTGCCTTCGCATCTACCTTCATCCCACCTCTGCCCCACCGCAGACTCTATCTCTGACTCCACTCTCGACAAACTGCATCTTGCCATCACTAAGACGCTTCAGATTCTTGCCCCAGTCATGAGGATTCGCCTGAAACATAGCACCAAGCAGAACACCAGGTATGACTCTGAACTTGCAGCCCTGAAACGCAAGTGCAGAGTTGTAGAACGGAAGTGGCAGATGTCAGGCTCACCCTCTGACAAACGTTCCTGTCGCCTGCTCCAAAGGCAATACCGACTCACCATTCACTCCGAAAAAGGGCCCAGATCCAGGCTTGCATCTATGGTGTATCCATCAACACGGCTGAACTCTTTAAAATCGTCAAGGAACTAGCCAACCCTTCCACAGTCTCCACCTCACCTCTTCCCTCCAAAGCCTTCTGCAATGCATTGGCCAGACACTTCACTGCAAAATCTCAGGGTATCCTGAGCACCCTCGATTCCCTTTCCCTCTCCCTGCCCTCCCCCTTCCTGCCACCTATGGTGTCACCCATTCCCCCTCTGTATTTCTCTCCTTCTCTCCTATCATATGCGACAAGGTCACTAGAGTCGTCCACTCTATGAAGGTCTCCTCCAAACAGGTCTGATTTCTGCATTCACTCTTTTGCTACTGGGTCTTTCCCCTCCTCCCTCAAGCACTCTCTTGTGTGCCCCCTTCTGAAAAAACCCTCTGCACACCCATCTTGTCCAGCTAACTATCGACCCATCTCAATCACACCCTTCATTGGTAAAGTCTTGGAGAAGCTGGTCTTCCCCCAACTGTCCCAGCATACAAGCTTGTTTTTGCCTACACGTCCATCAATCTGGATTCCGAGCATCCAGAGGCATTGAAACTGCTCCCTTGAACACACGTGAAGAACATCTTGCATCTCCTGTTTCTAACTCACCTGCCGTTCTCACTCTACTTGATCTCTCCTCGGCATTTAACACGGTCAACCACGCCATCCTCAATGAATGGCTCCACAGCATCCTAGGTATCTTGGAGCAGGTTCTGGACTGGCTGACTGCCTTAATCAATGACCGTCCCTCCCAGGTTATCCTGGGCTCTTTCTGCTCTCCCACCTCTATGTCCACCTGTGGTGTCCCCCAGGGATTCAGCCTTTCTCCCTGGCTCTTTCACATCTATCCTGCTCCGCTGGAACACCTAATTTCCACCTGCTCCCCTTACTTCTAGTGTTATGCAGATGACAGACAACTCTTCGTCAAACTTCCCTCTGATCCTATCCTTAATTCCTCCATCATTCCTGACTGCATATCTGATATCAGTCATGTTGTGCCTCCCATGATCTCTGCCTCAATGCCAGCAAGATTGAGATTCTTCTCATTGGGACTCCTGCTCCCTCTTTCTTCGCCTCACTCTGGCCACCCTCTATGGGTTCTCCCCCTTCTCCTTCATCTGAAGCCAAAAATCTTGGAGTCATCTTGGAGTCATCTTTGACTCATCTCTTTTCTTCCTCCGTCACATCCAGAACCTTCCCAAGAAGGCCCACTTTCAACTTCATCTCCTCAAAGGAATCCTTCCTTTCCTCACCTTTCCCCAGAATCTCAATGTCTCTAGAGCTCTGGTACTCTCTCGGCTTGATTACTGCAACAGCCTCTCCCTTAATCTGCCCTCTTCATCTATATGTCCCTCCAGCTAATCCAGAATAGGGATGCAAGACTCATCCTTGACCTCAAATTTCAAAAGCTCTTCAAGATTCCCCCCCCCTTCTTTGCTAAAACCTCACAGTCGCTGAGATTGGTTACCAGGGCCCTTATGTGTCCACCTTGGCCCTGGTCTCCAAACCCCAATTGCCTTCAGTTTCATCCCGCTCCCAGCACTTGCTTTGGCACCCACAGGCCTGTGATATCACAGGCCTGCACTTATTTATTCGCAGATTACCACTTTTGTCAAGTGATCTCTGCCAGTCACTTAACAGTTTCTTGCAACTTGCTCCCTAGCTCTTCCCTCCATGTTACTCATAGCACTCTCTGCACTAGCATGTTCTAAATGCTCACAAGGCCTAGTAGGACCGCCCCTCTCTCTCATTGTTATATTTGCTCTCATTCCCATGTTTCCTCCCTGTTGTCATGTGGGTGATTTGAAACACAATTTACTTGATGTATAAGCGCCTTACAAATGCACAATAAAATAAATAAAAATAAATAAAATTATAGTTACTTTAAGACTTGTCAGTGTGTGTGTGCATTGTTAAAGTTGCGTCATCTGAGCTAATCAGCGCACCTTGTCATGCCCTCGTGCCCGGGGTGATTTATCATTTTAAGGTTGCATTTATCTCACACTGCTGAGCGCTAAACTCCTGTAGGAAAGAGCTGTATTAATTCATCTTTTGTCGGTCTTCCAGCTTCTTGTAATGTTGCAAACTTGGGAATGAATTTGTCTGATATCTTACTTTGAGAAAGAAATCCTGTGCTTCGATAGAAACGGACTCAGCGCTGGCCTGATTGTGTGCTGCATTTAGCATGTAGCTGCTGATATGAAGAAGCTTAAACATTTACTGAACAATAAAGTTATTCTACACTTCTTAATTTTTAAGGAAACACCCCTTATATGATGCTAGACAGACCCCTAACTTTGTTTACCCTACTGAAAGCACTGGCAAGATCCTTTTTGCTGAATATATTTCAATATGCCCTGGGGGATCATTTATGAAGTCCCCGTAATTTGCACAAGGGGTACACAAAGGGGTGCTCATCTGTGTATCTTTTCTCCTTCCCTTCCACCCTAACTTTCAACTGAACCCACACTGTTCTCTCTCCAGCTTCCTACCCCTAACCACCCCATGTGAGCCACACTTATTACTTTCCCATCAACCAACTTCCCTGCTCCTCCCAACAAATCTGACCCTCCCTACCACCCAATAAAATAATTGTTTGCACCTACCCTTCTATCCTTTCCACCAACGTACCAGATACCCCTACCCCACTTCCTCAAGCTACTTCTAGTTCCCTTCCCTTCTTCAACTACCAACTCAACACCTTTTAACTGCCCACCTTCCATTTAGCCTTTGAAACACATTACATTCCCTATGACAACAACCTCCAACAATCAACACTTTCTCTACTCTAATCTCCCATTAATGTATGTCCTCCGTCACTCGCTACACACAACCAAACAACTAGCCCCTGCACATGCTACCTGCCCACTTCCTCTCACCAACAAGCCTACTTATGCCACCCAGGAAAACCATGCACCCTCCACACCTGTTTCAAATGATACTAACATATGAACTGACCCCTAGGACCTACACATACACCAACTACTCCTCCCTCCCAATCAATCAACACCATTACACACACTCCTAGGACTAACCCATTTGTACTAATTAAAATATTACAACTCCTACTAAACAACACAATCCTTCACCCAACTAACAATAAACACTTTCAACCTATAAAATCCACTCCAACATGATCTCACCCTGTGCCCTCTACCACCTACAGCTCAACCAGACATGTGACACTCCTAAGACCCAAACATTCTCGTTTGATACTTCTCACCCATCAAACATCATCTCTCAACACCTCCTCTCATGTCACTTACTGAGCACCACACTCAACTAATACCTCCCCTCCTACATCCACCAAAAAGACTCTTACTCCTTCTGACCCTTATACCTACCTACACCTGACTAACTGCTCTCATCCCCTACCTATAGACAACAAATATCAAGCTGTCTCACTCCTTCCACCTACACCCAGCACAAACCTTTACTCTCTCACAAACACCTTTATCTCCACCACAACATTCTCAGCTTTTTAACTAACACCATTACTCTCTTCCATGTCACATACACCATAACCACCTAACCCCACCACCATGAACTGAATTGACAAACTACCCCACTCCTCTTCATTACATCACCTTTGCCCTCGCACATACTGCCTGCTACACATCTTTATCCCACCCATATCAACAAAATCCACCACACTCACCCCAGGACCACCCACTCTGTTACCACCCAATGCATTCATCCAACCTCATCTCTAGTATCCCCCTATTTCACACATACATGTGGCTGCCCCACATCATCTCTTCACAACCATCCCTTATTCTCCCAATGATCCAAACCCAAATTTGAAGCCCATCCTCCCTCCACAACTCCATCCCTCCAATCATTAATCTCACCTACTCACCCTATCTCACTCTGCTACATCAACCAACTATCTCCAGTACTCCCTTCCCATATGACTTCCTACAGCTAAAACTGGTAGCACCGAACATCACTTGTCTCACTACCACAAATCCTTACCTTTTCTTTTCTCCCTGCCCACACTGTCAATAAAGATACTGGCTAGTTGCTCAAACCTCAACCCTTTCACGCGGCAACAATACCAATCAGCTACCATACACATGCAGGGTTAATGAGCACACTGCATTACTCTTTGGGGACCACGTCTGAGATTCAGGATCTATTAGTGGCACCTTCCAAATAAGGGATCAATATGAGGCTAGGCACCATCAATCAAAGCAGACAACTAAGAGAAATGTCAAGCCAGGAAGCTAGCCATCACACTTGTAGCTACTCTCCCCAAATGTGGGAGCATGGTAACATATAAATACAATTCTTATTGTTGGGTGGGTGAAAATGCTTCGTTGCAGCGGTTGGATGGGGTCCTATGACCACAACAACAGTTTTACTGACATGGGACACAGGGGTTTTGCCATTACTTTAACAAACATGACTTAGACCTGTTCTTCTCTGGACCAGAGATTGTCTGATCGCCAAACCAAGCTATACCTGGAGGTGGTGCTTGATTTATTGATGAATGTGAACAAATTTAAATCTCATTGACAAAATTTGTGCAGAGTAGCCCTCATGAACTCGAATTCCCGGGGCTGTGGTTTATTTCTAATTCTATCACTGGCATTAAAACAGTGAGGATCTGGCAATGGGCCTCATCACGACCCAGGCGGTAAGTTACCGCCTGGGCCGTGACTTTACCACCATGGCGTAAACTACGTTTACGCCATGGTGGTTGGCGGACTTACCGCCCCATTCCGACCTTGGCGGGGCGGGAAGTCCCCAATCCCCATTTACCCTTCCCCATTCCCATTTTTGCCCCATAGGGCATAATGGGAGTGGGGAAGGCGTTAATTACGCCATCGTAAATTACAGTGGCGTAATTAACTCCATGGTCCCTTAGCACCATGGATTTTAACACCTGCTAAAAGCAGGTGTTAAATCCGCCATGGCGCTAAGGGACCTTGTACTCAGGCGGTAAGGGTCAGCGTTGTTTACGGCGCCGTAAACCCCTTACCGCCTGAGTTGTAATGAGGTGTTTAAGAACTCAGTTAAGAAGTTCCGGTATTAAAGGTTGCAATGCACAGGGTGTAAATATTGTAAATTGAGGCAAAGAATTACTTTAATATTGAATCTGTAACGTGAAGTGTCACTTTTGCCAGTGGGCCATATCTTAGGGTCTTGGACCTTCAAACTCAGTGAGCTAACAATGCGCTGCTGTTTGTTTAGCTAATGGTATAGTAGATTACAGAAGAACCGAGTAGTACACATTTATAAGAAGCACATTGTCTGCTCCTTTACTCAAGCAATGGCACTTTTGAAGTCTGTTGATATTCCTGAAGATGCCTTTTCAATTGCACACTATGTGGAAATTAAGACATGTGTGGTTCCTGCGGAGAGGTCAGTAGATGATCTGTTCAATGCCAAATCATGACCATATTCTTTTCTTTGTTATGGTCTTTTAAGGAGTAATGTTAGTGTTGTTTTTCCATTTCTAATTATTGTTGAGATGTTGACATGTGTATAGCTAATTTACGCTGCATGTGCATTTCGATTGTTTTTATCGTTGTTGTTGCTTCTAAAAACATTACTAACACTGACATAACAAACTCCTCTGATGCCTGTTCTTATTGATGTCCCATAGAGGTAGGTTTTTCAGTCAGTGTTCTTCTGTTGGCATCTCTGTTTTGATTCAATACTTCCCCCAGGCACGCCAATGCAGCACTCACCTTGGTACTCTCCACCTCTTACACTGTCTTCTGCTTCTCTCCCATTTCTTCAACTTTTTCCCCTAGGTCCCACCTGCTTGGCAAAAGAAACAGAAGTGCACATTTACACCTGGAGTCCTGAACAAACTATATTCCTTATTTCATGTAGGGAAACAGCCTATGTACCCGTTAGCTAAGAGCAGGCAAAATATGCACTTGAACTCCCCATCTGAACGAAATCAAACCCATAACAGAACAATGACATGGACACATATGATGCACCATAAGAGTGGAGTTGAAATCAAGAGTAAGCCTCACAGCTCAATGTGTATATGGAGAGGTAAACATGACTGCAGCCCTACCACCCACAAACTATAAGAGACTTCTTTTGTATGTTCACATCAAATGAGAAAGACAAACACACACTGGCACACACCACAGACCCTCTAGCTTTCAAACTACATACCATAGGCAGAATGAGAAGAAAACAATTGGAACAGTCTTCCACACCATCAGAGAAGAGTAGGGCAATAATGGATTGTGGGATTGATCATCTCAAACCTGGAAATGTGACTAATTCAACAACAGGAATTATTGTTATCATTATTATTAGCGTAGTTATCATGAAGCAACAGAGCACTTTACAATCATAGGGGGAAGAACATGGTGAGGGGAGCATAGAACAAAGGAGTGTGGAGCTAACAACAGGGGAGGGTGGTCAATTTGTCAGCAAGGAATCTACAAGCAATCAAGGGAGGAAACAGTGGGCGCCAGATTACCCAGCCTCAGGTAGAGTGTGGAGTGGTGGGTATGTAGACCTAGGGGTTAGGGAGGAGCCATTACATGAAAAGGAGGGTCTTATGCTCCTTCCTGACTGTAGGAGCGTGGGAGTGTGTGTTTAATGTTGATCGGGAAGAGGTTCCATAGTCTTGGGGCATAGACACAGAAGGCCTGTTTTCTGGTTCTTTCCTTCTTGCATCGGCTGAGTACAAGTCTGCACATGTCCTTAATTCTGGTGGATCGTAGTCCTCCAGAGATGCTGATTTTCTCATTGAGGTAGCTTAGGGACTTAATGGTGACAGCCTTGTAGAAGATGCAGAAGGATTTGAAGATGATATGGGCTTTCAGGGGGAACCTGTGCAGTCTGATGAGGTTGGGGTGATGTGATCAAATTTGCAGAGTCCTTTGATGAATTGTGCCGCAGCATGCAGGTCACATCGCAGGGGTGCCAGGGTAGTCGCAGGGGTGGCCTTTCAAAAGGGCATTGCCACCATCCAGGTGAGCGTGAACCAAAGCTTGGACAACAGATCGGAAGTTATTTTCTGAGATGAAGGCCTTGGTTTTATATAGGAGAGAACGTTGGTGCCTAGCTGGTTGTGTCTTCCTTGCTATGTACTGTTTAAAGGAGAGGTGTTTGTCAATGTTGAACCCAAAGAACTTGGCACAGATGACAGCTAGGGTGTGAAGCCCTAGAAGTGCATAACAGAGACGCAGGTCTGGATGTCAGGGTGTTCAGTGTTATTGTTCAGCAGTAGGAATTCAGTCTTGTAGGGGTTGAGCTTTATGTACGCTCTGGATATCCACAACTGCATCAATAAAAGACAGGACAAAGGATGAATCCTTGCAGGACTCCACAGGTTATGGGTATGGTTGGTGATCTGGTGGAAACTATTTGTACAAACTTGGTATGATTTGAAGCAGCTGAAGATGACCTCCTGATCCCCATGCAGCAATGTAGGTTGTCAGTGAGTGGTGGTCTTTTGTGTTGAATGTTGCTGAGAGTTCAAGAAGAACCATGGGGAAAAGATGGGCATCATTGAGGATTTTGAAGAAATTGTCAATTACCGGATGGTAGCCATTTATGTGCTGCATCTGGACCTGATGCCTGATGCCTGGTTGGTAGGACTAAAGGAGGTTGTGGGCTTTGATGTGTTGCAGGATCTGGCTCTGGATGTGAAAATGAAAGATTAATACAATGTAGATTTCCAGATTCTGTACATCGATGTGCACAATTAGATCCTTGAATGATATCTTTCAGATAACACTTTGTAAAATGACGTGTTTTAGCAATTATTTGCCTTTTCAAAATATGGCATTGTATAAATATTTATTTTTTTACTTTTGCCCAATCTCTTCCCCTTAGTTTTGTATTTTCTATTAACATCTGCATGCTCCCCTTCCCTCCTGAACTTGATTCCTGGTCCCCAGTGCTTTCTGCCACCTTCCGCTCCTCCCCCTGCCCCTGAATGGCTAGATTTCACCCCAGCAACAATGATGGCCCATATCCAGCGTTTGTGGTCCTATTGATGCCACTTGTGCTCCGGCGTGTTGTGAGGCACTTGCCCTCTGTGCCTAATCGCCCCCCCTTAGTTTTCTCTTGTGTTTAATCATTTTTGTGTACCATCTGCATGCTCTCCTTCCCTCCATGACCCGTTTCATGGTCCCCGGTGCTTTCTCCCCCCTCCCACTCCTCCCATGTCCCTAATTGGCCCGATTTCACACCAGTGTGCAGTATCACCTGGAGCATTCCAAGTGTCGGATAGAATTACCAATATATGATTTCAGGCCTACATTTCTGGATAGACTCAAAGACTATGGCAAAATACAACTTTATTAATATCAGCTCAATAAAGTAGGAAAACCTGGTGAACAAACATATTGTAGCTCACACACTCTTGAAGCATTCCAATTACACAAAAGATTTTATACCTCAATGTACGTCAGCTATGATGTCATCCTACTGTGCTCAAGCACCTTGAAGTGTCTTCTATGTGTTTGATGGAATTACCAATAATAATCTAAGACCAATTAACCATACAGACCAAAGGAGGATGGTGAAATACTGCTTTAATCTCAATTAAAAAAAGTAGCGTGATATGACAGCTGTCAAAGAAGATGCTCCATATTCACACATAAATTTGATTGCACAAAGTTTATATACTTTCACATATGTAATTTATGACATGATCATAATTCGCATTTTTTTAAAAACCCTATCGCCGGAAGTGATTGGACTAGGGGAACATATCTACTTATAGAATTGTATAAGGGTTAATATCTAATTGGCTGCCCCTTGTCTTTAGGAAACACCCTCAGCTACTTCCACGTACGTCACATACTGATTATGGCAGAGAATATGGAAGCAGAATAATAACTGCAACATTGTGTATGAAAGTGCATGGCAGGCCTTTTGATTGCTTGGCAACTCTATCCAACCTTGGACTTTTAGCTCCTTAGCGGCACGTGAACAGAACAAAACCTAGGTGTTAAAGCTGCATCAACTTGTTCTCTTGTTTTCCCAATTAGTCCATCGCATTTCATCGACTTGATCTGCAGCCAAGGTTTATTGTTTGTAGTTGACCTCATAGTTTGCTCACTGTTCTGGGACATTCGAGGGAGTGTGAGCACACCGCCGTCTTAACTCAAGGTCTAAGGAATAGCCTTTGTTTTGAGTTCTTCATCACAAGTTGGGAGACCACGATTTTGTCTATTTCAGCCTCTTTATTACTGCTATTTGATTTTATTAAACAGTGTCATTACCCCTTCTGGTCTTTAGAGACTTACTCACTCCACCTCACATAGGCATTTGACCTCATGGCTGTCCAACACTTGGCACCTGCAAATGTCCTTGTCTCTCCTAATCTTAGCAGAAACATGTCTCACACACATGGTTGCTTCATTCGACTCCCTTTGTGCCTCACACCCATCTCTCGAAATATCCTCGTTGACTTTAGGCCAACATACTCCCTTATTCTGCACATGAAAACAGCTTCTTCATCAATTCTACAATTTGGTATCGAAGGCTCGTATTTTGAGGTAGCTGGGTTTATTATTTAACATGGACAGTCATCCATTTTCTTCCAATGGCTGTCCTAAACATTGTATTTATACCTCTTTTTAGCAAGCTGCTATATGCTTGTTTTACCTTGTGTTGCAGCATATTTACAGTTATTGGTCAGCAAGTTACTTCATCTTCTTATTTGCACCGTTACTTAATTTTTAGGTACATGTTTGCCAGGTCTCAGTTCCTTCTGACACATTCTCCCACAACCAGAATAAAACCTCACACTCTGATACACTGTGGAAACAATGGAAAGGCCACTTTTTCTCATCCTTCCGATGCCCATCACCATTTTTGCCATATACAATGTCCCGGCTTCCATTTACGCGAGTTGCCATGGTGACTTTGGCGTCCATTGCACGCACGACATAGAACGTTATGTGTCGGGGGAGGAGTCTGGTTTCCATGGTTTCCCTGAAATACTTCCGGACTCAAATCCCCGCTTCTGATTTCAAAAAGAATAAAAGCCCAGGTTCTGATTTCGAAAAGAAACTGTGGCTAAGTCCCTTGTGACTTTTGCTTCTTTAATCCTTGTCTTGTTTGTTTTCCTTTCGTCCATTGTCCTTGCTGGTATACAAACTCGGAACGTTTACTGGATTGCCTTTTACCTGTTGGTTGCCCTATGAACACGGAACGTTTACTGGATTGACTCTTGCCTGCTGGTTGCCCTACAAACTCAGAACATTTACTGGATTGCCTCTTATCTGCTGGTTGCCCTACGAACTCGAAACATTTACTGGATTGCCTCTTGCCTGCTGGTTGCACTACGAACTCGGAACATTTACTGGATAGCCTCTTACCTGCTGGTTTCCTTACAAACTCAAAACGTTTTAATGGATTGCTTCTTGCCTGCTGTCTTTGGATCAATTCTCACCTCCACGACGCTAAACCCGGAACTCTTTTTGACCATTCTTGGGAATCCACAGGAACCTACGTTCTTACTACCAACACTGTACCAGAGTGTTCCCTTAAAGCGCTTGAACTAGAGACTGTCCAATACTGGCGCTTAGGTCGTTAGACGTCCTTGTGCCAGCAGGATAGACCTGGAACTAAAGACTGGTGCTTTTCGCCTAGGTGCCCTTGTGCCATCATGCATAGAATAGGTTGGAACACACTGATGCCTCAGTTGGTCTTGGTAAGACATTCAGGTTTTCTTTGTTAAGTCCACCTCTATGTAAAATCTTTTGTTTCTGTTGTTTCCTGTATCTGGTTTCTTCATGAAATACCCTGTCTCCCCATAGAATATTACCTCATCCACCATCTGGAAATATTCTGGCCAGTTACAAGACTACTCCATATTAATGGTCCGTGTCTTGTACTTATCTTGTTCATGTTATATACTGGAAATAAGCTGTTAAATAACCTGCCATTCTTCCTTTACAGGGCCTGGCCTTTCATGTGGTGTTCCATATTCTTTTGGCTAATTGACTCCTCTGTATTTCACCTTGTGTGTCCAGAGGGGTACATTGCCAGGGAGAACTCATCGTCTTCACTTCGAGTTCAACTGACGTGGAATCTGACAATGTTTCTCATCGTGCTTCAGTCACATCGTCAGTCTTAAATATTTTCATATTGTTTCAATTTAGGTTTATATATCTTCTTTTGGCATCATTCTGCTGTCATCGGGCTTTTACTTTAGCATTCATCCAAGATACCCATATTCACATTTTGGCACTTTGGAAGTGGGCATCCTTCTTGGTGACTCCCTTCCACTGTCTCAACATGAGGGAATATTCTGAATGGTTGTCTGAGTGCATATTGTCTTTCATCCAATCGACGCAGTATGGACATGTCGTATAAACTTGTGCATGGGTTTCCAGTTGTAGCTCTTTGTCTGCTACTCCAATAAGATGGTGGTGAGGGGGCGAGGACTAGAGAAGAGTGATCCACCTGCTCCTCTATATTCCCCAATCTGGTCAAATATTCAACCATACCCTTCTTTTCCTCTTCTTCAGCAACTCCTGCTTCATCTTCTTCTATCATCTCATCATATTTTCTTTTCTTTGGGATTCATATCTTCGTCACCCCCCTCAGGTGACCCACATTCTTGGTTAACAGAATATCCATCATCCCACATATCTCTTCCGATCTTGCATACAGTAAAACGTTGTTCCTGGAGGTGCACGAGAACTCCTATTGATGTTTTCTCAAGTAATTTCTTCAGTCTGCATTTTCTCTCTAGTGCAACTGTTAATGTCAATCATTATCTTCATTCCAATAGCTTTCTTGGCTGTTTTCTGGCATTGTCCCAACATGATCCTTAAGAGATAGAATCCGACAAAACAAACACTAGCTTGAGTGTTCTGTAACCATTTGTCATTTACTGCAGCTTGAAGTCCTGGTATAATTATAGATGTCAATATCACGGCTGTCTTACTGAATAATTTGTGTTCATCAGGAATGTCTTCATAAGCGTTTATTGATTTTGATGAGAAATAATTCTCTCTTTTCAGTCGAAGAAGATGACATGATCTCTTCTTTCTGTTGTATTCATACATTTTTGGGACCTCCTCAATATGGAGGTCACTTCGGGGAATCACCAAAGCTGGGACGTCTACATTTACAATGGTGCACACTCCTCCCCAATCTTTAGGCAACTGCGTGTAAGCTCTGGATTGGCAGTCCCAATCCTGATCCATCAGTACTGCAGCTCCTCCATTCATTCGTGGCACTTCAATTATTTCTCCACAACTTATGTTCTTTAGACATAGACCTTGGCATCATTCTTGAAGCAGGTTGTTGTGTTCTTCGATTGTAACATATGCACTGGTCCTGCTTCGTTATCACCCCAGGTTAGTAGTTTTGCATACTTGGCCCATGATTCCAGGCATTCATTGTTCACCTTTTGCAAATTGTGGACTGTTTCTTTCTTCAATAAATGTGCAGGGAATTATATTAGACAATCTTCCTATCCATTACTGGTTGTTACACACCCAAACACCAACAGCTGTGCTCTCTCCCAGCATCCCGGCTCTCTTGATCTTTCAGTCATACCTGAGCAGTTCCTTCTTTTCATTTCAACAGTTTTTATTTTCTCTCCATACCGGGATGGATACATACATTTTTTTTTGTCCATCCTAGTCCAGTCACCATTCATTTTGTCTTCATCTATGTATCTGCATACATGTTTCTGCTAAGATTAGGAGAGACAAAGACATGTGAAGGTGCCAAGTGTTGGACAACCATGAGGGCAAATGCCTATGTGAGGTGGAGTGAGTAAGTCTCTAAATACCAGAAGGTGTAATGACACGGTTTAATAAAATCAAATAGCAGTAATAGAGAGTATCTGGATCTCCATCTCAGAATTGCCCATTTTCCTTTGAAGTGGTACATGCTGCCAGATGACTGAGACATTTTACATCATGTGAAGACATTTCTCTTGCAATAAATGTTCTTGCAGCATACATAGCATACAATATTAATGAGCAGACAGAACAACTCTCTTCTGATGTCCTTTTTCCCATCTCTTTCATGTGCTGGTATCATAGATTATTAGCCAGATGAGCCAATTTATATACTTTCATTGTCTTCCTCAGCATCATCTTTTTTTCGAGAACAAAGGGTTTTAATATCAGGAATCAATGGGGTTTTTGGACTCTTAATAGGGACAATTGGGATGACGGGAACAATGGGAGATGTCTAGTTTTCTTTCTCATCACTGATTACAATGTATGTGAATACCAACTTAAAAAGGATAGCAGCTAAAATCAAAATACTACAAAAAGCTCTAGTAATCATTCTACACTACATCTTTTTCATGGAGCTACAGTACTTGCATCTTGAAACATTTCCATTTCTCTGATTATGTTTGACATATATTAAATTTGTCAATTATTGATAATTTATGAATGTATAGCAAACACTGCAAAATAATCACCAACATAATTCTCAAAGTAATAGTATTATTTTTAGGATTTCCGAGAAACATCACTATATCGAATTGTCTTCTTTTCAAAGCTGGGTAAGACTGTAACATTTATGAAAGGACTGCAGTAAGAACATGTGTACAATGGGTACCATAAGAAAATAAAGAATATAATGAAAATAAAGTATTCTTCTTTTCATCTGACTTCTACTGCTTCTGTACCATTGTCTGTTTGATCCTTGTCTAGGGAAGGTGTTCCAAGATCACTGCAAGTCCATCAGTCCTTAAGAAAACCCTAATCTAATTGCTTTGCTTCTTTTTTTCTTTGCCTTGTTTATCTTTTGGTCATGGATCTTGTCTGCATTTCCTGAAATTCTCCACTTCCTTCAGTAGGGGTAGCTGCAGGAGAGGTCAGGGTTTCTCCTTTGTAAGGTTTGACGTCTTCCTTGTAGTTGTACAGCAGTAGGGCTCACTTCCTCTACTTTGTGAGAACCTGTAAAATGAGGGGTACTCCTGGTGTGCACAAATGTACATGGCAGCACCTGGTCCCCTGGGTATAAGCTAAGGGGCTTGAGCTTCTCTTACAAATCAAGGGGCTGATAGTCTTTTTTGTTTTCCCTTGACATCTCCTGTCAGTCTGGAGCTATGGGGACATAAAATAAACATTTTCAGTTATTGGTTTCAAATAATCATTCATTTCGTCACCAGGGTGTGTGCATGAACCCACCTCAATCCATCTTGAAAAGGGACATACTACAACATATACGTATAACCATCCTAAGTCTGCAGCATGTCTACATAATTGATGTGTAGCTGCTGGAATGGTCCATTGGGTATGGGAATTAATCCTCTCACTGTACACAAAGTGTGTCCTGCAGTACATTTATGGCACACAATACAGTTTATAATTAACTGTGCCACGAGTTAATATAGATTTGGTGCAAACCATTCTTCTGTAATAGTAGCAGCTAGACTCTCTCGAGTCACATGCGCTGGGTAGTAAAGCTGTTCCAATGCTACCCTCAATAATGCTAGAGGCATTACTGGCTTTCCAGTGTCGCCCTGTCTCCAAATTGCTACAGTAGGGATAAAGGACAACTGTGTTTTTTCCATTAATCTCTTTCTTCCTTGTGATGCTCGTCCTGGTATTCAAATAATTACACACTGGACATCATATTAAACCCTTCCTTAACCAACATGCATCACCCTGTTGCCTGCTTTATAGTCTTTATTTCACCCTCATATGTGGCTGGGTAATAGGCTTCTTTTTTGGCCTCTAAATCTGCTGCTTTGTTTCCTTGATAGATTAAATCTGTTATTTTTGAATGGGGTGTGTATTTTACAATCGCTATGGTGTCTAGGAAACTCAATGCTTCAATAAGTTGTTCTAATAATCGTGCATGTTGTACTGGAGTGCTGCCCTTTTCCAATGTGACAAGCCTGCATGTACAGTTGACATCACATAGGCGGAGTCAGAGTACACGTCACTTCCTCATCTTCAAAGCTTCACAGCGCGTCAGTAAGTGCAGCTAATTTCGCAGCTTGTGCTGAATAATTTGGGGACAATCTCCTACTAATCATTGCCTAAAATGTACCCACTCCTTTCAGCTTTATCATTGCTGATGCTGAATGTCTCACCACAGTCTTTTGATCAATTCTCAGTGACCTTTCTGCAAAGACCACTTCCCCCCCTCCATTGAGCATTTTCTCTAGCTTGGGCAATATCATCATCATAACACTCAGTATACGTTGTACAATCATGCATATCATCATCTTCTCTCACTTGTTCAGCTATAAACATTGCTGGATTTACTGTGATATACCTAACAATTTTAATTGCTGGGTTTTAGATAATTACCTCATATCCTGACACTCTTTGTGTGGTCAATGTGATTTTGGGTTTTTCCAAAATTGCTAATAATGCATGTTCTATGAACAATGTTACTGAACAGCCCATGGTCATGCTTGAGGATTTTTCAATTGCAAAGGCAGCTCCTGCCAACGATTGCTCACAAGGATCATGTCCTTTCATGACTGGATCTAATATCCCACTATAATAAGCCAATGGTTTATGATCATGTCCTAAAGTTGTTCATTGTGTGAGCACTACCGTCATTACTTTTCCATTTGAATGAGAGAATAAGTACATTTCTTCACTGTAATTTGGAATACGTAACACAGGGGCTGTGCTGATCACCTTTTTTAATTCATGAAATCCTTCATTCATCTCTTCTGTTCTTATTAATTTATTTCCAGTCATCTGTGCTTCTTAAAGTCTTTTTAAAAGTGGTTGAATATATGTACTGTAATCAACGATCCATGCCCTGCAATAATTGCATAGGCCTAAAAATGGCTGCATTTGTCTCACTGTTTTTGGCTGTTTAGTCCTCATAATAGCATGTGCCCTTGCAGGTGTCACTTGTCTCTCTTCATGTGAGATCAACTGCCCTATATACAGTTTTTCTTCTTGCCAATATTGTAATTTCTCTTTATCAACTTTGTACCCTTTCTCTGCCAGTATAGTCAGTAGTCATAAGTTTGACAGAGTCTTCTCTGCAGCATTGTACCCTAAAATGTCATCAACATATTGAATTATGGCACTTTCAAGTTGAACATTACCCAAGTCCATCTGAATTGATGGGGACTCACATTATCCCTGAAGCAAACGAGTATGCTTCAGACAAATTGTTCTATACTAAAAGGAAGTCAAGTTTTGTGGGTCTTCCTGAAAGGGAATTGAGAAAAATGAATTTTTTAAATCTACAACAGTAAAATACTTTGCTTTGGATGGGATATTACACAATATTGTTGCAGGATTTGAGGATTTGGAACTAAAGGAAATTCTGCTTCGACTATATGTTTATGGGTCTCAAGTCCTGGACGAATCTCCATAACCCCTGTTGAATTTTTGACAGGGTACACGGCCGTGTTACACAGAGAATCGGATGGTACCAAAAAGCCTTGTTTCATTAAAACAGATATGGTTTTTTATATGCCTTCATCCGCTTCTCCCAGAATTGCTCCTGTTTGAGCTTTATCTTTACTGCTCCTACTCCTTTCTGCAAACCCATGTTTTATGGACTTGTAGTCCATAAGATATTTGGTAGTTTTTCCTAGTCTTCCTGAAAAAATGGCAGTTTTTTTTTTTACCAATGCCATTCTCTACGGTATTTCTACATTGAGTTCTCAAAAGACTATTCTTTCCGTCTCTGAAAATTATTTGGGAAAAAATGAGTTTTGAGAACCCTGTGCACCAGGGTGCTAGATATATAATAATATTGGATCTGGATTGAGTTGAGTGTATATAACAAACCAATGAGGCAACTTGTCACTTTGTTATGGTTTTCAGTGCAAGTTTATTGACACACTAAAGCTGACACGTGTTTCAACCCAACAGTGGTCTTTATCATGGCTATGGTGAAACAAACATAGTGAGGTGTACATTTAATTAATTGTGCGTGAGTAACCATGAGGAGACCAAGTGAGAGATGCCCAATTGGACATCCTGGGGTAGAGTTTGTGTGCATAGGGACAGTTGGACATTGGTGTCTCATGGTATCATCAATCAGGCCCTGGCTTGGCTGACCTCTTTCTCTCTGATAGACCCTCCCAGGTCCAACTTGGGACCTTCCTCTCCTCTTTCTCTATCTCTACCTGTGGTGTTCCACAGGGGTCTAACCTCTCTCCCTGGCTATTCAACCAATACCTGGCACTTCTTGCCCACCACATTGCCCCTCTCTGTCCCAATTTTCAGTGCTATGCAGATGACACTCAACTCATTTTCAGGCTCCCGTCTGCCACTTCTTCTCTTTCTCTCATCTCTGACTGTCAGCCTGCTATCCAGGAGTGGTGTGCCGCCAATGATCTCTGCCTTAATGCCAGTAAGACAGAGACTTTCCTCATCTGCACACCTTCTCCCTCCTTTCCTGTCACTCTCTGGCTGGCCTCTCTTGGCCCTCTCTGTGAGGCTAAAATCCACAGATTGATATTTGACTCCATACTCTCCTTCTCTCCTCACATCTCTGATGTCTCTAAGAAGTCACACTACCAGCTGCACCTCCTCAGAGGTATTCTTCCTTTCCTCTCCTTCCCTCAAGAGCTCACTGTCTCCAGAGCTCTGGTTCTCGCTAGTCTGGACTACTGCAACAGCCTCTTTCTAAATCTGCTTACTGTAACTCTCCACCCTCTGCAACTCATCCAGAACAGGACTGCAAGATTTGTCCTTGGCCTCAAGCCCAGGGATCGTATCTCTCCAAGACTGAAATCTCTGCACTGGCTCCCAGTGGCTGTGAGGATTAATTAAAAAACCCTCTGCATTGTCCACAAGGCCTTCTGGGGCCTGGGGCCTCAATACCTTCAACTCTCTCTTCTTAAATAACTTCCTTCTCGAGCTCTTCGCTCATCCGCCTCAAACTCCCTCAGGGTCTGTCGCTTCTCCAAGTAACGTGTTGGTGGTACATCTTTTTCTTTGGCTGGGGCCTTCCTATGGAAAAACCTACCTGCCTCCCTGAATCTTGAGGAGAATCATCTCCGGTTCGGGAAACACCTCAGAACCTTCCTCTTTGCTTCTGCTTTCTCTCCTCCTCTTCCCTGCTGAAATCCTGGCTGAAACTGAAACTGCACTGGTCACCTGGCTACCCTCGGATCTCGGGACCAGGTCCCCTACCCCACCAGTTGCACACCTGCACTGCCTCCCTGGCAACCCCTGCACTTGGGGACTGTTTTCTGTATCCCTGCAGTCCCCTACAAGCACTTGACACCTGATGTCTGTACTTAACCTTGCACTTGCCACCAGCTGGCTGCACTTTTTATTTATTTTATTATTTTTTACTGTCAATCCCATGTACTGCACTGTCCCCTCTCAGCCCCCCACACTTTTCACTTCCCCCCCACACTTAACCCTTCCCCCTTGGGTGTGGCTTGTGTCACTTGTGTTCAACTGGGGATTTCAAGGAGTGTGGGTCTGTGGTGCTGGTGGGTGCAATGGGATTGGTTGTGTGGAGGTTAGCAGTGCTGTGTGGCACGCGGTGTCTCCAAACAGAGAGGGCACCTGGGGGGTGCAAACGTACCATGCAGGCCAGAGGCCTCTCTAACGAGATGAATGGTTGCAGTGTTCTTTTCGATCCTGGCCGCCATCTTTAGACGCACGTAAGTGCTTTGCTAGGTGTCCTGTGATTTGGTGTGTGTAAGCTCCATTGTTTTTGGCTCGGCAAGTAACAAGCCCCTGGAAGTTGAATGATGTGTTTGAGAGTCAGTATGGAAGATGTCCTATGTCTCTGGGGTGAATCAAGTGTACTTGATGAGTACATGGAAGGGAGGAGGGGCGGGTGGGGCGTGAGAGAGGGTTTGAATTATGAACACACATATACAAATCAAAATAAAATGTTGGTACATATTAGGGTCACTTAGAATGAGTGTAAGGCACAAGGTGTTTTCGTGGTGGGAGTTCGGGGGACTCAAGTAATGGCTGATTGCACTATTTTGCGTGGGTTTTGTGCAATAAGATATACAGGAGGAGCTGCGCGGATTATGGCATCAGGATGGGAGCTCTTAGCTACCAGAAATGTGCTGGTGCCCAGGCACCAAGATGTGGTAAAGAGATAATTGTGATTGTTAGCAAGGGTGTGGGGATGCAGGTTTCATCACTGTTCTCAAAAAATGTGTGTTTGGCAGATTAAAGGAAATAGCATTAATGTTGGCATCGTTGTGCCATTTGGGATGTGATGGTACAGGGAGTGAGGATGGGGAGACAAGAGAAATGAAAGCTTGGGGTGTGTGTTATCATAGACAGACATCCAGTTTTTGCTCGGTATTGAGCCCTTCATTAACACATCTGTATTTGCAGATTAGTTTGTCTTCTCTTTGTCGGATTCTGAGCAAGCGGTCCCCTCCTCTTGTGTCACATTTAACAGTTTCAAGTCCGACAAATTGGCTGTCCCTCTTATGGAACCGTTGGTGGTGTTCGTGCCAGTGGGAGGCCAAGGGGTATCTTGTGTCTTGAGATTTGAGGAGGCTGAAGTGTTTTTGCTTCCTTGTTTGGAGTTCCCGAATTGTGCTTCCAATGTATTTCAAATTGCACACGCATATAATCACATAGACAAAGAACTCAATTAACTGCTGTGTCTCAAATGTAGGCATTTTTTCTCACTTGCCAGGTTTCTCAGATCTGGGTGTTTTATAACTGCTGTTGTGTCTCATATTTAGGCATGTTTTCCCCACTTGCCAGGTCTCACAACTCACTGTGTTTTATACCTGCTGCTGTGACTCAAATTTAGGCGTTTCTTCCCACTTGCCAGGTCTCACAAATCACTGTGTTTTATACCTGCTGCTGTGTCTCAAATGTAGGTGTTTCTTCCCACTTGCCAGGTCTCTCAAACTGGTGTCTTTATACCTGCTGTTAAATCTAGAAGTACTTCCATAGCCGCTCTATCACACTTATAGGGGTCTCTCTATTTGCTGTGTGTTCCTCCTCTTCTAAGTGTTGGCTCCTCTAGCACTGTTTCAGCTCTGAGTGCTTCTCCACTACAGTTGATTTCCATTCATGGTTGTTTCCACTCACTTCTGTCTGTTTCGTTCCTTTCTTAGTGTGCCTCCCCATCACAGTGTCTCAATTTTAAGCAGTCCCTGTACTCCTCTAGTGCTTCAAGCACACGTCTTCAACCCAAGACTGTTTGAAACCACTTCTGGGTTTTTCTACAACTGCTGTTTCTACATTTCATGTAAGTCCACCATACCGCACATTCAGGAACCACCTCCCAGCTCTGTCCCATTAGGACCTTTCCCCCAACCCACTTTGCAATCCAACAGACCCAGAATGAGCCAGATTCACCCCCTCCACCCGACAATAACTACAGACAACAGAAACCACGTAGGAAACCACAACAGAAAAGGATCCCTAAACTAGACATGAATAAATAAATACATACATAAACAACCCCAACAAAAACTCAGAAAATGCGAGGGCCCCTACAACTCAAAATACAACATAAACTCAAAAAACTACCAAATCTTTAAGAGAACAGAATATCACACCACAGTACAGGACAACGCGAGGGAAAACGCAAAGAAAGGATCAACAAAAAGAAACCACACCAGGGTACCACCCTATGAAACACCAACACAGCGACGGAACATACACTGATAAGCACAACAGAGAAAAGAAAACACTCAAAACAAGACAAAATCACTATAGCTAATACCATACCTCGCTACGGAACACTCTACAGGGCAGGAAACGACCACTGGAAATGTTTGACAGACCAGCAGGATACTAGGACCGCACAGGAAAAAGTCAGAAACATATGGAAGGAGAAATATGGGAAACAACACCTTCACCCCATATATCACCAGAACCCAAGGGGATCTACAGCAATGGCAACTAGACATAGAAGAGTCATGGGCCCCTATACGAAACCTAGCCAATCTACTCAATGACGAATAAGATCCAACAGAACACATCCTGAGAATAATGAGGAAACTCCTCAACAAGGCCACTGTAAGGAAGGCATGGCATCACAGTAAAACAGACACAAGTGATCACAGTTCAAGGGTGTTTATTGAATTGTAAAATGGGTAAAATGAACATCTATTTTAAACCTAAATCTAAGATGGGAGCAAGCTCGAACATCAAATAATAATAATAGCATCCAAGTGGAGTCTAGTCGAACAAAAGGGCCTTTACTAAGAAACCTATTGCCAATCCTTACCGCTATGTTACAAAAGAATGCAGGATAATGTTCACAAGAAAATAAGGAAGTGTTCACAAAATGATAAGTCAGGAAGTTATGGCCTCGGTCTCCCTTCCCCACGTTTTTTGCATGGGACAATGGGGGACTCTCAAGCACAGAACACTCCTGGGCTTCTCTGGCACAAGTTTGCAGATCCTTTTCTCAATCGTCAGCCTCCCTCATTCATGCTCAGACCAACCACTCACTATGGACATCATATTTGTCATCACAATGTTGTTCACTTAGATTCTTCACAATATGGGATTCATTTCCCTTCAATCTCAATCTCCTTATTTGTATTATTAATGCCTTTAAAAACAACCTCTTCGGTTTAGTGAGGTCCCCCTCATCCGGGCTCAGACCTTCCAAAGCACTTGCCAATGTTAAACAGAGTCTTCCAAAGGGCAATCTCATCTCGCGTGGTCACTCTGTTAGGCTACAGCAGGTGTGGGTTTTCACACATAAACAGTTTGCACAGCGTTTCCCTTCGCTGGGCACAAACGCCTGTTTCACATGTCAAAACACCTGCAATGGGTCAAGGACTTTTGATTGTACAAAAACATAAAGTACATAGCAGATTCGTCCGTAGCCCCACCAACAGGACATTTGCTATTGGGCATGCTAGTCCAATTCTGTGTACATTTCTGGACTTTTCGACAACCCAGGCAGAACTCGATAAATACTGTCCGCACATACAGGAGGTCAAAATATCAAGGTATACCGCACCCTTGTGTACCATGTATTCGGGGCACAGGGTTAGAGTTTGGCATGTGTTTTGCTGATTAGCTTGATTTCGATGGTTAACAGACAATTTAGCTGTTGTCTTGGCCTTCTTTGTGATTGCCTGCGGATCATCCCAGTTTTGGCTCATGCCCAAAGCAATCAAACACCGCTTCACATGAGTCAGCGAGGGGATGGAATGGCCCCCATCTAGTGTCATTACATGGCTTATGGCATCACATTATTTGAAGAGCTGTGGGGCAGCCCAAATCCGCATTCAATAGAAGACAGGACTGACCCCGGCCTCTTCATCAATTGGGATCATATCGCATTCGGAGTGCACAAGCACATTGGGGGCTCTTGCGGGAGCAGCAGCATAGACTTCAAAAGCTTATTTTTAGGGTTTAGGTCGATTTTACCGCGAATGACCAAAAGTGCTAAAAATGCTACCACCAAAGGTTCGAACACCAAAAGTTTGAAACCTTTGGTGGTAGCATTGCAGGTAAGTATAATTTAAAAAAAAGACTGCGGGGGCTGGGGTGGTGTCCCCTACAACACCCTGCTCACTGTACTGTGTGAAATAGTGAGTGGGGTGTTGCGAGGGACACCCCCGCAGCACACCGTTAAAAAATAAAATAAATAAAAATGAAAAAAACGGGGGCTCCGGGGGTGTCCCCCTTAACACCCCGCTCACTATACTTCTCAGTATAGTGAGCGGGGTGTTGCGGGGGACACCCACTGCAACCCCCGTAGTACATGTGTTCGCATGAGAAAGGTGCAAACCTTTGGTAGTTCGTACCTTTCTCATGCAAACGTTCCAACCGCGACCAAATCAGCCGCCGTCGGATCACTCAAATTCATTTTCAGCAGTACACAGTGGTTTCACGTTACTACAACCCCATATCTCAGATCCATTTAGGGTGGATGTCTTGGCATGAGCCCTATAGTCATCAAATGCTGCTCTTAATGGACCTCCAGCATGCTCTAAGAACATTTTTCCAAGGGAGCCACTATATTTCTCTAAACTAGTGACTGCCTCAAACACTTCTGGGCCATAGCTGGTGTTACCTGAGAACCTGATCCTGAGGTAATCATACCAAGGGACTTGCTGCAGTTTCTCACCTTTAACATGAATAGCTAGTGTATTCCCCCTGTGTTGTGAAAAATACCATAATCTTAGTTTTGGTGATGTTAATTTCTGAACCCACCTCGCCACATTTATTTTCAAAGCACTGGAGGGATGCACATGACCATGCTAGGGTTTTTGACAGGAGCACAGCATCATCTGCATCCAACAGCAACAGGATCCAATCGTCCCAGAGGCGGGGTACATCACGGACAGATGCAACAAGTTCCTCAATAATGCAGTTAATGTAGATACAGAAAAGGAGAGGGGCCAGAACACAACCCTGTCTGACCCTTATTGCTACATCCAGCGGTTCAGTAACATCGCCAGCTAGACTCCAGTGTACTACCGCTGTGTTATTGCTATATGAACATTGGAGCAGTTCCAGGAGGTTCTCTGCAATATTCTTACCCACCAACGATTGCCGTAAATATGTTCCTCGAATACAAATCTTGTCTACATTTCAGATACATTTTCTCAGCACAGTGCATATTCGTAATACAAATTTATTTTTTTCTGAGAATCCAGGACCATTACACTGTTGATAATATCCCATATGTTCAGTATCTGTGTCATATCCATACACAAAGATTCTGAGCCTGTTGAATTATTTTGGCAAGTAAATGCACTGAAAGGTTTTGAGGTTATCTTTTAGATGGGGCATGGTTCTTACTTGGTCTTCAGCTTTGTCCTTTTGATTTGTCACACAGTGGCTGAAAGCAACTATGTAATCTACACCCGTGTCATTCCAGGTGAAAACAGGTTTTGGAAATGATTGTAATCCAAAAGTTACTTACCCAATATCTACAATGTTGTTGAGCGCATACATTTGTGCTCTGTATTTTATGTTTATGGGTTGCCCTTATAATCATTGCTGTGAGCAAAGTAACCATTCAAAACAGAATAAACTCCTTCAGGCAATACCTCTCATTCTGTAAGGACGTTTTTCTTCATGAGTTTATTTTATGCATTTTTACTTTGCTCAAAAGTTGCCCTCAAAAGACAACTAGTGCAATTTACTTACATGATTTGTGGTTGTTTTTGGTAATTGGTGATACTAATGTGTGGTACATTGTGGCTCTCTTTGGTAATCAGTGGTACTCGTTTTTGTTATTTCCTCGCATTTTGTTATACCTTTCAGTACTCAGTTGTCGTACATTCGATACTTTGTGATGATTAGTAGGGTTTCTTTCAATAGTTTGTGTTAATAAGTAGGGTGACAAATTGTCAGTACTCTGTTAGTCTTTGGTAATTAGTGCGACCCTAACTGTTAGTCTGTCATATCTAGTACATTTTTTTTGTGTTGATTAGTAGAGCCATTTGTAGTAGTTTAGGGTAGTTTGTGGTAATTAGTCAGGTTGTTTCTGAAAGCTTGTATTAAGTTGGGGTACCGAGTCAAATGATATCAGTTAGTTTGTGGTAATGAGTAGCGTCATTTATCGCAGTTTTTGGAAGCCTATGATAAGTGGTGGTTGTTTTTGGTGGTGCCTGGTCCTTGTGGTAGTCTGAAGCAATGTAAGACATGCACCGACCGTTGCCGGCAGGTAACCCTGTGCTGCACTCCTCGCGGGAACTAGTCCCAAATAGTAATTCTGTCTTGCAGAGACTAAAGACTCCCTCGCGGGAATATTTGTTCGACAAGGCTCAGTTTTAACCAGCCTTCAGAATGGTGTGATTGGCTTGATCTAATGTTCAAATAGTCAACCGGGTACATTCGGCCCTGTCTAGCTGTGAGTCTCCAACCAAGAGTTAATCTGGCTGAGAACAAACAGGTGTAAGGCAGACCCAATTGTTATTACATCATATCGCCAGTAGATTGATAAACAGATTTAATTTACCTTAATACAGTTTGTTGAGATATCATACATCTGGACAAGAGTGCGTACTACTATGAATTTTCATCTAAGTAACGATAAGTATGGAGGGCTTTCATTTTGACCCCTACACATGCAACTCAATGTTTTGATTCTGGCTGTGGTCCTGCAGATTGTGAACTGGTCGGTACCAGGAGTTTAATTGAATAACTCTGTAATATGATGGACCTGTGGTATGGCGATGTAATATGGGTCTTCAGCAACTGTATCTCTCATTCAAGAATGTGAACGGCACAACCGGCAGGGTGACCATTTGAATCCTCTAGCAGATTCGAATACTGATTGCTACAAAGTATATCACTCAAGGTGCAATGGAGAGTATAGTTTTACGTAAATAACCATCCTGATTATTGTTGACAACCAGTTGACAACTTGTTTGACAGTCTATGAGGGTACGATGCAGGCGGGTGCCTGAGCATCGACCCACCTGTGAACACTGTCACTCTTCTGTAATCAAGCGGGGGTAGGTGCACTAAGCAGTCTTTGACTGCGATTTTGCCCCTCCCCCCACCACTCTTAATCCAGGTATACCTCCTCTCCGAGTTATTTTACTAGACCCGGCGTACCTGACCAAATTGACTCATTATACTGAATGATGTTTTTAGTTATTAAACCAGTCTCACTGGCACGCTGATCTGGAAGGGGATGTGGATACACTACACAAGAAGGGCAACGCGGCGCATGTTCCGTCTGCGTCCCTAGCAACAGTAGCTATGGCACGCACGCGCACCTCCACGTCTGCCTTCAGTATATGCCTTAACAGTTTAGTCGCTACACACAGTGTGTGGTTGGACCAACGTGATCGTTTGAGAATAGACGACCTAGTTGAGCCTTATTAAAGGATCTAATATGGACAAGATTGTTTTACGTATTACGATCGCGCCCATGATACGATGTCCCATATGAAGATGGCGCCCCGTGCGGGGACACACGTGCGCGGCTGCTCCCATGACAACCTACTTTGCTTGGGAGAGCAGTGCAGCATGTCCTTGTGACGGGTGGCTTCGTTCGGCGCACCGTGGGCAATTCCCTTCCAAGTAAGTTTCACGTAAATGCAGGCGATTACTGATCACGATCATTTAATTATGCAATTAGCACTGATCCGAGAACAGGGGGCAACAGCCCACTCCGAAGCTTATGTTGATTACAGCCCATTTGGCTTGAGAGCATACGATCTAATATCACCCCCCTTTCCTTTTTCTCCACACCTCCAGTTGCGCATTGTCGGAACCGCAGCCCGATACAGCCATTGCACCCGGCGTGACTTTTGGCTCTTTTGACCGGGTAAGTCCTGATGAATCATATTAACAGCACTTTAGAGTTTGACTCTGCACCCTTGATCTAATACTCACAAACTGTCATGCTATGTCAGTTACATCATACAGGTGGCCATGAATTATCTCTGCTTACCAAGGAAAGCAGGTCAGTCTATCTCCATTTTGGGGAGTTACCCATCAAGTTCCTCCAAACTTTATATAAATCTAATGAGTGTATCCTTATACTTTGTAGGAATCCCTATCGAATTTTGTTGAATCTAAAACACATCCTGCCCTGAAGATGGATTTCCAATAATCCGAAACGCGTTGGCACTGATTACTCAATAGGAGTGTCTTTAGAAAAACTTCTGAGCAGAGTGAATGTAAAGGCTCAGAAGCAGTGAAATACAAATTTGACAACTGTCAGGTATATGAATTACTCTATCATGTTATACTGAGATGAAGTGTACTTTACTTTTGTACTTTACCGCACACGATTTGTCTTAGAGCATTCTTTTATCTCAATTGAAATGCTGTCCTTTGTTTTTGAATTACAAAATGACTTGTATGAACTAAATCTGTGAATTAAACTAGTTCTTTTACACACATCTAACGTATTGGTGTGGTGTAAATTAAATCTGTTTATCAAATCTACTGGGGACGTGATGTAATAACAATCGGGTCTGCCTTACACCTGTTTGTTCTCAGCCGGATTCATTCTTGGTTGGAGACTCACAGCTAGACAGGGCCGAATGTAGCCGGTTGACTATTTGAACATTAGATCAAGCCAATCACACCATTCTGAAGACTGGTGAAAACTGAGCCTTGTCGAACAAATATTCCCGCGAGGGAGTCTTTAGTCTCTGCAAGGCAGAATTACTACTTGGGACTAGTTCCCACGAGGAGTGCAGTACAGGGTTACCAGCCGGCAACGGTCGGTGCATGTCTTGTTCTTCAGTATTTTAAATCTCGAGTGGCCTCGAGCTTCTCCCTGCTGCACTTGAAATATTATATACTTGAATGACACAGAGTTCCTAAGACCCTTTGGGTAAATTTACCTATAGTAAACTCTAACTATTATTGGTAGTGCCTCCCAACCAATTCTCTAGTCTGAAGCAATGTGTTATGTTGTTTCAGAAGGTTTGTAGCTTAGGTTTCATATCTCAACAATTCTTTGCAATTTAGGGTTCCCTTCCCCAAGTCTGAGACACACCAATGGTTGGTTTCTTTCATCAGCTGCAGTAAACTTCGTTGTCATCATGTAGTGGTTTTCGGGTTGTGGTGCAGTTTTAGACCACTCGGTCCACCCATTATAGGTCACGCAACTAGGAACTTTGGATTCACTCATCCACAGTTCTTTATTTCACAGATGTTAGTTCTCTGGTGTTGGCGCGGCTTCAGACCACACGGTCCACCCAGTACAGGTCACACAACTAGGAACTTCCAGGTTTCCTTGAGCCGTTCAATACTCAGCCAAACAAGCCATTTCTATAATGTAGCTCCACAACGTTAACTTATAAGTGGTTTCTCAAACTTGTCTTTCATTCAACTTGGTTTGCATAATTATTTTCAGTTAATTATTCATTATTCAACAAGTTTGTTCTTCTCCTTATTCCAAAAATGCTGCTTTGTTCGATTCGTAATTATACAATTATAATTGGTTAATTATAACGTGCTTAATACACAGAGGTTTCTAAGCACGGGCCCGGGGACTGAAACATGTGTGGCTCTGTATGGTCTTGATTCCAAGGTGAGCACGCTGCCCCTGCGTTATCCTCCTGAGGCTTTTTGACTTGTCAACTTGCTAATCAATAGATGCAACTTTTGTTTCCTTCATTCAATGCTGTTGTTCAAGAAAGGTAGCTTTGCATGATCTCATTCAGTTTAGTATTCAATAAAAGCCACTTTGTCTGTTTCATTCAGTTTGGTATTCAATAATAGAAATGTTAAGTTTTCCATTGAGTTAAACATTAATTTAAGGTAATGTTACATTTTTCATTCAGTTCGGTATTCAAAAGAACGCAACTTTGCCTGTTGCTGCAAACCGCTACTACTTTCACAGTCCTTTAGAGTATCCCAGACACTTACCCGGACATGGCAGCTCCACTCCTGTCACTGGCTTCTCCCTGAGTGGGGAAATCAGCTTGGTAGGTGCATCGCTCTGCACTCTCCAGCTCCCGCCCCTTCACCTCTCGGCAGCACTTGCTGCCAGCCTTCCCTTCGGTGGGATCTCCGTGCTGTACAATCATGCCAGCAGGATTCCCAG
Source organism: Ambystoma mexicanum (assembly GCF_040938575.1). Lineage (NCBI taxonomy): Eukaryota > Metazoa > Chordata > Amphibia > Caudata > Ambystomatidae > Ambystoma > Ambystoma mexicanum. The sequence goes on along the minus strand of NC_090937.1, from coordinate 67,293,552 downwards.
GGTTTATATATCATTTTTTGCACCTGTGCCTAGTTAATATGAAGGGTGAATTGCAAGGCATTTACCCTTGTCTAAACTTGCTTCTGATGGAATTTACTTTGAATAAGCTTTATTGGTATTTTTGAGATGTTAAATCTATGAAAGTGCTGGGACCTGATGGAGTTCCACGGGATCTGTATAAATTATGGTCCACACTTTGCACCCCACTAAATATCAACATTCTAAGCACAAGCTTGTTATCAAGAGAATTACCTAAACCATAGCTACAGGCCAGTATTGTATCCATCTATAAGAAAGGTTACAGCACAGATCCCACCTGTTATTGACCCACTGCGCTGAGTGATATCTCCCTTAAGATATTGGGAATATTTGCTTAAGAAAGTTTTCTGAATTGGTTAGATATAAATAAAATTGTCCCTTGTATACAACTAGGGTTGAACCAATGGGATGGGAACAACTGAACCATGCCTTAACTGGTCATTGATATTGGATACATACTTTGAGGTCAAATAGTCAAACATCTATTTTCCTTTTGTGGATATATCCTCATCTTTTGATAAAGTAGTTAGATCACTTCTGTGGACAAAACTAATTTATAGAGGAATTGATTAAATCCTTTGAGCATCATTTTGCAACTGTATAGTGACACCACAGCTTTTGGTCGATGTGAGAGGATGGATGAGTAGACAAAGATGTCACTTTTGGAGTGTGCCAAGATTGCGTGATGGCACCTTTACTATTTAACTTTTATTTGGGTGATGAAAATAATCATCTAATACTGCTAACTCCAGATGTGCCTGAGGCCGAAAGGGATCTATGTGAAAATATCATTTTTTTTTATTGCGAGGTAGAAAACCTCCCATTTTTAAAAACATTAGTTTTCTAAATTAAAAAGAGGGCAGACCCGTACAGCCTCACTCCAAATCCCCCACTTTAATAAAATCCTTACTGAACCCCCATGTATTTTTTCATCCAATTTTGTTTTATATTCAAGGTTTTCTACCTCACTGTAATTGATTGCGATATAATTGGGTGATACCACCAAAATAAGGTCAATAGTCTGCTTATCGTTTGAAGACAATACAAGTTGGGCAGTGTGGGAAAATTTGGCGGTATTACATATACCTCTTCATTACCGTACCACCCAACTATAACTTTGGTGAAAAGTTGGAGGATTCACCTCCAACTATGAGATGGAGGTAAATCCGACAGCTTTCTGCCAAATTTCACCAAAATGACTGCGGTGGAATTACCACTGATATAACTCCAGCAAAAATGCCCCATTGAGTCCTATGGATTAAAAAGAAAATGGGTATTTACATTGCTGCCGCCATTTGTAATTTGGTGGTAATACAGCTGGACCAAGTGATGGTAACAATAATACAGTTTGGTGGCATCTGGGCAGATTTACCACCCAGATAGCACCAAACTCGAAATGAGGCCCCACGTGCCCTCATTGGCAAGGTCTGTTATGGCCCAGCATAAATATATAGGAGGATATATTTTATGGAATCATGGAAAATGGAGGCTCAAACAGATAAATTACATGCTTTATATCTCCATTTAGGAAGCAAGAAGAACATACACTATTGATGCTGTATTGATGTTGGTTGTGTCTAATATTTTGATTATACAATTGATAGATTGATTTTCACAATTTTCAATATATCGAGTAATCAGATTGAGCAATTGTCTACTCACCTAATGGTGGCTAATGGTGCTATTTTTTTAAAATTAATTTGATATGGATAATACGATCATCCTTTTAAATATGTATAAAAAATAACAAGATTATTTACATTTGGAATATCTTACATTTTACATATCTTAACTTTACATTTTTTAAACACTTTTAAGAAAAAAACAGAAAAAAATAAGTGCAAGAATAAAATAAAAAGATTATTCATCGTAATCAGAAGCATGGGAATAGTAATATGAAGAAAACAAGCATATAAACAATTGTGCTACATATTTAATCAAACAATAGGACATTCATTTTCACAATTATTTATAATTCATTTGCAATTTACTGAAACTCAATAGCCAATCAATGGAAATAAAGATGCCAACCACAATGCAAATGTATAAGGAGACAGCCACGGTTACATAAGATCTTCTTCAGAATAATGTTCAGGAAAGATGGCATCTACATAGTGAACTAGAACCACCCTCATTCCCAAATCGGGATTATTGGTTATGTGAGACCATGGGGGTAATTCATAGAATTCAGCGCACAAGTCGTGCACGCGGCTGGCGTACAGTGTGCACGTGCGGCAGTCTGAGCCAGCCGCGTGTGCCAAAATCCATTTCCGCGCACAGCGTATTAATGGATTTCAACATCCATAACCAGCCGTGGCACATAGTAGCGCAGCGACCCTGCAGCAGTGCCAGTTACGCCCCCAACTCCTCCCCGTGCGCCATGAACAGCGCACAAATCCCGTACATGGCGCACAGGCCAGTGGACAAGCATACAGCCCCCCAACCACGAAAACGTCTGTAAAAATCCCTGCGCACCCCTCCGAATACACGTACCCCGCTGCGCGGGAAGTGTTACTCGGGATTGGCCCTGTATGAGCGGGGTATGTGTATTTCGGGGGTGCGTGGGAACTTTCACACGCGATTGGCCCTGTGCGAGTGGGGACGTGTATTTTGGGGGTGCGCAGGAAGTTTCACATGCAATTGGCCCTGTGTGAGCGGGGTACGTGTATTTCGGGGGTGCGCAGGAACTTTCACACGCGATTGGCCCTGTGCGAGTGGGGTACGTATATTACGGGGGTGTGCAGGAACTTTCACAAGCGATTGGCCCTGTGCGAGCGGGGTACGTGTATTGCAGGGGTGCGCAGGAAGTTTCACATGCGATTGGCCCTGTTCGAGCGGGATACGTGTATTTCGGGGTGCACTGGAAGTTTCACACGCGATTGGCCCTGTGCGAGCAGGGTATGTGTATTTTGGGGGCGCGCGGGAAGTTTCACACGTGATTGGCCCTGTGTGAGCGGGGTATGTGTATTTCGGGGATGCGTGGGAACTCTCACATACGATTTACCCTGTGCGAGTGGGGTATGTGTATTTTGGGGGTGTGCAGGAAGTTTCACACGTGATTGGCCCTGTGTGAGCGGGGTACGTGTATTTTGCAGGTGCGGGGGAAGTTTCACATGCGTTTAGCCCTGTGCGAGCGGGGTACGTGTATTTCGGGGTGCACGGGAACTTTCACACGCGATTGGCCCTGTGCGAGTGGGGTTTGTGTATTACGGGGTGTGCAGGAACTTTCACAAGCGATTGGCCCTGTGCGAGCGGGGTACGTGTATTGCAGGGGTGCGCAGGAAGTTTCACATGCGATTGGCCCTGTTCGAGCGGGATACGTGTATTTCGGGGTGCACTGGAAGTTTCACACGCGATTGGCCCTATGCGAGCAGGGTATGTGTATTTTGGGGGCGCGCGGGAAGTTTCACACGTGATTGGCCCTGTGTGAGCGGGGTATGTGTATTTCGGGGATGCGTGGGAACTCTCACATACGATTTACCCTGTGCGAGTGGGGTATGTGTATTTTGGGGGTGTGCAGGAAGTTTCACACGTGATTGGCCCTGTGTGAGCGGGGTACGTGTATTTTGCAGGTGCGGGGGAAGTTTCACATGCGTTTAGCCCTGTGCGAGCAGGGTACGTGTATTTCGGGGTGCACGGGAACTTTCACACGCGATTGGCCCTGTGCGAGTGGGGTTTGTGTCTTACGGGGTGAGCAGGAACTTTCACAAGCGATTGGCCCTGTGCGAGCGGGGTATGTGTATTGCGGGGGTGCACGGGAAGTTTCACATGCGATTGGCCCTGTGCGAGCGGGGTACGTGTATTTCGGGGTGCACGGGAAGTTTCACACGCGATTGGCCCTGTGCGAGCAGGGTATGTGTATTTTGGGGGTGCGCAGGAAGTTTCACATGTGATTGGCCCTGTGTGAGCGGGTTATGTGTATTTCGGGGATGTGTGGGAACTCTCACACACGATTTACCCTGTGCGTGCGGGGTATGTGTATTTCGGGGGTGTGCAGGAAGTTTCACACGCGATTGGCCCTGTGCGAGCGGGGTACATGTATTTTGTGGGTGCGGGGGAAGTTTCACATGCGTTTGGCCCTGTGCAAGTGGGGTACGTGTATTTCGGGGTGCACGGGAATTTTCACACACGATTGGCCCTGCGCGAGTGGGGTACGTGTATTTCGGGGGTGCGTGAGAAAGTTCACACGCGATTGGCCCTGTGCAAGTGGGGTACGTGTATTTCGGGGTGTGCGGGAACTTTCACACGCAATTGGCCCTGTGCGAGCGGGGTACGTGTATTACGGGGGTGCCCCAACAAATTACCAGTGTGTGTCCTCCCAGGTGTGCCCTCTCCCCCCTCCACAGGGCCTGCAGGCAGACACTGACACAGGGGTACACACTGCATGCCTAGCCATGCCCCACAGGCAGCCCATCCACCCTGGTGAAGTCCCCCATCCAGCCCACATGTCACCACGCACAAGTGAGCACTGACTCATGTCCCCCAGCACACCCATCCACCCAGCACTGAGGGGCGCCTGCCAGTAGGCCCGACTCATGTCCCCCAGCACCCTAATCCACCCAGCAGTGAGGGGCATCTGCCAGCAGGCCCTGACTCATGTCCCCCAGCACCCCCGTCCACCCAGCATTGAGGGGCACCTGCCAGCAGGCCCAGACTCATGTTCCCCAGCACCCCCATCCACCCAACAGTGAGGGGCACGTGCCAGCAGGCCCCGACTCATGTCCCCCAGCACTCCCATCCACCCAGCATTGAGGGGCACCTGCCAGCAGGCCCCGACTCATGTCCCCCAGCACCCCCATCCACCCAGCATTAAGGGGCACCTGCCAGCAGGCCCCGACTCATGTCCCCCAGCACCCCCATCCACCCCGCATTGAGGGGCACCTGCCAGCAGGCCCCGACTCATGCCCCCCAGCACCCTCATCCATACAGCATTGAGGGGCACCTGCCAGCAGGCCCCGACTCATGTCCCCCAGCAACATGAAAGGAAGCTGCACAATCATGGGCCTCATGTGCACCAAAATACCACAGCACGCCACCCCAGTCTTGACATGCAATGATTTCAACAATCCACCCCACACCGACATGTCTATGTCAGGACACAAATCAAAAGTCAACCATGTACATCAATACATGTCCGTCACACACACACTGTTTGCCATAGATTGTGTAAAACCACATTTTGACATGCATGAACCCAATGAGCGAATCCCACACATGTAATTAAAATATCAAAACGTATTATAAACAAAATCGATGTAATGAAATGAAAGGGGAAAAATAATACAAACATGAAATGAAATGCATGTCCAAAAATCTGAAAAAAGAAATGTAGATGCAATCCAAATAAATCCTGAAGAAAAATGGTCCAAATTCGCTGTCCACCAAAACAAATCCAAAGGAAACGTAAAAATCAGGCAGGGGGTATCGGCTATGCGTGTTTTTCATCATCGCGCTAGCCTGACGGTGAGTCGTGCATGCTATTTTTCCCACTGTGGGTGCCCCTGTGTATCGCGTACCCGTTTCTGAGGTCATAGTAGCCTGCGTACCCACGCGTATGCGTTTTTCATGTTCCTGGGTACCACCGCGTACCGCGGGAGGTTAATTCCACGCACGTAGGCTGCAGGGGTTGTGTGCACAGTTTTACTGCAGTTTTGGAGTGCCTGAGCATTGCGTGACCCATCACTACATCCCCGGGGTCACATACAGCCTTGCAGGTGCAGGGGTGCTGTTAACATCTTGCATCCCACCCCCTTCACCCCAATTGCCCAGGACAATTGTGGTGTACACCTCCCATTGCCACTTCTCCATCTGTGCCGGCACTACTCCATCTGTGGCATGGTTGGAAGGCCACCAAAGGTGAGGGGCGCCTCAGCTGGGTGTACTCCTCGTGGCAGGAGTGGTCAGGGACGTGGCCGGAGTGACCAGGGAGTAGGGGGACTCCAGGATGTCCAGGGTGGCCACAGAGGGGGAAGAGGCAGGGGTGTGCCACTTGTGCACGATGTTGTGCCATCTGTCGGTGCAGTCATGCCACCACCCCCTGTGGTTCAGGGAGATGCAGCTTCTGCATCTGGCACTGGCGCCCAGGTGACCCGGCAGTCCGTTTCATCAACTGCCACGGGCCCAAGGGTAGTGTTAGCTGCAGGTGCAGCTGTGGACACCATCAACCAGGCTCAGGGTCTGCCAGCGCAGGCTGCATTGGCACTTGAAGAGTCCTTGGAAGATTTCCAAAAGGGCAGGAGGCAAACCGTAGGTGCATGCAGGGCTGCCCTGACCGAGACATGTGTCCCTGGGGCAGTAATGTCATCTGCTGCCCCGACCAGCCGGATGTTGGCAAGTGCAGGGGCAGATGCAGCCAACAACACCCCGGTTGTGAGTCTGCCAACCAGGACTTTCGCGGTCAATGACCCTGCCACAGCGGATGTTGCTGCGCAGGGTCCATTAGAGGGCACCCAGCTGCCACTGACGCACGTCAGGCCTTTGTCGTCCCTCCACCTGCCACTCCCTTGGCTCAATCCACCGGTGCCACTGGCCATACTAATCAGGGCGGCATTTGCCAGCCAGGGTCTGCGCCACAATCCAAGAGGAGGAAGGTTGCACCTGCAGCACAGGCTGGGACCCCACACACAGCCACGACCTCCTGCATGTCGACGAAGAAGCCTTTCTGCAACCAGGAACTGGACTTCCTCATGGACTACGTGCATGACCACAGCCGTGACATGCTAGTGGGGCCTAATTGTCAGACTACGGCTGCCCACCGTGATACCCACTGGAAGCAAGTTGCGGAACATGTGAGTGCATTCGGCCATAAGGTGTGCATGGCGCAAGAGTGCAAAAAGCGTTGGAATGACCTCAAACACAGCGCTAAGGCTAAGCGTGCCTCACATTACCACTTGACTCTGGTGACTGGCAGTGGGCCTGCACCTGAGGAGGAAGACCTCACTCCACACGAGTCACTCGTTGGGGAGTTCATACCACCTGAATCGGTCGAAGGAGTAGGAGAGATGCCGGACTTTGATGCCCAGTCCAGTGGGTGTTGCTGCATGTTTGTTGAGGACATGTGTGTACATGTGTGTACATGGTTCTGATGTGTAAGTAATGCAATGCTTCACTGATGCATGGCTGCTCTGCAGGATGGTGGACATGTGGAGCGGACGGGGACTGTTCGCATCACCACTATTGCACCCTACTCACATGCTGGTCACCAGGATGCCCCTCCGGTCCATGTTCCAGCTCACTGGCTCTTCTGCATGTAGCCTGGGGTGACCTTGCTCTCAGCCCTGGGACTATGTCATAGCATGACTGACGTGCATGTGTCCTCTACCTGCATGCGGGTACTCCACGTAGGCATGCTCCCTTGCCCCTCCACCCCCCCTCTGCACCCCAATTTCACCTTTGCACTGGTCTGCTTCAATTTTGCCGTTGAAAACTTGCCTGTTCATGCGTTCTGTGTACATGCTAACTTCCACCAGCCAATCTGCCAGACATATGCTGTGGGGTACATCCTTTGTACTTGATGCAGGGTGTCTCACTTGGACTGTGCAGAGGTCAGATGCCCTGCAGGGAAATGAGTGCCCATTCATGCTCCATGTGGATTCCATGCATGCCCCTACGTGTCCTTGACTGGATGATCATTGTAGTACGTGTTCAGGGTGACCTACATTGCATGGCATTTCATCAGCCTTCCAATGGCCACTGTGGCTCAGTCCTGCGTCGCACACATGTTTAGGGTGTGACACTCTGTGTTGGTCACAGGCCTCAGCCTGTTTCATGGCCAATAACTCTGTCCAACTGTTGTAGTGTCTTCTTCACACGTGGGTGTACTCCAGAGGTTTCATCATGTGTCCTGCTTACTTTCCCTTCATCATCTGCTGTGTTGTCACTTGACTCACATGATGCAATTGATGCTAGTCAACACCGTCTGTCAATACACAAGTCTCTGGTCATCCTTTTGATACCATGCAAGCCATCCCTGCATTTGCACTTGGGAGGATGGATGGTTTGCTTGTAGCAATGCTACCCATTGTATGCACATTGCACGTGATGGCTGAATTTGGCCTTGCGCTGCCTTCACATTTTCTGATACACATCATGAAGTACTTGTACATGTTGATAGTGAGTAATGTACAAATGTGATGCACTGCATCGACCCACTTCAGAGCGATATAACACCCTTCTACATGCCTAATCACAGAAGCAATGTCAAGTTGACCCAGCATGCATGGCAGGTTCTCTTTTGTGTGTGATATGTCTGCTTCATGTGTTTGGTGTCTGTGTGATGTCTATGTGTGTGTGTGTTGTGTGCTTCTAACATGTGTAGTGACCTTTTTTCTCTCTACTTTTCAGATGATGATCCAATGGAACCAGAGGATGGTGTTGTCATGCAAGGCACAGGGTTGTTATCACTACAGCAACCCGGCACAAGTGGGGGTCGTGGGGTGGTAGGCCACGAAAACCCACATGTGCTACAGTCCATCTTGTCTTTGGCTGGCAATGAGTCCAGCCCTGATGACCACTCTGACGTCCATGTTGAGTTGCATGTGCATCAGTTTCCATATGTCAGGGGTGAGTGATTCTGATGTGGGCACTCCTCTGTCCGTGACACCTGCACTGAGTGGTTAGACAATCTTGGAAACTCTGCCTGTGGTGGATCTGGATGCAGGGTCACCCTCCACACCAGTCACTGATGTGCCTGGGCCATCACGTCGACGGGGGCATGTAGTCGTGCAGCCGCGGGCGGTGCCAACACAACGAGAACACCCGGTCCTTGGGTCCCGCAGGTGTCAAGCCCAGCAACGCGGTCGCCATGCACAACCGCTGTATACTGAGTGGGAGCAAGACATGACTGCCAATTCTGAACGCCAGGGGGCAGCAATGGAGAACATTACTGTGAGCATGGAGCGTGTGGCCCAATCCGTGTTCCCCCCTGCTAGGCAGGTGCTTCTCCAGCAGCAGGCGGCACGGTCTACGGCCCGCTCGCTCAGGCTGGGCATGGCGGCCTCAGACAGGGCACGCCAGGCTGAAATGTTGTCTCTGCGTGAAGCAATTGCTGCTCACGCAGAGGCACACATGGAGGCCCTGAGGGAGGAGTATGCTTCCCTCAGATCCAATCTGGGAGTCCTTCTGATGTCCCAGAGGGAGCGGTCAGAGGAGAGGTTTGTGCTGCTTGAGCGTACCATCTCGGCTGAGCTACATGCTTGCCGGGAGGTGCATCAGTTGTCCAGCCAGGCCTTGCAGGAGGAACTCTGTGTTACACGTGTTACCTTGCAAGAGGAAGCACGCGTATCACGTGAGGTTATGCATGCAGACCTACATGTCATTGCCGAACAGAACCAGGCTCACCCGTCTGGCAGACTCCTGTGACACATCCTCCTTTCCAGGAAGAGCCAGACTCAGACGACAAGGTATCTACCACATAGGTCGAGCTGTGCAGGCGTTGAGCCCATGGAGGTTTTTTTTTTCTCAACATCATCGCATGTGGGTTTTGAGCAGCACCCTGTACCTCCCCCCACCTGGGTGCCCCCCCCGGCTCGTATGTTTCCATTTTGATTTTTCTTTTAGTTTAGTTAGTTAAGTTTCTATTTGATAGTTAGTTTAATTAGGTAATGTAGGTTTTTGATAGTTAGTGCAATTAGTTAATATAGTTTAAATTACTTGTCTGTTGTGCTTTCATGTGACGGTGTGGTGCTGTGTGGCTTTTGAAAGCATCCACTGTCTGTTCCAGCTGGTCCCTTCAAGCTTGTCTCGTGTATGTGTTTGCAGCTTGGGGTCCTGGCTCACATATGCCACTCCTGCTTCCCTTATCCATGGGCTCCCAAGGATGGTTCGGTGTTGCAGCCTATTACTCAAGGGCTTTGGACTGTCATATCTATGGCATGTCTGCTGCTGTACTACTTGTGTTGACACCCCTGGTAGGGATGATAGGGGTGATTTTGACCACAGTTCTCCCTTTGCTAGATGGGTGGTTTCATGATTCATGTGTGCATTAATTGCTATACATCTATACATTGTGTAGTGTGTTTCTTATATTTGCTGTACATGTGCTTCATGCAATTCATGCTGTAGACAGTGGCTGACACACTTTGGCTGGGAAAGTTGCACTGATGGAGTGATTTCTGATGTACGTCTCTGACATGGTCAACTGATGACATGCCTGAGGAGACACACACAGTGAACTTTCATGCATTAATCATGTGTTTTCATCCCTTTCTGCAGGGGGATGAGCCTCCAGACCACCTTTCCCAGCAGACATGGACCATTGGATGTCTGGAAGCTGGCCACGTTCGGTGGTGCAGACATGCACATATGTGCGCAGGCAGAGCCACAGGGATTGTGCTCATACATCATACAGAAGCTGACGTGTTTCAAGGAACTCCAGGCAAGGTGAGCAGCACAAGGGGGCCACACCGCAGCCAACCGTCCACCAGGACACCACTGATGGTGAGCTTTGACAGATATTGGTGTTGAAGCGCACAGTACAGCTAAAATGCATTGGTGGAGTAATGGGTAGTTGATGGTAAATTTGTCAGGGGCACATGCAGGGGCAGTGGCACATATCCTCCGGTCCAACATGGTCCATTGAGGCAGTTGTATTAGCCATGTAGCGTTCCAAGACAGGGAAAGAAGCAGCTCACAGGGACAGACAGCGAGGGACAGACTTGTGTGCAGTGCATTTCATTTACAGGTTTGAATTGCCACATGCACTACCTACTTTATTTAGGTTATGCTGGAACACAACTTGTACTGAAGTCATACCTTGCTAAATACGTCTGGATGCTTACCCAGGGAACATTGGATGTTGTGTGAATCTTGACACATTGGTCTTACATTTGCCACGCACCCACCAGCACATTACTTACTGCATTGACTGTGTATGAACCATCACGGGGGGAATCTTATGTATGGGTACGAAGCACCACACCAGATAGTTTGTAGAGTATCTTGTTACTTTGGGGCATGCATCGTGGTGTGTGTGTGTGTTATGGGCACGCACAGATTTGTGACTCTGGCTCTCTTTGCAGCATTGAATTGCTCATGTTACCGGACCTGAGAGTGCGCAGGCAGGAGGCCAGCACTCACAACAGAGATACGTTTCTCTTTGACTATAATTTGAGTAATTTGGTACTATGTGCATGATGTACACGTTTGGTCTGATTGTCTATGTGTTAATGTGATTATTATGTTTTTGTACATTCCCTACTTTCCCTTGTCAATCCTACTCCCCTCTCCTGCCTCTCATTCCGGTTATCCAGTATACCAATGCCTGTCCCGACTGCATATCCCTGACCCTCCTTCCCCACCAGGGCCTCAGAGGCCTGTGTGAGTTTGACCTTGCAGGCACCCAGACCACGGTGGGGGTGGTTGGTTCGTGCCACTCCTGCGCCTGTACACGGGAGCTGTGACAGTACACATCAGTTTGTGGTGCATCATTCGATATTATGTACCACACATGGTACACATCCTGTTGTGACATTGTTTTACTGTGGTCCCTTGTTTGTTGCATCATTGTGCTAGTACCTGGGCTTTGTGACGTACTGCTACTTCAAGTCATCTACTGGAGGCTCTTCTGGTTTGTTTTGCTGCCTGCTGGCTTTTTGCTTGGCTTCTGTGTTAGCCTGCTTTGAGTTCTCTTGATTTGGTGTTTTTGCAAGTCAAGGTGGCCTCTGAGGGTGCTGGACACTTTTTCACGCAAGGTGGAAGATGGAGACAAAGGGGAAGGGTGATCCTGTGGCCAAGTGAACTTCAAGGATGAAGGCTACATACCCCATGTGCAGTTGTTCAGTGGGTCATGGTGATATGGAAGGGAGGGGGGTATTTTGTTGTTGGACAGTTGCCTTGCCCCACAGTATGATGGGCACCCTGACATTGTAATTGTGGTATCCTATGCACATGATGTATTCTGCTGATCAATGACTGTTCATGTGTTGTGTTTACCTTTCAGATGTGAGGGGATAGTTGTGGTTTGACATGCTGGGGTGTACACATGGGCAATGTTCACATGTGATGAGGACACAGATGGTCACTTGATTGCACATGCAAGTATTGAGTGCATGTCCATACTGACACACACACTTGCACTATGATCCACAACATGTACAATCACTCTTCCATGTCCACATGTGCACATAAATAGCCTTCTGGGGAACACTGTGTCCATGCAGCACATGATCTATGACCATTTGTGGATCCTGTACATGCGTGATTTGTTTTTTTATTTAGTTTGTCATTTTCATGTGATGCTCAGGGTGTGCATCACACACAATGACTGGTCACTATGCTGTGTGCTGAGCAGTGTGTTGCAGGAGATGGACACAGCACACATATTATGCAGTGTTTATTTTGCCGTGCACAATGTGCATGTGAACAGGCATTCATTGTTATGTTCAAGCTACAACTGTTGTTATGCATTTGGGTATGACTTTCTTTGTGTGGGAGGTTGTTGGTCAGTCATTTCATCTGATTCCATGTCAGGCATCATTGCCTGACACCACTTTGCATTTTTCACATGTCACTGTGTACATTATTGTTATTGTGTTGGTGTTTTGCTATTGCTTGCCATGTCATGTTGTGGTTTTGGTGGCTTTGTGTGACATACCAGTGATTGTCATGGCCTGTTTTGCAGGTCTGTGTGACACACAGCTTGCATGTGTACCTTTTGGTCACACAGGATTGGTTAGGTTTGAGTAGCTAGGTATGCACACAATGTGGCACTTCCATGGCAACATTCTCAGGGTGGTAAGGTTGTGACAGTTGACTGTCTCTTTGTCATCATCGATTGTCACCTGGTATGTGCCAGGCCTGTGTGGACTCCGCAGGGGTGGGAGTTTAGGTGAAAAATGTGGCCACAAGCTGGGTCCAGGCTGCCTCACCACTTGCCCTATCCCCTCCCATGGGCAGCGCCTGTGCCTGTGGTTGGGGATGTGGGGGCACCACTATGTCCATGGGTACGCCGTGCCGTGTTGCAACATTGTGCAGGACACATGCTGCCACAATGATCCTGCAAACTACTGGGGGTGCATAGAGTAGCTGGCTGCCTGAGCAGTCAAGGGAGCGGAAGCGTGACTTGAGCACTCCGAATTTGTGCTCCACTATGGCCCTGGTTGCAATATGGGCAGCGTTGTATCTTACCTGGGATGGTGTGGTGGGGTTCCGGATTGGCGTCATCATGTGGTTGCTCAGAGGTTTGGCACTGTCCCCTGGAGAGGTGATAATGGTTGTGATTATTGGGGTTTGTGTATTTGTCTGTGTGTGACATGCATGCATGTGCACGGTCATTTTTACTCACCTAGGAGCCATGTGTCGTCATACTGCCCAGCTTCCAGGGCCTGGCTCAGGGCGGACATTCTACATATGAAACTGTCATGGGTGGAGCCAGGGTAGTTTGCATAGACAGAGGTGATGATTCCCTTGGCAACGCATACCACCTGCACGTTGATGGAAAGCCAGTGCTTGGGGTTTCGGTAGATGTGCTCAGTGGCCCTAGGTGGACGTGGGGCCACATGGGTGCAATCTATGGCACTGAGCACTTTGGGGAAGTGTGCCACCCTGTAAAAGTCCTGGACGACGGCCTGCCTTTCTGCGGGTGTTCTGGGCATGTATATGTGCCTGCGGACTGAGGGGCGCGCAGTCATGATTGCCAACACCTGGTGTAGGCAGCGTGACTGTGTGGCCTGTGAGACCCCCCCCATTATGGCAGTAGTCCGCTGAAATGACCCAGTGGCCAAAAAATGCAGGAAATTGAGCACCTTCTCCAAGGGGCTCAATACTTGGGAGCAGAGAGTGGGTGATGTAAGATCATCTTCCCACACCCTGACCAGGTCTAGGATGATATGAGGTGGAAACCTATACCTGCCGTAGACCTGGTCGTCAGGCATCCCAAAAAGGCTTGTCCGAGGGGACAAAATGTGGGCCCTGCCTATTCTCCTCCTGCTGCGGTGTCCCACGATCAGTGATGCGACAAATGGGGCATTTATCATAGCGGTATGTACGTGTTTGTTGTTTGTGTGTGCTTTTATACTGTGCGCGGGGATGCTTATGCCTGCCTTCGTGTGGCAGACTAGTTGACGCCTGTGCGCGTCTTTTAGCGTGCGCTTGTTTCCCGTATTCAAATCCATGAATACGAGTTGTTCGCGTGCGTGTGGGCGTTCCGTGTATTTCCCTGCAGTACTTCCCCAGTTACGCCTTCTTTTTCACGCGTTGTTCCCCATTCTGTGTGTTACGCCCCGTGTCCCGCCCCCTTTTTGGTATGTGCGCGGATGTTGTGCACTTTCCCTGCGCATGTCGCGCACGGCGTTCGTGATGTTGCAATGACGCGTGCGCCCGTGTGCGCCACGCACGGGTTTGGCGCACATGCCGAGAAAAACACGCGCAGGGACTTCCATGAATCACACGCGTGCACTTCCTTTTTCACGCTTGCGCCTGCTTGCGCCACTTTTTTGGCGCACGTATGTTCCATGAATCGGCCCCCATATATTGTCCAACAACATGTGGTTATATTTAGTCAAACTGCATTTTTTAAAGTGCGTCATCCTTTGATTGACCTGCATTGGACAATGTAAAATGCAGTGTTCCAAAGTTTCTCTTTGTGTTTTAACTAAACAAAAACGGCAGTGATTCTGATCTTTATGAATCAAGTTACGTTTAGCCAATACTTCAGTTGTAGGCCAAAGGTTTAGGTGAAACCTAAGGAACTGTTGTCTAATGTAAGGGCTCGGGCATTTAAGAAGGTAGGATGCCATAGAATATAAAGCTTTGGTGACAAAAACACAGGTATCAAAGTCCTTGTATTTTAGACATAAATTACGATTATATATCCAGTCGTGAAGCAAATGTTTTTGTTTTGCACGCACTGGATTTGTTATAATCAAATCTAGCGTGATAGAAGCATCAGCTAGAGTATCAAGAACTGTATTGCACCAGTTCTTGGTGAATGTGTGATCCTGTGCTAGAAGATGTTGTGCTGAGATGCCCAGTAATCCATCCGAGGTCAGACCCAGAATGGCTTCCCTGAATAGGGCACACATCCTCCATTTATTATAAGATTCTAGGGATGGAATTCCTAGTTCATACCGTATTAGTGGTAGGGGTCGTGCTCTTGGGCAGTTGTAACAGCTGTTTCCAAAAGCGGGCCTCTAGGGTTTGCCACCAGAGGTGTTTCTTGCATAATATGGTTTCCGAGCCATAGCATAGAGTCGGGATCACTTTTTGTTGGTAGAATAGAAGTATATGTTTCAACGTAAATTTTCCATATTTTCTCTTTAAGACTTTGGCCTGCAAAATCAGCATACAAAGCTTGAGTTGGATGGAGTGTGCCACCCTGTAAAAGTCCTGGACGACGGCCTGCCTTTCTGCGGGTGTTCTGGGCATGTATATGTGCCTGCGGACTGAGGGGCGCGCAGTCATGATTGCCAACACCTGGTGTAGGCAGCGTGACTGTGTGGCCTGTGAGACTCCCCCCCCCACTATGGCAGTAGTCCGCTGAAATGACCCAGTGGCCAAAAAATGCAGGAAATTGAGCACCTTCTCCAAGGGGCTCAATACTTGGGAGCAGAGAGTGGGTGATGTAAGATCATCTTCCCACACCCTGACCAGGTCTAGGATGATATGAGGTGGAAACCTATACCTGCCGTAGACCTGGTCGTCAGGCATCCCAAAAAGGCTTGTCCGAGGGGACAAAATGTGGGCCCTGCCTATTCTCCTCCTGCTGCGGTGTCCCACGATCAGTGATGCGACAAATGGGGCATTTATCATAGCGGTATGTACGTGTTTGTTGTTTGTGTGTGCTTTTATACTGTGCGCGGGATGCTTATGCCTGCCTTCGTGTGGCAGACTAGTTGACACCTGTGCGCGTCTTTTAGCGTGCGCTTGTTTCCCGTATTCAAATCCATGAATACGAGTTGTTCGCGTGCGTGTGGGCGTTCCGTGTATTTCCCTGCAGTACTTCCCCAGTTACGCCTTCTTTTTCACGCGTTGTTCCCCATTCCGTGTGTTACGCCCCGTGTCCCGCCCCCTTTTTGGTATGTGCGCGGATGTTGTGCACTTTCCCTGTGCATGTCGCGCATGGCGTTCGTGATGTTGCAATGACGTGTGCGCCCGTGTGCGTCACGCACAGGTTTGGCGCACATGCCGAGAAAAACATGCGCAGGGACTTCCATGAATCACACGCGTGCACTTCCTTTTTCACGCTTGCGCCTGCTTGCGCCACTTTTTTGGCGCACGTATGTTCCATGAATCGGCCCCCATATATTGTCCAACAACATGTGGTTATATTTAGTCAAACTGCATTTTTTAAAGTGCGTCATCCTTTGATTGACCTGCATTGGACAATGTAAAATGCAGTGTTCCAAAGTTTCTCTTTGTGTTTTAACTAAACAAAAACGGCAGTGATTCTGATCTTTATGAATCAAGTTACGTTTAGCCAATACTTCAGTTGTAGGCCAAAGGTTTAGGTGAAACCTAAGGAACTGTTGTCTAATGTAAGGGCTCGGGCATTTAAGAAGGTAGGATGCCATAGAATATAAAGCTTTGGTGACAAAAACACATGTATCAAAGTCCTTGTATTTTAGACATAAATTACGATTATATATCCAGTCGTGAAGCAAATGTTTTTGTTTTGCACGCCCCGGATTTGTTATAATCAAATCTAGCGTGATAGAAGCATCAGCTAGAGTATCAAGAACTGTATTGCACCAGTTCTTGGTGAATGTGTGATCCTGTGCTAGAAGATGTTGTGCTGAGATGCCCAGTAATCCATCCGAGGTCAGACCCAGAATGGCTTTCCTGAATAGGGCACACATCCTCCATTTATTATAAGATTCTAGGGATGGAATTCCTAGTTCATACCGTATTAGTGGTAGAGGTCGTGCTCTTGGGCAGTTGTAACAGCTGTTTCCAAAAGCGGGCCTCTAGGGTTTGCCACCAGAGGTGTTTCTTGCATAATATGGTTTCCGAGCCATAGCATAGAGTCGGGATCACTTTTTGTTGGTAGAATAGAAGTATATGTTTCAACGTAAATTTTCCATATTTTCTCTTTAAGACTTTGGCCTGCAAAATCAGCATACAAAGCTTGAGTTGGATGGAGTGTGCCACCCTGTAAAAGTCCTGGACGACGGCCTGCCTTTCTGCGGGTGTTCTGGGCATGTATATGTGCCTGCGGACTGAGGGGCGCGCAGTCATGATTGCCAACACCTGGTGTAGGCAGCGTGACTGTGTGGCCTGTGAGACCCCCCCCACTATGGCAGTAGTCCGCTGAAATGACCCAGTGGCCAAAAAATGCAGGAAATTGAGCACCTTCTCCAAGGGGCTCAATACTTGGGAGCAGAGAGTGGGTGATGTAAGATCATCTTCCCACACCCTGACCAGGTCTAGGATGATATGAGGTGGAAACCTATACCTGCCGTAGACCTGGTCGTCAGGCATCCCAAAAAGGCTTGTCCGAGGGGACAAAATGTGGGCCCTGCCTATTCTCCTCCTGCTGTGGTGTCCCACGATCAGTGATGCGACAAATGGGGCATTTATCATAGCGGTATGTACGTGTTTGTTGTTTGTGTGTGCTTTTATACTGTGCGCGGGGATGCTTATGCCTGCCTTCGTGTGGCAGACTAGTTGACGCCTGTGCGCGTCTTTTAGCGTGCGCTTGTTTCCCGTATTCAAATCCATGAATACGAGTTGTTCGCGTGCGTGTGGGCGTTCCGTGTATTTCCCTGCAGTACTTCCCCAGTTACGCCTTCTTTTTCACGCGTTGTTCCCCATTCCGTGTGTTACGCCCCGTGTCCCGCCCCCTTTTTGGTATGTGCGCGGATGTTGTGCACTTTCCCTGTGCATGTCGCGCATGGCGTTCGTGATGTTGCAATGACGTGTGCGCCCGTGTGCGTCACGCACAGGTTTGGCGCACATGCCGAGAAAAACATGCGCAGGGACTTCCATGAATCACACGCGTGCACTTCCTTTTTCACGCTTGCGCCTGCTTGCGCCACTTTTTTGGCGCACGTATGTTCCATGAATCGGCCCCCATATATTGTCCAACAACATGTGGTTATATTTAGTCAAACTGCATTTTTTAAAGTGCGTCATCCTTTGATTGACCTGCATTGGACAATGTAAAATGCAGTGTTCCAAAGTTTCTCTTTGTGTTTTAACTAAACAAAAACGGCAGTGATTCTGATCTTTATGAATCAAGTTACGTTTAGCCAATACTTCAGTTGTAGGCCAAAGGTTTAGGTGAAACCTAAGGAACTGTTGTCTAATGTAAGGGCTCGGGCATTTAAGAAGGTAGGATGCCATAGAATATAAAGCTTTGGTGACAAAAACACAGGTATCAAAGTCCTTGTATTTTAGACATAAATTACGATTATATATCCAGACGTGAAGCAAATGTTTTTGTTTTGCACGCCCCGGATTTGTTATAATCAAATCTAGCGTGATAGAAGCATCAGCTAGAGTATCAAGAACTGTATTGCACCAGTTCTTGGTGAATGTGTGATCCTGTGCTAGAAGATGTTGTGCTGAGATGCCCAGTAATCCATCCGAGGTCAGACCCAGAATGGCTTTCCTGAATAGGGCACACATCCTCCATTTATTATAAGATTCTAGGGATGGAATTCCTAGTTCATACCGTATTAGTGGTAGAGGTCGTGCTCTTGGGCAGTTGTAACAGCTGTTTCGAAAAGCGGGCCTCTAGGGTTTGCCACCAGAGGTGTTTCTTGCATAATATGGTTTCCGAGCCATAGCATAGAGTCGGGATCACTTTTTGTTGGTAGAATAGAAGTATATGTTTCAACGTAAATTTTCCATATTTTCTCTTTAAGACTTTGGCCTGCAAAATCAGCATACAAAGCTTGAGTTGGATCTCATCTTCCCTCTCCTGAGAGGAGGTAGAGGCCTGAATAGTGACACCAAGGTATTTGTAATGGTAGACTTGCGATGAAGGGACATTCTGTAAGGGCCAACAGTGAGACTTGACTTTTGATTTACCATGTGGTTTACATACCATTGTTTGTGTCTTTTGTGTATTGATTATGTGGTTGTTGGCCAATACATATGAAGCCAAACAATCCAGTAGATTTTGTAGCCCAGAGGGAGTTTGAGAAATGGGGATTAGGTCATCCGGATATCCCAAATGAGTTATTGTATGAGAACCAAGTTTGGGGAGTCACTCTCAGTGGCTCGTAAGCTGATACCCAAATCAAACAGTAAGAAATTGAAAATGGAATAGGCTAAAATGCAGCCTTGCTTAAGACCCCTTGCGGTTTTGATGATGGATGAAAGTTTTCCTGCCATGGAGAGTCTAATTTTGATGGTTGTGTTGGTATGGAGCAACATAACTAGGGTCAAAAGGGAAGTGGGACACTTATGTTGAGTTAATTTCTGATGTAAAATGGACTGATCAATGGAATCAAATGCAGATTTAAAGTCTATATAGGCCAAGTAAAGCACCTGGTTCTTGTCTGCATATTTGGATTTTAGTATGTTTAAAGTCAATAAATTGGGGCAAGTCCCTAGGCCGGCAACAAAGCCCGTTTGAAAAGGGTCTCTTAAGATGTTATGGAGAGTCCATAGGTTAAAGTCCCTAAGGATAATTTTGGCAAATAAAATTCCAGGTGCGTCTAATAACGCTATGGGCCTATAGCTGGCCAGTGAAGAGCGGTCTCCCTTTTTGTAAATGGGGACTATTATCGAATGGGTCCAGGATGTGGGCAAACATTGCGTGGCGTTAATAGTAGTGAAGATTTTATATAATATCAGGGCCCAAAGATCAGGATGTGTTTTGAACATTCGATTTGATAGACCATCAGGGCTGCGAGCACCGGAATTACTAATTTTTGAGATGTAAAATTTGTTGTCATCCAAATCACAAGAGAGACAAAAAGAGCTACATTCATCAAGAGTTACAGTGCAAGGGGAGTTTAAAGGACGAGCATACAGAATTGATAAATGATTAATCCACTTTGATTCAATTACAGCATTGGCTTGCAAAACAACTTGTGGGGTGCAAGTAGTTTTGTTTATAAGAGACCACACTCCTGCAGCAGTTTTGGATTGAAAGGAGGACACCATAGCTTCCTCATCAAGCTGATACATCTGAACTCTGATGGCCTTAATAGCATTTTTGTGTCTCGTCCTAATGGTCTTCAGAATGATGGATCTGAGTACTGCCGGTGCATGAATGGCCTGCCGTTTCATGGCCCGAGTGTGAGCTTTTAATTGTTGGACCTGAGAGTTAAAGACATGGAGTCTTGAACCAGACTTTGTGATCTCGTCACGAGATTTAGGTGTTTTGGGGGTCTGGAAGTACTGCAACAAATTGCAGTAATGAATGATTTCATGATCATAATGATTTTCCAGAGCTCCATTTACCTCACACACGGATTGGGGGGACCACCAGAGTCGATTACCTCCATTGTTGAGTGCTAAATTTCTATAATCGTGATTGACATCGTACCTGGCACTCATGGAATGAATCGTCCACTCAGAAACTAGTTGGTTGTGGTCGCTGTTTTGATTTGTAATAACTTGGAAATTATCCATGCTTGAGAACAATGAGGCATTCACAAATATATAATCAATTATGGACATACTACAACCTCTCTTCCAAGTAGGCTTGGGTGGAGTATCAGATGGAAAAGCTCCATTGAGCATAATTAGGTTGTAATTTGAGACCAAAGCCAACCATTTAGTTAGCCTGAGTTTGTTATTGATTTGCGGAGTGAAACAGTCTAAATTTAGATCACCCGCAATGATCACATTAGAAACAGAAGAATCACCGGCAACCAAATTTAGTAATTCCTTGAAGGCCTTGAAGAAGCATCCATCGGATATACCAGCAACATTCCAGTGAACATTGATTAGTGCATATTCAGTTTTATGAATCGTTAGTCTAACCATTTGTGAGTAGTGATTTGGACAACACCATTCTTGGGCAGTCATTCCAGGGCCCATCCTAATTGCTATTAGGAGGCCAGAAGTAGGTCTACCAGATGTCCCACGTCGAGCTGGATTAAGAAAGAAATCATGGTTATCCCACAGTGAAGCCGATGTCATCCATGTTTCTTGAAACAAAAGTATGTCATGAGACATGAGACAATTATTATTGTTATTGATAAGATGTGAGAAACCTCTGGTATTCCAGCTGATAAATGATATAGATTGTGCGTTACTTTCAGATACTAGCTAATTTGGCTGCAAGCCTGTACGATGTTTGTGATCAATTGAGGAGGAAACTTGAGGAGTTTGGTGACGTTGGAGAATATACTCGTGCTTGGCTGATGAGGAGGTGGTTTGATCTAGGGCTAGCATGTTGAGTGTGTCAATTGATAACACAAAACCCAGGGAGAAGAGTTTGGCTCTAGCCATCCATATTAGATTTTGGATGGCTCGCGAGTAGATCCACATTCTCACAGAATTGGTGTTTTGCTGAACTAAAAATTCTATTAATGCAATGTCAGTTGAATTGATGTCCTCAAGTGAGCAAATGTCAGAAACTATAGCCAAGAGAGTACTTTTATTCAGGATTGGGTTTGCAAGCCAATAGTAGTGAATAATTGGCTGGAGGTTTGCAAGGAGGTTTCCGAGGCAAGACATTTGTTTGAGCCAGAGGAACTTCAAGCGCCTTCAAAGGCAGAGTGATTGATGTTTGTTTGGGTTTAGTGACCAAGTGCAACATTTCAATCATTTCTGTGGCTATTTTGGCCAGCAAAGCATAGGGATCGGTCATGGGCACTGGAGTAAAATTGACTGAAGAGGTGTGAGGAGGAACATTTGCAGGTCCCGAAAGAGGCACATCAAGGGGCCTTATGTGCGACTAATATCTGGGCAACTTTTAGTGCGTGACAATGGATGGAAGATTCTTTGGAAGGCTGTTGGAAGATGTATTGGTCGTAATGGAGGCCATGTAAGCGTCCACCGCCTTCCTAATCTCCTCCCGATGTATGGCATCAGAACTAATAGCGGGAATTGGGATAATTCTTGCACCAGGAGCCTCTACCGTAACAACTTTAGCACCAGATACTTTGTTAGTTTCAGGTTGAGATTGTTGAGCAATAGTTTCTATGAATTGGTCTAGGGATGCATAAATTGTGGGAGGTTGAGGCATGACCGTCACATTGTTTAACACCTTAGATTGTTTTATTGCAAGATATCTCTTTGTAACTAACCGTGCATCATCAAGCATAGTTTTTTTAGGCAAGTTCAAGTTCTTACTGAACAGTTTTGATTTTGCAGTATTGATTTTATTGTGTCCAGAAACGTTTTTAGGTAATTTTGAGACAATAGGCTGATTCTTTTTGTCTTTTGAAAAGATAGTATAGATCTCTTTGTTAGAGGAGTTCAATTGAGTTTGAGAGAAGGACAAGCTTGGGATCTTTTGAGGCACGTTAGTCACCAAATCAGTTTTCGAGGTAACTGGCATGACCATAGATTTTTTCCTATGTTTGGGAGGACAGGCAGGAGCCTTGTCTGTGGGCAGGGATCTAAGTTCAAAAGGAGTTTCACCAGAGTCAATGTTCCAGCCTGTAGCAGGGCATACAAATTCTACAGATACTTCAATCGAATGAATAATTTGATCAATGAAAGGCCAGCACTGAATCGTAGGTTCACAGGAATGGCTTGGATGGTAAATGCAGGAGGCATTGGAGGGCAATCATCGATTGGTGGTTGCGGGCCAGTGGAAACAGCAATGGTTGGAGTTGGCGTGGAGTTTTCAAACGATGGTTGCCAACCAGTTGGAGCAGACAAGGGTAAAGTAGAGCAACCTGGTTTTAAGTGCTCTCTGCCCCACTGCGTTTGCCATGTATTTATTTTCTCAAGCGAAACCATTTGAGTTTGTAACCTCAAGTCTAAAGTGTGAAATAATTTGGTTAAGGCTGTTAAAGACACATGCAAGGCGTTAAAGGCAAATTGAGTGATCGCCGGATTATTTTCAGCCTGGTGCACCTGCGGAGCTGCTGAGTTGGGTATTCGCTTTTGGCATGTGCATTCAGGAAATGAGCCTTGCTCTCAACTGATAGCAGTCGAGGTGATCAAAAACACATTTGCATTGTCAAGGAGTACTGCTGGTCTATGTGGGGTTGGGGCACAAAAAGAGATGTTCGAAATAGAAGAGCAGCAGCTCAAAAACATAACAGGAGATTTAGATAGATTGTCAGACATGAGTTGTGGAGAGAAAGAAGAATTAGATAAATTGAGATCAGTCAATGGTGCTATTTTGCATTTTTCAAGGCAATTCAGTGGAGAGGCAGTAGATCCTGCACTGAAGGTTTTTTAAGCAAATTCCTGTGTGCAGGATATAGTGCAGGAATTTGGGCTGCATCTTCAATAGATGTAATTGCCCTAACATAAAATACATTTTTCACACAGCTATTAGCTCTAAGATAGGTTACTGAACATTATGTATTTAGAGACACATATAAAGAGTTTAAATATTCTTTGTCATTTTCACCACTACTTTTCTGGCTAAATTGGAAGGTCTCATTGAATCAGCTATTCTAAATTGTATTTTATCCTTAGATAATAAATGTGGTTATTAATACTTTATATATTCCTAACACTCTGTATGACCTAAACGTTTTTCAAAATACTCCAGCATTAACTACGACAGATACATCAAGAATCATACATATTGCCTTGGATAAACAGAAATCAAGTTTCAACTCCATCTACCTTTTTGTCCCTCGTGTCATTTAATAATTGTACAAATTATGTGAACTTTGTAATTATTAACTACAAAATGGACATGGGCAATGACACTATGACTCCAACAATTACCAATTGCAGCCAATTTAGCGACTTGGGACAAAGATTTGAACCTTAACAGTTAATGTGAGAATGTATTGATTGAAAAGCATGTACATGTTTTCTTCTCCTGTGAATGGTTTAGGGGCACAAGGAAGCCATTTTGTGTTCCTCTTCTAAAAGAAATTAATTTAGGGCAATACTATGTAATTTATGAATAGTTAATATTGACTATAAATAGAAGGGATGTTTGCTGATAGCTGCTATGAAAATTAGACACTTGAGACAACTAAAATAGTGAGATTACATGTATGAAAATTGTATGTATATATTATTCATCTGTTATTACTCTGGAATGTTTTTTTTTTTTATTTCATATAATTGATATTGTAAACTGGTGTTTCTATCATGTTGATTTGCACTTTTATAGCTGAATAGCCAAAATAAAGTATGCTGATGATGATGGTAGAGATGTCCATACCCTTTACATTTTGACCATTCTCAAAACACATGATTTCAGTCAATTTCCAAGTTTGCCTAGCCCTTGAAAAACAATGGAATGAACATCTTTTACATATCTGTTCTTATTGTTGCTTTAGACATTTGCATTCAGTAAAACTGTTGAACGTAATGGTAAACTCTAGATACACCTGTCCATCAAAGAATCTTTATTTTTCATGGGTTGATAAATGGCAATGAAGAGGTGTAATCCAAATTAAGCATCAATGCAAGTCCTTGATTTCCCATTTTAAATCCAGGTCTGCAAGACCCAGAATGCAAAGAAAATATCAGGACAGCACAAGCACATCCCAAACGGACAGGGTCATGCTGGCGTTTCTGTTGGATGTATATGATTTCTTCAAAAATATTTTACCTAGTGGAGATTTGACTCTATCGATTTCACCGAAAAACAAAATCAACTTTTTACTTTTTCAACTTTTTTTTAATAATGCGGGGTGAGACCCCCAACAACCCTTTTCACACCTCACTACCCCTTACCCCATACCCCACCTATTAAGCACTATACATATTCCACTTTACCTACCATTTTCAAAGAAATACATTTGGCAAAATCTCTCTAGGTAAATTGTATTCAGTCAAATGTAGGAATATATTTATGTTGATACTCTTAGTAATTCCTGTGCAAAAGTAAGATTCACTTAGGATTTGTGCAATTGGAAATTTGGACATATAACACTGTATGGGCAATTTAATGAAGGGAAACAGTAATTTACGTCTTTAAACTTCGGTCTGACTTGTAGCCAAGTCATCTCTATTGAATAGGACGATTAGCTTATGGATGGGCGATAAAATGCTGCACTCATCTCAAGGAAAAAAACAGATAATTCTTGACTGTAGTGATTATTACGCAGGCTGATCTGTCTTGTCTGGTTGGCAGGCATGGCCACAAGAGGCGAGATGGTTACATTTACACAACAATACAAATTATTTCGATTATGGTTTTATCTTACTCGTGTGTGTGTGTGTGTGTGTGTGTGAGAGAGAGAGAGAGAGAGAGAGAGAGAGAGAGAGAGAGAGAGAGTTTCATGAATTATAGTTTGGTACTGGTATGACCGATGAAAGGACGGACAAGCTGGTGTTCTAATATACAAAGAAACTGTACTAAAATATGAAGAATAAAATATGAACTGATCCTGTAAGCTTCATTGATTACAAGCACTTCATTCATATTAGGACATACAGGTCAATACAGACCTCCACTTAACCAGTCGGAATGCTTGTAACTACTGTTATTCATCACGTTCCATTCATTCTAAATGCGGAAATAGAGATGGAAACCGGTTGAGGCTGCCTCGAACAGAGTGATCAGCAATACTCTTCTCATCCGGAATGAGCAGCATCGACACAAACAGTGACTGGACAGCAAAAGTATAGAACATGGAACTTGCCACTTGCAGCTCAGCCATGAGCCATACAGATGCATGAACCTCCAGTCACCAAACCATACAAACCAGACAGGCTCTGTGCTTCAAAACAGCAAACCTGCCATTATTTCAATTCTCCTACCTGCGAAGTAAGAGGCCTTCTCTCTGAGAGGACCAGTTTTCATTGCACCTTCAAGGTGACAGGCAAGAACCAATTTAACATCCCATGGTTAATGCTAAAACATGGTAAGAGTACTTTGAATTTTCTAAAGGGAAACACTTCATTTTTAGATTAAACTTAATCCATGTCCCCACTTCAAACAAGATGTCAGCTAAAATGCTTATTAAATTAACACAACTGTGTTATTGATAAACTAAAACAAAAAACGTTTAATTCAACTACACTTGCTTTTTTTTCTATCTACATTGCTCACTATTAAACTAATATTTGCACTTAAGCACCACAACTTTGAACACTGTATTGCTATTGTCACTGTGCAAAAAGCCATTACTTGGAGTGGGGCGTTATTCTACCATAATGATCCCCTTCCAAGGTCTGTGTCTCCATACCAGGGATCAGTTTCCAAGCGATGGATGGGGACGCGAACCTGCGTTGCTATTCGTTGCCTTGCTTCTAAGACAAACGTTGCCACTGAGCTATCCTCCCGCCCTCTAGCTATATATCCACACCTGCATAACAACACTTGCCAGAGAATGTTGCATTAGGTTCAACATTATCTCCACACACATGCATACTCAAGAAGTTAGGAAGATGTGAAATTCTGAAACAGAAAACACGAGTGAACTACCATGCTGCTTCTCACACTCCAATGGTGTTTCTAATTAGGACATGCGTGTGCTCCCAAGTATGCATTGTTAATAACACCGAGTAAGTCAAAGGTCTCACTTTATTTACATGAAATAGGAAGGGGTGGAAGCCGTGATCGGAATTAATAACACGAGGGTACATGTTAATGAAAGAGGCACAGCTAACTAAAGGCCAGCCGTTGTGTATCAGCACGTCAAGCCGGTAGTGATTTCGTTTCCAACACCGGCAAATACATCGAAATCATGGGAGAGGCTCCATGTGATGAGGAAATAAAATGAGAGTGAAGCAACTCTGCCTCGGGTTAATGAAATCCTCGGCAAAGGTTACGAGCAAACAGGCTTAAGGAAATTAAGGGTCCCCTCTGGGGTGTTGCAGAGCGTGTTAAGGAGCTCTCAGTCTCCATTCCATGTAGGACGCGGCTGATCCGGACACGGGTTTCTTCCCAGAAGATGATTACAGTAGGGAGAGTGAGTGGTCCTTCAGAGAGCGCGCAGGAAACCCTGGACGCATGCGTCATGGGCTGACTCCACTCCACAGTATATCACTTCATGGCGTTCATATTATTTCAGTAGGTTTCTGCTCTTCGGGGGCTTTCGAATTTAGAGTCCTTTGTGTTGCTGCTAAGTCATGTCTGCAGTGTGCTTTCTGTCTACAACAAGGACACACATTCACGTTGCAGTTCCACTAGCCTGCATGACTGAATGAACATACAATTGTGAGCGCCTACCCTCACCACAAAAGGTTGTGGTGCATTTATTGTGCTTTTTCAGACACATACTTTAAACACGCATTGGCAATGTCAGAGGTATAGTTGTGGAGGTATAGGATAGTCTTTTCCAGGCACTGTTATAATGCTATGGTACTAAGTTGCTGTAAAATAGCAACAACTGCCAATTTGTGTTAGCACCTGGGCATGGTGTGCCATAGCCAGGCAAATGCCCATCCAATAACTTTACAAGAGTCAAAACTGTTAGCTTTGTCAATGTGTGTTTTGACAGGAATTCAGTGCAATGAACGGATGCAAGTAGACACTTCAAGTTAATAGTAAAAATGTTAATGCGAAACCTGATTCTCAGACTTCTGCACCTGTACCTATTGCCCATCAAAAGACATTGTTCTCTTTTGAAGCCATATCAGTGGACGCTGTTGTAAACATTCTTAAAGAGATGCACCCCACGACTTGCCAAACAGAAGATATCTTCCATCTAAACTAGTTTTAGAACGTCCAGAAATGTTTGCTCCTTTTCGGGCTGGTTTTATTAATGCCTCGTTCTGTGACAAGAATGTGCCCGACCTTCTAAAAAAAAGTGCCACCCCGTTAATAAAAAAAACAAACTTAGATTCTGCAATCCACTCTAACCTTAGACCTATCACAAACGTCCCTTTCGTGCAGAAAGTGACCTACAAAATAGCTTCTATACAGTTTCAGAAACATCTTGAAAGCTCACATATTTTGGATATTACATAGCACAATGCACAGTGTGCTACTCGATTTACAGACGGAACTGCTGAACAATATGGCTGAAAGTAAGTCAGGGCTGCTGATGTTTTTAGACCTCTCATCAGCCTTTGAACTTATTGTTCATGCGAAATTAGTACAAAGACTGTGGGAAATTGGTTTAAGTTCCATAGATACAGTTGAGTGGTTTAAGGCATTCCTTAGTAACTGAATGGCAAAGATTGTCTGGTGAAATGCTTTCTCCAAACCAGAGGCTACTACATGCAGAGTGCCCCACGGAGCGTGCCTACCTCCCACCATCATTAATATTTTCTGCCGCCGGTTATGTGACCATTTAGATCCCCTTGGGCTGTATTTTATCAACTAAGCAGACGACACACAGCTAATTTTTTAGCTGAATGGCGATTTAGCTAAAGATGCTGAACTTGTTTCATCCACATATGAAGTGATACGAATATGGATGACAGAAAATGGTTTGTGTCTTAATAGTGAACGCCCTGTAGTTACCTGTGTGCGAGTTTACACTACTGCGGCTGCCGGCGTCCAAAATAGAACTGGAAATGCTTGAATGAGGAACTACGTAATTGACAACAGCAAGTAATCATTAAACTAACCAATGTATGCTGTGGACAGACCGATGAGGTCTGTGACCAATCAAGAAATCCACTAAAAGAATATCATATTGAACCTGCGACTATTAAAATTTCCACAAGGAGATTGATTAACAAGATGACTATCCTCAACTCCGAACCCATGAGATGAACATTGGATTATGATAATGAGAATCATTTTGATATAAGAAAAATAATGAAGAAAAACTGCTGTATCTTTGACAGAGTATATGCGGGACATTGCCCAGAATATCCATACTCCCCTCCAACAGCAGTACAGTGGAGATTATGTTGCTCACCCCATCCATCTGGGAGGCAACACACAGCAGGTAATTTGCCTCTGTCCTGACGAAGGTTGGAACAACTGAAGGGCAAGAGCTGTTGTTCCCTGTTTAATACCAACCGAAACATGTATCGTCTGTTAAGATCTCCTGTAATAAATACAGAGGGACTCACCTGTAAATAGGAAAGGGTGCAAGTGCATAATATTAACTAAATTGTATGAAATGTCGATACTGTTAAAGACATTAGTTCTTGAACAAAGTAGAGAGATTGTAGGTATGTATGCTGCACGTGTATGAATGATGGGGTAAAGGCTAAGCTTTTTTAGATAAAGACACTAATTTTGATATGTAATTGTATGTGATGAAATAAAACAATTTTTCTTGTGAATTAAGTAAAAAGAATTCAGATTATGCTGTCATCTTTCATCCCAAGCACGAGAAAATCAAGGGACTTCTTCAAGTTTTAGTATAGATCCACATCCTAGAAAAACAGTAGCAAAGGTTCATGCGGAAGCACATGTTGCGAGTATAGTGAAAACACTGAGTATTACCCGAGGATTCTACATCTTGTGAAACCTTACATCTCCAACACTAACTGTATTGCACTGCTTAGAACTTTGATTATGTCAAATCTGGATATATGTAATGCCTTGTCCTGTGGTTCTAGCAAGGCTTGTATTAAGACATTACAGACCTTACATAAATGATGCTGTCAGAGTTATGAAAAACATCTCAAGACACGATCATATTTCATTGCATAGGAGGGAGTTGCATTGGCTCCCGACAGAGGCTAGAACACATTTCAAGACTAACATCATGACCCACAAATGCCTGTTTGAAAATGCCCCTAAGTATCTGAAAGAATGTATTACCATACAGAACTCAGACAGAGTAACCAGATCAAAGGACTTGATGCAGCTGATATGTCTGAGAAGCAAACGGATAAAGGGCAAATCCAGTTCTTATCCACTGAAGGTAGCCTTGGCCTGGAATAAACTACCGATTCATCTGCGCATTGAGGAGAATCTATCTACCGTTAGGAAAAAAATTAAAGACCCTACCATTTCACTGAGGTAATCTGTTTTCCTCAGTGATGACCCATAATCATTCTTCATACATAAACTATTATTGACAACACCGAAAGTTTTTTTTGTGTAATGATAGGCCATGTGCTAGGCGCTATCATAATAGTACTACCCAGCCGTACAATGGGAACACCTGCAAATGGTGTGATTAACTGGGCATATGACAGCAGTGCCCAACAAATGCCTATAAAATACCAATACAGGAGCCAACATTATTGGCTATGTCATTAGTTGTTTCGGACACGTCATTAGTGCAAAGGACAGATATTAATCAAGTGGCTGAAGGCACTCTTGGCTAAGACTGGCTTTTAAACCTATAGCACATTTAAAACTTCAATTAAGCCATTAGTACTCGTCAGACTTCTCAGAAATAATGATGGCAGGCCAAGGTTTGATGTTACTGTTTCATAGAGGAGGATGTGTATTAAGTGGGGATAGGCAGGTAGTGGGTGGGAAAGGTCATAAGGGGTAGCATGGCAATAGGTAGACAATCAATGGGTAAATAAACAAATAACACCAACAAGCTGTGTGTCCCTACTGACATGCTATCTCCATCCTAACAGTCCTCATGTGCACTGGTTTTGGCATATAGGTGGAATTTGAGCACCGCCTAATAGCCAAAACTAAATTTTCCAACTGAATACAGAGAAGCTAACACAAGTGAGGTACAGAACACCAACTCAGGGTATGATGAATAATGGTGTTGACACTCAAACACGAAAAAAACAATAGAATGGGAATATTGACTTCTCAAAAGCCATAAACCATACAATTGTATTTCAGCTAATCAATCAGCCATAAAGATGTCCATAAATAATATAGCTATCATACTGGCTTTGGTGGGTATACCAGGCCGATAACAGCCAACCAACCTGAGCCGGGCAGGCCCCACAAAAAAGAGGGCAGAGGGCCTCAGCAAGGTTATAGGGCTGTTACCCGGCCAGTAAGCCCCCCTTCCAAAGCAGGGTTGATAGACATTCACACTCCAGTCTCCCTCTGGGGTGCAAATATTATATATTTGTTTGAACTGGTTGCGTGCTTCATGCATATTGGGCGAGCCCAATGTATCATGTAAAAAACAAGATGGCCACTGTCATTGAAAATAGAACTTGAGATTGCAGAGGAAGATGGGAAAGAGAGCAGACACCCGATTTGGGGCCTGGAGGTAAGTGAGGGGTGGAGTTGGGGATGTCTTTGGCAAGGAGGGGGGAGGAAAGGGTTTGGGGAGGGACTGGTGGGTGCAGCTCTGGCGTGCCAAGATAATGTCGTCCAGCAAATGGACTTGGGTGAGGGGTGGCTGGTCGAATGTGGGCAGGATACTGCAGTTCTCACCCACGTTTCCAGCCACCTCATTGGATGAGCACCATTCCCGGATGCAAATATTAATACTACCAATTTTCCATTTAAAACAACTATGCACATATAATGATTCAAAACAATTATTCAAACTAATCATTTAAAACCTAGTTACAATTCATGTTTTACCATAGACTACACGCCACATTTAAAAATTGCGGGAAAGCCAATCCATTATTGGGCGTAGCAACCATCATTAAAAATAACAAAGTAGGGCAGCACTTGGTAAAATTTAGCTACTTCAAAACTGTAATTAAACATGTATTCCTTTCCTTGGTACATTATTCAATGTACATAAGAGTACAACAATGCAGATTTGTTTCAATAATAGTCTTATATAGTGGGTTGAAATCCTGTAAATTCCGGGGGTTCTCTTCATTTAGCCGCAACAACATTAATAGATAAAGCGTTCAAATGAGAAAAAAAAAAGGTAATTAGAACTCGCTGTTTTGCTAAAAGGAATCAATTTAAATAGTCTTGGACTCTTGTTGGATTTGTTATTACAACTAGGAACCTATTTGTTACTTTCATCAGTTCCAATATTTCCCAACTTTCCTGTAGTTTTAAACTTTCTTTTTTAGTACTAGCACTTTTTAGCTTCTCAATGTAGAGCTCAGATGTGTCCAACTCAACATCTTTCGTATTGGTTCAATCCATGGTAATAAAGAAACGTTGCTTGAAGTCCTTTTTAAAAAAAATATATAATAGCTCAGTTAAGTTTGCATTGTAATGTCCAGGTGACTTCAAAAACTTGACCACCTGTCCTATAAGTATGAGATCTTCCAGGAAATCGAGACCCAATTGTATATGCACAGCAACATTTGGTGCCCATTGAGGTAGTCCAATTAGCCTTTTACAAAAACTATTTTGCATCAGTTACAAAATAGGGTCTTTACTAAACTTGCATTTTGAGGCACCAAACAGTGCCATGGAGCAGGGTTAAGCCTTATAGCTTTTCAGTATTTGATGAACAGGTTGTTACAGAATGTAAACAAACCATGCTTTGTTACATTCTCATTCTTTGTGTGCCTATGTGATCAGTCTTAGTTAAAGTCCAAAGATAATTACATTTGTAAACGACTGGTATACGGCTCGTCGTAGTCTTAAAAACCTTAATGACTTTTTGCATTTTCTTGATGTAAAAGTCATCACAACTGATTTGTTTGCATGTAAACTTTACCCTAGTGGACTCATGTGATCGGTGCATGAATTCAATAATATCTGCAAGGATTTAGGATATGACAACATTGGAAATATTAACGTCCATATCCTGAGACATCAGCAATATTATCATGCAATACTTTCTGCTGGTCATAAGTAAAGAGATTAAAAAGTAAAGGGAATGGAACACATCCCTGCCTAACTCCACGCCTCAGCTCAGAAAAGCACCTGTTAACAATCTTTCTGCATGATAGTAAATCACTGCAATATTGTTTTCATTGATTGTTATCAGAATTCTTAGAATACCTTACTGAAGTCCCATATTATCCAATATGGTCCAAAGCGAATTTACATTGACTGAGTCAAAAGTAGTAGCTAAATCCAAGAAAGCAACCTGGAGAGATTATTTCTTTATATTAACAGAAGTGGTCACTTTTCAATATAAATGCAAGCCCTGATGTGGTGCCCCAGCACCTTTTTAGAATCCTAGCTGCGCAGGGGAAATGATGTAATTCTTGTTAGCCCAGCCAGCAATCCTATTCAAAATAAGTCTGCCAAACATTATGAAAGAATGATCAATCAAAGTAGTTGGTTAATCATTACTGGGACTCATCTTATCGCCTTTCTTGTATACGTGATAAATGATCACTCTATACGAAGGGATTAAAAAAAAAACATTATTAGTTACCATCAAATTAAAAGCTCAGCATAAAACCCCAGCCGAGTATCGAATATTTAAATGATAAAAATTAGAAGGAGCATTATCGTTGCCTGCACTCTTATATGCTGGACAGTAGCTCTGACCAATTCAACTCCTGTTAACTCTCCTCTTAGTGGTATAGATGTTGCCCTTCCATTCCCATAACTACCCTTCTATTCAAACACCAACTTGAGTAGCAAAATGTCCAGTGCCACAACTCTGATGGAGTATTATTTGCTGTGTGTTGCAATTGAAAGATTAATGGACCATTTGAAACGCTATTCCAGTAAGGATTGGAGTCCAATAGAGCTGCAGACCTACTCAACATATCACAGGATTTGTCACTGGATTGCGTTCTCCTTGAGGAAAGATGATTTTTTAAACTTTTCTGCTTTTGTATAAAGTCTAACCTGATCACATTATCGTCGTTTCGGCTATTGAGCTCTTCCCTCTATGCAGTTTTACACTTGTCATCTAGCCATGACTATTCTGTTATTTTCTGGATCTCCAGTTTATTGCCAAGTGTATTACCAATATGGTTTAATGATAAATCAAACGTGTCTATGATAACAGGGTGAGTATTGTTTGTGTCAAGTATAATATTTGAAAAAATATATATATTCCTCCATAACATTTTGTACCAAATTTGGTTTAACAAGAAAGTCCCATTTCATTCGACATCAAGGTGCAGTTAGGTTCCCTTCTAAAATCCCAGTATACTCCATCTTCCAATTTAATTTACCTGGAATTATCAGTGTCACTGTAAAGGGTGATTGGTCACGACATGGCCTCATGCCTATAATCATGTCAAACACACAGGACATACTTCCAATGTTATTAAAATATAATCAATTTCTGACGAGCCCCTGGCACCAACAATGGCAAAATTCCCAGCTGTCGGGAATTAGATTTTCCCATTAATCATCCAGAGTTTCCATTGTTGTGTCATTGTACGTAGTTTGAGGCCATGTACATCATGTCTAGAATCTTTTAGATTAACCACAAGTAGGCAATACACATGGTATTCTTCTGAGTCTAATACTTCATGATTATTCAGTGTGCATATACTAGCATTAAAGTCACCACATACAATTATGAGAATGAGTCTATCAGCACACTGGAAGCAGCTCAGAAGCTATACTCTTTAAAAACAAATGTATTTTGTTTGCGCCTGGTCTCAAATGACAATCAATTATTATAGTATTGTGGTTGTTGCACACTGCTAACTCAAACAATAAATAATTGGAAGAATTCACATGAAAAATGCAAGATTTATAGTTAGAGATGGATGCCAGTATGTACAAACCACCAGAGTTCCTGCTCCTCACATTAGACACTGCTTGACTAACAATAGACACAAAGACATCAACAGAAATTTCAGATAAACACCAGGTTTCTTAGGCACATGAAACAATAGAACAGAAATTCCATGATACTATATTGCGTATAGAACATCCTTGTTAACAGTATCAATACCAATGCAAAAATCAGTGTGGCTTCAAGTCAGTCCACTTCCTCCTAGTCTGAAAGAGGATGATAATGGTTATTCAAGGTTATAGAGGGAGCATCTCAGGTGTTCAGGCTCACATTTGTAAAAGAGAATGACTCCTACTAGCAAGAGGCTTATACAAACGTCTAGGGGAACTAAATAGATCTCACCTGTAGAGAAAGGTAATGCAAAATAAAGATGCAGAGCAAAGCACCATGTTAAAAACAAACATGTAAACTGTGGTCTGCAAACAGCATTTGAGAAACACATGTGCAACATTTTCCAATCGACTCACATAAAAAATATAGTGATAAGGCTGGAAATAAATATGTCCAAGTACCAGAAAACATTCTGCTACTTTTATTAAAATGGGGAACTGGTTAATCTGATGAGAAAAAGAACAGTCATTTCAAGTCACAGAACGAAAAACAAATTTGCATTTTCTGCAGCTTTTTATGTTTATTTTCCCTTGCAGAAATCAAGAGTTAGGACAAGGAAATCTACCAATATTGAAACATGTACTCTGTTGAAATGGATTTGATAGGCGAGTGCAATAAATATACTGCTGTGTCTTTGGGTGGAAATGCAAAATATAGGATCAAGAAAAACTAAAAGTAGCAATTGGGAGAAACCAACCTGAATCAAGTGTCAGCTATAGGTTTCAACTCTGACATCTGCTTTTCTGTCCAATTCACGTTCCACAGCAATGAGATCTGAAGACAATCCCCATGCTTTCCCGCGCAGTTGGAATTTGTGGAGGTTGTGCCATAAAGATAATGATGCCTCTGCAATAGGGACACAGGGAGACTGATCCTGAAATTTATTCTAAGTCTTCTTTATGTCATGTATTTGCGTGTATGGTGGGCTTTAGATAATGAGCAAATAGTGGGAGTTCAGCTTGGCCAGCAGATCTGTTTCCCCTAATCTGATCTCTCATGCATCACCTGAAGGAAGAAAAAGAAAACCTGAAAAAACAGTGTTTATCTAGAACCTGCAAGACCTGGGACTGGTCCAAGAGAGGAATGAGAGTCATAAAACCACTAATAACTTTAATCTTCAAAGACAGTACCACTGCCAGGCAGAAGCCATAAAACATTTAGCCTCAAACTAACAGCTAAAGAACTAAAGATATCAGATGTGCTGTGGTGGGCAGGAAAATGTATGAAGGCATGTAATATGCATACAGTGAGGAAGACAAATTGTCTTTTAAGTGGTACATTGCAATGTACTTTTTCGCTCATAATTTTTACAGGGCATGACATAGAAAGTTAATTGTTCTTTTGAAACGTGCAGGTTGAGATTCCCTATTTAGTGGTGTAAAAATGAAATTTTGGTGATGGTATTTTTATTATGCAAAGTAGGCAACTTTGCAATTTGTAGCACACATAAATGGCGCACACCACTGTGCTATATGTCCTAGACCACGCAGTGACAAGCCCATTACTTTGAGATGGGAAAATAATTTGGATATTTTTCATTTAATTAATTGTGTCAATTTATAAAGCACCTAAGCCTGAGAGCATCAAGGCGCTGTTACATAATCAGTTACATGCACTGAGAAGACATGGGGTCCGTACACTTCTGGTGACAAAGCAACAATGTTTAGGCAAAAAGCCAAGTTTTCATTGCTCTTTGGAAGGCCCAGTATGATTCCTCAGCTCTTAGGGCAGGTGGGAGAGAGTTCCAGTGGTTGGTGGCCACCATCGGGAAGCTTGAGCTCCCTTCTCTGGCTAACTTGAATTTAGGTTGGACAAGTCAGTGTGTGTGGGCTGATCTGGCTGGTCAAGTAGGATTAGGTTTCGCGATCCTTTGTGACAAGTATGAGGGTGCTGAGTAGGAGAGGCATCTGTGTGTAATGGAGAGAGTTTCGAAGATTATCCTTCTTGCTGTTGAAATGTAACCTTGTTTCAGGATGTTGAGGGCTGAATGTAGATCATTGTTCTGGATCACCTGCATATTTCTGATGTTGTGTGCTGAAGTGCCGGCAAAGAGGACATTGCAATAGTCGAGCCTTGAGCCAAAGACTGCTTGGGCAATGGTAAGGAAGCTGGTTGGTGTTAGGAACTGTCTGGCAGTATTGATCAAATTGGTTGTGTATGCGGCCAAGGATGCAATGGAGTTCACTTGGTGTGTGAGTGTGAGGGTGGCCTCCAGGTGGTCACCCAAGGTTTTCACTGAAGTAGAGACAGGGATATGTAGGCCGTCAATGTTAAAGGAGGTGTATTGGTCATTGAGTTTATTCAGCACTGCTGGGGAGCTAATCGGCAAGTGCTCAGTCTTGTCATTGTTTAGGCAGAGATGGTTGTGGCCACCTATCCCTGAGTTGTCAGGTTGATCTTGTTGAGGGGGAGTGAGTTGTCGTTGTCCTAAAGGGGAAGGAGGATTTGGGTGTCATCAGCATAGTTGGTGTACAATATGACAATGGAGTCCAGATGGTCCAAGAGGGGTTTGTTAAATAGATTGTAAAGGGTGGGGGATACACTGGACCCTTGTGACACACCCCATGAAATGGGTGAAGGGGGCTGCTGGATATTTCCGCAAACACTCTCATGGATCTGCCTTTAAGAAATGATGCAACGCAGGTTGTGGCTTCTGGGTAGAAGTAAGCAGCTGCAGTGAGGTGGTGACATAGAATTTGGTGATCGACCAGGTTGAAGGCAGCTGAGAGGTCAAGGAGAAGGAGAAGAGCTGGCTTCCCATCATCCCTGATATCATCAAGCTGGTTTTTCAAATCAAGCAGGGCTGATTCAGTGCTGTGTCCTGTACGGAAGCCAAATTGCCGTATTCCTAGGATGTGATTAGTTTCCAGGAAGTGCTGTATTTAGATATAGGCTGCCCTGTCTCTGAATTTTAGTAGAAAAGGAACTATTTTTATTGGGCAATAGTTGTTGGGTACTGCCGGCTCCAATGTAGTTTTATTTAGTAATAAGAGTACCCAGGCTTCTTTAAGGCTGGTGTCATGGCCACTGGTCAATGGCCATTCACTTTACATCCAGCAGGGTCCCAGTGGACCCAGTCTTGGCGCCTCTGGCACCAAGCTCATTTCAAAGTGTGCTCTGCACACAGTATGCTTAAGGTACGTGCACCTAGGCCAGGCGGGGCCATACAAATGGATGTAAGGCACGTGCAGAAGACAGGAGGAGTGGCAAGGTGGGGACACAGGGCAGAGCCTAAAGGGAGTGGCTGGGGCCAGGCTATATAAGGAATCCCCACCTGCATGCTTGCACTTCGCATTAGTCTGCTGGAGCAGCATAACGTTACCGCCGTCTACAGAATCTTACCTGTTCAGCACAAGCATCTTGGCCTCCGGAACCCATCCAGGATCTTACTTGAGTCAGCCACCCCACTGCTGGAAGCTCTGACACCCGCTTCCGACTCTTCAGCTTCGCGCGCATCTTACCTGAGGTCAGCCACGCCATCCCTGGAAGCTCAGCTACCACGCGCATCTTACCTGAGATCAGCCACGCCATCGCTGGAAGATCTGCTACTCACTTCCAACTCTGCAGCGGTCACACGCCTCTTACCTGTCTCCTCGAATCCACTGTGGGCGGCACTTTGCATTCTTACCTGTCCCGAACTCCCTTCAACATGGAGTCACCTTCCGGCACAGCATCCTCACGGATCCACTCATCTGGCAGCCGGCAGGAGTTCGGTGAACCGCTACCTTCAAACACCGCATGGCAGCACCTGCAAAGAAGACAGAGATCACAAGGTTAACAATTGCATAAACTGTAAAACGCTAGGCCGCGCAGCTCGCAAACTTGCGCATCGTTCAGAAAGTCGACTTACCACCTGTAGGTTTTCTGGACTGGTCCCTCTTCCATCACCACGCTCTTGTGGGCCATCTTCAAACCTAAGGAGAGAAAGGACTATATAAGTTACAGACAATGATCATTGTTAGGAAACACCACAAAGGATACGGACAATAATCATTGATATAAATACCTACTTTCAAGGCGGAATTGGTCGCAGCCGGTCTGGACCTCCACGCTAAGGACCAGTGATGTAACTAGGTCCATCCACAGCGCCCCTGCTGACAGAAAGCAGGACGGAGAGCTCATCTTTACCTTAAAACAGATGAGCTTGCTTGGGCAAACTCTTGCTCACATCATTCTGGCACAAAAGGGTCGAGGGGGATCACAACACCACCACGCCATTCTCACTACCTCTCATCGTCCCTCGGGGCAGTACCAGCATCCCGAGCCTTCGATTTCGCAGCAGCTGGGGAAGGGAGTCGATCCAAGGGAGGCAAGTCCTGGTAGGGCTCCAACCGTGCCCCAATGTCCCCGCAGAGACCAGGTGAGCGTAACAGCTAGAGGGGATGAGGCTCAAGGAGAATGAGGCATTGATGAATATATTGATAAAGGGGACTAATGCTTCTGAGCAGCCCTTTTTTTTTTATTTGTTTTGAACTTTCAGTCAACCTGAACAAGCAATATATCATCCTGAAGAGGGCCACAAATAAAACAGCAGAACACCAGGGATGGTTTTGATGTAATTTCTGTGCCAAAACATATGTAGACATCCTGTAGACATTGAAACAACTGTGTCTTTTCTTGCAGTACACATACTTTTTTCTTATGCTGTACATTGATAGTTTGTTCCCCCGAAATTGCAATACGAAAAATATATTGAGAAAAAATGTGTTAAGGTGATCTGTCATAAGTGTCACTCTACTAACTTTAGACACCACTGGTAGAACACGTGATTTTGCTAGACTTTTTATAATTGGTGTTTCTTTAAACTGTGATTTTTTTCCAAATGTAGGTGGTGTCTTGCGGAAAGCACCCACCATATCTGTCTGTGTGTTGAAAATTAATTGATTAAAGTGTTTTTTACTTTGTTTATGCTCTGGTAAAAATCTTTTTGCTCCACGTGAATGGTAGATAGATGCAATAGTGAATCTATCAATACTCCTCTCCCTGTACAGTGACCCGGTTCTACAGTGGACTAAAAGAGGGGTAATTGAGCATTCTGTTTGTTTGTTTTACACGTTGTTAGGAATAGACCTCACATTTACTAGTGCTCCTCTAAAAAGTGGCCGTGGTGGTGGCTGGACTAAGGGAGTAGTGATGTTGGGCACTAAGGTAGTGGGTAGGGTGTGCTCACAGTCCTAACTAGGTGCGAGTTGGCTGGAGTTGGTGAATCTGGCAGGAGGGTGGTTCCAGAATGGAGGTTTGTGAGTGGGTGGTTTTGATAAGACTAATGGACTGTCTGACAATGGTCGGCCTGTGAACGCCTTGGGGCTGGTGACTTCTGAGGTTACCTCGGGGAGAAGTGCCTGTGCGCTCCCTTAGTTTGAAATTCCTCCTTTTAATACTCACAGGTCGACAATGGAAGGACATGCAGCACGTTCTCTGGTGGAGCATACCGTTTCTGGCATGGATAGTGGCAGGGTGCGTGGTGCCTGCCTTGTAGCTGCTGTTGCTTTTTGGTTCAGTGGAGATGGCCTTCTTTAGATGCTTGAGGTTCTCTGTAGACTGGGTGGACTCTTCTTCATGCAGGGATCTGGGGTCCCAGAAGGGCTCAGGAGGTAATGAGCTGGCAGAGACTGGAGTAGGCCTTTTAACCAGGCCTTTGAAACACTATATAATATAGGATATGTAGGAGTGAATTAAATGGAAAAATCTGCAACTCAGTAACCATTTGAGATATCTGGATGATCATTGAATTATTTGATTCATGCCAGAGAGAAGAATCTGGTGAGATGATTAGTAACGTCATCATATGTGTGTATGTGTGGAATGTCCTTTTTCAGAATGTTACAATTTTTAATGCACTAAATCTCTGAGATGACATCACATCAAATGGGTGGCAAACTGGTTTTAGAAGATACCCCCATCAGACTGCCCCCTCATTAATATGCCCAATGACTGCAGAGGGTATGTCTACGTTGATGTCATTTTTGGAACACAGTGCAATTATATACATTGACCAATTAGATTGGGGAAATGATTCACACCTCAAAAAGGTGGGGTTTCAGGTATGTAAAACATTCAACACACATTCACTAAGAAAACACACCGACAGACTCACTTGCTCACTCACTGACTGATGGAGAGGAAGAAAAAGAATTGATAACAAAAAGAAGGCAAATTAATAGTTTGCTTTCCTTTTGGATCCATTTGGGATTAATTTAAGTGAGTTCTAGTAAGAGTAAAAGTACCTTGTTTTCTCCAGAGGGAGAGTCAGCAGACAGGCCATAGAGACAAGCAGATCCCATGTTGCTGCCTCGATTCCTACCTGTTACTATCTGTTCGTAGAGGGAGACCATTTAACCACTCCATAAGCGGGTGCCCACCTGTCTGTGAATCAGCCAAAATAAACTCATATCTGAGTATGATCTAAAGGGGAAATAATCCTCAGGGTAGTGAAACTAGAAAGGGAATTAGATTAAATCCTGGTCCCTGTTATTTATCAGTCCTGAGGGGTGGACATATATAAATTGATTGCGCAGCTCGAGAAGTTAGGGTACATTTCAGAGGTGTGTGTGCTTCTGGAAAAATATGTATTTTATAGACTAGGTCCATGCTGTGTATACAGTGAGATAGGCTAAATCTTTCTTTGTGTAATGACGTCTAGCACAAAAGAATTATTGGCGAGTTAAATGGACATCTCACTATGTGCATACCTAGAAATAGATCTAATTGAAGTAATTCCTGGGTTTACCATCAAGCAGATATATTTATTGAACATTTGTATGGCGCCTATACAGCAAAAAGTGTTGAAAGGTGCCAAAAGACAAAGGGGGGCACAGAAGAAAAAAACAATGACGGTCCTACTAGACCTTGTGACACTTGAATCATGCAAGTGCAGTACAAGAAGTGCAGGGGGAGGGGAACATATCAGGGTGATGGGATGAGATAGGGAGAGGGTGAAGAGCGAAAAGTGCTGGACGGAGGAGGCCCAAGGGGCTGGGCTAGAGTTAAAGGATGCCCAGGAGGGAAAGTGCCAGGGGGAAGAGGGGTATGGTTCAATAGTGCAAGGATGGGGGTGGACCAGCTTCAGAAGGCTAGTCAGGGATGGGTGCCCAAGGGCAAGGGCTGGTAGGAAGAGGTGTGGGAGAAGACTGCTTGAAGTAGAACCTGACCCCGGTAAGACTCATAAGGGACACAGACAACCAATTGCAGTGGCATGAGGAGTCTAGCAGGGGAGAGAGAAGGAGGAGGAGAAAAGGAAGGTCTTGACAAGCTTCCGGAACGTAAGGAGATCCGTCTCATCGGAGAGGGGCAGGGAAGCCATTCCTGAGGGAATATTGTTGTTAATGCTAAATTGTTCCAGATAAAAGAGAAAAGGGTGATTTGTTGCTACTTATTCTCACATTTCATTTTTAAGTTGCCCATGGAAAGTGAGAAAGGTAAGGGTATGATTTTCACAGTGATTAAATAGAAACATCACTTCCAGCCTACATGCCTGGTGTATATTCATTTTCATTTCTAGAAGCCATGCATATACCTGAAGGCCAAGTAGTTTGTTACAATTGGGATTTATAGAATGCTGCTGAAATCCCGACATGTCTATTGAGTAACGGGGTGGCATTTTGAATAAAGGGGAAGTAGAGAGAATTGGATAGGCAACAATACTTTCAACTAATTTGTTGTTTTTCACAAGTAAAATATTCCTTTTGGACTCTCATGCATTCAATGGTGCATGCATGCTCAGGGTGAATTAAATGTATAGATACCTATGGTGATGTGTGTGGTACAAAAGTCTCTATTTGTGTTACTTTAGCTATTGAAACTGAGGTAAATAGTGCGTTTTTTTTCTTATAATTGGCCTTTTATGAGGAAACAATTTGTTTATCTTCAAACTGATTCAATTATTTCAATTTTGTTAATAAATAGACATTTTGTGCAATCCTGTGTGTTTCTTGTCTCAAAAGTGGAGGGAAGCTGGGAAAAAAATGCTATTAAACTGGGAGGGTCCCCGATCCATAAAAATAACTTTATTAAATAAAGGAAAAGTGTGAGTGCCTGGTTTGGGGTGGATGGAAAGTTTCGCTGAATTAGATGTCACAAGAATAAAACATCCTACACCCTATTATCTTTCTTTAGTGCCAATATTCCAATCTATCAGGGATTTACCAATATAGGAATTTGTGAATGAGTGAACCACGCTGCCACCATCAAAAGACATTCACAATATATTCAGAGAACCAAGGGTGCTTGGAAATACACACCATTAATGGAGTATGATATGAATGTTACTTAACATGTGATTTTGCATTGTACCATTGGCGTAAACATAATGAATCCATTTGGTGGTTCCAACAGCAAAAATAATACTAAAAGACAACTACAAATCGGTTGAAATGATAAAGAAGGTTATGAGAAAAAACAAACATGCACACGTCAAGTTGTAAACTCACCAACTACATAAACACAGGTTTAACCCTGTAACACTGGGGAGTCAAGGTGGAAGGTGTGTTGAATCATGAAAAAATATTCAGAGATACACTATGTGAGAATAATTTTGCTCTTCTTGCATATCAATGCCCATCTTTTGACTTTGCTGGCTGTATTTCAGCTGAGCTCATGCTGTACCATCCCAAGGCACTCTTCATCCTGGGTAGAGGTTGATTGATTCCAGCAAGGAACGGCATAGAATCATTTCTGAATTCAATTCTCTGGGTTGCTCTAAGAAACCCTCAACCCAATTCTGAATCTGTATGTGACACCTTATCAGAACACTTCCACAATGTCACTATTGGCAGACGCTGCGCCATCATATCTAAATTGAAACACATACCCCCGCTCCCTTCCCATCCATAGCCCAACCCCCATCCAAACCCCATTTTGATACAAACCTTCACCTTTTTCTCTCCAATCTCCCACCAGGACTTCCTCTCGCTCCTAGCACAAAGCCACCCATCAGGCTCTCCTGAGGACCCCTGCCCACCCACCCTGCTCAAAAACATCCTAGTTTCAACCTCTGCAGGCAGCATCGCATTCTCGGTCCTCAACCACTCCCTAACATCAGGAACATTCTGGAAGCCTTAAACACCTCCTACATCAAACCCCTCCTCAAAAAACCCTCTGTCAACCCACTCCTCCTCCAGAATTACGGTTCCATGTCATTTCATTGCAGGATGTTTTTTCGCAGGTTTTTTTTACCATGATTCTTTTAACGAAAAAACCCATCAAATACTTTTAAAATTATTTTTGGGTGGTGCCCCCCCCAGCCCCGCATTCCCTTTAATTTTGCATGTATTCTTAATCACACACACCCCATATATATAATTTTCTAACCCCACCTAAAAAATGTGATGGTTTTTTTAGTTAGAAAATTAGCACTAAAAAACCCTGCAAAAAACATCCTGCAGTGAAAGGACGTTGTGCCCAGAATTACCTGCCCATCTGCAACAACCTCTTCTTGGCCAGCTACTAGCAGCTCAGCCTTTTCACAGAAGTCAACAACCTCCCGGATCCTGCCCAATCTGGCCTCATACTGCTCTGAGGATCTGGGACGACCTTAAAAGAATAGCAGATGCAGAAGGTTCACTTGTACTCATCCTCCTTGACCTCTATGTGGCCTTCGATAACATCGACCACACCATCCTCCTCGACAGGCTACACTCATTAGGAATGAAAGCCACAGCCCTCTCTAGGATCTCCTCTTTCATCACTAATCACTCACAAATCATACTCCACCTGCTCACCTCCACTTCACGACCAGTA
The DNA here is from genome assembly GCF_040938575.1 of Ambystoma mexicanum. NCBI lineage: Eukaryota > Metazoa > Chordata > Amphibia > Caudata > Ambystomatidae > Ambystoma > Ambystoma mexicanum. The sequence continues at coordinate 67,249,252 of NC_090937.1, read as the reverse complement.
ACAAAATGAGTCCCACAAGGAGCATCCCTATCCCCCTTCCTCTTCAACATCTATCTAACCTAACTGCCCGCACTCATCCGCTCCCACAATTTCACATGCTGCAACTATGCAGATGACACACAGATCATCCTTATAATGCCAAAATCGCCAGGATCCAACCATCCAGATCTGTCATCATGCCTCTCGGATATTGACTACTAGATGACGCCCAACCACCTCATCTTCAATACTGGAAAAATGAAAATCCTGGTGTGCGGGAAAACAGTGCTCCTTTCCCAACCTATTCCCTGGCCTCAAAACTTGGCTCTTCCCTTACTCCTCTTGACATTCTCCCATACTCTATACTGATTATAGGTGCACAGAAAAACAGACCCAAACACAAAAACAATTGAATTGAATAGAATTTCTTTATTTGTAAAGCGCGCCTGGCCCACGGGCATCTGGGCGCATATCTTAGGTTAGGTTACAAAGACATATAATACAGCATGTAGTACAGCAAAGAACATGAGACATGTATAGTCACAATTTAAAAAAATGTACAATAGAGGGTATATACATCTCATATGCATACTAGGTTTACATTAGCAGGTGAATACAGAGATGAATCAGAGTATGGTAAGATGTGGTCAGAAAGCGAGTAGGGCTGCTGCTTAATTGTCACTATCCGGAAGCCACAGTTTAGTTTTACATTTGAAAGCGTGAGGGGAGGGTTCAGACCTGAATGTGGAGGGCAGTGAGTTCCAGAATTTGGTTGCTAGCATCGGGAAGCTGCAACCACACGCTTTCTGTTGCTTGAACCTGTGGAGGGTGAGACAGTTGGCTTGGGCAGATTGCTGCGGGCGAGTGGAGGTCCGGGGTGTAAATCAATTGGAGAGGTATGTGGGAACCTGGTTAAAGAGACACTTATGAGTGAGTGTCAGAGTTTTCAGTGAAATTCTTTGGGCTACTGAGAGCCAGCCCAAGTTGCGTCAGGTGTCTGAAATGTGATTGTTTCTTGGAATATTAAGGGCTACTCTGATGGCATTGTTCTGGTTGCCCTGCAGCTTGTTTAGGTTACGTTGACTGGTTGCCAGATAAAGAGTGTTGCAGTAGTCGATCTTGGACATGACAAGAGTTCTGGCTAAGATAATGCAGTTAGCCGTGGCGAGAAAGGGGCGACAAGCGGTAATCAGTTTGCACGTGTAGGCAGAGGCAGATGTAATGGAGTTGGTTTGTCTGGAGAAAGATAGGGTGGAATCAAGGTAGATACCGAGGGTTTTGGTGTCGTTAGAGACATTGATGGTTTTGCCGTCAATGATGAAAGACTTGAAAGCAGGATCAAGTAATGCTGTTGTGATATTGTGAACCAAGGATGAGGAGCTCAGTATTATCATCATTAAGACATAGCTCATGTTAAGCCATCCAGGCCTGTATGACCAGGTAGACGTCAGTCAGTGATTAGTTGTCCGCCAAATAGTCTCCAGTGATAGGGACGAGTATCTCGGTGTCATCTGCATAATTTGTGTATGTGACACCCAGATAGTCAAGAATAGCAAAGAGAGGTTTGGTGAACAAGTTGCATAGTTTGGGAGATACACAGGAGCCCTGAGGCGTGCCGCAATATCAATTTCCACCAATATCCCACGGATGCCGGGAACAATCGCAGCGGCACACCATGACAAATCATCGTCCTCTCACTACCCCCCACTCCCACTGACAGATGACCATACAACACCCTCTTCCTACAGGCCCCTCTCCTACTGCTCAGACATTTGTTCCAGGGAGAACACAACTAGCGAGACCAGCCAACCATAATGGACCAAGAAAAAACAACATTGAAGTCAAACTCCATTAAAGCTTACAGTATGTATACCTTTGCACCAGGTCTGTCAACACAGGCCGCAGGCATGGCCACCCATCCATGCACCCTAGAATGCAGCTATGGCTATGTTATGCCGGTCTAGCAGCACACATAGCCATCCACACTGAAACCCCTGATGTACCTGAACACCTCTGCCATTAGTAGGCAGTGACAACCTATGAAAAATGTCGGTGTAGCTGGGCACATATCAATTCTCCAACACTAGCATTCTATCCTAAACCACCAACAGCACCCCCCTATGTGCCTGACCTCTGGGCTGCTTAATGAAACCTAGCCAGCCACCTAAGTCCTAACCTGGAAGAAAAATGCACACATATATCTTTAATTTAACTCTTACGACCTCCCACATGTGGACTGCGGTCACCGAGGGCGTTCCAACCACAAAGCGCATTGAGGCCATATAAATAGGGGAAAGGCGCTATATAAATAATAAACACAATACAATACACTCATGCATAATACCGTGGGCCTCATTACAAGTTTTCCGGTCCGGTAGTAACTGCGCTCGTAGGCTACCAGCGCCATTACTACCAGACCGGCAAACTACGAGTTGTGCTTGTGGGTGCCTGTGTGCCCGCCACCCGCAAGCACAGCATGAATGGTGCTGGTGCATCCGGCTTCCGCGTTCCCATTGAGCCCTATGGGACTCAATGGGAATGGGGAAGAATATTTTCTGGCACCCGGGAATAGGCGATTACCGGTTCCGGCAAGGCCTTAATGACCCGGTAATTGCCCATTCCTGGGTGCCAGAACAATTTGCAAGTTTGGCGGCAGCCGGCCGGTTTTACTTTGTAACGAGGCCCAGTGTCTTCAAGGTGGTCATCTGAGGCTGCAATTCGACTCTGACTACATTCCAGGATATTCCAAAAGGACAATAGGGAGGGCACATTATCAATTTAGAGCAGCAGACAGTCCACAACTTTGGCTTCCTGTACTGAACATGTTTTAACACCTTAGATTGCCTATTTAATTTCATGATGACTAGCATATGAAGATCAGTTAATTGATTGGCTTGTGAAGACAGATTGGGCACATTAGATTTGGAGGGAGGTTACTGAATCCCAGTGTGAGATGCAATAGCAATAATTTGCAGTTATTTTAATGTGATTGCTCCGCTCACAAGTAAACACTGCAGCACTTCTCTGATTTGAGACACAGAGGCTCTTCTGTTCTGCACTCAGACAAGCCAAGTCCAAAGTTATATTCTGTATGGAGTAGTCAACCAAATGTCAAAATGAAGGCTTTGTTATTTTGGTGAAGTGCCATCAAAGGGATCTTTTTGATGGACTCACTTTGCTGGCATATTACCTTTCTTTGTTTAATTGGGTGGTTTTAACCCCTTAATGCACTCTCCCCCTTGCCTATTGTAGTGATTTGGTGTCCTTGTTGCTTTTGTAAGTATGAGTGGAATGTTGGGTGAGTGACATGGAATGCAGCCTGTGAGAATGTTGATGTATGGTTGAGAGTTCTGAGTGAGTCTGTTGGAGTTATGTAGCCTACCTGAGAGGATGCCAGTGCATGTTATTTTAGGCTCTGATGAACTTGACAAGATAAAACCAAAAGATGTACTGGAACTTCAATAAAGAAGCAACTAGAACATCAGAAAATGTCAGAGTCATCATTGGCAGAACCCAGACCTTAAAATGACGATGAGGATGCTGGCTGTGCCTGGGGGACAGCACAAAGCAAGGGACATGCAGCGCCCCCAACCAAAGAAGAAGATCCTCTCTCAGGTAGGGGCAGCGCTGTTTGCTAGTAGGCGCAGAGAAGGCCAGCTCTGGATGCTCTGGATGTAGAGGGCAGCGCCAGGCGCCAGCGAGGTGCCAGCCAGCAGGCAAAGGGACATTGGATAAAGGAGCTGTGAAGAATTAGTGCCTGGGTGGGGGTGAGGCCCCGTAACATCAAGGGGCTTGGAGCCCATTGTTGTGCATTGGAGGTTCTTGGAGTGCAGTTGCAGTAATGAAAGGGCTTGGAGCCATTGCAGCGCTTTGAAGGGGCTTATATGTCCTCTAGCAGAGCACATGGAGAGGCTTGGAGCCCATAGCAGCACTTTGGAGGGGCTGAGAAGCTCGAATTGTGACTTAGCTGAGGAATGAAAGCACTACAGGAGGAAAGTACAGCGTTGTTGATTCAATAATGTGAGGCTTAAGGGGTGAGCCTTACCTCATTGTGGGTGCTGCTCATGGGCGGCACTGCTAGGGTGTTCGGCAATGCAGAAAATAAAGAAAATGAAGCAAATGATGGCGAACAACTGCAGTACACTGGGCATTCACAGAAGAGTACTGGCAGAGTTATTGGAAATGGGCTGGTCAAGAGACCAGTGGGAAGAGGGGCCGTGTCCCCAGAGGTACTTAGGTTTTAAGATGATGCTGACCGGAGGAGCAGCAATGAAGACAAATTGCTTTATTTGTTTTGGTCAGGGTTACTAGTTGTTATAGTAGTAGTGATGTGAGGCATGTAGATATTCTATGATGAATGTGATGAGATGGTGAGTGCAAATGATTTTGTGTGCACTGGATGAGTTTGGGAGTCATGCCTCTATTAGGAATGCACAGTAGTGAATTGGATATTTGTGAGTTAATAGTAAAAGTTATGTTTAACAGTTTATTCCCACAGATGGACTTCAAAGATTAATAGGCAGTGTGGACTGGTTAGTTTTGCAGTAAATGGAGTTCAGAAACGTGATTTGTGAAATTTTGCCACACTAATGATTTTGCTTTTACAGGTGGGACCTTTATTCATGGTAGAGAACTTGGACGTTTAAGAATAGAACTCATTGTTGGTAGAAATGCAAATTTATGGAAATTGTATGACTTGTTGAAGTGTTAGTGAAGAAAATTGTTGACTTATGTCCTGTGGTATGATGAATAGTTGTATGATGCGGTGAGTGGTGTTATGTAGAGCTCTCTGTAGTTGAAGAGGTGTGTGTAGAAGGTGTATTTCAACATGGGCGCATGTGGGATAGTAACACTGAGTGTTGTGGTGTTGGCTATCCGGGTATTCGGAAAATCCAGCCTGGTTGAATGGACAATGTGGTGTGTGCAGCCAGTGAATTGTGGTATGGAGAGGGTTGTGAGGGAGCCGGGTGAATGATGTGATGTTGTGCGCTGTAAGATGAGAAAACGTGTAGAAGGGCTGGTATGCCGGATAATGTTTAGGAGTTTGGAAGAGTATCTTTGTTTATGTTGATAGTGTCTCTTCTTTACTGTGTAGAAAAGGGGAGGGACATTGTTTGGAGAAGTAATTGTCCCACAGGGTGAGGATGGTCTTAGGGTGTGTGTGTGTGTGTGTAGAGTGTTCCTGTTTTGAGATAAGAGATGCACATGCATTGGATGGTGTGTGTTTGTGAGTGTGTGTCTTTTGCTGGTAGGTGTTGTTTGTTATTATTAAGAGGGAGATATGTAGTGACTAAGCTTCCCCTGGACCCTGAGTAAAATGCAGGGAATGTTGGAGTGAGTGACAGAGAATGCAGCCTGAGAGAATTTATGTATGAGTGGTAATCTGTGAGAGTCAGTTGGAGATGTAGACCCCTGAGAGAGGATGCCGGTGCATGTTGCCCTTAACCTATGTGTACCTGACCATATGTACCTGATGTAATGTACAAGGAACTTATTAAAGGAGTCACTGGTACATTCCAGGATGTCAGTCATCATTGGCCAGGACCCACCTTACAATGGCGATGAGGATGCTGGCTGTGCTGGGGGGACAGCACACAGGATGGCACATGCACCGCCCCCCAACCAAAGAAGATCATCTCAGGTAGGGCGAGCACTTTATGTCAGTAGGCGCAGGAGGGCCCAGCACATAGGGCACTGGCACAGGAGTTAGTGAGCAGCACCAGGGCCAGGGGCAAGCTGGCCTGCCAGCAGTTGGGCAGGTTGAGCACAGTGAACCAAGTGGCTGGCAGAGGAACTTTCTCAGGGCTGATGGCCCATTGACTGTATTGAAGGGGTTTGGGAACCCAAAGATGCGGCATGGAAGGGCTTGTAGCCCATGGCAGCAGCATTTGAAGAGGCTTGGAGCCTGAGCTGCGACTTGGAAATTTTGAAGCCATGCTGTGCAGCTGAAGGGCTTGGAGCCATTGAGTGAAACATGGAGGGGCTTAGAGCACAGGTTAGTAGCATTTAAAGAGGCTTGGAGCCTGAGCTGCGGCCTAGAGACTTTGGAGCCATGCTGTGCAGCTGAGGGGCTTGAAGCTTTTGAGTGAGCCCTGAGGGGTTGGAACCCATTGCAAATGAGAAGAGGCTTGGAGCCTACAGAAATAGTGAAGGGGCAAGGAGCTGTTTGGAGCCTGTAGCAGCATCAGGAGGGACTTGGAGCCCATTACAGCATTTGGAGGGGCATGTATCCCAGGGTTTGGGGCCATTTTAGGGAGACTGGAGGGGTGCCAAGAGCTTTGCAGAGTTGTGGCATCTGCAGAGTATTGCAGAGTTTGGTGGTAGCGCTTGCCATCACCAAAGCAGAGGAGGGCAGCGCAGGCTGTAACATCTCTGGTGGGGAAAATCATTCAGTCAAGCAGATGCAGCATTCCAGGGAATTATAAAGGAGCGCTAATAGGATGTTTAGACTGCTGGTGTGGGGCTGTGTCCCTTTAAAAGGTACTTTTATTTTTAAAGGGGTGTCGGCAGGAGGAGCAGTACATGAGGACACATGGGATGTGTTCCCTTAAGGTACTTCTGTTCAAGTGGGAGCAGCAAATGGAAAAAATGTGTTTTGTTGTTCAGATTTTGAGTATTTGTCATACCAATGTTACTGTAGGGATGTTATTTATAGAAGAGGTTTCTGTGATGTGAGGCCTGGTGAAACGTATGTGTGAATGGGAGCAGATGAGCGTGTTGTGGTTTAGCCTGTTGTAGCCTCTGTTTAGAAGTGACAGGACAGTGAGTATGGGAAAAACGTATTGGATTTGGAGCAATGTTAATTTGAATAGATATGGAACAGTTTTGTTTAACACATGTTTTTTTTCCCACAGATGGACTCTTTTTAAAATAAAGTAATGTGGACTGGACAAGGTTATGCTAATACAAGTCAGAAATGCATTTGATTTTTGCCACACTAATATTTTATTTTGCATGTGGGACTTTTGTTCCTATTTTGAAGACGAAGAAGCTTAGTTAGAGTTTTCTGAAAATGTTAAGTGTTTTACAGTAGTGACGTTGTTGCAAGGTGGGGATGTGTATGCGAGGGTCCTTGTTTGTGTGCTGGAACTTTTTAGTTATGTGGTGATTGTCGTGCTTGTGTGCTTGAAGCGTTTAGTGAGTCGTGTGTTAATTGGTGATGTTTCTTCACTGCAGTCATGTTAGCTAGTGTGGTTTCAGGGAAAACAGTTGACGGATAGGGGGTGGCAACACTGCACCGTGGGTGTTCTTGTTGTTGTGTGTTGTTCGCTCTGGCGTTTGGAAAGTCCGGCATGGTTCTTTGGAAAAGTTGGGTGCACAGCATGGTGTTCTGTGTTTATTGTTGCTGTGAGGAGAGAGCACTGTATGTGTAGTGCAAGTAGTGTGCAGCTCTTCTGGTGAATGTGAAGCATTTGGCGATTTAGTGTGTGTTGTGTTTATGTTTCCTCGTAGCAGTGGTTGGCCTGTATGGTGGTTCATAAGGATACAAGTGACGGATAGGGGTGGCGGCATTGCACTTTAGGTGCTCATGTGGTTTGTGTCATTTCACTCAGGTGTTTGGAATGCCCAGCCTGGTTCTTTGGATTGTGTGTGTGCACAGCTCAGAGTTGTGTGTGTGGTGTGGCTGTGAGGAGAGTAATGTATGGTTAGTTGGCTAGGTGGTGCAAGCTGTGTTTAAGTAGATAAAAGTGAGATGCCTGAGATTGTGGGGATTTGTAGTGGTGCAATTTTCTCCTCTGTGTAGAAAAGGGGAAGGGCACTGTTGGAATGTGTTTTAGTACCATTTATGATGGTGACGTTTTCAGGGTGTACGAGTGTGGTGATTGTAGTGTTTGGTTTTTGTTGTGATGCACGCGCAGGGTATGGAGTGTGTGTGTTGTGAGTGTGACCTGGTTCTGGTAGGTGTAGTTTGTGTTCCTTAAGGAGGGAGATATGTAGTGATTTGGTGTCCTTGTTGCTTTTGTAAGTATGAGTGGAATGTTGGGTGAGTGACATGGAATGCAGCCTGTGAGAATGTTGATGTATGGTTGAGAGTTCTGAGTGAGACTGTTGGAGTTATGCAGCCTACCTGAGAGGATGCCAGTGCATGTTGTCTTAGGCTTTGATGAACTTGACAAGATAAAACCGAAAGATATACTGGAACTTCAATAAAGAAGCAACTAGAACATCAGAAGATGCCAGAGTCATCATTGGCAGAACCCAGACCTTACACCTATCCAGAAAAACATATTTTCCCCTCCTTTAAAATGCTCTCTTATTTTTCATTTTCTTTCTATTTCGCCACTTTTTTCACTTACTTATCTCGGTGCACTAACTACATTATGCTTCCAATTCATCAAAAAAGTGTTGTCAACACTGGATTGCTCTGCTATTTGTCATCAGACTGGCTGGACATTATCTGGGCCATCGTCAGCAAGTAGTCTAAGGTGCTCCTATTGCACCCATTGCATTGGTCAATCACCAACGGCAGGTCTTCCCCTACTACAATTCATCCATATTCAGGGAAAAGCAGAGTCAAAAACTAGTGCAGTCTTTTAAAGCACTTTTGCATACATATAATACCCTTCCGGCATGCCAGGAGGCCAGCAGCCATTTTCTTTGCAAAGTTACGTCTAACTAAAAAGTTTACCTGAAACACAACATTGATACAGCACTCTTCACACAAGAGAATTCTGTTTGAAGTTGACAAAGTATAATCCAAATGAGTCGTATTTTCATCAGTAAGTATAAACATGCCAGGACGATAGTGTGGTAGAGTGCTTGTCTTGGAAGCAAGACCACACGTAGCAGCAAGGGTTTTAATGCAATCCGATGTCTAGAGAGTAGATTCCGGCATGTTACAGAACACAATGTAATTCCTTAATTTCTTTCACATTCATTTTCCACACATATGATAACCTTAACATAATGATTTCTGATTACCAAGTATATCATTTTGTATTATATCCCAGGAGAGTTATGTGGCACTCCCTCATTGTGCGATTTCCAGGCTATCAAGCCGCTATGGCTCGAAAAATCAGTATAGCCCAGAATTGGCCAATACAACGGAAGCCTCTGCATTCCCCCGGGGTCGCTGCACTGTTGGCATGGCTCTCGAATGACGCTCCCTCTTAGCAAAGGAGCCCTACGTGAGCAGCCATGCTGCCAGTTCTGCATGGCTTTCACTGTGGTGCTCTCTCTCATCACAGTGGCACCACACTGGCAGCCTTCTCACCCAGGCCACACCTGACAGATGCAGCCCAGGCACCAAAATTACCCACTTCTGCCACTTTTCTTGTTAGGGCGAGGTGCAGTTATCCTCCCCCTTGCTGCCTTCAGGCCTTGCTGGACCACACTTAGCAGATGTGACCAGGCTGTATTTTAAGCCCTGACCATGCCTCCCCATCACATGTGTACATGGCTGTAGTAGCTAGTTCCCAGCATCACCCCCTTCATTCCACAAAATGGGAGTTAATAGCTTTATAGACCACACCTTTGGGAACTGCTGGGAGTTCTGGCCCGGGGAACCTTGTTAAATGCCCTTGCTGTGCTCAGGCCTTTAACTTGATCTTCAGGGCCCATAACTCTAAAGTTTAATTACACAAATTAGCACTTACACTTATGCCAGTGCGTATGAAGATTTGGCACAACATCAAGCAGAATAAAGTATTCCACCCGTATCCCCAAATAATCTTGAATGTGTGAAAACCTTATTCTGCTATCGTGCTTAATGATTGTATCGCTTTTAATGAAAATTACCTTAGATACTACAAGTTCCTTGAATGATAATACTGTCTTTGTTTTCAAACTATATTCCTCAAGATTGACTGATTCATGATGTGGCAGATACATGGCTTTTTCTTCTGTCTGAGAAAAGAAAAACCCATTGGGTGATTAAAAATCGAATTTGCATATTTAAGTTATTCCCTTTTTTCATTTTAGATAAAGCAGTTTGAAAACACTGAACATACTCTTTGACTTTAATTTTGGCATAAAAGTGAATGATAGTGATAAGGACTAACTTCCAACAATTAACTGATTAAAATATGTGATGATGAATGTATATTTGAAATGCTTGCACTGATATATTATAATGCAGCTTGTGAACAGAAGAACATTAACAAACGACCTTCCCAAGTGGTGATTGATTGGTGATTACTTGATGACATGAGTGCTTTTTTTTTTTTTTAATAAATGGTTTCCTTAGTCATTTCCTTATGATGCCATGTATAGCATTTTGATTTTCCCACAACTGTTGTCTATGAATGTAAACATAAAGTTAGTACATTGTTTATTAAGTATAATTTTGTTGATCTATGATCTAACTTGTGTTCTTCTCATAAATAAATATGTGACACAAGTACCCTCTTGTTATTCTGAGGAATTGAACATGTTTTCCTATTTTAGGGGGTTGTTAAATTGCCCTGAATCTGGTGCAGAACAATTATAGGTTTCTTACCAAGTGGAGGCTCTAGCCAGGATACAGCCATTAGCTGGTACCAGTGTTAATATAGCACATATTCTATTGATATAGATGTAAAATAATGTATTATGATAATTTGTATATTCATATAGTGCATTGATCCAAAGCAGAACGCGCGTAACATAGCACATGTTTACATATATTATTATTATTATTATTATTATTATTATTATTATTATTATTATTATTATTATTATCATTATTATTATTATTATTATTATTGCTTGTGCACAAAACAACAGGTTTATATTTGGGTAATTGTATTTAGATGAATTGGAAAGCATCAAGAGGCTATGTCACAAAAGATGAGAGGAGAGGACAAAAAGGTTTGCATTTGTTATCAATTAGTTTGAGATAAAGAATTATTATTTTGCACTAGATATACAACTTTGGTGCTGTGTTATCGTGTATGTATTGGCAGCACTAATGTCTTTATTCTATGCGGCCTTGACTATTAGAAGAAAGAGACAAATATTGAGTTGCCTGTTTGATAATTTACTATTGCTTATTGATTCTGCTCCATGCTCACATAACCAGTTAGATTAAACACTACACAGCTATGTTTAAAATTGGAACAACACAAGCCGTACACTTTTTTAAAATGTTTCTCAAGCGGAAGTGGGAGTAGACATGTGGGAACAATAAGGATTATTAGATCAATCATTACACAAATATATTTAACCACTACAAACAAGATGAAAAGCTAATGCTGACAAATCCCTAGTGGATCTGTTCTGCCATTATTTGATAGCATAGTGGCAGGAAGAGAAGTCTGCATTAAAACGTAGCAAAACTCTGCACAAAAGACATTTGGAGAATTGATGAACATGCAGCAAATTAAGAATCAAAGATCAGAAGAAATACATGTTTGACAAGCATCAATTGAATATTATCAGACTTATACACAGCAGAAAAACATTAGATAGCATTTGGAGGCATTGCAAACAAAGATAGAAGCATAATAAAGTAGACACTTGGTTTATGATTCTTAAGGACACTTCTAACCTATGTTCTTGTAGAGAAGAGAAGGGAATGATCACGTGGAGTGAGTGGTTCTCACTATTTGGTGGGTGCAGGCAATGCCACTTCACTTCCACTCCAGACATAATGCCCCTGACCAGGGCTGATCAGGCAGGTGGAGCAGGCTGTTGCCGCTGTATGGTGTGGACAAGGCGACATCACTTCCACTCCTGAGTAGAGTGGGTAGGCGGAGATGACTTGCCCTGCTGTTTCCCACTATATGACCTGCTATGATCACTGTGAATGTTGTATGACACTACATCTAGCAACCTATGACCACCACTGGAAATCATAATTGAAGCAACCTTATTCGCCCTTCCAGAACATGCTTCCCATCAAAGCAAGTAGGTGGCTGGAAGCTGGTTTGACTGGAATCTAGAGCGATACGTGTTACATTTTGTCATTTTATGAGGATGTAAGTCTCTGGCAGTTGTTGTGGTTTGAACCGGTGCTGCCGCAGTGGTGCTATGATTTGTGCTATGGTTTGCTATGAAACAAGGGTGATAGCAACTTGTTGCCAGGGGTGAGATTGCCGTTGCTGATGGGGTGGGAGAATGGAAAAATGTTTTGATGTTTGTATGGTGATCACAGTGCTAAAGTATCACTTGTAACTGCTCACGCTACTGTGTTGCTTCGGGCTGTGAAGCTAACTTAAACTGCTCATGCTGATGTGCAATATACCGCCATGGAGTTGTTGCCCTTGGCTTGTATTGCTGAATCTTTCAAGTTAATCTTATTATCCTAAATCAACTTGATTCACTGACCAGATTATTGGACTCATTTGACTTTTAACCTAAGTACACAATCTCCCAAACTGGAAAGACTGGTAGCAGGGGAGAGTTGTCCCATTAACCATTCAGACTTCCTTCCTACTTTGTCTAGATCATTTTACTGCAGTATTATTGCACTTTACAACCCTTCATGAATGTGTATGTCCCATCCTATGTTAAGGTTTTCTGCCTTGTATTTATTTATTTTAGTACAAACATGAAGAGCTTTTAACTGTTTAGAGTTTTCGAATTTGTACTGTGCACTTTTTACGGTTGCACGTCTGCACTTTCTCTATGAATTTGCACTATTTTCCAATAATGTGTACTGTGTTTGCACCTTATTATTTAAAGGAAGCTGACAGCACATCTCACCATACGATGGAGGCAGCAAAAGTGTAAATGAATGGCTCCCATAAAGGATGTTAACATGCTGATGATGAAGATAGAGTTCATTGTTGGTGATCTAGGAGCAAGAGTCTGATGCAAATGGGAAGAGGAGGTGGAAGAGGAAGAGAGTGGTGAAGTTATTGGTGTTGCCGCCTGCTGCTGCAATTCAATCAGGTCCTCCTGTCATCAACATTTAAACCACAGGCAGGGAAGGACTGGCAACATTTGGCCTGGCAGGGGATGGGCAAGTATATGTCTTTGGCCCACGATGCAGGGCAGTGGCTCAAGCCCACAATGCAGCAGCCCCAACTTCCAGAACAAGTTAACTCAATGCCAACTTTTCCAACTTTCCCAAGTACATATAATAGACATTGAGGGTCATTGCCAGTTTGCCGGTATCCTGGTATGAAGGAGCCAGTTCACAAATGTGAATATCTGCTCACACCCTCATGGTTGTACAAGATGGACATATGGGAAAACAAGCAATTACATAAAAGCCCTCCTTTGTTCTGTGCAGTTCGATGTCGCTCTCAGGAAACTCTACGTATTTGCCAATGCCCTGCAAATTCTGTACTTATTTCATTCAAAATTCGTTGAAAAGTTGAAATGAATCTGTAAAACGCTCAACAACCACACTGTATTATACTGCTCATATCTAATCAATTATCTCAACTCATGATTTCGAATGTTACAACTATGACACTTCTGAATGTTTTAATTTTAGTTAAATATTTCTTTAGGTGCTTTTTTGGGCTCTTCATGTCCACTTCAGAAGCATAGAGCACTTGTCCACCATCAGGGCTTTGTGGCGAAGAGCATTTGTTCTCCTGTGTGATAGCTTTGCTGATTCAACTGATGATTATGCCATCAAGATTTCTAAGGGGAGCAAGGAGCAGAGTGTTGCCAAGAAGGTGGTCAAGTAAGTAGCAGGTCAACTGCAGTCTAAACAGATTAGGCTCTTGGCGCCAACCTCTGGAGGAGACTTTAATGCATAGGGGCCATGGACCTATTACATTTAAACGGATGTTGATGTATAATCTATCTGAAAGTGATGAAACATTGCTGAGACATGGTGCCATCCAGGAAACTTCGCTTTTGTGGGAGAGCAATTAGGATTCCAAGGAGTGGGCCACCTCCCAACTAACCGTGACAGAACCCCTAACCTGGCTATGAGTTAGGAATCCGGGATGACTGGGAGAGTGGGAAGGGGGAGGAGGGAGTGAGGTAAATACTACTGTCTGACTGCAAGATCCATGGACAGAAACAGGTGAATGGATAACTACTCCAACCGTCCCTGTCACCCAAGACCTTTTCTGCGGACAAATGTTTTCTACTCCTACCAAATGTATGCTGTGTTCCTACTCAACGAGGGCCACACCCTCTCATTTTTAACCTAGAAGAATACTCTTAATAGAGCGCTTTTTATTAATCAATAATATTTCTTCAAATCACTGGCAACATTTCACTTCTGTGCATAGACCCAAAAGAACCATAAACTAGACATGTGAACTCTTTTGTAACCCAAACCCAGACCTATTTCTTTGTCAATGTTTGCTAGCAATGGCAAGTATCCATGACATTGAATAGCACCGGAAATAAACTCTGTGTTTTATGTATTGAAATGTACACAGAATATGCATAGATCTGACACTGAAACACCTGTTCTATGCACAAAATGGCAGCTTAAAAGGTTGTGTTTCCCTATTATAGACTGACTCTAACCCCATATAATTTGGCTTCTTGCTCAGCATTTACCCCATGGCCTCAATCTATTTTTCTGGTTAAAAATCATCTAACATGTTTATTTTACCATTACCCTGATCAGCAATTAGTACATGTTTATGATATATATTCACTGAAAAAACTTTTGTTAAAGTTTAAATTGAGCAGATGTATTGCAACAAAACCCTTCAAATTCGGCAGATGTGGGACGGCATGACCGGCTTAACCTGGCACGCTCCAGTAGATGTCCCCAAAAATTATATGTCTCCCATAATGCCATCTGATATATCATTGTGAATCCCTTCTCTTATAATATTTATGTCCTCAGGGGCTTTGCAACGTGAACACGCCAAGTAAAGCCGGTCATGATTTGCACACATCTGCTGAATTTCAGGGCTTTGTTGTAATAAATCTGGTCAACTTAACTAAACTTTCAGTGAAATTCAAGGGTTTTGCTATACCATAGTTTAAGTATGTGCCACTGGCCATGGACTTCAGCTGTGTCTACTGTATATGTTCCCTCAATACGTTTATTTTACACCCACTAGGTGGCCATGGCCTTCGGCTGTGGCTACTAACTATGTCTTTCGAGCCTACTTTTGGCCCCTGCTATTGAGCACAACCTATGGCCATGCCCTCTCTACATTTTGAAACACTACCAGGCCACTAGCCATGGCCATTGGCGACTGCACACGTTCCCCCCTCTCTTTTGGACCCACCTCCAAGGTCACCAGGCATGACCTTCAGCCATAACCTTCAGCTATGACCACTTTCCACCCCCACCTCACTGTAGCTGTCGAAATACTTGTTTTCTTTAAGCTCTTTAAAAAAAGTCACCATAACCGCAGTTAAATTAGTAATGTGCTACAGATAGACACGGTTATCTGTAGGCAGCCAATATCTGTGCTTATTGGGAAGAACGGCAAAAGAAAATGTTTCCCTGCCCTCCCAGTCACTCACCAGATGCCCCTCCTATCCTGGCATGCTCAACCCTATTCCGTAAACTCATGTTTCCCTCCATATCCCTCTACTGTGCCCCTCAAAATCATTGTTCTGTATGATGCACTTTCAATCGCGACCTTGTTTTCTTTTGTAGCCTCGGTTATCCGCCAAATAAACATGGCAACAAGAACATTTTTGTGCTCTTAAGTTGGACCCTAGCCCCCTCCAACTCCTCAATTTTGCATGGTGTCTTCTCCCCTCCCCACCTCTAGCCTAATGTTATTGCATTGTTTTTCCTCCTCCAAATGGCATTGTTCAGCCTTTTCCTTGTCGGGTAGCCGCGAGTATAAGCACGGTTATCTCTCACATTAAACAAAGAAAATGGCAGCTTTTTCATTTCTTAATTTTTTGCTTTTCCCTCTATGGCAAAATGAATGGGGGCTAGGCCGAAACTGCTTTTTTCTGTTTTCTTAATAACTTTTTTTATGTTTTGACAGATCTTTCCCAAAATTGTAATGCGGAGGGGCCCATAGGTACAATTTTGTCTGGAAAATGTCAGCCAAATCCGTCGTACGAGTGAAAATGTATTAGCAATGCATTTATGGGCTATCCTATGGAACTTGATGCTCAACTATAGTGTGGCGATCGCAGCACTATAATATATTTCAAGGTTGCATTGATTCCAAAAATCCTAAACAATATAAACCCACCTTTTATGTTTGACTGCCAGATGCATCATGCGATGGCTAGCATCGCAGACCACCTGTACGTTAATAGAAAGGCGCGTTGCCAAATTACAAAAGAACTTGCTCATTAAACGCAGGAGGTGACAGAGCCACCTCTGCGAAATCAGGGGCATCAATCGCATCTTGCAGGAAGGCCACCTTCATAGTCTGGAACCTAGCTCGGTCCTAGGAGAAGGGTGCGCTGCTCCAAAACACTTTTAAGAAGGGCATTAAGAACGCCATTAGAAATGCAACTGGCTGCCGGGGAAATCCCTGCAATGTATACCTGCGCCCCACTGAGCCACTCAGGGTGAGAGAATCTAGGATGCAAAACCATCGCTGATTTGTTAAAATCACGAAGCTGCTTGTTGTGGCCTTAAAGGACAACAGGATGGTGTAAGGGGTTCCAGCTGTCTTTATTGTAAGACAAACGGGTGGACCTTAAACTGCCTTAACTCGGGAAAAACAATTACTCACAGTTCGGTTCAGCTTCATGGCTTCCCAGTTAACTCACTGTGGGAAGGGTGTGCACAATGATGGCACGCTGCAAGCTTCTAGGGCCCCCATGTAGCCTCCTGTGGCTGTGGACTTATGCCCTAGAAGGTGTGACTGGAGGCAGCTAAAAAACTCCTGTTATTGCCTCCTTCTCAGGAGCAGCACTGTGGCATGACCTGCTTGGTCTGCCGCTGCATCAACACTGGCGGGAACGTTTTCCCGCGGAGCGTGGGCTCGCAAGATCACGTTATGCCGAGATCTCGCAAGAACACGCTCCCGCGATCATGTGATGTCCCCACACTGCTGAATGTAGGGTTCGACAGTACACTATGATATATACAGCCTAGACACCCACATACAAGTCGAGGGATCACTGGGTGGACGATGTCTGCCCACTTTTGAGAGTTTGGACACCGTCCCCCCTTGTGTCTGAGAAATTAAAAATAATAACAATAAATAACAGGGGGGGCGGGAATCGAACCCTGGCCTCGTGCGCTTTAAACAAGATAATTAAGCAGAGGTAAAATGTCTCACATTGACATCTTACCATACAGGACATGTTTTATTAAAGGTGATTAGATTTAAAAGTTGCGTATATTTTATATTAAGCAGCAAGGCAACATGAACATCTCTTCTCTTGGTAAAAGCTTTTTTGTCCTGGTTTTTTCAATCATCAAAGAAAAGTAGAAGTACATTAGCATGTTTCACTTTGACGTCACGTGACGACCCAATGCATGTCCGAGTACCCCCATGTTTGTTTTTTTTAGGTCTCGAGCCCTGCCCACATACAGACTCCTAGGTGATCATAGAAAAATAGTTCTTGTATGATGGGTGAGTCTTTAAAAAAATGACGTGTTGTTTTACTTATCACATTCACCATTTATATTTACAATGCGAAAAGAAAGTTATATAAAACCTAATACACTTACAGTATTCTTAATTTGATGATTGTCTAACCTGTGGATATGGCACCAAAATGCCACAGAGCTTTGTACCAAACACCAATACATAATCATTACACACCAAAAACACATTACAACAGTATGCAATTCTATTCCACAATTTGAATTGTGATAATCTATCTCATATAACTGGCCTCTAAATGCCAAGAAATGAGCAATGCTCTCGGCATCGGAAATAAATTATGAATTTCCGTTCGGTACAATGGCAGCAAAATGACTGGAGTTTAGATTAGCACTGAAAAGAAAACACGTTTCTGAAAGAAATGCGAGCAATGTTTTCCAGGGCATTTCCCTGACTGTATAAACACCACTTCATCATGAAAAGGGGCAGCCACGTTTGGAGAGGCCCCCCACTGCTCATCGGCTCATGGCTGAAGGGAGCTACAGAAGACACATCTGACATTGTCATGCAAAGATAATTCAGCCAATCTTCGCCATGGGGATTCAAAAGGCTGCATAAACTTGAGTCAAAACACATTTGTCTCTATGCAAGCCCTGAAGTGCAATAATTTGGTAGGATGCGCTGTGATGCTCTCCGTACACATGCTCCTTGCTTTCGCTTCATCAACTACGTTCTTGGAATCAAAGGATGACAACAGGAACACAGGTACAAGAAAACCGAGCTTGATCCAATCATTTGTTTAACATTTGTGATGGAAACCATCTGAGGCCATGCAAGGCCTTGCAGCATGCTCAATGTGATGCCATGTGTTGGAAGGTAGCGTAGTCTTATATATGGCAATTTAGGTCATTTTCACATCCTCTTGCATCCAATCTGTTGCCTCCCTGCAAGGATAAAAAAACAGCGCCACCAGGGGAAGTGCCTCGGGTGGCTGGGACAGCGGGCGGGGATTGTATATTCCCGCCTGCTGTTCCAGCCACCTGATTGGCTGAGCGGCCTTTGCCCGGGTGCAAATCTCCTTTCTCCCCTGGCCATATGATGTTGAGGAGTCTATATAACATACACATACTCTTGTCAGTCCTGTTTGTGAGTGCAGTCTTAGCTAAGCACATGGGTCAAATTGGCCACCACATTCAATGGCATCAAGGACTTATTGTGTCTAATTATTTTATTTAATCTTTCAGTTTAGTTTGATGCCAGCCGTGGAAGACAGCAGAGTGCTGTATATAGATATCCATAAGAAAGATATAATTGGGATGCTGACAGGGTGACTAAGGAAAACACATAGAGAACAATCAGAACCATTAACATGAATTGTCTGAAGTTATTTAACATTATGTTAAAGGATATTTATACCGTACACTATCACCACCTGAGAGGTCCACTGGCACTCTGGCGGATCTGAAAAGTTGCTGTTAAGAGTGTGAGCTAAGGGGTGACAAGTTTGTCAATGAATACCAAACATTTGATACAATGCGTTTAGTGGGGCTTAGGTCCTAAATAGGTGATATTTACATTTTAGTTCCTACCTGAAATATTTAAATGAAGATGCCAATCTGAGATGAAAGGGCTGCTCATTCCAAATAGTTGAGGCCTCTACGGAGAGAGACTGCTACTGTGTTGCTTGTGTTATTAATTTGGGGCCAGGAATTTAGGACTGGATCATCTTGCACCATCCGAGATTGTGAACTGTCTGGAAGTCCGTTCAGTTTCCTGAGAATGTTGCCACTGCAGTAACACAGTGGAGTATCAATGTAGAAGTCAATGACGGATAAGAATGCATTGTCATATTTATAATGGCAATTAATCAAGTGTGCTACTGAGCAAAAGATGGTTGTATGGGCTCTGAAAGGGTTAATTCTTGCGAGGTAGCTCAGGGGCAACAGGCTCGTCTTGGAAGCAAGACAAGGCGGAGCAACACAGGTTTGATCGTTGGTCTGTGCTTAGATACCTCTGGGTATTAAGCACATTATGAATAACCCATTAAAATTACAATCTTGCGAAGAAAGGAAGTTGGAACCAGTTGGTTTGAGGCACATTGTTAATTAACTCTCAGTTCGCAGGCTTGCCTCTAAATATCATCCAGCTATGTAGAGTAGAGGAACTCAGAATAATGAACAAGAATTGAAAATGTGAGGTCAAGAAGATTAAACAATGGATCTTCATTGATGGAATAATTACTGACAGCTGAAAATATGACAATGCTTGTGAATATCTATGTCATACCTGGCACCATGCCTTTATGCTATAGTGTAAATTTCTGCTTATACGTAACCATAGTTCAGCAAGATAAATTCTTCTTTGATTGCTTATTTCGGATAAATAATCTGAATTGTAGATAGCATCTTTCTGATGATGAATTTCTATTAACTTGTTTATACTGCACCTCTTTTGCACTGCATCTGCCTGAACTGACCTGTTTCATTGTTAACATTTCCTAGATAAGCCACTTTCACCGAACCGCGGCCTGTTGGGGACCAATGCATGCATTTACTGAGCAACATGGAAGAGGGCAACAAGGCAGCAGCAACAGCACACACAAAGAGGAAAGGAGGTGGTGTGGCAACGGGTCAGGGAAGGTGTATGTGTGTAGGTATGTGTGTGGGTTGCATGTGTGTATGTGTTTGACTGGATTTCTACACTGTAATCTGGTAGCCAGATCTGTGCAGGCTACCCTAGTTATAGTGAACAGGGGACAACTTCTGGGAGTTTAGCCAAACCAATCAAGGTAGCATGGAGAGTAGCCAAGGCTACGTCTCAGGAGTGAGTGTGGCAAGGCATCCACAATGAGTTCACACAGTAAGTAATAAGGAATTATACTTAGATGACCTCTTTATATATAAAGCAGAAAATCTGATTGTTCCGTGTACAATTCCACACAGTTCCACTAATCTGCACCAAAATGTGCAGAGTTACCTGTTAGGACCCTCCAGACATTACTGGCTACATGTCATTTGGACACACCGCCTCTTTCCCCAGATTTCAGCCCCTTCACACATGAGACAGTTGCCTGAAATCGGTGGAACATCAATGTAGTCGTAAAAAGAACAGTATAAAATGAAAATATGGACCAATAGATGGAGCCAGACCAGAATACATCATTTTATTTCATCATACAAATCATAATACACAATAATTTTAATACACATAGATAATCTCACAATCATTTACTCCACAGCTCATATGCATTCATACCTTCATATATTTAACCTCTCTATCTAAATCAATACATGGTATTTTCATTTCTATACCAATCTATCCGAAACAACTAACACAAAGTTATAACACACTTTCTTGAATGCAGGTGTGTCTATATGTATATGTCTTGAAAGGTATACAAAACGTTGACACTGTGGGATATTTTGACCCATTCCGATATGCTCCACTGCATCAATTTACAAATGGGGAAAGAAACAGCCAAAAACTGATGCGCTAACCCCTCTGCGTGCAAAAAACTGCAAAAATGTGCAAAAAGTCACAATTACAAAAGCCTGCACACCCCTGCCACACACAGTCAAAGTGGGAGGGAAAACAGAACTCACTGCAGGAGCATGCCAGTGGGTGCTGTTACATGTAACATGAAGCAAGGCTGCCGAATTGGGCTAAACTGAAAATGCCTTTTAAAATGCAGATTTTGCAACCTTCAAAGTGCTGTTTTGGTGCTACATCCATTCATTTTTCAGTGAACCATTGGAATTAAAAGAATTACAGATCATCCAGTGTGGCCAGAGAAGCCAGGCCTCATTGACTGACAGCAGTTAAGAAATGTATCTCATGAAAAAGGCAGCCCAGCAACATTTCTTTTCAGTTCCACAGGAAAAGATGTGGCTAAAAATGGCAAAACATCCAACAATGTCAGCTGTGCAGAGAAATCTCCAGGCAAAGGCTGGAAACCTACATCCAGACTGCAGACAAATCCCAGCACTCAAAAGAAGAACTGGTGCTGAATAAAATGTGTGTGCTACAGAGGGAACTCTGATGTAGCGGATTCAGTTTAAATGTGCTTTTTCCATGAAGAAGTACAAAATCGCCTGCTTAAAAGCATGTTTTTGTGAAAACCCTAATTCTGCAAATGACAAAATCCCTTATAAACTGTGTTCATTTTTATATGTTTTAAATGAAAGATTTAGGGGAATCTAAAGTCAAAACCAGGTTTGGAATTAAATGTTTAATTCTGACTTGACAGTGCCCAGCCTGGGAAAGACTGACACTTCAGGTTGACACTCCACTGTGAGCAGGAAGGCTTAATTGGCTACAGAGGAAACTCTGATGTAGCGGATTCAGTTTAAATATGCTTTTTCCATGAAGAAGTGCAAAATCGCCTGCTTAAAAGCATGTTTTTGTGAAAAGCCTAATTCTTTAAATGACAAAATCCCGTATAAACTGTCTTCATTTTTATATGTTTTAAATGAAAGATTTAGGGGAATATTAAAGTCAAAACCAGGTTTGGAATTAAATGTTTAATTCTGACTTGACAGTGCCCAGCCTGGGAAAGACTGACACTTCAGGTTGACACTCCACTGTGAGCAGGAAGGCTTAATTGCTGCTGGAGGTTCTCACATATTTAGAACAATGAGCTCATTAGACATTCGCCTGGGGCCCAGCCAAGGACAATGGCAGGCTGAACACTGATCCATTCAGGGGAGGGGCAGGAAACTTCCCTCTGGACCCCACCCTGATCAAATGAATTTGACAGATGTTGCCAGTTGAAAGAAGTAAAAAACTGCTAAAAGACATTTGTTGTTTAAAATGCCTATTTGTAATTAAGTTTTGAAAACCTTTAACTTTGCCACATGAATGAGGACAAATCTAAAAATTGGCAGTTAAAAACCTAATTTTATGTTCTTTCTGTGAAGACGTGAGTGAACCCTGCAATATATAGGGAACAAAAGTTACACAAAAAGAATAATTGTGGCAAAACTATTGATGCTGCAAATATAATATTGTATACCCGTGTGCTAGGGGTAATAGCACAGATATGTACTGAATTAGGAATTGTTAGGCCAAACCGTTATGATTAAAATGGACACAATTCCACAGAACCACAAAGCCAGTTCTCACTGAGATGGGCGTTAGATGTAAGGATAACCCACAAATTATGTAATGTATGTGTCCGATTTTATTAGAAGGCATAATTATAGAAATGTGCATTTGTGGGAAAGTTAAATTGTGGTTCAAATCAATGTGGAAGTTCCCAAATCACATCATAAAACATGACAGCTCTTTCTGACTTCCAACCAGAAAAAGGCAAGTGCCTATGACCTATCACAGCCGTGTGATGTCACTTGGCAAGATAAATATAGGAACTTCTCCACACACAGACACACTGATTCCTGACTACATCCTGATTTCCGCGTGACGCTCTGATCCTGACTTCTTCATCCTGTTCCAGAACTTTTCATCTTGTCCTGATTCCAGACTACTTTACAAAACCAAGGCCCAGCAATTGCTGAACTCTTTTCAGCTAGGCCCAAATCCTGAAACTATCCCAAAAGAACTTCAGGCAAATAATTCTGATCCAGCCTGGCTTGCTACCATTCATTCTTGCCTGCTGAAAATCACCATACCACTAATCTACAGTGTCCAGTGACTAGAAGGGTCAATCCAATCCAGCCTGAAGTGCAGTCCAATTGCCCAGAACCGCCCAGCTGATCCAATTCCGCCAGAGGTGCCCTGCTGCCTGAAGACCTGATCCGTGATGACCAGAACCTGATGGTCAAATCTTAATTTACAGTGGACTGTAAGTATCAATAGGAATCCTAGTGATCCATAGTATATGTGGCTTGTCCTATTCCAATCTACAACCCATTCCTCTTTAACTTAAGAACCTCAAATATTGTCAGAACCATTTTTGCAACCCTGTTTGTAATCCCTAGTATTAGCACTGAATTTCTCTCAATTGTTTCATTAGACCATAAACCATTAGTGATTTGGATTAAATAAAGTAATTCCCATCCCGAAAAACTACGTGAAGGGTTACAATCGGCCGTGGGTAACTGTGGAGATTCACAGGTGGCATTCTCTGTGTCTTAGCATTAATATAGTTTAAATAAAACCAATTTGTCATTTCAAAACAGAATTTCTGCTTTTCCCTGTTCTATTTTTTTCAAAAACGCCTCTCATTAAAACATACATAACATCTTCAGTTCTATAGACTTAATTTCAACTCTCAGATAAATCTAAGACCTGTAGTTACATCCACAATAAAAAAACGCATTGCAAAACTGTGTATTTGACCCGTTTTTATCAAATATCGCATAGTGAATTTTTGGTGCGAATTCGCATTTTTGCAAAGGTTTTACACGTGTAAATTCCTATTCAAAGTGTTTCTTATCTTCCATTCAGATTTAAAATGTGTACTGTTGCTCATATTTTAGCTTATGTTTGTTAGAATCTGTTTAGTGTTGCTCCCATAGCAATTATCACAATTTAAGGATTTTTGCACACTTTTCATTGTTTCACAAAGCCATTTTCAACTGTCTTTTTAAAAAGTGTAAAATTTCCCAAAATGCCTTTCTCTCTTGTTTGGGGAGGGAAGATTTCATTTAAACTCTATGCACTGTTCTTCATTCCTAAATACCTGCTGTTTACTTACATCTGTGTAGAATTGCTCATTTGTGCATAAAGGACTTTGCAGGGGGAAACCTTAACCTAAGTGCTATCTTTTCACAAGCCAAAACTGTTCTTTTTTCCTGTGTTTTTTATTCTGTATTGCTATAAGGGAATTCAATTGCTTTTCTTACTTTCTGAATTGTTTTGTCACCACACTGGTGATTGCTGCCCCATATAAATATATTAATTTGTGTTTGATTTTAATTCTAAATAAATAAATAAATATTTACCTTTACCTACCAGCCTGATTCCTGGTCCACTGCAACCTAGGGGGTATTTTGAGAAGTGTGTAATATGAGTGGTATATCACTCAGAATATTGAACCTATAGACCTAATAAATGAGTATTTCATATGTGCATTACATGCTAGGCGAGTCCTGGGTGTGTGCCTGATTGAAATCCTTAACAGTTTTGGGCGCTCGTGCCATGATTCTGAGTTCGAGTTACCACCCGTGACAGTCTAACACAGCATACTAGCCTGCAGGATACAGACACCTTGCTGGGTTTGTACTGTGCTACACTGTACAAGCACCTCTCAAAATAAATATTCCAAACTCAGGCCTGTTTGTAAAAGTAAATTCAACCTAAAATAAGTCATAATGAAATTGATATTTCCAAAATGGCAATCCCAGTAGAAATTAATATGGCTAGGGAACACCCCCTTCACAAACTGTTTGTCCGGGGTGAGTGGCCCGAACAGAATGAACAAGTATGGCTGCAGGAAATCAAAGCACAGGTCACTGCCATGGACCTACATACATGGCAGGACAAGGGCCTGTTACACCAAGCTCTTAGTGAACTGTACATGGTCCCAAAAGTAAAAGAGGAGCAGAGCAAAATTGCCAAAATTGCAGTCTACCTGTACCTCCACATAGGTGTAATGCAGGAAAAGCATGCGGAAAACATAGTTCTGGCAAAGAATCAAGTGGAAAAACTAGAAAGAATCCAGACTGATCTGGACTCTGCAGAACAAAGGTTACAGAAGAGCCAAGAATCAGAGACAGAAGGTAGGCAGTATCTGACAAAACTGAAAGAAGATCTGGCTCTCCAACAGCAAGAGAAGGCAGAGCAAGATTCCCAAAGTCAGGCACTGAAGGATGAGTGTCAGGAAAGGGTTGAGTCTTTACAACAGAGTCAACAGAAACTGGAGCAGCAATTAACTTTTAACAGAGTCTGCGCAGAACAGGTAGTTATTACAAGACCGGATAGAGAAATTAAAAGAGGAAAACAATAAATTCATTCTTAAAGATTTAGAATCTCAAACAGAATTTGATGAGGAGCGCCAGAAATCTCATGCATTCAAAAAACAGAGGGATGACCTGGCTGAACAGAGGGACACCTTAGGCCAGGAAGTAAGCCAATTAAAAACCAAGCTAGAGGAAAGAAAGTTGGCCATGCAGGAGCTCAAGGAAGTTAAAACCGAATATGGGAAGCTATTAGAGCACACCAGGTGGGTGGAGGATGCTCTGGAAAAGAACAACCAGGCCAATGATGCTAAAACTCAGGAGGTGAGTCTCCTGCAGCAGAAATCGGCCCTGTATTTCCAAACTAGGCATAAAGTGCAGAGAGACAATGAAAAGAATGATAGGCTCCACCAACAGAGAGCGATGCAAGAGCAAATTATTGAGACCAGTAAGGCCCTGATAGAGGAGCAAAAGATTCAGATTTTGGCACATCACCAGGGAATTGGGGCTGAAAGAGAAGGAATAGAGAGGGACAGAGAGACCCCTGAGCATCACATCAGGACCCCTGTACTCATGGACTCTAAACCCTTCAGTACCATGGACTCTGCCAGCTTCATGTCCACTGGCTCACATGAACCAAGGGCCATAGGGATGGTAGACTTCAGCAAAATGGGTAAGATAGGACTGACTTCTCAGCACCTCCCAGAAATTGATATACAGGCTTCTATGTACAGATCTCCAAATGTTAGGGCTAACCTTTCTGATCAGTAAGACTCCGGTGAGGGGAGAGTCAGGGAATTGGATCCTCAAAACTACCGCCTTCCAAGAGACCGGTTAGCTAAATTAGGTGGGGAACTCCAGGAAATAAATCCCAAAAAGAGTATCCGAAAGACCTCTTCCCAGCTAGGGAAGTGGGGGGGAGGTACTCTGCCAATCATGGGAGCAGGGGAGAGTCAAAAGACTCTTCTGAGCACCACAAGTATCAAGAAACTAGGCTCATTCTGCAAGCCATTCTCAAGCTCGCAGAAACAGGGAGAGCCTTGAGGATCAGATAGCCACCTCCAGTAGTAGTGGACTCGGATGACTAAGACCAAAAAGGCCAAAAAAATTCAGAGGGCTCTACTAAAAGATCCCCTGAAGCAGATCAAGGCCATTAGGAGTATTATAACTCCCTATCACACGTATGATGGATACTTTTCATCTGAAAGATAGTCAGAGTTGCATCCACTATGTAAAATGAACATTTTCCCCTGAGTGCTCCAGCTTCTTTGCAGGGCTGGAGGATCAGAACAACTCAAGATGGTCCACCTACAGGGCGGCCATCTTAAACACTTCTCTGTCCATAGAAATCCTTAAGAGGCCCGCAAGGCGGCCTACAATCTGCAGTGTGGGGAAGACCAGGCACCACAAGATCTTAAATGTGCCTTTGTGCAGACCACCAGGAGGGTGCTGGTGAGGGAACAAAAATACCAATAAAAATCCCAAACCAGCCAACACCCCTGCTGCTGCTAAGGTGGCAGAGGTGAAGGTTGCCCCCATTTTAGATCTGGTGATGGGGCGTCCTAAAAATATTCCTGTACAGAATCCTTCCAGCTAAAGAACCAGAAGGCCCTTAGGCCAATTCCAATCAGGTAGGCAGGGAGGTAATCCCACACATGGGACCCCTAATTCCCCTGATTATATTAGCCCCCAGTACAAGGGCAACAAACCCATTCTGGGGTATGTGTGGACTCCCCCAGCCCAAGGGGGGGATCCAACCAGGCAGCTACAAACCCAGGAAACCTCACTCCCAACTTTCCCCAGGGGGGCAGTAATCCCTCAAATGCTGGGTTGAGCTTCTTTCCCCTGTACACGCAAAACCTCAATTCATAAAACAACCCTCCTTTCTTTCCCCACTTTCCTGAGCCCAGACAGCCCAATCCGGGAGAGAGTAGGCCAAGGGTGGAGGGTTACCCAAGCTATCCAAACCCAGGGTATTATGGGAGAAGGGACAGTTACCCTTCCCGGGATCCACCTAGGATTGACCAGAGATCCCCGTACCAGCCAGAGCGGGTGTTCCAACTGGAGCGCCAGGTCCAGAACTTGTCCCAGTATCTGGGTTGCATGTTGAGGGCTCAGCAGAACCCTCAGATGAACATGGTGGCTCAGAACCCCTCAAACCAAGGGTCTGGTACTCCAGAACAATGACGGGGAGAGAACCATGACAACTCACCGGTTCCAAAGGAGGAGGCACGGGGGAAGGAGGGTTTAAAGCCTTAGAGGAAGCTTCCTTCCCCACTTGTGAAAAGCTCCTGGAAACCCAGAAACCAGAACCAAAATCTCCTGCCCCCGAAAATCTGTAACCTAGGGAACAGAGGGCGGGTAGGAGAAATAAAGGACCTAAAAAGACCCATTTTGTGGAGGAAGTTAGTGTCCTCCAATTTGAAAGAGAGGGGTCCTCAGAGGACTCTGGGAAAGGGATCTTCTCCTTCAGGGATGGGGGAACTCCTCCCAAAGAAAAATGGGTGCCGAGATATCCTAAAGAAGACTGGGTAAATGTGGGGACTGAGTTAGGACCGCTGATCATTGAACCCCAGAATGATAAGCCAGAAAACCACCATGCCCAAAAATATTCTGGGGACTGCCTCCAAAAATGGGGGTGGCCCAGAATCAGAACCAGGGGAGCCCAAAACTCCCCCAATATCCAACTGCCATATTGTTCATACAGATCCCCAAGCTCCCACACAGAATCCTGCCCAAACTACCCCTGTGTCAGAATCAAGAGTCAAGAACTAACCCACCAATTGGCCCAAAATGCACATTAATTTTGCCCCCTTGAGGAGAAGGAGAGAAGATTTTATGCCCCGGTCCAAATACAAGGGCAATGTACATTTTTGGCACTGGTGGACACTGGATCCCAAGCCACTCTTCTGTCAAAGAGAGCCTTTGATCAGCTGAATTCAGGAAGTGGGGAGAGATACCACATCCCTCTCACCCCTCTTCCTGGACAACTTCAGAACTTCGATGGGAATGAAATTCCTGTCTAGGGGACTGCAGATTTGGAAATCAAAATTGTGAGACACAAGGTGAAACATCCGGTCATAGTCGTGATTCTGGAAGGTACACCATTTGTACTGGGGAATGACATCCTGCGTAGCTTGTCTCCCCTAATAGACTGCGTAAACAAGGTCCTCTGGACTGAGACTAACCGACCAATAAAATTAAAACATAGTGTCAACCATGTTAGTTTAAATGGCACATGCCACATAGTTGAACAAAAACAGGATCATATTGAATTCCATTAGCAAAACAACCAATTCCCTGACGTGACAGTAAATGCAGTAGGACAACAAACTGGTGATGGGAATTCCTCTCTATTTCTGAAAATCAACCTTCCTTCCAGTCTCAAGTGGCATTCCACACTGGAAGAAAATACTCTGAAATTCTACAACAATTCACAATCAGAAAATCCCGCTTCCATAGTCCAAAATGATGAGAAACCAGCTCAAGGCTTAGCTGACATTCAGAAAAATAGAGAGCAATTGTTTATCCCTATTCAGTTAAATGAGGGGAAGGACTCTGTTCTCGCCCGAGTGTGTGTGAACAATGGTAAGAGCTTCATCAGTGAAGCCATATTCCAAAAACCCCCAAAAGATCCAGCCATTCCCACATTTAAATTGATAGACAAATGGGAAATGGACCTGGAAGCTCCCAATTCTAAACATATCGTGCCTAGCAGGTGTATGCTCAAAATCTCCACAGGCAACAAAAGTATAATGCATAACTGTTGGGTCGTGCGAGATGTCCCTGCTGCATTTTACTTAGGTAGTGACATTCTCAATCGCTTTGCCATTAGTTTGGACCTGATAAACTTCAAAGCCTGGTCCCGATTAGGGGGTAATCCCATGGACTTTGATGATTCAGAAAAAGCATTTCGGTCAGCTCAATTGCTGCCGTATGCAGTTGAAATTCAAATTGGAGAGGAAGTCACCATCCCAGGACGGACACGACTATTCTCACTTCAAGAAACAATTAAAAGAGGACAGAAACTGCAAAATCCTGACGCATATGTTCACCCCAACGCCCATCTCCAACAGCAAGTGTTGGGGTTAAACCCAACATCATTAGTCAATACAGAACACAACACCATTCCAATAGTCATGGATAACAGCGACCTTAGGAGAATCACTCTGGGCACAGGCACCATTATTGGAATGGCGGTTGATGACCGACATTTTTCCATAGATTTAGGTAATTAACTGATAGGACCAATCCCCAATGACTGTCTTGACAGTGATAGCGACAATGACATAACACCAGACAGGTTCTTCACCCGGCATGGGGGGAATTTCTAAAGTGTACTCTTCCTGCACTTATGGTAAAGAAGAGGTGACCTGTGACTTCAAGAGAAATAAGGTGATCTTCCAAGTCCATAAGGACTGCCTTCCCTGCCTGGAACCCTCAGTCCAGGTCAATACTTTAACCAGGGACTTCTCCACCGAGCTGGAGGAGGCCGCTGAGATAGCCAAACCAGAAGTCTTTCCGGGCTTCAGGCAGATGGTTGTAGAGAGAGTCAACCTAGCTGATGCCTGTGAGACTCTGGAGCAAAAGCAAAAGTTGAAACAAGTTTTGTTAGATTTTCAGGATCTCTTTGCGGTGGACTCACATGACTGTGGTCGCACCGGAATCCATACAACAATTCCCATGGACCCTGGCATGACCCCAGTGTTTGTGAAGCAATATTGTTTGCCTCTCGCATCCATGGAGTCCCTCACAGAAATAATTAAAAACCTTGAGTCCTGTGGGATAATTCGTCCAGTCCACAGCACCTTTAACAATCCGGTGCTGGATATTTTAAAACCGAACGGCCAGTGGAGACTCTGTGCTGACCTAAGGGACCTAAACAAAGGGGTCCACATGTCCCGTTGGCCTCATCCCTACATTGACCAACGGCTGGCCCAGATCCAGGGCTCAAAGGTATACACTGCATTGACCTGACCAATGGGTACTGGACCATACCTGTCAGTAGGGAGGACCAATACAAGCTGGCCTTTACCTTTGGGGGGCAGCAGTACACATGGACTCGGACTCCCTTCTGATACATCAACTCTGGCAATGAATTTAATATTTTCTTGCATAAGGCCATGCCCGACTTGGGTAATATGGGTAACCTGGCCTATGTAGACGTTGTTCTGATCAAAAGCTCAACTGTTGAGGAACTCATAGCGGAGATCTGTTATGTTCTGACACAGTTGAGGGCTGTCGGAGACAAACTATCTTTCCAAAAGGCACAGTGGTGCAGGACCCAGGTCGATTTCTTGGGGCATGAGATAATTCCTGAGGGTCTCTGTCCCCAGGAAAAGAAAGTAGAAGCACTCCTGAAACTAAACGACCCCACAACTCTGCGTGAGCTAAGAAGCCTCCTTGGACTGACTAACTACAGTAGAAAGTTAATTGAGGAATACGCAGATATCACAAGACCCCTGATCCATCTGCTGAAGAGGGGGGGTCAAGTGGGAGTGGGGTCCAGAACAAGCCGAAGCAGTAAGACAACTCAAAAGAACCCTCTCAAAAGTGCCTTGCCTAGCTTAACCTGTCAAAAACAAGCAGTTCTTCCTGGAGACAGGGTTCTCAAATACATGCTTGACCGCAGTGTTAGACCAAAAGCATGACAAGGTCAATAAAGTAATTTCCTACGCAAGTAAGACTTCATCCTCTGTGGAGAAAAAATTCAACGATTGTGAGAAGGCACTCCTGGCAACGGTGTGGGCATTGAAGAATTACCACCCGTTCATCCAGGGGCAACACATCATAGTGGACACTCCACACAAGCTCTGCAATATCTTCAAAGTGACAGAATCCGGGCTGGAAATGTGAGTAATTCCCAAATTACTTCCTGCATTCTGTCAATGCAAGGCTTTCCTGTGGAGGTCAGATATGGCCAAAACAAGAAGAGTCCCCTCATGCAAGGTCTGGCTGACGTGCATGATTATGCCAGAGAAAACTGTCTCGAGGACGAAAGTCTTAAAATCAAGGACAACATGGAGACGTACCTCAATTCCCCACACAAAGTCTATGAAGAAGAGAAGTGTGAGGGAATGCCCACTGTCTCTGTGGATGCGTGCTACTACCATGTTGACAACAACGGGGAAAAGGAACTAGTGGCCGTCGTGGGGAATGCCTGGGTGAATGATGCCCCAGAACCCTCCACTGGGTACAAAATCTGTCCCCGTAGTAGTCAGGTGGCATAGCTGATGGCAGTTCATCAAGCCATCCTCACTGCAGTCCAACACCAACTCCACGAACTGGTCATAATCACTGACTCAGATTATGTCCGGAACGGGTTTGTGGAGCACCTGGTTAATTGGAAAACCAGAGGCATGCTATGTGCCAACAGCAAACCACTGAAACATGGAAAATTAATACAAAATG
Source organism: Ambystoma mexicanum (assembly GCF_040938575.1). Classification (NCBI taxonomy): domain Eukaryota; kingdom Metazoa; phylum Chordata; class Amphibia; order Caudata; family Ambystomatidae; genus Ambystoma; species Ambystoma mexicanum. The sequence continues at coordinate 67,217,679 of NC_090937.1, read as the reverse complement.
TTGATGATCTGGTCACCTCTAGTGGGATGACCATCTACTGGAAAAAGATCAAGGGTAATTCTAAAGTAGAGGGACCAGACAAAACTGGAAACGACCTAGCTGATCAACTGGTTGAAACCGGAGCCATCCAACAGGATTTACTTGAGATCAAGTCCCTGTTGGGGGAAATCCAGGTCACTGCTATCACTAGGTCCCACACAAATGCTCAAAAAAAACTCTCAACTCTCCAATGGACTAAGGAGACCCCAGATGCTGATTTAATCACGGCTCAAAAAGGGGATCCAATCATTGCTAAGTTTTATCAACACATTGAGGACCCTGAGAACTTTCCCCTGACGGATACCGATTGCATTGGGAAAGAGGACCTCAGAGTGTTGATGAAATGTCCAAAAATGTTCCAAATCCAAGACGGTTTGTTGAGGTGGTCCATATCTGGCTATGACCAGTGGGTGGTCCCTACCTCATTCCGAAGCTGATGCTAAGTCACGCCCATGATGCGGCCACAGCCGGTCATTGGAGGTTTCATACTACATTAGAAATCTTGCGAGAGGTTGCATACCGGCCACACATGGGGCAGGACCTCGACCAATACTTGAAGGGGTGTCTTGTGTGTGCACAATTTCAGCCAACATCACTCACACACCATGCTCCCCTCCAAAAGTGGGGGTAGATACTGCCTTGGTCAGATTTGCAAGTCGATTACATCGGGCCCGTGATTCGCTCCTCTAGGGGGAACAAGTACATGTTAACCGTAACATGCTTGTTTACTAAATGGGTGGAATGTCTCCCGGACCCAAATTGCAAGGCAGAAACAGCAGCTGCCCTGATGATCAATCACATCTTCTTGCGTTTTGGCCTACCCCAAAGGATTGAGTCAGACCGAGGTAGTCACTTCACCAGCGAAGTGATGACAAAGATGTGGGAGATACTCTGGGGTAAAAAGGAAATTACACATTTCATACTGCCAGTCCTGTAGTGGTGGAGTTGAGAGGTATAATAAAACCATTGTGAGCATATTAAAAAAGTTTGTGGCATACTCTGGGCCAAGTTGGGATATTCGATTACCTCTTGTCCTTATGGCCATCAGATCTAACCTTTCCTCTGCAACTAAAATGTCTCCATTTGAGCTGATGACTGGACGAAGGATGGTGCTACCCCAGTATCTGCTCTATAGAATCCAAGAGCAGACATTGATAAATGCCTCCACAACTCATGAGTATGTTGCGAATCTGAGAAAACACCTTCAACATGCTTTTGCGTATGCTCCGCGGGATCTAGAAAGATCTGCAGACAGTATGAAGACCCACTATGACCTTAAGACAACCAAAAAGGAATATCAAGTAGTAGACAGGGTCTACTTGTACTATTTCCAAAGGAACCAAGTCAAGGAGCGCACATTTTTGCCCAGCTGGTGGGGACCTTTTGAAATTGTGGACAAAATCTCACCAGTCGCCTACAGAATCCGCATCCCCAAGGGAAATTTGACAGAAGGGGAAAACAAGTGGGTCCACATAAACCAGCTAAAGAGTTGCCATCTCAGGCACACGGTGTGGCAAATAGAAGAGCCTACAGGAAACCCAGATGGAGAGAATGATGAAACCTAGAAAATTGTTAAATTGTCATTGAATACATGTGTGGAATACTTTAAATTGTTATTGAATACATGCAGGGTATATTGTAAATTGTCATTAAATGCATGCGTCTATCCCACTGCTGAAATCCTCCTGGGAACATTAGTGGGAAAATGTTCATAACTGCGTTATGTTCTGTTTTCTAGTATTGGCACTAAATACACCTAATCACAGAGGAAGACCTCCTCTGGGACCCGGGAGGAAAAACCCAACAGATCTGGAGTGTCGCTCCACACTGGAAAAGAAAGCATAAGAGAAGACGGGAGTATCGTTCCTATTCCAACCAGAGCCAGTGAGGAGAGCGTGTGACATCATTCGCTGATGGGAGAAGAAACCGGTGTCCTTCACATGGACAGAAAGAAAAATCCCATGTGCCTGACTTCCCCATGGCTGGAAGTCAAGACGAAGTCAGGGGGTGGGCTTATGTGGGGATATTTTGACCCATTCCGATATGCCCCACTGCATCAATTTACAAATGGGGAAAGAAACAGCTGAAAATGGATGCGCTAACCCCTGTGCACGCTAAAATCTGCAAAACTGCGCATGGGTCACAATTACAAAAGGCTGCACAACCCTGCCACACACAGTCAAAGTAGGGGGGGAAAACAGAACTCACTGCAGGGGCATGCCAGTGGGCACTGTTACATGTAACATGAAGCATGACTGCAGAATTGGGCTAAAAACGAAACTGCCTTTTAAAATGCAGCTTTTGCAACCTTCAAAGTGCTGTTTTGGCACTAAATCCATTCATTTTTCAGTGAACCATTGAAATTAAAGGAATCACAGATCATCCGGTGTGGCCAGAGAAGCCGCGCCTCATTGACTGACAGCAGATAAGAAATGTATCTCATGAAAAAGGCAGCCCAGCAACATTTCTTTTCAGTTCCACAGGAAAAATGTGGCTAAAAATGGCAAAACATGCAACAATGTCAGCTGTGCAGAGAGAACTCCAAGCAAAGGCTGGATACCTACATCCAGACTGCAGACAAATCCCAGCACTCAAAAGAAGAACTGGTGCGGAATAAAATGTGTGTGCTACAGAGGAAACTCTGATGTAAAGGATTCAGTTTAAATGTGCTTTTTCCATGAAGAAGTTCAAAATCACCTGTTTAAAAGCATGTTTTTGTGAAAGGCCTAATTCTTTAAATGTCAAAATCCCCTATAAAATCTGTTCATTTTTATATGTTTTAAATTAAAGATTTAGGTGAATCTTAAAGTCAAAACCCAGTTTGGAATGAAACGTTTAATTCTGACTTGACAGTGCCCAGCCTGGGAAAGATTGACACTTCAGGTTGACACTCCACTGCGAGCAGGAAGGCTCAATTGCTGCTAGAGGTTCTCACATATTTAAAACAATGAGCTCATTAGACATTTGTCTGCGGCCCAGCCAAGGAAAATGGCAGGCTGAACACTGATCCCTTCAGGGGAGGGGCAGAAAACTTCCCTCTGGACCCCACCCTGGTCAAAGGAATTTGACAGCTGTTGCCAGTTGAAAGAAGTAAACAACTGCTAAAAGACATTTGTTGTTTAAAATGCCTATTTGTAATTAAGCTTTGAAAACCTTTAACTTTGCTACATGAAGGAGGACAAATCTAAAAATTGGTAGTTGTAAACCTAATGTTATGTTCTTTCTGTGAAGACATGAGTGAACCCTGTACAACATAAGAAACAAAGGGTACACAAAAAGAATAATTGAGGCAGAACTATTGATGCTGCAAATATAATATTGTATAACTCTGTGCTAGGAGTAATTGAACAGATATGTACTGAATTAGGAATTGTTAGGCCAAATCCTTATGATTAAAATTGACAAAATTCCACAGAACGGCAGAGCCAGCTCTCTCTGAGATGGGAGTTAGATGTAAGGATAACTCACAAAATATGTAATGTATGTGTGCGATTTTATTAGAAGGCATAATTATAGAACTGTGCATTTTTGGGACAGTTAAATTGTGGTTGAAATCAATGTGGGAGTTCCCAAATCACATCATAAAATATGACAGCTCTTTCTGACTTCCAACCAGAAAAAGGCAAGTGCCTAAGAGCTGTCACAGCCGTGTGGGTGTGGTTTGAAATTCTGCCCCTACCATAAACCGAGGGATGTCACTTGGCATGATAAATATAGGAACTTCACCACACAGAGAAACCGTGAACTTCCATGCAAGACTCCTGGTTGAGACGGGCAGCGGAAAATTACATTTACTTTAAAAATCATATTCAGCTTAGTTCTGGAGGGAGGGATAGGGAAACATTGGTGTGGGTCTGGAGGGAGGGATAGGGACACAGTGGTGTTGGTCTGGGGGGAGGGTTGGGGTACAGTGGTGTGGGTCTGGAGGGAGGGTTGGGGCACTGTTTTGGGTCTGGAGGCATAAGCATACAGTGGTGTGGCTCTGTAGGGAGGGTTGGGGTACAGTGTTCGCGGGTCTCGAGGTTCAGGGCACATTGGTGCAGGTCGGGAGACAGGGTTGGGTTACAGTAGTGTGGATTGGGAGGGGATGGGGGCACGTTGGTGTGGGTTTGGTGGGTGAAATGAGGGACATTGGTCTGTGTCTGGGGGATGGATGGTTCATCTAGGTGTGGGTCTGGAGGGCGGGAAGTGGGCATCTTGCTGTGTAGATTGTGGGATTGGCAATGGATGGTAGCACATTGGTGTCGGTCTGGAGGGTGGATTGGGGCATCTGTGTGCATCTGGAGGGTGGGATGAGGCATCTCGTTCTGGCTCTGAAGGGAGGCTTGGGCCACAGTGGTGTGGATCTGGAAGGATAGGGACACTGGTTCTGGAAGGAGGGTTGGGGTACAGTGGTGCGGGCATGGAGGGAGGGTTGGGGCACGGTGGTGTGGGTCTGGAGGGAGGGATAGGGACATAGTGGTGTGGGTCTGGAGAGAGGGATAGGGACACAGTGGTGTGGGTCTGGAGGGAGGGTTGGGGTACAGTGGTGTGGATCTAGATTGAGGGTTGGGGTACAGTGGTGTGGATCTGGAGGCACGGTTGGGGCAGAGTGGTGTGGTCCTGGAGGGAGGGATGGGGACACAGTGGTGTGGGTCTGGAGGGAGGGTTGGGGTACCGTGGTGTGGGTCTGCAGGGATGGTCAGGGTACAGTGGTGTGGATCTGGAGGGGGGTTGGGGCACAGTGGTGTGGGTCTGGAGGGAGGGTTGGGGCACAGTGGTGTGGGTCTGGAGGGAGGGTTGGGAACACAATGGTGCGGGTCTCGGGACGGAGGTTTGGGGCGCATTGGTGTGGGTCTGGAGGGAGGGGATGGGGCACATTGGTGTGGGGTTGGTGGGAGGAATGGGGGCCACTGGTCTGTGTCTGTGGAGGGATTGTTCATCTATGTGTGGGTCTGGAGGGCGGGATGGGGCATCTTGCTGTGTGGATGGTGGGATCTTAGTGGGGTCTGCAATGGATGGTGGCACATCGGTGTCTGTCTGGGACAGGTATTGGGCATCTGTTGGTCTGGAGGGTGGATTAGGGCATCCTGGTGTGGGTGGGACTGGGACATCTGTGCATTTGGAGGGTGGGATGAGGCATCGGTGTGGCTCTGAAGGGAGAGATGGGGCATATTGGTGTGGGTCTGAGGGAGGGTTGGGGCACGTGGGTGTGGAGGGAGGCATAGGACACATTGTTGTGGGTCTGGAGGGAGGGATGGGTGCTCATTGGTCGGGAGGGATAGGGGCATCTTGCTGTGTGGAGGGGGGATGGGGCATCATGGTATGGGTCTTGAGGAAGGGATTGGGCATCTTGGTGGAGACTGGGTCGGAGGAGGGCATTGTTGTGGTGTTTGTTAAGACGGATTTCTGAACTCTGTCCTGGTGGCGCAGAAGTTCAGAAGGCCAACCTAATTACTTGGAACAGGGTAACCTCTGGACAAGCCATACCAATCAAGGTAGCGATCGCGGCGTTCAAGACTAGGTCTCAAGAGGGGTGAGGGTGACTGAAAGCCCGCAATGAGCACACAAAGCAAGAGCGCTTACAAACTACTCCAAACAGTTGTTATATCAAAAATAGATACACATTTATTTTAAGGCCTTTAAAATAATGACCGTAGCGAGAAAATCACAATATCACAATATTAAACCAACACATACCATATCAACACAATATATATACAAATACACAGTCGCAAGCGTTTAAAGCACGAAATATGTAGTCCACCTGAAAGGAAAGGAAAACAGGCAGTGCGATAACGCTTTAGACTCAGTTCGCCTTCAGAGGCACCTAACTAGATGGAAGTCCGAGCCCTACGAAGAGTGGAGCCTTGTGCTCAAAGTACCTGCCACGCCGGTGCCGACGGGCACAAGGGGAAGCTCTTCCGAGGAAGTCAGGCGGTTCACGTTAGTGCACAGCAGAAGAAGAACAGGTTCCGCAACTCAAGCGCAGCCTCCACAGCGGGCAGAAGCAGAGCGCAAGCGCGGCAAAAGGGTGCTGTTTTTACACAGCAGGGAAAAGCAATGGGATACTGCAGGAGGGCGACCAGATCCTAGATATACTACTCACCGGTCCCCGAAGCAAGCAGACCCAGGCTTCTCCACGATAGTTTCAGCAGCTGGCAGGTTCAGAAGAGCAGGGAACGCTTTGTAGTCGTGTAGAGCAAAAAGACGTCCCAATCGACGAAACCGGCACAGTTTTGTTGCCGCACAGGACAACGGAGCGGCCGTGTGTATTCGAGCCAAATGAACCCTCCTCCCTTCAGACCTGGGGACGCCAAGCGTACGAAGCGTGGGAGAGGGACAAGGACTCGCAATACAACACAACCTGGCGGCGGTTGCAGAGCCAAACTCCTTGGTAAGCTGGTCAGTCAACTGGATGGCCCAGAGACGCTTCCGAAGGCTTACTTGGCAGGAGATGGTTGAAGATGCCGGGAATAGCTGTTCCTGCTATTCCAAAGGTCGAAGCACCAGTACAGGCCTTCTGGTTCGATCAAAGGAGGACAGGGGCTCTCCGGACGACAGCAGTGCAAAGGAGGATTCCTTCAGCGTGTCACCAGCGATTCCTCGGTCCAGCCTCGTAGTTGCAGGATACTTGGCTCCTGTATTCCTTCGTTCGTGAGAACTCAGGAGATCGACATGGTAGTGGTGTTTCCAGCCTCCTCTTATCCACGGTTCCCTTCGCGCCAAAATGGAGGGGAGCCAATGGGAGATCCGCTCATCAACACACACACCATACGTGGACCAATCACGGACCACAGTGGTCCCAGGCATTCACACCACCCTAGACTCTCTGGCACCCAGGATGTGTATTGGGACCAGACATCCCAGCCCACACCCTGGAGGCACACAAACGACATGTAGAAGCCCGCGAAAGCAACCACGTTTCGCGGGAAAGTACATGCCCAAATAAGGAAGGCCCCGGGTCGCCCGACCTGGGGAAGGTGAAGGGAGCAAGACGGTCAGTGGACAGGACAAAGGAGCCTCGTGGACTGGCCATTTTGGGAGCCAGGCCACCATTTTGGGTTCAGTGCGAAAAACGTGCTCAGAACGCCAAAAGGAGCTCAAAATAAACAAAATGATCGCTGCCACCATTCGAGTCCCTGAATGACTTGCACCGATCAAATACCATCCTAAAAGAGTATCTAGGGTCTGTAGAAGGCTAGAGACCCAAGAGAGCTGTAACTTAGCTTACAGTGCCCTCTTGTGTCATGTTGCACTAAAGCCGCAACACGATAGAAGAAACTACGGGAAACAGCGTTCCCCAGTACTGTCTGTCTTAAGGGCATGTCAGTTTCCCCATAAGAAAGGAGCGAAAGCCCAGAGAAGTGCGGCAGAAGGCTGTACTTCTCTGGCAAAGTCAAGAACAAGGTTAAAAACAATAGCAAAAAGTTTAGGGGTTGCCACATGGAAGGAAAATTCCCTACAATTACTAAATCTTTCCTAACACTCGCCCCTCCCAGACTATGGACAGGGGGAACTAATCCACCCCTGGATGAGTCTCTTGTTCAGGTCGGTAAAACATTCTGGACAACCCATCAGCATTGCTATGTTGGACACCTGGCCTATGCTCAATAGTGAAGTCGAAGCCTTGTAGACTTATGGACCACCTAAGCAACTTTGGATTCTCCCCCTTCATGTTCATTAGCCACTTTAACGGCTTATGGTCAGTCTGCACAGTGAAGTGGGTCCCATAGAGGTAGGGCCTCAGCTTCCTTAGGGCCCACACAACAGAGAAACATTCTTTCTCTACCGTGGACCATCTGAGCTCTCTGTCCTTAAGCTGGCGACTAATAAAACCGATAGGGTGTTCCTTACCCTTCTCATCTACTTGTGATAGTACAGCTCCTATCCCAGTGTCAGAGGCATCCGTCTGCATGATAAAAGGTCTTTGATAATCAGGGGCCCTTAGGACAGGGGCCTGGCACAAGGAGTCTTTTAAGCCATTGAAGGCCTTCTCACACTCGTCGGTCCAAGTTACCTTCTTGGGTTTCTTCGGAGTTGTGAGGGCAGTCAGAGGAGCAGCTATGGTGCCATAGTCTGCCACAAAATTGCGGTAATACCCCGTGAGTCCTAAAAAGGCTCTCACTTGGGTTTGCGTAGTGGGGGTAGGCCAGTCTTGTACTGCTTGTACCTTACTGGATAGAGGCTGTCTCCTCCCTCCACCTACTTCATGTCCAAGGTAAACCACTGAGCCTTGTCCATTTTGGTGAGGGGCCACTCGGACACCCTCAAAAGAGCTTACTGAAGGACTGCTTGGGAACAGGTCGGGGAGAGGTTCAGACTCATCTTCCTCAACATCTGAAGCCAGTAGCAGTGCTGCGATTTCGACGCTTGGGCCGAAAGCCTTCAGCCTATTCATGTGAAACACTTTGGGAGCCTGTCCAGGCCTTCCAAGGTCCACTGAATAGTTAACCTCACCCAGGGGCTCCACCACTGGGTAAGGGCCTGACCATTTGTCCTGTAAAGCTCGAGGCCTTATGAGATTCATGATCAGGACTTGCTGACCAAGTGTAAAGTTGATGAAGGAAGCTTTCTGGTCGTACCAATGTTTCACCAGCGCTTGCCCTGCCTTCAATTTATCACTGGCCAAGCCCATCAGAAGTACCATCCGTTTTCTGAGCCCTAGCACATAATCAACTACATTGGTAGTAACAGGGGGAGTGGGCATCTCCCATCCCTCTTTGACGATGGCTAAGGGTCCCCGTACGGGATGACCGAACAGAAGTTCGAAGGGGCTGAAGCCAACACCCTCCTGTGGTACCTCTCGGTAGGCAAACAGTAAGCATGAAACAAGAAGATCCCATTTTCTTCTCTGAGGCTCCTCCAGAGCCCCAATCATGCTCTTGAACGTCCTGTTGAGACGCCCCCCCAGACCATCGGTCTGGGGGCGGTATGCAGAAGAGAACCTGTAGGTGACCCCACATTCTTTCCACATAGCCTGCCTATACTTCGACATAAAGTTGCTGCCATGATCCGACACGTCTTTAGGGAAGCCAACCCTAGTAAACATGCCGAGTAAAGCTTCTGCAACTGGCTTGGCAGTTACAGTTGTAAATGGGACGGCCTCAGGATACCTGGTTGCATGGTCGACCAGCACGAGGATAAACCTATTGCCTGAGGATGTTTGCGGGTCAAGGGGACCAACCATGTCGATCCCTACCCTTTCAAATGGTACCCCCACAACTGGGAGCGGTACCAATGGAGCTTGGATTGTCGCGCCAACCTTACCAGACAACTGGCAGGCGGCACAACTCCTGCAGTGACTTTCTACTTGCTCCCCCATCTTGGGCCAGTAGAAGTGCATGGATAACCTTTGCTTGGTCTTCCTCATACCGAGGTGACCAGCAAGGGGAACTTCATGCGTCAACTGCAGGAGGAAGGGCCTAACAGCAAGGGGAACCACCAACCTCCTATGGTCTCCTTCTGTAGACTCTGTGGGCTCACTATACAGGAGTCCACCTTCCTGGTAAATCCTATGCATCCCAGGAGGTTCACCCTCAAGCTGGGAGCAGGCCTGTCTCCTTAGGCCTTCCAGAGATGGGCACTCACGTTGGCCTTTACTGAATTCGTCCCTATCAGGACCTCCTTCAACTAACAAGTCTTTTAGTTCAGGATGATCGTTGGGGTCGAATACTTCAGGCATCGCCACCTCCTCGTCAGGCCCGGGCGATTGACCAACTTCCTCCACCGCAGTGGTAGGCGAGCTCGGGGGAATATTCTCTTTCCCTCGTCTTGACTTGTAGACTCCTTTCGCCTTGGGTTTCCCCTTTGGCTGGGGCGGCGTATTGGACTTGGCCAATGCTGCCCGTGCTTGAGACCGTGTGTAGGGTCTTTCGGCAGTGTCTCCTACGAGCCCTAAAGCTCTGAGATCATTACCCAACAAGACCTTTCCTGGGACGTTTCTCTGAATGCTCACTGGAATCCTGACTGCTGTACCATTTAAAGTAAGATTTACAGGGATCACGGGAAACATACGGAGGGGGCCGTCAGCCAACTTAGTGGGCATCAGAGTAGCTCTGGCAACTTCCTCTGAGTCTACCAAGGTAGAATCCACTACAGTGCGACTGCACCCACTATCCCTAAGAGCTGGAGTATCCACTCCATTGATCAGCACACTGTCTTTAAAGTAGTGCTTGGTATTATCCGGAATCCTAGCATAAGCCTCTGCGACTTTAGGCTCCCAGGAACCCAGGGACACTAAAACTACCTCAGCCTCTATTCCGCTGGGAAATGAGTCTGAGGAGAAGGATGCTCCTGTAATCTCTTCTTCCTCGTAGGAGGAGAAGGCCAGATTAGCGGAGTGGACCCCCAAAGGTCTAACCTTACACCGGGGATCCCCCTTCACATGGTCAGTTGCTCCACAAGAAAAACAAGCCCCAGTGGGTCTGTTTACGTAGGGAGGCTTATTGTAACCAGAGTTCTGTTTCGGAGGCGAACCTCCACTACCCTGTGAGTTCTCTTGTGTCTTACCCTTGTTTTTCTTTTTGTGGCCCTTATGGGAAGAAGATTTAGCAGATTCCCCACCCTCCAAATCTTTGGACTTTTTCCCTTCCTCCTGCTTACCAGGATGAGTTTTGTCCTTATGGGACACTCGATGTGACACCCATAAGTCTGCTGCAATGGCCAGCTTCTTAGGATCTATCTCCTTTGAATCGGCCAAATGCTGCTTAAGCTCCGGGGAAGAAGAAGCAAAAATGTGTTCCAGCATGACAAGATTTATCATGCCTTCGAAGGTAGAAACCTTATAACCTTCAACCCAGCCAGTTAAGTTTTTCAAAGATTCAGCGACATAAGATACCCAAGTACCACCTTCCTTTTTCTTATACTCTCGAAAACGCTTTAAATATTGGGCCAGAGTCTTCCCAAACTTTAAAATGAGAGTTTGCTTTAACATTGCGAAATCAGCCCGCTCAGCCTTCGACATTTCCATAATGGCACTACAGCCAGAATGGGGCAGTCTACTGAGCAACCACGCAATCTTATCAGCACTGTCAACATTTTGAACCTCGCATGCATACTCAAACGCATTCAGCCAGTCCATAATGTCATTCCTTTCTTCATACACACTGAGCAGATCTTTTGGAAACCGTGGATGAGAGGAAGCCCCAGACCCATGTCCAGGACCCGTGGACCCATTTGCAACCTGAAGCTTGGCCAGTTCCAACTGGTGATCCCTGTCTTTCTGTTTTTCTGCCTGTTCGATTTTTAGTTTGGCTATGCTGAATTTAAGCTCCTGCTGCCTAACCCGCAGCTCTTGCTTCTTGAAGTCAAGCATAGCCTCCCCATCAACACTGGCAGAGGAAACATTAGACAGCTCGTCCTCCCTGTCCTCGTGGTCGCGATGGATCAGTGCAGCGGCAGAACCGTCGGTTCTACCAGTGAGAGCAGCCCCACCACCTTCTGCACTGTCCTCAGAAGTAATAGCGTCAAGCTGCGCTTCTTGCCACGCCACGATTCTCTGGATCATTTCCAATTTTGTGCCTTGAGAGGAAACACCTCTCTCCGCACACATCTTCTTCAATGTTTCTGATTTGGAAGCATTTAAAGTTAACAAGGTATTTGTTTCCATACTGTTTGATAGGACTATGGCCTTTTTAAAGTTATATTACAACAATTCACTACGTGCACTGTTTGGAATAACCTGAAATGCCCTAGTTCGAGCGCAACACTGGATACCTTCAGTCGTATCCCACCGCTGTACACCAATTTGTTAAGACGGATTTCTGAACTCTGTCCTGGTGGCGCAGAAGTTCAGAAGGCCAACCTAATTACTTGGAACAGGGTAACCTCTGGACAAGCCAGACCAATCAAGGTAGCGATCGTGGCGGTCAAGACTAGGTCTCAAGAGGGGTGAGGGTGACTGAAAGCCTGCAATGAGCACACAAAGCAAGAGCGCTTACAAACTACTCCAAACAGTTGTTATATCAAAAATAGATACACATTTATTTTAAGGCCTTTAAAATAATGACCGTAGCGAGAAAATCACAATATCACAATATTAAACCAACACATACCATATCAACACAATATATATACAAATACACAGTCGCAAGCGTTTAAAGCACGAAATATGTAGTCCACCTGAAAGGAAAGGAAAACAGGCAGTGCGATAACGCTTTAGACTCAGTTCGCCTTCAGAGGCACCTAACTAGATGGAAGTCCGAGCCCTACGAAGAGTGGAGCCTTGTGCTCAAAGTACCTGCCACGCCGGTGCCGACGGGCACAAGGGGAAGCTCTTCGGAGGAAGTCAGGCGGTTCACGTTAGTGCACAGCAGAAGAAGAACAGGTTCCGCAACTCAAGCGCAGCCTCCACAGCGGGCAGAAGCAGAGCGCGAGCGTGGCAAAAGGGTGCTGTTTTTACACAGCAGGGAAAAGCAATGGGATACTGCAGGAGGGCGACCAGATCCTAGATATACTACTCACCGGTCCCCGAAGCAAGCAGACCCAGGCTTCTCCACGATAGTTTCAGCAGCTGGCAGGTTCAGAAGAGCAGGGAACGCTTTGTAGTCGTGTAGAGCAAAAAGACGTCCCAATCGACGAAACCGGCACAGTTTTGTTGCCGCACAGGACAACGGAGCGGCCGTGTGTATTCGAGCCAAATGAACCCTCCTCCCTTCAGACCTGGGGACGCCAAGCGTACGAAGCGTGGGAGAGGGACAAGGACTCGCAATACAACACAACCTGGCGGCGGTTGCAGAGCCAAACTCCTTGGTAAGCTGGTCAGTCAACTGGATGGCCCAGAGACGCTTCCGAAGGCTTACTTGGCAGGAGATGGTTGAAGATGCCGGGAATAGCTGTTCCTGCTATTCCAAAGGTCGAAGCACCAGTACAGGCCTTCTGGTTCGATCAAAGGAGGACAGGGGCTCTCCGGACGACAGCAGTGCAAAGGAGGATTCCTTCAGCGGGTCACCAGCGATTCCTCGGTCCAGCCTCGTAGTTGCAGGATACTTGGCTCCTGTATTCCTTCGTTCGTGAGAACTCAGGAGATCGACATGGTAGTGGTGTTTCCAGCCTCCTCTTATCCACGGTTCCCTTCGCGCCAAAACGGAGGGGAGCCAATGGGAGATCCGCTCATCAACACACACACCATACGTGGACCAATCACGGACCACAGTGGTCCCAGGCATTCACACCACCCTAGACTCTCTGGCACCCAGGATGTGTATTGGGACCAGACATCCCAGCCCACACCCTGGAGGCACACAAACGACATGTAGAAGCCCGCGAAAGCAACCACGTTTCGCGGGAAAGTACATGCCCAAATAAGGAAGGCCCCGGGTCGCCCGACCTGGGGAAGGTGAAGGGAGCAAGACGGTCAGTGGACAGGACAAAGGAGCCTCGTGGACTGGCCATTTTGGGAGCCAGGCCACCATTTTGGGTTCAGTGCGAAAAACGTGCTCAGAACGCCAAAAGGAGCTCAAAATAAACAAAACGATCGCTGCCACCATTCGAGTCCCTGAATGACTTGCACCGATCAAATACCATCCTAAAAGAGTATCTAGGGTCTGTAGAAGGCTAGAGACCCAAGAGAGCTGTAACTTAGCTTACAGTGCCCTCTTGTGTCATGTTGCACTAAAGCCGCAACACGATAGAAGAAACTACGGGAAACAGCGTTCCCCAGTACTGTCTGTCTTAAGGGCATGTCAGTTTCCCCATAAGAAAGGAGCGAAAGCCCAGAGAAGTGCGGCAGAAGGCTGTACTTCTCTGGCAAAGTCAAGAACAAGGTTAAAAACAATAGCAAAAAGTTTAGGGGTTGCCACATGGAAGGAAAATTCCCTACAATTACGAAATCTTTCCTAACAGTGTTGGTGGGAGAAATGGGGGGCACTGGTCTGCGTCTGTGGAGGGATGGTTCATCTAGGTGTGGGTCTGGAGGGCGGGATGGGGCATCTTGCTGTGTGGATGGTGGGATCTTAGTGGGGTCTGCAATGGATGGTGGCACATTGGTGTTGATCTGGGACAGGTATGGGGCATCTGTTGGTCTGGAGGGTGGATTAGGGCATTCCTGGTGTGGGTGGGACAGGGACATCTGTGTGCATTTGGAGGGTGGGACGAGGCATCGGTGTGGCTCTGGAGGGAGAGATGGGGCATACTGCCTGCAGTATAATGCTAACCATACCACGAGTGAACCACAAAGACTAGCCTGCGCCAAATCTAGACAGAAATATGATTGTTAGCATGGATTTTCAAGTTTTATGAATCCTAGCATGTCCACACTTAGATAGAATTGTGAATGTTAGCATGCCCACTCTCAGATGGAATTGTGAATACTGGCATATCCACACCTAGATAGAATTGTGAATGTTAGCATGTCCACACTTAGACAGAATTGTGAATGTTTGCATGTCCACACTTAGACAGAATTGTGAATGTTGGCTTGTCCACTCTTGGATGGAGTTGTGAAAGTTAGCATGTCCTCATTTGGATAGAATTGTGAATGTTAGCATTGTCCACACTTGGATATAATTGTGAATGTTAGCATGTCCACACTTAGACAGAATTGTGAATGTTAGCATGTCCACACTTAGACAGAATTGTGAATGTTGGCATGTCCACTCTTGGATGGAGTTGTGAAAGTTAGCATGTCCACACTTGGATAGAATTGTGAATGTTAGCATGCCCACTCTCAGATGGAATTGTGAATACTGGCATGTCCACACCTAGATAGAATTGTGATTGTTAGCACGTCCACATTTGGATAGAATTGTGAATGTTAGCATGCCCACTCTCAGATGGAATTGTGAATACTGGCATGTCCACACCTAGATAGTATTGTGAATGTTAGCATGTCCACACTTAGACATAATTGTGAATGTTTGCATGTCCACACTTGGATAGAATTGTGGATGTTAGCATGTCCACACTTAGACAGAATTGTGAATGTTGGCATGTCCACACTTGGATAGAATTGTGAATGTTAGCATGTCCACACTTAGACAGAATTGTGAATGTTGGCTTGTCCACTCTTAGATGGAGTTGTGAATGTTAGCATGTCCACATTTGGATGGAATTGTGAATGTTGGCATGTCCACACTTGGATGGAATTGTGAATGTTAGCATGTCCGCACATGGATAGAATTGTGAATGTTAACATGTCCACACTTGGATAGAATTGTGAATGTTAGCATATCCATACTTAGATGGAGTTGTGAATATCGGCCTGCGTCGCATCTAGATGGAATTGTAAATGTTAACATGTGAAAGATCCATTAAGAAAGCGTGCCCTATAGCCTCTCCATGAATTTAGAAATGTGCCCAATAGCCTGTCTGGTAAACTGAATTTAGAAGTGTACCCAAGATCCTCTGTGACAGTTGCATCTAGAAGTGTGCCCAATAACCTCGCTATGAATTTAGTAGGGTTCCCAATAGACACTCTATGAAAGTTGCATTTAGAAGTATGTCCATTATCCCCTCAGTGAAATTTAGAAGTGTACCCATAGCCTCCCTGAGAGTTGCATTTAGAAGTGTGCCCAATAGTCTCTCTAGTAAATTGAATTTAGAAGTGTTCCCAACACCCTCTCTGGAAAAGCCTCTCTGAAAAACTGACTTAATAGTGCGCCCAGTAGCCTCTCCGTAGAAAATGGAATTTAGAAATGCGCCCAATAGCATCGCTGTGAAGGTTGCATTTTAGAAGTGTAACCAATACCCTCTGTGAAAGTTGATTATAGAAGTGTATCCAATAGACGCTCTGTAAAGTTGAATTTAGAAGTGTTCCCAATTGCATCTATGAAAGTTGACTATAGAAATGTATCCTATAGACACTCTGTGAAGTTGAATTTAGAAGTGTCCCCAATAGCATCTGTGAAAGTTGACTATAGAACTGTATCCTATAGACACTCTGGAAAGTTTCATTTATAAGTGTGCCCAATAGCCTCTAGTAAACTGAATCTAGAAGTGTGCCTAATAGCCTCTCTGTGGAAAACTGTATTTAGAAGTACGCCCAGTACCCTCTCTGGGAAAGTTGCAATTAGAAGTGTGCTCAGTGAAAGAGCATATAACCGATCATACCACACCACCATGCCTACTCTCTCCTTACATCACCACTCAACTAGAACACAGAGATACTATGACACCATTCGGTATAACTGTTCTCATACCAACATTCCGCCGCTTACTCCACATCATTCTATGTAATCACTGCTGGTTCCACACCCCCAGCCAGGCTTTTTCCTCAGGCCTAACGCAGCCACATCCGTTCCGGATAAATCCTGCCAGAACGAACACATTCTCCTGATCTCTCAACCACCACACCTACCGCTAAGAAGCAGCTATTACACGAGTACCGCACGAGCTGCACACATACCCGGTGCTCACACGCACCTTTTGACTCTCCCTACTCTCTCTACTGATCTGAACTTCGGTTCCCAAGGGCGTTCAACCTACAAGCGCCTTCAGACCATACCAATGGTATATAAGGCGCTATATAAGTGCAAAATAACAATAACAATAACAATAACAATAACACAGACACACTGATTCCTGACTACATCCTGATTTCTGCGTGATGCTCTGATGCTGACTTCTTCATCCTGTTCCAGAACTTTTCCTCTTGTCCTGATTCCAGACTACTTTGCAAAACCAATGCCCAGCAATTGCTGAACTCTTTTCAGCTAAGCCCAAATCCTGAAAGCATCCAAAAAGAACTTCAGGGAAATAATTCTGATCCAGTCTGGCTTGCTACCATTCATGCTTGTCTGCTGAAACTCGCCATACCGTTAATCTACAGTGTCCAGTGACCAGAAGGGCCAATCCAATCCATCTTCAGGTGCAGTCCAATTGACCAGAACCGCCCAGCTGATCCATTTCCACCAGAGGTGCCCTGTTGCCGTAGACCCGATCCGTGATGACCAGAACCTGGCAGTCCAATCTTAATTTGCAGGGTACTGTAGGTATCAATAGGAATCTGAGTGACCCATAGTATATTTGCCTTGTCCTATCTCAATCTACAACCCATTCTCTCTTTAACTTAAGAACCTAAAATATTGTCAGAACCTTTTTTGAAGCCCTGTTTGTAATCCCTAGTGTTAGCGCAGAATTTCTGTCAATTGTTTCATTAGACCATAAGCCATTAGTGATTTGGTTTAAATAAAGTAATTACCATTCTTAAAAACAGAGTATCTGCCACGTGAAGGGGTACAATCGGCCGTGCGTAACTGTGGAGATTCACAGGAGGCATTATCTGTTTCTTAGCATTAATATAGTTTAAATAAATCCAATCTGTCATTTCAAAACCAAATTTCTGCTTTTCTCTGTTCTATTTTCTTCAAAAATGCCTCTCATTAAAACTTACATACCTTCTTCAATTTTATAGCTAGAGACTTCATTTCAACTCTCAGATAAACCTAAGACCTATAGCTACATCCACAACAACTTAATTATTAAAAATGGCATAGTGAAATTTAGGCACAAATTTGCATTTTTACAAATGTTGTACACGTGTAAATTCCCATTCAAAGATTTTCTTAACTTCCATTCTGATTTAAAGTGTGTACTGTTGCTCATATTTTTGCTTATGTTTGTTAGAATCTGTTTAGTGTTGCTCCCATAAGAATTATCTCAATTTAAGTATTTTTGCACACTTTTCATTGTTTCACAAAGCCATTATCAACTGTCATTTTAAAAAGTGTAACATTTCCCAAAACACTTTTCTCTCTTGTTTGGGGAGGGAAGATTGCATGCAACCTCTATACAATGTTCTTCATTCCTAAATACCTGCTGCTTACTTACATCTTTGTAGAATTGCTCATTTGTGCATTAAGGACTTTGCAGGGAGAAACCTTAACCTAAGTGCTATCTTTTCACAAGCCAAAACTGTTATTTTTTCCTGTGGGTTCTATTCTGTATTGCTATAAGTGAATTCAATTGCTTTTCTTATTTTCTGAATTGCTTTGTCACCACATTGGTGATTGCTGCCCCATATAAATATATTAATTTGTGTATGATTTTAATTCTAAATAAATAAATACATGTTTACCTTTACCTACCAGCCTGATTCCTGGTCCACTGAGACCTAGGGGGTATTTTGAGAAGGGTGTGATATGAGTGGTATATCACTCAGAATATTGAACCTATAGGTATAATAAATAAGTGTTTAATCTGTGCATTACATGCTAGGTGAGACCCGGATGTTTACCTGATTGAAATCCTTAACAACACGTGTTTCGGTTTATTATATCAGGCTTTACAACAATAGCCCTTGAATTGGTTCAATCTTTGTTAGGACAGAAGCTCTATTCCAGATGTGCATTGCTTTAGAAGTGAGTGGAGTGAGAGACATCATCTAAAAAAACACATAATAGTAAAACCTATTACCTTAAATGTATTTTCTGTGCAGCCTCTTTTATTTATAAAACACAGTTTATGTTTTTAGGTAACTTTAATATTAGTTACATCATTGTGTTTACCCCCCACTATATCATTCTAGGTGGAAGTACAGACATAATGGGCATAGCTCCTTCCAAACTCTGTCAATTCAGAGATGGTTGAGCCAAAGTCTGAAACAAACCGAAACCATAGGGTTAAGAATGTATACACAATGGTTCCCAATTCATGCACCCTAGCCTTGATTGCATTTACTTAGTCATGAATGCACATGGTGGAATGCTCACTATTTCATCCACCAATGGCTGGTAAATAGCTGAATTGCTTTCTTAAATTACTCTGCCATGTCAGATACATGAACTGGTTGTACCAGATACATGTACCCTACAGTTGTAGGGAATTAATGTTTTTAAAATGTATTTATGTGTATTTATATAGTGCCAGTGGCCCAGGGGCATTGTGGCGCTGTTACAGGATACTAAACTTGAACTGCCAAACAGTTTATATTTTTTCATTTGCATATTGAAGATGTCAAAACAGTTTACATACATATCATATAAAACAGCAGTTTACATTGAGAGGTGCAACACAATTGTTGAGAAGGGTAGAAGGACGAGCTTCAGATAGTAGGTACAGTAGTAGCGGTCCAAGTAGGTCACCTCCTAGAATGGTCTATTGGAAGAGTTGTGTTTTGAGAGCCTTGCGGCATAGAGTGATGGAGGGTTCTTCCTCAGAGTGGGTGGCAGGGCATTCCAGTTCTTGGGGGCTAGGAAAACAAAGCTAGAGCCTCCTGCTTTGAATCTTTGGAACGTGGGGACAGTGAGCTGGTTTCAGTGTTGGGTTTGTTTAGGTCTGTTAGAGGACGTTCTGTGAATGGCTTCTGATAGGTACAGTGGGGCCGTTTGGGAAAGTCATGCGTGGGTGATCGACAGATATTTGAAGAGAATTCAATCTCTCACTGGGAGCCAGTGGGCGTCTCGTCTGGCCTGGAAGATATGCTCTCTCTTGGGGATGCTGAGGGCTGCTCTAAGTGCATTTTGTGTGTGGTTTGGTGGAACCTTTTATACTCTACCCTACAGGTAATCGTCTAAGAAGTTGATTTGGGTACCTCGCACTTCTGAAATACCAGTACATTTATATGGCACAGCGAAGTAATTTAAGAAGTCAATTCAGCTATTTAACAGCCATTGGTGGATGAAATAGTGTGTATTCCACCTTGAAAAAGAAGAAATTGGTGAGAACTGAATCTCATGGCCAGCTTATGCTGGCTTACCTGAAGGCAGGTGTGATCCCTGAAGGCCTTCAGGCAAAAAACCTCCTGAGAGTGTTCACTGATAATGCCAAATTCAAAGGGAATTTCAGTGGAGTAGGGAATAAATGCTCAAGAGACTGGCTATTGCTAGTAATTGAGACCGCAGAAGAAGAAGCAAAACAAGAAAAGATTGAGATAGAAGTATTAGAAAGCAACATTAAAACAGACAATGTTATATCTGACATAAAAGCTAAACTTGAAAAAATAGAAGAAGAGATTGTTAAATTCAAGAAATTTACATTGGATAAGAACATTTGGAAACTAAAAAAAGATATAGATACCTATAAGGAAGTTAATACATATCCATATCTGATTGAGTCATACTATGCAGACCAAAACAAACTAAGCTAGAACAGAGGGAGGAACAGAGGCTATCCTAGAAGACAATTTGTAACCTTCCCAAACACCAGCAACAGTAGTACTAGCAGTGATTGGACAATGCCACTACCTCCAATACATCAAGAGGATCAATGACCCAAATGCAACCGTTTTTTCAAGGGAGGGGCAAAGGGGTCAGAACAGACAACAAAGCCCACCACGGATGCAAACGCACAATTGGGAAGGCCCACCACAGAATTGGTAGTTCCAATCTTTAATTTGACGACACAAATCCTAACAGAATCTGAGAAAATGTAATAGGTAGAGGTTTAAGCTTTGTCCTGACCTCAAAAGCCAACAATTTCCAAACAGAACTAGAACTACAAAAATTCTTCCGTCTGATTCAGCTCAGATACTTTTTTCGTGACCCCGCAGCACCCAATAAAAATGGAAATGTGACTGGTTTGAAACCACCATTAACATTCTACCCGATTGGCACAATGGTAAGCCCCGGCCATTCTGGCCTTTGAGAATAAAATCACTCATGAAACACAAGAATTACTAAAACACAGAAATTATAAAAAAAGACAATTTGTCAAAAGATGTAAGAGAAGCCTTGAAACATCTGCAAAACAAATTGCTGGTGATTAAACCAGCAGACAAAGGGGGCGGTATCTTCCTGTGGGACAAACAAGCTTACAATACAAAAGTCCAAAATCTGTTGGGTAAAGCCATGTTCTACCAGATTCTTGATAGAGATACAACTGAAAGACTAAAGGAAGAGATGAAAAGTCTCATGCATCACGCCTTATTGGACAGTTGGATTGATGAAAATGAACAGTGTTTTCTAATCAGTTCCACTCCGATCATTCTGGCATTCTACATATTGCCCAAGATACACAAAACTCCACTGTACTACCAGGGAGACCCATTGTGTCAGCGATCAACTCCATTCTAGAGCCTCTGTCCATCTATGTTGACTGGTTCTTATGCCCATTTGTAAAAGAAATGCACTCCTATGTAAAGGACACTGCTAGCATGATCCATGCAGTAAAATATCTATGAGTCGATCAACACGACATCTTGGTTACCCTAGACGTCACCTCCTTATACACAAGCATTTCCCAGCAGGACTGTATATGTGTTATTGAACACTATTTAAATCAACGCACAACAACACTCTATACAGTACCCACAGCATTCGTTTTGGAATGCAGCAGAATAGCCGTCACTGATTTTTTCTTTCTATATGAGCACACTTTCTTCAATCAGAAACACAGTACAAGTATGGGTGCCACATTTGCACCATATCTGGCCAACTTATTCATGGATAATTTAGAAATCCACTCAATATATGATCAAGATAACCCTCACAAAGGAAGAATCATTAGCCTGCATCGGTATACAGATGACATCTTCAAGATTTGGGGAGGATCATCTCAGGACTTGACATTGTTTGGCAATTGGCTAAATGAACAAAATGAACATATACAATTTACTATCAATCGAGACATACATAAATTGCCTTTCCTAGACTTAAAAATAATTAAAACACAAGAAGGAACCTTGGAAACAGTCCTCTTTAGAAAACCAACCGACAAAAACATGCTGTTGGAACATCACAGTTTTCATCCACAAAGCTTAAAGGAAAGTCTACCGATAGTACAGTTTTTAAGAATACAAAGAAACTGTACTTAAGTAACGGACTATAAGTATCATGGAAAAATCCTGCAAAGCCGACTCAAAGATTGAGGATACCCTAAAAAAAATGCACAGAACATATAAAATAGCCAAACATACAAATAGAGATTTTTGTCTCAATCCACAAAAAGAAAAACAGTATTGATGAAATCACGTGTGTAATGACTTTCAGTCCCATTAGTAATGGTCTCAGGAAAACCATTTAAAAAACTGGCATATCATCAAGACACCAGACTTTGACCCCGAACTCCCAGATTTGCCTTTAAAACCCCAAAAAATCTGAAGGATAATTTGGTCAACACATATCTTGATAACTGCCAGGCAAAAATAGGACAGTGTACTTTGTGGTCCCGCCCACCGATTGTGGCCCACTTTAAATGTGGCAAATGCTTGGTATGCTCACTCACCAAAAACATCAAAAGCATTGACCTCAAAGGTAAAGAATAGAGATTGAAGACATTTACCAACTGCATGACACAGTGGGAAATATACAGGAATAATGTGATCTACTCTATATCGGTAAAAACAAACGCCAGATACTGCAAAGGATCTGTGAGCACAGATCGGGCATCAAAAATAAATTAGACAATAAACGACTGGTGGCTCATTATATACACCAACAACATAAACCAACTAAGATCTTTTGGTTTATCATCAAGGTAATGAACCCCTCAACTATGGGTGGAGACAGAGACCTAGTGCTGAAGAAATGCAAACAAAAATGGATTTGCAGTCTAGACACAGTGCGAAATGGATGGAACTCCTCAGTGGAGTAGGGCATTTTCATGTAAATAAGACCTTCATTGAATTATTCCACAACACCAGACATACTGAAACATTTGGTTGCAGTAGACTACAAAATCTAAGGACATGCATATATATACACCACAAGGTGGAAATAGTGTGTGTCATGCAAATAGTAGAGGCGTATTCTCACAGATGATTCCCAGATCACGGAAAGTGCCCGAGTATGCGAGAACAATATGTCAGCCTGCATGAGCAGTTTTGAACTGTAAAACCCATCAAAATTGACACAAAATTGAGATTGAATAATCTCACATGCAGCAAAGCGAGTTTAGCTTGTGAAGACTAAGGACAGATACCATCATAAACAATACCTGTGAAATAGTAACAACAGCAAGACAATATTAATATGACTAAGTCTTGATGTAATTCACAAGACATAAAGGGCCGATTCATGTGCGCCAAAAAAGGGGCGCTTGCGTGTAAAACGCACGCAAGCGCCCATTTGTCGATTCCTGGAACACAATGCGTCGGACTTAACTGAGACTTGCGCTGAATCCCCGTGGGTCCAACACATCAGTGCGACACCACAAACACTTGCACAAGACTTCCAGCGAAGGCTCATTCCGTCTTGCGCAGTCACTTAAAAAGGGGGCGGAACACGTGAAATGGGGAACAACAAGCGAAAATGTGGGCATAACGTGGGAAGTACTGCAGTAAAATCCTCACAATGCCTATACGCGCACTAAGAACACATATTCATGTAATCGCACAGGGCTCTCTGGCACGCAGAAAAAGACAAGAAAATCCGGAAACACGCCCCTCACGCGAAAGCCGGCGTAAGCGTCACTGCACTCAAAAAACAATGCATTAAAAGGATGCATGAAAAACGAATGCGCATAAACAGCTATCGTGGGACACCGCATGAGGAGGATAGCCAGGGCCCGCATTTTCTTACTCAGGACCAGCCTTTTTGGGATGCCTGATGACCAGGTCTATGGCAGGTATAGGTTTCCACCTCATATCATATTAGACCTGGTCACGGAGTGAGAAGATGACCTCACATCACCCACCCTGTGCTCCCGAGCACTGAACCCCTTGGAAAAGGTGCTCAATGTACTGCATTTTTCGGCCACTGGGTCATTTCATCTGACAACTGCCATAGTTGGGGCCATTTCACAGCCCACGCAGTCATGCTGCCTACACCGGGTGTTGGCAATCATGACTGCATGCCCCTCAGTCCGCAGGCACATATACATGCCCAGAACACCTGCAGAAAGGCAGGCCATGGTTGAGGACTTCTACGGAGTGGCGCACTTTCCTAAAGTGTTTGGTGCCATTGATTGCACCCATGTGGCCCTACGTCTACTTAGGGCCACAGAGCACATCAATCGCAATCACAAGCACTGGCATTCCATCAACGTGCAGGTTGTATGTGATGCCAAGGGAATCATTACCTTTGTATATGCTAACTATCCAAGGTCCACCCATGATAGTTTTATATTAAGAATGTCACCCCTACACCAGGCCCTGGAAGTTGGGAGGTATGGCAACACATGTCTCATTGGTGAGTACAAATGTCCCTGCAAATGCATGCATGCCTCACACAGACAAAACCACACCATTGAAAAACCATGTCACGCCCACAGGGGACAGTGCCTACCCTCTGAGCACCTACATGATGACGCCAATATGGAACACCACCACACCACCCCAGGTAAGATACAACTCAGCCCATATAGCAACTAGGGCCATAGTGGAGTGCACATTTGGAGTGCTAACATCACGCTTCCGCTCCCTTGACCAACTAAATGCACCACCAGTAGTGTGCAGGATCCATTTGGCAGCATGTGTCCTGCACAATGTTGCAACACGGCGTGGCATACCGGTGGACATGGTGGTGCCCCCACATCCCTAACCACATGGATGGCAGCTGTGCATGGGAGGGGACAGGGCACGTGGCGAGGTTGCCCGTACCCAGCTTGTGCCACAATTATGCACCTAAAATCCAACCCCTGCGGAGTGTACACAGCCCTGGCACATTCCAGGTGACAATTGTTTATGACAAAGGGACAATCATCTGTCCCAACCTTACCACCCTGAGAATCTGTCCTTGGAAGTGCTATATTGTGGGCATCCATTAGAACTTAAACTAACTCAATATGGTTTGCACAAAAGGAACACATGGAAGATGGAGTATGCCACTAACACCATGCCAAAATACACATGCAAATGCCGGTATGTCACCTAGACCCTCCCACACTTCATGTCACCTGGTTGACACACCATGCCATGCAATGTCAAAAGAGACCAAGAAATGGCCCACACCTAACACTACTGTCACAAAGCACTGAACGATCAACGGAACAAGTTCAGAAATAACTCAATCTCGCACAATAAACTAATAATGTACACAGGAATATTATTTGGCCAGGACAACATACCAGAAACACAGGACCCAAGAGTGAATCTGTCTGACAGTGTCCAATCATAATTGCACATGTGCCTCAATGTGTCGTTATTTGCACATGGCACCCTGGTTTACGTGTGGCACTGCTAACTAAAGGGGGAAGGGAAGCACATACAGCAGGAAGGCTAACAATAATGGAGATAGGCAAGCTAATACATGAAGCTGGAACATGAACAAAGGATGGATCTCAGTGTCCAAACAAAAAGGGATGCTAACCATGCACAGGACAAACAATCATGAATACCAATAGGGGTGTATACACAGGTTGGACTTGAGACTGCCCACAGATATAATTGAAGCCCAATGCCTCTGTGTAAGTTACTTGTACACGCTGCACTACATGCAAGTCCATGGAAAGGGGAAGCAGGAGTGGCATATGTGTCTGGACCCTAAGGCACAAACAAGGAGTGTTCCAACAACCAACACAAGACAAGCCTGTATGGGTGTGGCTGGAACGTGCAGTGGATGCCACACAGAGCAACACACTGCCACATAAATGCACAATAGACAAAAACAAGTAAAAAAAAAATGCCCATGGTGGACCGGGGGTGGGTGGGAGGAGGTGCACGGTGCGCGTCAACATCCACATGTGTGGGTGTTGATAAGAAAAAGAAAAACCTCCATGAGTTAATGGGCCGCATGGCTAGCATGGATTGGGAGACCTGTCACTGCCGTCGTCATCCTCTGGTGTAGCATCAGAATGTAGTAGTAGTGAGGGAGGATCACCACACATATCCCTGGCCTGGTCCTCCATGGCAGTGGCCATGCGGGACTGAAAGGATTGCATCGGCAACATTATGGCTCGGAGGTCCCCATGCAACACCTCATGGGATGCACGGAGTTCCTCCATGATGGTATGATTGAACTGTTGCTTCTGCAGTTCAGACCATCTACTGCGGGCTGCACTGAGTGCATCCAGTGCAGTTCTGAGGGACCTATACTCTAACCTCAGGGCGTCCCTGTGGGCCCGACCGCCTGCAACCAGGGATGCCTGCAGAGCCCTCAGATCCGTCCGTCGGCTCCTGTTGCTGGCCTCCATGTGCAGCCTGTGTGAGCTGCATGTGGACCGCAATGCCTGCAGCTGGTGATCCACCTGTCTTTCTGGGGGGATCATGGAATTGGCCACCCTATCCATGCTGTGAGCCAACATCTCATATGAAGCACCCTGTTGTTGTGCAACAGTATGCATGGACTGCTCCCACACAGTAGCTCCAGCTGCTACACCGCCACCGCGTTGGCAGACCCCATGCCTGCCTGGGCCAGGGGAACCTGGCCCTTGACGTGATGCCGCTGTCTGTGGCTGCAGGACTGTATCCCTCCCTTGATCAGCTGGCCCAGGACAAGGAGTCAATACTGTGGAGCGTGACCCTGCAGCCGTAACCACCACAGATGGATGTACCAACACTGACTGGCCCTGTGAGGGGTCGTCCCCCCATCAGACATTTGGGATACACAGCACCCCCACTCGGTGCACTCACCAGTGCCATAGGTATCATCAGAGGCGGACTCATACTGAGTCAGGCCCAGGAAGGACTGTAGCTCCAGAGGTTCATCATGGCTGCCACACCACGTCCTCCACTGGTGCTTGTTTGCGGATCAGTATCCCGTCCCTCCTCCACCTCCTCCTCTGCATCCAGTGCCTCATCACCTGCACATGGACAGAAAAATACATCAAGACCAATGTACATAGCATAGCCCACATACACAGGCATCACAATGTCGTCATGCAACATATTAACCTGCCATGTCACAAACATCTGCACATATGCAGTGTCAATAGAAGGGAAGGGTAGCATGAAAGCAGCCATGGACGTGTGTGGAAGGGCTCAATACCACATGTAGTGCATAGTCATACCATCTGCTTCACACGCGAGCACCTGACTGGCATAGCTCAGTCACCAACATCAGTGATGCAAATGCACAGATGCCACGTAGCATAGACATGCCTGAACTTTCAAACTGCTTGAGATGGAACTTGCTGACGACTGTCCCACAGCCATGTACAATGGATGTGACATGACATGTAATTCACAAACTCAAAACACACAAGTGTCACAAGGTGCAACGATGCAAGGGTGGTGGATTAGAGTGAAGCCAGACACGCCCATCCCATGAGGCCAGGTCACATTGACATCAAACAAGTGAATATACACAGTGAAGGGGAGACCTGGGGTTGGAAGTGGGAGTGGGCAGTGCAGTACATGGGAACGGCATCCAAATAAAATATAACTACACAATCAGTAATAAAAATGCGGCGGGCTGGTGGCAATGGAAGTGTAAGTGCAGACATCATGTGTCAATAGCTGGTAGTGGGTTGTAGGGATACAGGAAACAGCACCGAGTGTGGGGGCTTGCAGGGAGGCAGTGCATGGGTTCAACTGGTGGCTTAGAGGCCCATGTCGGAGATCAGAGTGTGGGAAGGTGACTAGTGCATTCTCTCAGTCATCCATGGCTCCAGCAGGGGAGAGGAGGAGAGAAAGCACAACACATGAGGAAGCATCAGAAGTGCCTCCAGACCCGGAGAAGGTTCACCTCCAGTTCCATTGAGGCAGGGAGGCTGTACCAGAGGGAGGGCTCAGCCGAAGATAGCCATGAACCACCAACTAATTGCCATGAGAACTTAATGATCCAGAGAGAGTAGGAAAGGGATGAGTAAAGACCATGAGAAGGAAGCAAATTTGGAAGGTGGAGTTGAAGGATTTGAGGCCTTAGGCCTCATAAGGCCTTGTGGACAATGCACAGAGTTTGGAAATGAACAGTCGTAGCCACTGGGAGCCAATGCCATCATCACAGTCCAAGGGAGATACAATACCTACCTGGCCCCAAGACAAAGGGACAAGTCCCACAGTCCATTTCTGGATGAGTTGCAGAGGGAAAAGAGTAGTATCACAGAAATCTTGTTAGAGGCCGTTGCAGTACCCCACCATAGGAATGACCAGTCCTCTGGAGACAGTGAGCTGCTGGGGGAAAGAGAGGAAAGGAAGAATACCTCTGGGGAGATGCAGCTGGCAGGGGGACCTCTCAGAGACGTCAGAGATGTGAGGAGAGAAGGCAAGTGTGGAGTGGAAGATAATCCCAGACTATCCACCATCACAGGTTGGAGCAGGAAGAGGGCCAAGAGAGGCTGATCAGAGAGTGACATGGAAGGAGTGAGCAGGTGAGGTGATGAGGATTGTCACAGTGTGCAACATATCATTTGTTTGCAGTCTGCAGGACAAAAAGCACATGTCTGTCCACCATGACATGGTTCACCCATGTTAGTCATGTTAATGCAGGCAGAACTGCCAGACAATCATTACACTTTATCAAAGCAACATACACATGTCCTGGACATACATGCATCACCACTCACCGGACATACCCTCATTAATTGGCAGGTCTCCCACGCCTTGGACTTGCTCCACATCAATCATATCACTAATGATCTCCTCATGTGGAGTGAGTTCATCGTCCTCTCGTGGTGACCCACCTCCAATCACCAGAGTAGAGGCATAGGCGGCACCCAGCTTATCTTTGCAGCTTCCTGACCCTGCCCGGCGTGGACAGCAGATGGCAATGCTGCTCCGGGACCTTGGGTGCAAGAGCCAGGACCTTTCATTGTTTGTGTCTTGCCCTTGCAGACAAGGAAATCTGCCCCTGGGTGTCTGTGGGCCTGGGCTGGGACAACAACAGGCCTAGCTGGGTGACCCTGTGCCTGGGTGGTGGTTGTTGGCAATGCTCGACACGCCATCGATGGAGTATACATGTGTCATAATGTCACCATCCAGCATGCAGGTGATGTCCGGTCGGGAGGGGGCTGTCTGGAGGGTGCCATCACAGGTGATGTGGGCTGGGGGTCCCATGTAGTGGGTGTTGCCTGTGGGCTCGGGTGATGGGGTTGGGGGATACCATGTAGTGGGGGCTGCCTGCGGGTTGGGGTGATGGGGGCAGGGGTGTCACAGGTGTTGTGGGCTGCCTGCTGGCTGGGGTGATGGGAGCTGGGGGCTCCCATTTAGTGTGGGCTGCCTGCAGGCTGGGGTGATTTGGGCTGGGGTCTCCCATGTAGTGGGGCTGCCTGTGGACTCGGGTGATGGGGCCTGTGGGGTCCCATGTAGTGGGGGCAGCCTGAGGGCCGGGGTGATGGGGGCTGGGGGTCCCATGTAGTGGGGCTTCCAGCATGCTGGGGTTATGGAGACTGGGGTGTGCCAGGTGTTGTGGGCTGCCTGCAGGCTCGGGTGATGGGGACTGGTGTGTCCCATGTAGTGGGGGCTGTCTGCAGGCTTGGGTGATGGGGCTGGGGTGTCACAGGTGTTGTGGGCTGCCTGCAGGCTGAGGTGATGGGGCTGGGCATCCCATGTAGTGGGGGCTGCCTGCAGGCTGGGGTGATGGGATCTGGGGTGTCCGAGGTGTTGTGGGCTGCCTGCAGGCTGGGGTGATGGAGGCTGGGGGGTCCCATGTAGTGGGGGTTGCCTGCAGGCCCGGGTGATGTGGCTGAGGGATACCATGTAGTGGGGGCTGCTGGCAGGCTGGGGTTATGGGGGCCTGGCTGTTCCAGGTGTTGTGGGCTTCCTGCAGGCTGGGGTGATGGGGCTGGCTAGTCCAATGTAGTGGGGGCTGCCTGCAGGCTTGGGTGATGGGGGCTAGGGCGTCACAAGTGTTCTGGGCTGCCTGCAGGCTGAGGTGACGGGGGTTAGGGGTCCCATGTAGTGGAGGCTGCCTGCAGGCTGGGATGATTGGGGCTGGGGTGTCCCAGGTGTTGTGGGCTGCCTGCACGCTGGGGTGATGGGGGCTGGAAGGTCCCATGTAGTGGGGGTTGCCTGCAGGCTGGGGTGATGGGGGCTGATGTGTCCCAGGTGTTGTGGGCTGCCTTCAGGCTGGGGTGATGGGGGCTGGGGTGTGAGGATGCCGTCAAGAGGGGTCTACTTCCTGTGGATTTGTGCGGGTATCGAGTGTTGTTTCGGAGTGAATAGGGTGTGGACGGGGTACGCGCTGAGTTTCGTGCGATTTGGCTGGGGTGCGGATGGGGGTACGTGCTAAATTTCCACGCAATTTGTCTGGGGTGCAGATAGGGTACACGCTGAGTTTCCACACGATTTGTCTGGGGTGCGGATGGGGTACGCACTGAGTTTGCATGTGATTTGTCTGGTGTGCGAACAGGGTATGCACTGAGCTATTATAAAGGAAGACTCTGTTCTGTGGTTTGACTTTCCTTCAGCACCAAAGGACCCATCTGAATAATGAAGTAAATAACCTCAAATGCACTGTAAGAATCATGTGCGCATAATGTATTCATGTTGCAAACCTTAACACATTATTGCAACGCTCGGCACAGAGCTACGACACTCACATTGTATACCGTGCCGTATGAGATAAAGAACACCCTGCAAAAGAGTGAGGCGAAAGACACAGAATAATCGGCGCTTTCGTTTGACCATTTGCAGATCTAAACTGCTATCCTGAAATATGATGAACATAATTATTTGACAGCAATAGAACGACGGTATAAAAACTGTAAAATAGACCATTGGGGGTTCCGTGTCGCAACATCCTCCGAAGTAAAAAGACTTTATTACCATGAGTGCTGGATGGTTTCCTCTTCTTTTGTAAACATCTAATGATTAAATACAAATAAAAAAAATAATAAAAAAAGACTTCTGGGCAAAAAGAAGTAAGTACAGGCATCTATAGTAAATACATGTGCATCTCTAACTTAACTGGGAAAGTAAAAGCGAGATTCATGGCATTTCTCTTGATAGAAATATGTATTCAAATTGCGGTTTAAAAACAAAAACGCAGCTTAAAAGTTCTACATAGACAAACTGATAATACAGAAACCCCTTTCACTGTTTTTGTAGATTGAACGCTGCAGTCAAAGAAAAAGAAAACCAACATTTGATGTTTGGTCCAAATATATGACAAATTTAAAAGAAGGAATTGTACAATCACACGTGTGTCAGGCAAGTACTATATTGTAAAAGCAGACAGTACTCATTGTAATGAATGAACAATTAAAACACTTATAGACATTAATTAAATTGTTTTAGGCAAGAATAAGACGCCGAAACCTCATCAAGAAACGTTATGTGAGGCGAAGAAACCGAAACCCAAATTCAACTTGTTTGTGAACAAACAGGTTAGTGCCCAACAATACCATCCCAAGAAGATGATTCTTCACAATTCAGCTTTTTAGCTTCCGTTTTTAGTTGATTTCATATGTGTTTTTGCATTATAGAGGGTGTGAAACATCTTTTCAAAATAAGGGATTCCTATGAATCAATCACAAAATCTGAAAGAAATTGCTCTGTCCTGAAGACAGCTACAACAAGAGAAAGGGGCTAGGGATACTGCCTCATATATGTCTAAATAGCCGAAACATATGTCGACAATCCCATGGGCTACAATACCAAGCCTAATTGACGGAGATCTGAATTTAAAATCTCCTTGGAGAAAAATAAGGTGATCAAACAACAACAGAATGCCAATTGAAAAACAAGAAATTAGTATGATCTGTATAGTGAACCTTTCGATTCGTAATCCTCTAGAAGGATAACTGAGTCTATGAAAGGACTGTAGAATCACGTACTAACCCCACATTCTTTGGAATTCTTATTGGAAGTAGACTTCCTTGAAGTAAATCTCTGTGACAAAAACCTGTGTGAAACATGCATAACTTTTATGAATTTGTGATAATCACAAACAATAGCAGTTGTTTTGCTGCGAAATGAAACTTGAATAAACTTTGTTTTATACTGTAATGGCGTGGAGTTAGCTTGAATGACCTGTCTACAAAATCTATAAGCATTCAGGTTTTAGTTGGTGCACAAACCACAACAAGTTGAATTGAGGTAAGGGATTATTGCCTTCATAGCCCTTTTATCTCATGTAATTTTCCCAGTGTAAGGCAATTTCCCGATAACAAAAAATAGGGAAATACCCATATATAAATACTCTTAACCTGGAGGAGCATAGATTATTTCCAAGTACCCTTTATAATTTTGAGTAGTCATAAAAGGAACAGACAAGGCACATTTTAAGGATCTTAACACAAGGAACACATCTCTAACTCCCTGTGGGACCTTGAAACCACGTTTCATGGCCCTAGAATACACTGTTTCAATATATTTGCCCCGCAACACACTGCAACATACTGCACCATGCCAGGGTGAAGTGACAAGTGGGGATTGCGCACAGAAGGTCCCAGTATTCTCCAGCACACCTCTGGGGTATGGCAGCCAGCCACACACGGCCATTCTCAGTGTGGTTTAGTTCAGAGTGCAAAGCACATCAGGAGATAAATAACTCAGAACAGAGACTTAAAGGATCATTAATTTTCAACAATTGATGAGAGTGTTATCATGTCTGTCTACAGAAAGCATGCAGAGTATGGGTACTTTTTGCTAGTCAGTTATAAAAAATATTATATTCATTTATGACCAAAAACACACTATGAAAATGACTTGGAAGGGGCAATATTATCACACAACACTAACACTAAAATACATATATGCAATCAGAGCAGTCAGTGCCAAATCATCAATTTGCCCCCACAACACCTCGAAGGAAAGGAAATAATTAAGATTTGCACTGACAGTCCACAGGAATAACAATCCTCACTTAGAAAGTCCAACCCTAAGGTGTATGGGGCCTTGTGCCCAAAAGTTCACAACGGTTTCCAAGAGGTTTAGGAGTTGGGAAAACATTTAGAAGAGTGTACTATGGATGTGAGGAAGGGTCCAAAATTCAGAAGAAGATGTAAACTGGTGAGTAAGACTGTTCCAAGCTTTTGGAGGCCTTTCAGCAACAAGTATTGTGTTAAAGGACCTCAATTCAGCACTCCAACTAAGTCAATGCCGAGTCTGGGATGCCCAAGGGAAGCCCTTAATTATATATTTTTATGACAAGTTCATAGATCTGGATGATAAACCCTTGCATAACGCCCCTCTCTTTGAATCCCCCTGACCTCACTGAGCCAAAAAGTAGGTTTGTTTTGCAAATTAAAAGATTTATTTGAAAAATTAAACAAGATATATATCACACTTTTATAAATAAATTAATATTTGATAGCACACTTATGAATATGACAGTGATCAACAATGGATAATATCACACTAGCACACTGTTTTAATTACTTAGGAGTTGGTATAGAGAGGATAAAGTAGCTGAGAATGCTTTTATGGTTTCAAGGAAAAACAATGATGGAAAAGAATGCAGCACAGAAATAAACTGAGACAAGAGATAATATGATCACTTTTTCTTTTGACAATTCACTCCTTCCCTATGCAATATAAGGAGATGGAAGGAGAGCACACAATTTTCAGGAATACAATCGAATGCAATACCAATTCAGTTCCCCCCTAGCAAGCTTAGAGCAACCGGTATGCTTTTAGAACATGCAGAAATACTTTTAATGTGATTTACAATGAAGTGAAAATATGCTAAAAATGATTTTAATTCCCTTTAGGAGATTCAGGGTAGGTGACAGCTACTTTGAATTAGTCCAGGTCAACATTAGCAATGATTCAGGAGGGATTATCAGGTTGAAAACAAATTTCAGCAATGCAAGCAAGAGACAGCGATTTTGACAGGTGGAGAAATTTGATTCAAATTGCAATTCGCGGTACTTTTTCCGAGTGCGTCGAGAATAACTATAAAGAGTAGAAAGTCTGAGGATCTTAGCTTTAAAATGAAAGTTAAATCTCGTTCCTAGCACACGCGATTCAAAAGATACAGACGATTTTGTGGAGGTAGATTTTCAGAAATAAAGTAAGATTCAAATGGCAAATGACACTTTCACAGGTTCGAAATCACAGAATGGACACACGATTTCTATGCAGTTCTAAATGGGTGGAAATGGTTTGAATTAGATTATTTTAAACTAAGAGATTGGTTTTGCACAGCTCTGTCTGGATACTCACTCCTAATTTTAGAAGGAATGGGCCTCGTCACAGATCTGGTCAACAGGTTCAGCTGCGGTTCTCTCTGCTCTGCTGGTCTTGATCTCTGGTTCTGGCAAAAGTTCTGGCACTGCACAGCGGTCTGGTCTGGGTCTGGTCTGGTCTTCTATCGGCACTGCACGGCGGTCTGGATACAGCTCTGCTTTCTGGGTTCTGGCACAGGGTTCTAGCCAGAATCAAACAGCTCGCCCGGCTGTTGAATAGTTTGGTTAGGTTGCTGGATTCTGAGGCCTCTGAAGGATTCCGCTTGTGGGCTAGGCCTCTCTGCTACAAGTTCTGAAGTCTGGATTCTAGGTTCTGGTTCTGGAGTCTGATTTTCTAAGTTCTGGTCTCTGAATATTGTCTGGATTTGAAGTCGTCCAGCAAAGTGCTTCGCAAGAAAGTGGAAAGAGCAGTCCCTAGCTGGGTTTCAGTGGGTCTTTTTATGTCTTTTGAAAGTGGGTGGGAAGGCTGACTTTCTATGCCCAACCCTCTGGGGAACTGAACTGTGAGTCATCCGGCATCCTTTTTATGGAATACAGAAAGAACACTCCCCTTGTCACTTTGCACACAAATCTTTTTTGACTTAAATGCATATTTATCTATGTACAATTTTTCTAATATTATATGTCCAGTTAACATATTTTCTGTAGCACCAAACCATCCGATCCCTGTCTTTTTAAAATGTTGTGTCCACTTCTGACAGAATTCTGCCCTTTTCATCCAGAACGCAACCTCTAAACTTTTCCAGAATTTACACAAATGTGCGCAAGGAATATGGGCATCAGATGATGAAGTGTCAGATTTTTAACATACATACATTTGGAGTAATACCCTCTTTTCCGCTACTACCCCCCCAGAACATACCACAGAGTCCTAACACCTCTTAAAATGTGCACAGAAAAATCACAGGAATCATGATATTATTGTTATAATTTTGACAATTATGTACTATGAATTATCAATCTTTCTAAAATTATGCTCTGGCCCAGATGGGTGTGGTTTCCCAAAGCACATGGGGGATTTCTGGTTTGCCCACTCCCTCCAAGCTCAGCTGGCTCACAGAGGCAGCGCCCCTCCCATTTCCTTCCAAGAGGAAGCCATTTAAGACCCCCTGATTTAGAAATTGCTTGGAGCAAAGGGGAGTTCATTGTTCTGTTTCCCTGCTTCCAGGTACTCCTCCCCTGATTCAATTAGAGAGCTGTAATCTCCTTTTGGTGGTGCAGCAGAAGGCAGGCCAGGCCTGTGAATCCAGTTGCTGGGCAAGTTTCAACTCCAGACGGGGGTAGTTGCCAGGCAGAATTCAGTCCTTTTAAGCCAGGCTTCAGTCAAATGTCACTTTTGTTCCCATTTTTATTCATTCAAATCAAACTTACAATTTTGACACATGCAGCTAGAACGCTGATTAATGACATTTAAACAGGTGCAACCTATGTGACACTCCAAAGTAAATCACTCATTTATTTTAGACATTTCGATTTTAGTGGCTTTAAGTCCAATTTCACTTAAGCTGCTGACATCCACAGCTCAGCCAGTTTTGTTATGAACATTATTTTAGGCTCTTCATCTTTCCAGATTTGGTATGCACACAAGACTTCATTCTACCAGACGTCTGCTGGTGTTCAGTAAGATTTTTGAATATCTTGCAATGTTTGAAATAGGCATTTTGAGCTTGCATTTCAGAGAAACAAAGGTGATTTCAAAGCGTTTTTTGAGCTAATAGGCACTGCTGTTTTTCCTTTGGCACCACGTTTCACTCATGGTGCTTCCAGACTGTCACGCTCACACTGGTGGGTGGCAGGTCAGGTGACCATTTTGGTGTGCGCAAAAACTGCATGGTTTTCGTGGATTCTGGCGCAAATGTGGGCTTTTTAGCCATCTTGGATTTTCTAAGCCCACAGCACCAAATGTTGCAGCATAATAACTTGAACGTGGGTCAATACACCTGACAATTGCCAAAGCCAAACAATTGTAAAACTATTTAAAAGTTAGAAACTCTTTAAAGGATGGAGAAAGGGGTGCAGGTAAGTACTGCTGTAACTTACCCCCATACTCTAATTTTTCCTCAGTCTTGGCAGGTCCTTGGATGGTCACCAGAGGTCGGTTTGCCCACCGTTGGTTACAGTCGAAGAAGCCCAGGAGCTGCAAGTGCAAGAATAGTACAGTCAGGTCTAGGAGCTGGTGCAACCTGTTCCTGTGGATGAATGCAGCACACACCAATGCAGGCCTCCTCTAAGCACAACTAGATGTGGGAAATCTAATTTCAGCAACGTTCACCAATGCACAATGACAGCAGTGGACACAAATCTCACGGTCGAAGTCGGTCCTCCATCTTGGGCCCTGTCAATGCTAGGATGCTTATATTTTGAAGGAAGGACTCCGCAAAATTAGGCGACCCCTTGAGCTCTGAGCCAAAAAAAGGAATGATGACAATTCTACCTCGGTAGTCCAAACTGGAGCTAGTCAGTCCACTGGATGACCCAGGGACACTTCCGAAGGCTGCAACTTATTGAGTTACCAGAACAAGTTGAGAATGGTTGTTCCCACCACTGCTATGGTTCGGAGCACTGATGAAGGCCTTCTAAGATCACTAGTCAGAGAGTGCTCGACGGGGAAAGCAGCATACATTGGTTGCCAGTCCTTCTCAGAATCGGTCCATGTAACTTCCGAAGTCTTCATGGCTATGCAGGATACTAGGCTCCTAGCACGATCTCTGGAATATGGATGCCGGACCCCTCTTCTTATACTAGATTCCAGGTGAGCACAGAAACTAAGCTCAGCCAATGAAGATCTGCTCCCCACACACACCCCAGGAGTGGTCCAATCAGGGACCACTGTTGGTGAAACTCATGCAAACACTCCAGGCAATCAGAAACCAGTATGTGTATTGGGTCTCGCCAGTCTCAACCCACTTCCTGGCTTCCACCATACAAAGCCTGCACAAGCCAGCAGAAAGCCAGGCTTTGTGGGGGCAAATACTTGAAAATAAAAATGTTTTACTGACCTGAGAAGACAGGAAGAAGGGAAAAATTCAAGATGGCCAAAGAACAAACTAAAAACCTTGCGGCATGGCCATGTTAGGGCACTAGCCACATTTAATAGCCAAAAGTGGTAAACGCGAGAGAGCTAAAAATAAAATGCAGTACACATAGTAAAAAAGTAACTGCTGCCACCAGTTTGTCTTTAGGCACATCTAAAAGTAACCAAAAATCCCTTTGAGTGTAGTCTAGGGTGATATAAAATTACCCCCATTGCACTGCATTGGAAGATACATTGTGCAATTACAAAACGTTACCCAAAATAGATAACAAGTCAAAAGACTAAAGGAAATATAGTTCCCAGTACTGACAGTCGGAAGAACTAATCAGTTTTCCCATAACACGTGAGCAAAAGGCCAGTCAAGTGAAGCTGAACGCTTCACTTTACTGCAAAAAGTCAGCACAGGGTGCAAAACCAAAAGCAAAAAAAGTGTGGGGTCTATAGAATATGGAGGGAAAGTTGCTAAAAGAGAAATCTTTCCTAACACTATGGGCCTCATTACGGGTAGGGTGGTAAGGGATACAGGGCTCCGGTAAGGAGACCGGTGCCGGTAATCCCTTACCACCCTACTACGAGTTCCCTTAGCGGGTCCCTCCTTTAACGCATGCTCTGACCAGGCGTTATGGACGGGACCTGTTAAGGGACTTCAGAGCTAATAACGGTACCCTATGGGGGCTCAAATGGGAATGGGGAATGTTTTTTTCAATGGGGACTTACTGGTCCCGCAAAGGTCGGTCTACACTGGTAAGTCCCCATTGAACGAGACCGGTGCCGGTACCGTTATTGGAGGCAGTCATGGCGCAAATAGCAAATAGCGCCATGACTACCTCCAATCTCGGAGTGAAGCCCTATGTATTTTAGGTCAGGAATGGCTGGGGCTTCGGTGAAACCGGCCTGCAGGGAAATCACATGGATCCACATAGAACCGCATCTGCCTAGCGGGTGAAAATTGCATTGAGTTCTCATGGGCTGGAATAGGAGGTGCAGGCGTTTGCAAATGAGATTAACATGTACTTTATGTCTGATTGTGTATCTGTATGTGTTTGCATGCAAAGTGTTAAGGAAACGAATCGCATATAGAATAGCACCTGCTGATGTCCATGCAGGGGAGGCTGCTTCTTGAAGGAGGCCACTTGGAGAGAGAAGGATTTCCCTCTTTTTCTTCACTCATCATTTCCTGCCAAATTAATTATGCCAGTTGTCTAGACAAACCCATTATCAGAGAGCCACGTTACCATTAAGGACTTGTAATCTACTTGAACTGCTTACTTGTATACGTTTTATTAACCTATTTAAAATGGGATGCTAGACATCAGCAGTATCACATTGCATTCTAAACCCTTGCTGCCACTACAAGGATGTTGCAGACCTGCACACAGTTTGCCCCGGTAAACAAGTGCAATGCATCACCAGAACATGCTGTGTAGGCTGAAACTGTGCTGCCCTGCCATGAAAGTAATAACTAAGGAAGCACAGCTCTTGCTTCCAAGGGCAAGGAAGGTGCAATCCAAACCTGTTTTCAAAGAGGAAAAGGCATGCAACATACTGAGGTGCCCCACTTCAGCGCTACATCAACATATGCGAAAAAAGGCAAAATATGCGTGCCTCTGATCAGCAGCCATTTTGCTTGCCATTCGTATTTCATCATAATGAGGGCCTGAAGACACCTGGGTTGGAAATATATAACTGACTTTCAGAAATGGAATGCCAAACCTGCCTGGGATATCCACAGTCTCGCCCAACAATGGGGTCCTCATAAGGCTGATTTGAGCAATAAAAGTCACCAAACGTTTTGGGAGACATTACAGAGAGATAATCAGATACACTGAAGCAGGGAAACGTACTGGATAATTTCGTGAGGAGCAGATGCAACATCTTGAATAGCTGAGAAGTGATTTCTTCTTGAAGAAAGTCCGAAGGGATTGTGCTTTCTTTTTTGTTTGTGTTGACAGATTGTATACCATCTCGGGAAGGTGATTTTACTTCTCTGGCATCCATTGAAGCTACCACTTGTGAGAAGTGAACGCGGGGTGCTTTCTTTGGTGATGGATGGTGGATGCACAGTGAGGGTGGTGGCAGGAGGGGACTGGATGCGTGTGCTCCTCTACACTCACCAGGATACATGCAGGGGGGGGTAGAACACTTCACCTTTACATTGCTTTCTTTACAATTTAAGCTGCTTTGCTGGGTGAATTACCCACACTGTGTAGACGATTGAGAACACTGACTGACTGTACTAGCCCGGTGTTTCACAATGAGCCCCCTTACACCTCGGGTGTCTTATTGCAGAGCAACATAAGTCATCTATATGCCGAGGAGATATTGGCGTGTCTTCTGCCAAGCTCACTAACATGGTAGACATCACATTCTGAGACCATGATGTTTTTTTTTTCAAGAGTTGGTTTTGAGCGTGTGAATGTTTGTAGAGGGGATTGCTTTTGTGGCTGTCCGAGAGGGTTTGGGGGGCTATTTGCAGACAACGGTGTATACTCCGGACAGAACTGGCAAGAGTTTCTGCTCCCTGCTCCAGTCCCCTGATGAATGCCCTTAGAGACAGCATTCCCAACATGCCCAAGGAACACAAACATAACCTGAGCAAGTTAGAGTGAAGTTTGAGGTAAATCTCATCCTCTGAACCAATATACTA
Source organism: Ambystoma mexicanum (assembly GCF_040938575.1). Taxonomy (NCBI): domain Eukaryota; kingdom Metazoa; phylum Chordata; class Amphibia; order Caudata; family Ambystomatidae; genus Ambystoma; species Ambystoma mexicanum. The sequence goes on along the minus strand of NC_090937.1, from coordinate 67,178,155 downwards.
AAAAAGGCCAAATGAGCACTTGGAGAATTCATATATCAGGCAGCATTTTCTCTGTAACGCAGGCTCAGGCATCCCATAACTCTTAGTGCAGAGGGGTTGCTAGGGGGGTGGGGATTAGGGGGCTATAGACCTGGGTCTTTTGGTTGTAGCCCGGATAGAATCTCAGGGTCTACAACCAAAAGGCTAGCTAGCCCCGAGTCCTGACAATCCCGACATTAGTGTAGCCCCGGATCTTTTCCAACCCTAGCAACACCCCGTTTTCTTATGGTAATGAGGGCAGGGGGTCTCTAGACAGCCTTTCCTCTCAATTGCCAATGCCCAACGCATATCCTTACTTCGTTTTGCACACTGTACCTTTATGAAGGGGTGGTGGAGAGGGAGATCGAGAGAGAGGGGGTGACGATAGCTAATGAGAAAGTGAAATGGCAGCCGTCTGAATAGGCCAGTGGTAAGAGTGCCTCACACACTTGTTATAACCACCATATGTAAGGTACAGGAATAATATGACTGTGAATCACAGAGATGGTGAGAGGGTGAGTGAGACAGTTTAAAGGCTAGGTAACATAACATTAGATAAAATAAATAGTTGACACCACTCTATAAGATGACATTTTTAGGTGTCACCTTAATGCCAGCGAAGAATAGTGATGAGGAATGGCACCTTAAAAGTCTTATTCAGTGAAGAATACAATATGATATGATATGGCATTTATAAAGCACCTATACACAAGTGTTTCATATGTATTACACGCTGAGTGATGTAACATTAAACAACGTAAATAGCACATACAAATGTGTACAATTACATTTTGGAGATCCAAAAGTAGCACCTCACCATGGGCGAACATTAACGATGAGGAAGGAAACCTAAAAGGTATGATTCAGGGTAGTTCCAAATTCTCATTAAACGCTGAGCAACGTAACATAACATAAGCTAAATAGTGCATACAGCTCTCTAAGATTGCATTTTCCATGGGCAAAAGTAGCCTCTCACTCTCAGGGAAGTGAACCGAGGAGGCTGACACCTTAAGAATGTGTTGGGGAGGATCAAAATGTGCCTTACATGCTGCATACCACACCAGGACATCATATAATTCACACATAAGATTCAACAAGAGAACATTTTAGAGGTCCAAAAGTTGCTCCTCACTACCAGGAAATGCACCAATGACGATTGAAAGCTCAATAGCTTAACATAACAAAACTCTACATTATCAGCACATACAATTAGACAAGAAAGCATTTTAGAGGTCCACGGGTAGCCCCACAATATCAGTGAAGGATACCAACGAAGAATGCACCATAAACGTGTGATTCTTTGAAGTTCAACATTGGTATTTAAAGCAGATTAATGCAATACCACACAATGTAAATAGCACGTGCAACTCCATAAGATGGTACGTTTGAGGTCCAAAATCAATCACTTGCAGTCAGCGAAGTATATTGATGGGGCATGCTTTAAAACAAATCATATTTTGCAGTGTGAAATTGACATAAATAATGAGGAGGCTGAGTTATTAAAAAACAGACAAACTATATTCTTACAGGAAATGTGATGCCGAGTCTGAAAACACAACCCATATTCACTTCACCTGTCAGTGGTAGAGGTAAAACCCATGAATGTTAGAAAACTACAGATTTTCTTATTACATACCAAGTAATTAAATGGACTCTCTCATCTTTTTTATTTATACTATTCCATAACACTACAGGTTCTAATGCGTATTCGTTTTTGGGGAGAACGATTGACCAAAATGGTACATGTCAGGTTTTGTGGGATCAACGTGTCTCATTCCAGCTTTTACGTTTATGCATTGCAGTGGGTAACTTCGACAAATTGCATAAACTCTTTTAAACGTTTCATGTGTCTCGTGACTTATTTGTCCTCTGTGTTCGGTTTCAAGTCTTTCCCCTTGAAGGTCTGTTAGTAAAGCATCATTTAAATGTGACTTACTCACTTGCATAACACAATTAGGCAATTGTACCAGAATTGAGTTTTAATAGGCATTACATTACGTCAATTCATCAGATCTATTCAGAAATGGGACTCGGAACTCTCTTACCTTTTGGACCTGATACAACATCATACTGAGGTTAAATATGTAGACAAAACTCATTTAAAAAAAAAAAAATACCGATTTTTAGCGCTAATACCGCCGGCGCTAATAATGCCCGTGGTAATAGCGCCGACCATTCCCCATTGTGTCCAATAGGCAATGGGAAATTCCTGAATGGCCCAATGGGGAATGGAGATTTACCGTTCCGCCAAACCCGTGATAGCACCAGTGGGTTTGGCGGTAGGACTAATAGCCCCGGCGCTTAGCGCCCAACTCGTGATGAGGCTAATGCTCTCACTTAGGATCTCTGTTGGGGAAAATGTTGCTATTAACATCACTTTCAGCTTTAAAAGTACGTTTTATAATTCCATTTGCGGTGCTTAGTTATTCATTGCTCTCTCACTAGATCACGTGTACCTCTGGTGATGCTAGCAACTTTTACAGGAAGAGATGTGGGTTTTATGTCACATGGAGCGATCCCTTAAGTCTATTAGACATGTACCTTTCATGAAGAGGGCAAAGCACCGGTGCCAAGATCATTTGTTCATCTTTGTGCAGTTCTATGGTTACCTTGTTGGGACTGGTGCCCACCTCTCCCCCCAGGCCTCAATTGTCCTCGCAACTTCTTCAACAGTGAAACATATGGACGCCCAATCTGCTGCCTGCCCCCACCCCCATTATCTCCGATTGATCATAGGCCTCTGGAGTTGCTGAGTTTGTCAATGAGGTAGCTTGGGGACTTGAGGGTGAGAGTCCGATAGATGATGCAGCAGGATCTGAAGATCACACATACTGAAATAAACCTGGAGATTAAATAAATCTGGCGAGGGAGGAATCACACTAGTTGATGTGCAACAACACATGTAGCAGTGATGCAGTACAGCTAGTGAGGACACAGTTAAAATAACAGTTGCAGAATTCTGTTAGTAAGCAACAACTAATCTAACAATACATCCATTGAGGCTATCATTCATATAACAGTGTTGCAATGAGTCTAGTGACGCATCAATTATTTAGGTGACAGTGTGCCGAGAATTGCTCTAACTGTGATGCAATGAATCTAGTGACGCATCAATTATTTAGGTGAGAGTGGGGCGAGAATTGCTCTAACAGTGTTGGAATGAATCTAGCGACGCATCAATTATTTAGGTGAGAGTGAGGCGAGAATTGCTCTAACTGTGATGCAATGAATTTAGTGACGCATCAATTATTTATCTGACAGTGTGGCGAGAATTGCTCTAACTGTGATTGAATGAATCTAGTGACGCATCAATTATTTAGGTGAGAGTGGGGCGAGAATTGCTCTAACTGTGTTGCATTGAGTCTAATCTAGCAACAATGAATGTAGCAGCAGTGCAAAAAATCCAGCAAAGCAGCAATTGCTCCAGTGAATATGCAACTACTAAACTAACCATGGTGGAATCGAGTTAGTGAGGCAAATATTGCCGCAGGCCATACGCGATAATCAATCGAACAGTGATGCCAATAATCTAGTGAGCCAAAGACGACTGTAAACGAGGTTAAATAATCTGGATACTAAATGGATACATCCATATCGCTAGTTCATATGACACACTTCATTTTAATGTTCTCCTCCCTTGCAATCGAGTTTGAGAGTTACTCTAAGCAACGCAAAATAAATCGCATAAAGCAACAGTACATCTAAAAGTGGCATAATGAATTTTATGACACAACAATTAACCTAACAGAGGTACTGTAGGTTTAATGAGGAAACAGTCAGTGGTGTTATTAATGTGGACAATATTAAATACATCTGGTGAGGCAGCATTTAATCTAGGCGCTGTGCAACAATTAATTCATAAGTAGTGCAGAATGTCTTCTGAGGAAACAATTAATCGAACAGTGGCACAATTAATTTAGTGAGACAGCAATGAATCTAGTAGTGGTGAAATTAGCCTATTGAGGTAACAATTAATTTAACAGGAGGGCAATAAATATAGGAAGGTAACAATTGTTCCAGGCAATATGCATTTATTAATGTAAGCATGGTGTAATACATCTGGAGAGGCATACATTACAACAGGTGATGAAGGACAATTCATCTAGCAGCGATGCAATGAATATAGTTAGTCTCAAATAGTCCCTGTGAGATGGAATAAATCTAGTGAGGTAACAGGGATTCTAAGCAATATTAAATCAATCTAGTTGGGCAAGAGTCAATGTAACAATGGTGCTAGTTATTCTACGAGGCAACACTTAATCGAACATATGCACATAAAATCTAGTGAGGCAACAATTATTTAAGTGAGAAAAAAAATCTTTTGAAGCAATAGTAATCTTAGGTGTGATTAAATAAATCAAGTATGACAACACTTTATCTAACAGCACTGTAATGCATGTATTGAGGCACCAATTATTTTGGCAAAATTAATCTAACAGAGGTGCAATAAATCTACTAACATAAACATTATTCAGTTAAGATTAAAAACATTCTACTGTTACTCTATGCAATCTACAAAAATGAGTCTAGTAGGGTTCAAATAATTCAAGTGAGACACCCATTAATATCAGAGCGATGCAACACACTGAGTGGTGCTTCATGGAAAACAGGTGGAGAGTAAAAGACTGCTTTGCCTCTCATGTGATGGTGGATTAATCATCAGGAATCAAGCTGATGGTATTCACAGGGCATCATTATCTCTGCCCTTCACCAGATGCCCAGGCAAGGCTGTGCTGGGAATTTCAATTTTGTGAGGTTTTCCGGATTATGTGGACTCATTATAAAGGGTTTCAAAGCATGTTTCTCTCTTTCTAGATATATCATTGGTTATGACAAAGGGTTAAAAAAATCAATCACAAACGGTTTTACAAAGGTTTTTCTCAAAGGGTTTCCACCAAAAGATTTCACAAAGGGAATTCTTTTTTTCTTTTTTTGGGTTGGAAGGAAGAAAGCAAATTGAAACTGTTTAAAACAACAATCACAAGGGAGTTCAGAAAGGGAGAGTCAGACTTAACAGTATTTTCACGAGACAGACAATACACAATCATTTGATAGATAGTCACAACAGTGGAAAAAAGGCACACAAAACAGTGTCATTAGCATCTAACAGCCAAGCACCCCTTGGGGACCGGCAAGCGAAATGGAATACCTTAGAGGCCACTGATACCAGAGAGTTGGGGGCAGTGCTTGGCCCAACACAGCTCTCTGGGTTGTTTGGCACTTCTGAGTGTTATGCTGAAGTGCAGAGGCGTTGCAACAGGTGGCCAAGGGGGCTAGGGGGGCTGAGGGAGGTATAGTTAGCCCCGGGTGTTTTGGCTGTATCCTCGGATGGAAGCTCAGGGCTTACAACCGAAAGGCTAGCTAGCCCCGAGTTCCAACAGTCCCAATATTCGCGTAGCCCAGGATCTTTTCCAGAGATAGCAACAGCACTACTGAAGTGACTCACGCCAGCTAAATCTTTCATGATAGTTCAGGTGGGATTTTGTGCTGGCAGTGTCCCACGAGACCACCAAGTCACGGAAGTGATAGTTACCTCATCCTACAAGATCGACCAGGCATCGGTTCACCCAGCCCTAGCAGCGTCAGCAGGCATCTGTGTCTTCTTTCTTTTTGGAATTAGATAGTTGTTGATTATTTATACCGAATTGATAAGCTGACTTTAAGAGCCCAATGAAGTTACCTAGACAAAGTTACACAGTATTGAGGAGATTTAAGGAACATGTAGCAATCCCATAAAATATTGCAGCTGAGCTTAGCACTGCTTTTTTGCATTAAGGAAGATACAGGCCTTCCACGATTTGGAATATGTATAGCAAAGTGAAGATAATGACGATCACATAACCAATGAAGCATGCAGCAAGAAGGCAGCCCTGCTGGATTCTATTTGTCTGGGCGCTGTGTGCATGGTTAAACAAGCTATGGTTGTGGGGGCTGTAGGGTTAATGCCCTCCTGATTTTCCGTGCATGCATGACTATTCCCTTATTGGCAGCCCACTGCAGATGCACCGCAGTGTGCATTACCGGATCACTTTGTTGCTATGGGGCCTGCCAGTGTCCTGTTCAGGAAACAGGGACTCTTACCGAGATATCCGTTCTCTACACATGGAGTGCTCAGAGCCATTTCAATACATCTACAGATACTGCAATACATAAACAGAGGGATTCATTGCAGATAGCGTTTACAATGGATTTCTTTGGCATCCACCTGCTTTCAGCAGGAGCTAAAGGTAGGGGATTCCAAAGGAATCCATTTGTTAAACCCTTGCAAGAAAATCTCAAGCAGGTGTAAATCATTGTAGGATTTGAAGGCAGAGGAGAAATGCACGGTGGAAATGCTATCTGCGCTCTCGTCCCCCACTCTCCCTTGAAATAAAATGAAAATGTCATGAAGTATAAATGTGATGTATAAACAGCTTTATAGAGGCCGCAGGAATTTCCAACAAGGCAGAGGTGCATACAGGCAGTCTCACATGCAGATGCAGAATGTCCCCCCACAAGGCCAAGGGCATCGGTGCTTTCAAACACACAACCAGTCATACAGGTGGTGAATGAGATATAACCTATGTTCAATTTATCATCACAAGTGCTTACTGAATCTGAATTGGCTATATTAAAACGAGGACTCTCGTTTGTCCCCACTCAAACCCCCAGTGCGATACACCTTACCAGTGAGGTCCAACAGTTTTTGAGAAAGATCCAATAAAGAGAATATTAGTGAACCTAACAAATCTGGACTAGCGAAATCTTCTTCATTCACGCCTAATCTGTGGATCTTCCATTGGAAGTTCTGATTTTTGAAAGAATTGTCCTAAAGGAATTGGTAGAATGTATGAAGTACTCGAGAAATTCCATGAAACCTAACCTTAAACTTGCAGAGTTTCACGCAATAAAATCTCTTTCACAAGATCCGTCTATAGTTATCAAGACAGCCGATAAGGGTGGAGGTATTGTTGTTTGGGACGCTGAGCTTTATGATCAAGAGGTCTTCAGATTGCTTAACATTCCCGATCATTATCAGAAAATCAATAGTGACCCCAATATTTCAATGAAAAAGAAAATACTTGTAATTAGTGAAAGGGCACTCCAAGAGGGTTTCTTGTCTAGTAAGGAATCTAGTAAGGAATCAACTTTTCAGAAGAAAGAATTCCTCTTTTCTACATCATTCCCAAAATTCACAGAGATATCTTGAGACCACCGGGACGCCCAATTGTTTCTGGTTGCAGTTCTAATTTAGAACCTTTGTCTAAGTATATAGATGTTTTCATCAAGCCATTAGCAATGGCTATCCCCACATTCCTGTTAGACTCTATGATGTGATTAACCTTGCTGAAGGTTGCCCTTTCGATGCCTCAATGCAAATCCTGGTCTCTTTAGATTTAGAGGCTCTGTACACTTATATTCCACAGGATAAAGCCATCTCAAGTCTGCGCGTTATATTAGACAGATGCTCTTTACTCCATATTGTTCCGACTAAATTTTTGACTGCATGCGCTGAACTGGTTTTGGCCAACAGTTTCCTTAAGTTTAAGGATACTTTTTTCCTACAAACAAAAGGAACGGTGATGGGCTGTACTTTTGCCCCTAATCTGACGATTATTTTCATGTCTTTGTTCGAAGAAATCAACATGCTGAATGATATTAATCCCTTTTTCAAACACATCAAGTTATTTCGTCAGTACATAGACGATATCCTCCTGCTCAGGGAAGGTGATTCTAATACATTGGCAAGATTTATGGGCTGGCTCAATCAGGTGGACCCCAACATAAAATTCACTTTTGAATTCTCAACCTCTCGGATATCTTTCCTTGACTTATCCATCTATGATGAAGGTTTTTTTTACAAACCTTTTTACTTGCAAACGTAGGAATGTAGTGTACGCTAATCAATGCCCGTGTCAATTGTTCTATGTGGGCAAGACCTCTAGAGAGGTCCACGTGCGCATAAATGAACACCGCTCCAAGATTAGGACATGCACACTTACTGCCCCTCTGGTGTCTTATTTATTGACATTTTTTTGGCCATTGGGCCTTTGCAAACAGCTAATAAATTGGCCTAAAAAGAGCAAATGTGGATCTTTAATTTAAAGACACTCCACAAAGGCCTCAACACATTGGAATGATGGGACTTCAATGCGAGCTGGCCAATTTTTCCCTTTAGCATTGCACTTCTTTTGGATTTATCCTGTGTCTCTCTTGCACGTTGCATTTGATTTCATGTCCTTCTTTTTATTCTTGTATTAACCTGCTTCACTAGGTGAAGACTTAACTGTCTGCTTAGTTTTGCTTTATTTGGTTTGATTTATTTAATTGTTTTCATTTAGGCAGTTGTCGACTGGCTGCACGCTCCACTAGCAGTCATGTGACTGTTCTCACGTGATTGATCTTGCCCTTTGGCCCCTTCCGTAGCGTAGGTTTCCTTCTGTCCTCCATTCAATTTTGCACGCTGTAGCGGTTTGCTGCACCTGAGACGTAAAGCACGTCATATTGCTGGGCTATTTCTGGCCATTCAGGCTTGCACTCATGTTGTAGCGCGTCACCTGTATTTACTCCAGTACGGACATTTGAAGAGGCTGGGTTGTTGTTCTGCACACGGACCGTAATTCATGTGAGTCTCCATTGCTTTGGTCACTTTTCATAGCTTTAGGTGGGGAATGTTACTAGATGTTAGTCCAGCGCCATGGTTGTACCAATGTTTGCACTTTTTAATTTCAAACCTGATGGCGCTGTTGAGGTTGTTTATTTATTTCATGTTTAGAACTACCCACACACAAGTTGGCTCGGTGCAGCTTTTGGTAGCGCCAAAGACAGTTGGGCACCCAGCATATTCGCCCATGTTTCAAATGTGATTTACTGCTACTTTTCTCACTATTAGCATATTTAGTACCTAATTGGCAGGTCATCAACATTTTTCTTTACGCACGTTAGCCATTTATTAGCTAATTCAGTTCAGTGAATTCTAGCTCCTCCGCCTGGTTTTACAAGTTAAGGGCAACTGATTAGTGTTGTTCTGCCCCCATGATTAAAGGGTAGCTGACTAGTGCTGCTGTGGTTTTCTGTTTTTCAGTTTACCGATCCATATAATTTTGGACAGTTGGTTCTGTACCACAATCCATCAAGTGACCAATTTTTGATGATTGCCACTGAAGGGCAGAGCTTAAAGTAGCTGGACCAACATTCAGGTGAGCTCTTGCACAGCATGTGGCATATTTTTGGTTGCCTCTTGGGCCCCATTTGCCCAATTTTATTATTATATATTTTTTTCTTCTCTACTAAGGTTCCGGTTATTCTCCTGGGATTGGTTGAGGCCATTGGTAGTAGTCATTCTACCCCACTTCCACTCTGACTATGACAGCTCACACACATAAGGTTAGCCCTTGTGTATCCCTATACAGCTCTAATGTTGTTTAGGATTGCTGGCACTATATGCACTTTTTCACTTTTTCAATAAATTCACCTTCTATCCAATTCAGCTTCTCTATGGTGATGTTTGGCTGCCACCACTAAGCACGGCTCGCCCTAGGTCTCACTAACCCCTTGCTCTGGGTTTTAACTCGGTGGAATGGGGACGTCTTTATTGGGTCTATAGACGCTCATTGTGTGTTTTTAATTTTATTTTATTTCTTAAGGTTTGTTAACTGCACAGGCTGCACGTGGTTTGGACATTTATGGTTTAGAGTTAGGTTCTGGGCAGGGCATTACTTCATACTTATGTAGTTATGCTCTTGTCTTACAATTTTGTTACATCTTTTCTTCTGATGAATACCTTGTCAAATCTACATTCCACATCGAAACCGGTTGAGTTTCTCAAAGGGATGTGATCTTCATTCTTTCCTCAGATCCACCTTTGCGATAGGATGTTTTATCTAATCAGTTCCATTGCTGACTTGAAAAATATAAAAATAATTAGACTGGTTGCGGGGAGAATTTGGTTATCCTGCCTTCTATTGTTAATAAATTCTAGTCTGTTTTTAGTATGTTGTATGTTTGAATGAGACTGACTGTTGAGTATGGTCTGAATGTTGCACTATGAATGTATATTGTGGTTGTCTTTTTAGTTATTTTTATGTACACCCTTGCTGTCCTGTCATGATATACAATAATGAAGTGTGTAATAGCATGTGATTCATTGACTTCTTTGAATTTTTGTATCATGGCAAATACATTTTGATACACCATTGTGGTAAATAAATTTGCACTCTGGACAATTTTTTCAGGTTTGTGCATTCTAATAATACTCTGGTCCAGAGTTTAGAGTTTTCCTGCTCCTTTCAGTAACTGGGTATACACAGCTTATGCCTTACAATGTATGTCTCACTTTCACAACCTCATTTCAAATGGACAGAGTGGTTTAGTTTAGTTTAGTGTCTTTATTTATACCGCGCGCCGAACCCGAGGTAACTGGGCTCCAGAGACTTACAGCAGGTTACGACAAGTTAAAGGCATATATGATAATAACAATAAGTGCAAGTGACCGGGCTACACGGTGGTCAGAGGGCAGACACAGGAAGAAAATACAGTGGTGAGACGCTGGTTAATAAGTCCGACAGTGGAAGAGGTCTTGTTGGCGAGCCAAGACTTAGTCTTGGCTCTGAGGGTCCAGAAGGATGGTTCTGCTCTAAGGTTCACAGGTATAGCGTTCCATTGTTTGGCTGCTAAAACAGGGAAGCTGGAACCACCTTCTTTTTTTAAGGTAAATTTGGGGATGGAAAGGCAGTGAGAATACAACGTTCTGGTTGGTCTGGCTGGTATGTGTTTGTTAAATTTATCTGCCAGATACTTGAGGGCATCTTTAGATAGGCATTGTAAATCCGGGTGTGAAATAAAGCTATAATGCTTTTACCCATCAGTTTACCTCTTTGCCCCATTTTGCAGCAGTAGCAAGATGGATTAGATGCACAGAGCGGAAAGAAGCTCTCTAGTCCTCCATCATGTGAGTGTGCCTTGTTGTACGCCTGCATGAGATTTGTATGCAAGTGTAAAGATCGATTCCTATGGAATCCATCTTGGTTTTGCACCTGCTCGAGATCAGACAGATTTCATCTGTATCCATTAGTAAACACTGCCACCAAAGAATATTTGCGTGTGGAATTTTCATTTCTACTGAATGGGGTGAAAAAATAGAAGATTACAAGGGAGTTTGCCTCACCTTTACTCTTTTCTTGTCTACTTCATCGTGGGCAATTACATTTGAGTGCAGGGAATCCCATTACATGTAAGTGCTAACATTGTTAGTCCCCTGAATGCAATTTACGTTTTTTTTTTTTTAAATGATCCTGACAGAATACAACAAACTCCTAATTCAAAACCATTGTGCAAAAAGGCTTATTGTGTATACCCTTGAACTGCTATGCACTCATGTAATCTTTCACAAACATGCCTACCACCATTTGAGGAGGAAAGAGGACATAGGGACTAATTACGAGTTTGGAAGTAGCCATGCCGCTATTTGCGGCATGGCTGCATCCAAACTTGGGTCCGGGTTCCTTGTATGAGGAATTACCGGGCTATTCCAACCTTGGAGGACCCAGTAATTCCTCATTCAATTTACCCATCCCCATTCCCATTGGAGCCCCCATAGGGCTTAATGGGAATGGGGAGGGAGCTAACAACGGGCCCGTTAATAACGGGACCCGCTAAAGGACCTTGTAATGCGGCTGTAAGGGCCCAGGCACCCTTACCGCCAGCCTCGGAATGAGGCCCGTAGTCTCCAGCATGACAGGTTCTTCCTAACATAGGTTGAAATGGACCTGCAGAGCAGGACAGGGAGAGCCAGTTGCGCACAGACCTCCGGGTAATTAGGGGCTAAGCCAAACTGCTGCGAGCAGTACTGGGGAAAGCTCAGCTGCGTCAGATTCACTGTGTGGCTGGTCTACACCAGTCTGGCTTTAGGAAGTCCTATAGGAAGTCCACTTCAATTGTCTTTCATTCTACTGCTGCTCAAAGTCATCTGGCCCATGTCTCTATGCTAGTGGCCTTGTGGTGCAAGTAGTTCAAAATGCTGATGTTCTGAGGCACATACTAGCTGAGGCTCCTTTTATTGGCAGTCAGTCATGACGTCATCATAACATACCCTTAAAGGGTCAACACCACACTCCTCCTTTGTCATAACAAACAAACAAAGACAACATCACTGGACATCAAATAAATCAACAGTTATGAACAGCAATAAATGAACTAATAGGGATTCATAAGATAAAACAATAATCACATACATTGGGACAGTTAAAAGCATTAAAACAATTACTGACCACTCTTTACATGACCACTGGTGGCATGTTGGCAGTTCTACCACATTGTGAGGCAAGGTTTATTCAGCAGGGGAGACATTCCCCTGCGTTATTCAACCATTGGACACCATGGTCCATTACTGGAACCATTTTGAGCATGGCTACAATCTGCAGGATCTTAGCTTCACATACACTTCATTACTGGGACCACTTAAAGCACATCAATGGCATGCAGGCTCACAGCATCAAAGTACATATTTACTGAGTCCTCTTTGAGGATTAGTGGTGCTACAGGCAACCCGTTAGACCTCACACATATCATTGCAGGATAGTTGAGGGCACAGTTCAGGATCCAGCAAAGCCGAACCTGGGGACACTGGACCACATTGCATCTAGTCCCCCGATGGTGGGGCCAGCAGTGGGACACTGGTGGCACGGTGTCTGGGCCACACCAGGATTTGTTGATATGACACTGGTGGCATTTTCCCTCCACCGGGCAAGAGCATCTCAAGTTTATGTAGCAGTATAAGCCAATGCAGAGGCTCACTTTGATCCTTCCTTTCACCCAATGCTCCATGGAGCATTCACCATTTCTATCTCCTTCCCATGAGGCGCACGTGCACTCCTCCCCGGGAAGCCACAACCCCTGTGAGGGAACTAGGCATAAATGCTCAGTTCACGGAGCATGCAAAGACCACTTCCCCCCCAGCCCCTCTTTCTAGGCACTCGTCATGTTTTAATTTTGCTCCAAACCGGAACCCATAGCAGGCGCATCCTTTCTTTCCCCCAGGCAGGGATTATTTATATCATTTTATTGGCCAGGATCAGCCTTTTCTTTTTTTTCGCCTTATGCGGGTTGGCCACATGGACTCACCTTATTTTTTCCCTTGCTACCACCCAGAGCATGTCGCAGACATTCACTGACAGAGGGGATTCTTTCTAAATGTCTCTTTCTTTCTGAAATGCCCCGCCACTTTCCCCGGGATCACCAGGGGATTTGCCAGCATGGCACTGCCCTGTGTTACCAATAAGCGTGGGCAGCCGCGTGACTCGATTTTCCTTTTTTTAATTTTGTTTGCAAGCTCTGATCATGGAGCTTTTTCCTATTCCCCGCCCATCGGTCCAGGAACTCCAGGAGGGTGCTGGCGCGGAAGAGTGCAGACATGCAATGCCGCCGGCGTACACCATCAAAACGCTGGCAGCCGCTCCAGTGGTGGAAATGGAAAATAATTGGTGGGGGATCCCACAAGGGCTGGGGTGGGGACGGAGTTTGGGGGGAGGGGGGCGCTGCCCGAGGAGGGAGGGTTTAGGGGGGCGTAGCTGGCAGTTGACCTCGATCAAAGGAAATGTCCAAAATAATAGTTTCAAACAGCGCTATTTCTTTCATGCCGCTTCTTTTCCAAACTATATATCAATTCCACTTTAAACCACTTCCATGGCACTGGTGATGAGTTACTTCACTATGCGGATAATAGGTTTCACCAGTGTTGCTGAGTAAATATTCTTTAAAATGCACAATTTGCATTCCATTTCATTTAAAAAAAACTCCCCCTTGGGTACTATTCAAAAAGGGTGATTTCTGTTCATCACAAGCAACGTTTTCTTTTACTTGAACCACACCCAGCACAGCGCCTGTAGCTCCCTCCTGAAAGCAGTTGGGTGGCTGCATAGTGTGGACATGGACCCAGATTATTTATTTATTCATGCAATGTTTGTTGGATACCTGTATATTTATTTATTTATGCAATGTTTGTCGGATAAAGTTATCGGCAAACATTGCATAAATAAATAAATAATCTGGGTTCATGTATCCGACAAACATTGCACAAATAAATACATAAATGGGGTTGTGGCTGAGGACCGGGTCGTGGCTGAGGACTGTAACTTCCTCTGGTGACCCCTTGAATGGGGTCACCAGACGAAGTTTCTTTGCTCGCGTGCACATTTTTTTAAATTTCAACCAGCGGTGACTCTGGCTGGATCCCAAGATTCGGCTACACATCTGGTGCCGGATCTCAGATCCGGCTCAAGCCGGCCCAATGGCCAGCGCTGAGATGCTCTATTTCTTTTTTTCTGCTCTGACACAGAGCACTTTACCATTCACCACCGTTTGGCACAGGATCACTCTGGGGCATGCATGCACGCCAAAATGCAGGCTAGTAGCTGCCCCGTACACCCACCTTCTTCCTCATAGCCCCGATGTTGCAGTAAACATAATGCAGCTTGCCTTTTCCTACCTTCTTTACCGAGCCCGCAAACTTCCACCTTTGTGTCGGTCTTGAGCGCAATAGCAGGGCCTCTTCTCCCTTCACCACAAACAAAACTCCAGACACAGTGCAAACTCCCAGCAGGTAGTCGGGAGGCCGCACCAGCATCGCAGGGCCACACACCTTCATCGCCATTGTTGTGGGCTGGTCCTTTGAGCACACAGGACACCTAACATCTACAATGTATTTATAACATGTCTTGAGACTCATTTTATTCACTATGCTAAAGTGTCACCTTACATCATGAGCTATCACACTCCACTGCTCAGTGCTGTGTCTGACTGTCCAACAACTGATAGCAATAGGTGTGAAAAGAATCCTGTTTGTCTAGTGTGGGGCTCCTACCCTATATCTGGAAAATAATACTTACATTTGGTGACAGGAGTGGCAGCCTAGTAAAAGACCCCCTGCAATGAGTGTGCCACGAAGTTAGTGTTTTAGAATAGACAGAGCACTTTACTTTTAACTGCGGTTTGGCCCAGGATCATCCTGGGGCCTGCCGGCATGGCGAAATGCAGGCTAGCAGCTGGGCCGTGCACCCATCTTCCTTTCTCATAGCTCCAAACACTGTGCAAACACAATGCAGCGTGACTTTTCCTTCCTTCTTTCCTCAGCCGGCAAAACTCCACTTTCTTCATGCTGGTCTTGAGCGCAATAGCAGGGCCTCTTCTCCCTTCACCACAAACAAAACTCCGAACATAGTGTAAACTCGCAGCAGGTAGTCGGGCTGCCACACCCGCATCGCAGGGCCACAAACCTTCGTCGCCATTGTTGTGGGCTGGTCCTTTGGTCACACAGGACACCTACCATGTATAAAGTATTTATAACATGTCAGAAGATAATGATCAAAGTGTCACTTTGCATCATGAGCTACTACACTCTACTTCTCAGTGCTATGCCTGACTGTTCACCAACTGCTAGCAGTAGGTGTAAAATGAACCCTGTTTGGCCAGGGTGTAGCACCAACCCTATATCTGGTACACAATACTTACATCTGGTGACGGGAGTGGCAGCCTAATAAAGGACGCCTTGCAGTGAGGGTGCCACAAAGTTAGAGTATTAGAATACCGCCAATCACAGCTGTTGAAGAAGCCTCTGACAATGCCATGAAAGTAGAACACTGAGAAGTAAGACTGCATATGAAAGTTTAAACCATAGGTGCAAACTGACAGCATCTCTGTTCCTTCAGAATCTCAGACATCAGTCGAAGGAACATCCCAGAGCTTCACACACCAAAATGCCTGATGCCAGATAAGAAGAAGAGGAACCTGACACTAATTTACAAAGCTCTTCACCAACATCTGGAAATCCTGCCAAAGTGGACTAAAATCTAGAACAGGTTTCTGCAACCAGAGGCTCTCCGTATGATTAGTTCTAAAATCCCACAATCCCTCACCGTTGACTATGCAGGCTAGGGCTGATGAGAGTTGTTGCCCAAAAATCTGTAGAGACACGTTTTGGAGATTGTTGTTGATCTAGAGTAAAGCAAACTCAAGCAAATCTATTAGAAAACTTGAGCAAGAAGGACCAAGAGCAAGTAATCCTTTCTCCAGACGTACACAATCTCTCTGGCTCAGATACAAGTCTAGCAGGCCCACATGGGGAGTGGGAGCTGACAAGAAAGGCTATCCTCGTGACTTGGATATTCTCAGAGTGGCTCAGAGTTTGCCATACAGGCTACCTTATCACCTCCATTCATCATTATTGCATCATCAAAGGGACAATCAATTAGTGGGCAGGGCAAATAGCAACAGGTGGTGTACTCTCCCCAGAATAGTTCCTCAATTGTCACTGCAACATCACTGGGTCAAGTTGATCACATTTGCTACTCTGAATGCCTAGTGCCAGTCCTGTTTTCATCCCCCTTAACCTTATCTCTGTTACGCAAGAGGGTCTCACCGTGAGCTTAGTGGTAAATTAATTTGAATTCACCCACCTTGGCAGGCTACTATCTCCATCAGTCCTTGAGGGAGCTGAGACTATGGAACCGTATTTAGGACACTCTTAGTGAAGCAAACCAATCTTGCCTTTAAGATGCTCCTGCACTAACCCTCAGCTGTCTATAAGGCATGATAATCTCCTCCACTTCTAGAGAGTGGTGGAGAGGTTTGCGTCTTATTGGCCTGGCCTCTGGTTTCCCCAATTCTTGTGGGGTCATCACATTTATTTTTCATAGAGCCCCCAGTCAGGTGGTGGGAAATTGGATGCCCCCTCATGCCCCCTTACAGTTGTGACTCTGGCCACAAGGCTGGCAATTAGAAGGCCCTTGTATCCACAATGGCGCCTATGGGCGACTTCCTAGAACTGAGGTACTTTATTTAAGGTGACATCATGGAGCACTCTTTCTCTGGCTTTAACAGGCCTTGCTGTGCTACTCGTATGATTGCTGGAGTTGGGATCACTGGCATATGTGTAGCTCTGTCTACATTCTTGTCATTCTGAAAACTCATTAGGGGCTGCACCGTGAATGCTTTCGCAAGAAGCCTCCCAATGTATGTAGAGGTGACCGCAGCAGGTGGTCAGACCGTACAGTGCCCCATCCTCTGCTCAGAGTACCCTTAAGAAGAGCCAGAGTGGGAGACCTTGAAATTGTCCCAGGCCTTGGCAGATATTGTAAAAGGATCTGGCAAGCAGTGAAACGTGAACGATAAAGCCATTACATGAAGGGAAACTTCTCTACCGGCTGAACTCAACAATATCAAACATGCATGATGATGCCGGCCAGAAGAAAATAGGTGAACATGAGAGGGCTTGAGTCTGCTTTGAAGAAGTACATTCCACTTGGGCACAAACTACACACAAAATCCCAAAAGATCATTTTCACGTTTGTTTGTTGAAAGAGGCAAGGGAAAATTAAATTTCTATCAAATCATGCAAGATGTGTATTCACAAAAGAGATGTGTGGACCTGAGTTTCTGTGCTTTTTGAGATGTGCATCCTGAGGTGGGAGAACATTAAGTCTACAAGGATTCATGCAAACATGTGTGTGGAAGCCCAATGAACACAGGACACCAGGATAAAGATATGGGGCCTCATTACAAGCATGGCTGCCCGGGAACTACGGTACCGGTAAGCATGCCGGTACCGTAGTATGGACCGCTATACTACGTGCTCTGCTTGTGGGTGCCGTTTCACCCGCCAGGTTTTTCCTGGCGGGTGTAACGGCACCCGCGAGCAGAGAACGTCGGATGCACCGGCACAACTCTGTATGTGCCAGTGCAGCCGACCTCCCCATCCCCATTCAGCCCTATGGGGCAGAATGTGGATCGAGAGGCCCTTGATTCCAGCACCCGCAAATGGGCAATTACCGGGTCCGCCGAGCTCGGCATGAACTGGTTCTTGCCAATTCGCGGGTGCTGGAAAAAATGCAACTCCGTTGGCAGCCGTGCCCTTAACAAGGGTACAGCTACCACCAGAGTTGTAACGAAGCCCATGGTATTTTATTTGGCACCTTGTAAAATGCAAAGAATTGGCTGTACTTGAAGTTAAGTTCTTGGTGGGTCAGTGCAGTTGGCTTCACTGCACTGATGTATCAGTCTCTGCCTTAGTGTCTTCACTTAATTACAAGAGCTCCCACGAGGCTCCATTTGATAGCCATGGAATTACACTCTGCAATGGTGTAAGCAGCACCAGAGTGTCTGGCTCCTCAGTGGAGGCCTCAGGCCTCACCTCAGGAGGAGCGCTGGGGAATGACCGTTGCCCTCACTGTCCACTTCACATCGGACACTTTTTCTCTTCCAGTGCACGCTTAATGTGCGTGATCTTGTGAGATCTCGGAGCCCCGAGATCTCGCACAACAAGTCTTCACATACCTCCTTTCGTTAGAATAAGCTTTGTCCTACTCCATTATGAAGTCTCTGTATTTGGTTGTTCTTCTCTTTTCTCGTTGGGTTCGATTCATGGTTGATCGCTGCTTTTGGGGTCAGAGTGTTCATGCCTAATGTTTTTCCTAAGCTTTAGGCAGCTGGAGTTACTTCTTGGTGTTGTTCTCTTGCTGAGGCCGTGGGGTTCATCATGACACTCACACCTTGGTTCTCTTCTTCCCTATCTTACAACCCTTGCAGCTCCCGACTGTTGGTAGATTCCCATGCTTCATTGGTATCTCCAATTCCCGTGGTAGTGTGGCTTGCCAGCATTTTCTTCTCGTACATGGCCACCATTTGTAGATTCCACCTTTTCCCTTCGTGGGTATAGGTGTTATTGGTGCCTTTCTGGGTAACTTCAATGGCCTGGCCATACCTGGAACCAGTTGTGGTGTCCTTGTGGGACAGTCATGTTTTTACTAGATCCCTTTGATTGACTTCAGTGCGGTGTATGGCTCTGCATGTGTCACTCTGTGCTTTCATGATGTCCTTGCTCTCCTGTATTCTCCACGCTATTTCACTCATGTCGATGTCATCATCCTGCCTGACTTTGTGTCGCTACGACAGTACCAATGTGGATGCAGCCCTTTTCCCTCTTAACATTTGGAACAGTGAGATGCACGTAATGGCATTGGGGTCAGCCGGTGTGCCACCAAGGACTCTTTGACTGTTTTATAGAGGTTCATCCCTGCTGCACTCGATAGTTGTAGGGCTCCTATGATGAAACGGTTTTCTCTTTCAATCAGACCATTTGCTTGAGGGTGGTAAAGACTTGCTCTCAATTGCTGAATGTTGTGCTTCTTGAGGAAACTTTCCATATCTCTCGAGACCAATTGAACTCCGTTGTTCATCACAATTTCTTTGGGCAACCCCTCTCTTTGAAAGACTCCATTGAGGACGTCGATGACTTTGGCTGTGGTGATGTCCGGTACAAATTCTACCTCCACCCACTTGGACAGGTAGTCTACCATGACCACTCCATTCTTGTTGTTGATCAATATGCCATCCAATGGGCCTATGAAGTCCACCACTAATTTGTGCCACAAACAAAAGGGAATTTCTGTGCAGATCATGTGTGCTTGCCTTAATTGTACTCTTTTGTCACTGTTGGCATATTGTATTTGTATTTTTTTTGTATTTGTTTATTTTGTATTGCGCACCGGACCCGTAGGTCTCAGGGCGCATAGCATAAGATAATTCACAGCTTAGTTACTCAATTCACAGTTTGGTTACACAACAAATGACAGCATATGTACAGCACAGAGGAATTTGTATAGTACAAAAGAAGTCAAGTGGGCACAAGGTGGGTAGCATAAAGGCAATACAGTGCAAGCAGAATCATGAAAGTGCAGATTAAGTAATATAGGAGTAAACGATACATCCAAAGGTGAGTTAGATAGTTAAGAGAATTTGCAATCGCAGGTCATTGTGATATAATGACAGGAAGGTCTATAGCAGTCTGAGTCTTTGAGCCATTTGATGATGCTCTGTCGGAAGTTATAGAGGGATTGAACTGCTCTTGAGGTAAGGGGGAGTGAGTTCCACAGTTGGGCTACCATGACTGGGTAACTACATCCCCTAATTCTCGATAGCTTAAATCTGGGGATGACAAGGTAGTTAGTGTTACTGGTAGCCCTGGTCGTAGATTTCCTGTTGAATCTTTCTAACAGGTAACTGGGATCAGTATTGTTCAAGCATTTGTAGGTCAGTGTCGCAACCTTTCACTTGATTTTGTCATGTGTGGAAAGCCAGTTATTAGCTCTTCTGGTAAAGGAGATGTGTTCTCTCAATTCATGGCACCTCTCAATATGTGTCCTTACTTCTTTGTCCATGCACGGCCACCAGTAAGCATCCTGCACTCTGCGTCATGTCATGTTGCTGCGCAGGTGACCCACATGGGCTCTGCATAGTATGACTTTCTGGATAGCTCTGGGAGGGAATTACCCGATCCCCTCTCATCAGCAGACCGCCCAACACTACGATTTCTTTGTTGACCTTCTAGAAAAGGCATAGGCCATCTGGGAAACCCACTCGCTGGGCCAACCATTGCAGGCCCATTCCACTACTCGGCTCAGTGAATCATCTTGCATCCTTTCTTACTTCCAATGGGACTCACTCATTTCTATGAACTCCCTATTTCTTAGGTCCCAAATGGATTTTTTTATTTTTTTATTTGTAAAGTACACTAACAGCACTAACAGCAGAAGGGCATGAAAGCACTGGATGCCACGGTCCACTCATCCTCGAGGAACATGGTGCCTGGGAGTTTGTGATCAAGTAGTCTGGACATACAGTCTGCCTGGGTGTTCTTCAAGCCAGCATTGTGTGTGATTTCATATGTGTATTCTTGTAGTTTTGCAGTGATTCTTGCCAGTTGTGACGTTGGAGTTTTCGTCCCTCTGGGACTCATCATGTGCATTAAGGGCTTGGTGGTGGTGGTGCCCAACACATATGACCTGAAGTACTCCATGGCTCAGGCACATGTGAGAATCTCTTTTTCAACTGTGGAGTCATATTTTTGGACTTGGACAGTACTTTGGAGGCAAAGGTGTATTCTGTGTCTCCCCTTCTTTGGGTCAGCGTGGCACCCAGCCCTTAGGTACTGATGAGCTTATGTCCCTTTGGAACATGCATATGGTAATGGATGGGATTACACCAGGATAAATCTGAGTCCAAATTCCTGACAAACTCAAGAAGATGGCAATTTACTGTTTTATTAACAATTGTCTAAAACAGGGAGGTTACAATGAACATCAACAAACATATGCTCAGTATCTCAATGATCTCCACAGAAAATACAATTCTTATACTCAAATATACGCCATACTACGTGGCAATAGTGAAAAACCTAGCAGCAGTTGGGATTGGTTAAGGGAAACATCCAGATATACATTTATATAAGAGCTAGTATTGTTATTGGCTGTCCGATATCAGGTGGAAAGCTTATGCCTACCTCTCAAAACATGTAATTTCAGAAACATTAGGTACAGTTTCTCATTGGTCGTCTTGAACATTCGGTTCATTTTGGCAGCACGTAAGCCCAGACCTAGGTGCAGGGGCATAGGGCATGAAGCTACCTCACCACCCAATTATCCGAGCATCTCCCATCATCCATGCCTTCTGCCATGAAATTGTCTTTGTACTTGGCCTTGCAGAGTATACTCCCGTCTTTGGGAATGCACGGGAGTAGGGACACTCGCTATTATGTCTGGAACTCAATGTTCAAACTCTATTTCCATCCTTGGCTCACGTGAAAGGAGACCACTATCTGGTCCATTTTGCAGCTCTTAAATGCCTCTGCACTCTAGTTCTGCTTCAGAGAATATAGCTGACCTTGATTTCTAGGATCTTGACTTCAGGCCAGGCAGCCTCGTCACGCTGCTCCATGAGCCTGCTATTCTGCTGCGACACAGCTTTTCCATTCCTGTTTCATGGTTTCTGGCTTATTTATTTAATGATACCAATGTCCAGTTTCTGTACAACGATGCCTTCTCCTGCATTCTATTCACTACTAATAGTTAGGCTTATACGATGACTTGATCTACCTTGCGTTTCAGCATTTGTACATTTATTGAACTTTTTTTTCTACAGCACTTTTTTAATGTGTATTCTTCTTCTTTTACTCGTGTGAGCTCACTCAATCCTTTACTGCACACTTTCGAATGATGTCATTAGTTAATTTACTTAACTCTTTCTCAGATTCCTTCAGGGAGTTCCTCCTGCAGGTTTTCGTCACTTCGGGGGTACATTTGATAGGGTTGTCCCAATGGGTCTCTCCTTCCAAATACTCACTGCAATATTGGGACGATAGCTGGTGTCGGGTAAGGCACGGTCTCATGTCTCCAATAAATGGGATTTAGGGGGCGGGATCTCCTGCAGATGTATACAGCTGCTCCTTTACATTCCCACCTATGGTCGAGCCCTTGACTACCTCCTCAATTTTTCTGCTCCTTTGCATTTTCTCTTGAAGAAGTATTTCTTAGGTGTCCATATCTTCATCACCGCCCTCTTGGTTCCGTCTGATTTAACGTGTTCATCCACACTCCAGGTCATGTAGCTGCATTGTCCATTCAGGGTACAGTAGACCCAACATCTCATGTAATTCTTCTGATCCTTTGGATACCAGAATTCTGTTCCTTCAGGTGCCACAATACTAGCTTTTATGTAGTCTCTGATGGCATCATTGTTCAGCACCTTATCTTCTGGTTTATCCTTTGCATCAATCATGATCTTCATTTCCACTGCTTTGCCCTTTTCTTACGTTGTCTGATTATTATTCTAATCATACAGAATCCAAATATGATTATCACCAATATTGCTCCAAGGAACTTGTATAAGTTTGCCATCCAATAAGGGATCCATGAAAATGGGAGTGCAAATCAACTGTCATCTGTGGTGGCTTCGGCCTCATCCTCCATTTTCACGTGTAGATCTGTCAACCTAGATATGGCCTCCGTCAAAATCCTGCTCTCACAGTCATAAGATGGCATGAATGTGCAACATGATATGATATGATATGATATGATATTTATAACACACTTAATACTCAGAGGTTTCTAAGCGAAGACCCGGGGATCGAACCTGTGTTGCTCCGTGTCGTCTTGCTTCCAAGGCAAGCACGCTTACCCTGAGCTATCCTCCCGATGGCTCAATCTTGGTGCAAACGCCTCCTTCCATTGCTTTTATCATGCCAAGGACACATCTATTCTGGAGGGTCATCAGCCTTATGCCCCTCAAATCTTCTTTTTATGTTACTAAATCCTTTTATAGTGGCATTGTTTGTAGCAGCTCCCATCTGGTGATCTCTAGCCATTTGGGTTCACATGTGTTTGGATTCCAGGCATGAACATCGATGTGAACATCACACAGTTCTGCTGAACAATTTGTTTTCAAAAGCCATTAGTGATTTTTGTGAGAAAAAATGTGATCTCTTTGTCTGCAGGAATTCGATTGACCTTTTTCTTCTCAGGTGATCGTCCACTTTTGGAAATTCTTCAATCTTTAGGTCACTGTGTGTAATCGCCAATGCTAGAACATGGATATATACCAAGGAACACACTACACCCCAATTCCCGGGCAGTTTAATATATGCTGTAGATCCGCAGGCCCAATATCGATCCATTAAGACAGCCATCTCTATCCTCATTCCTGGGACGTCAATCATGTTCTTGCACCCCTTATTATGTCCAACGTAATTTTTCCCTCTATTTTGAAAATACAGTGTTGCATTAATCAGTGGGACTACAAACACCGGGCCTGCTTCATCTTCCACCATGTCAGCAACTTGGAGTACTTGGCCCAAGACTTCAGACACTCATCATTCACCTTATGTACTCCTTGCACTGCCTTCTTCCTCAGCAGATGAGCTGTAGAGGACATCATTCCATCTTCCCATCCTTTGCTTGTACTCACTCGTCCATAGATCAGCAGTTGTAAATGTTCCCAGCATCCAGGTATTCCAGTCTTCTCTGTCATGTCAGAACAGTTCATTCTTTTAATTTCTTTAACAATAACCTTGTCTTGTACTGCAGCAGGGTACACAATCATGCTGTCTGTCCATCCAGGCTCTTTCTCCATCTGTGTTGTCTTGATATAATCATCCTGATATGGAAACTCCTGTCTTGATCTCCATCACAAAGTTTCCCAGTTCCCTTGAAACTGTCCTCTAGTAGTACACGCTGCTAGATGACAGAGGAATTTCACATTGTGTGCTGGCATCTACTTTGAAATTAAGGTTTCTACTGTCTTGTTGGCATAGGGGATGAGAGAGCAGACATAGCAATTCTGATCAGATGCTTTCTTCCCCACCTTTTTCATGTGCTGGTACACAATATTATTCCCCAGGTGAGCTACATTATCAAGGTAGGTATTTATCCCCTTGTTATCTTCTTCTGCATCTCTCTTTTATCTCCTGACATACCCATAGAGGTTAAAGAATTTGTCATCATTTGTACTCATACATGAAAAATCCTAGGTGTCGTTTTTTCAACAGGACCATTAAGATAATAGAGACTTTGAAATGTAAGGTACAGAACGAAAAAGAGTATACACATGCATAAGTATATCAGACATAGAAGTCTGGAAAAACATTTGGTGTGCCTTCCCAATACTTGATGAACTTGTGCTCCCTCTATAATTACATTATCCACTTCACAACGGGACCATTTTTAGGGTCATGTAGAAAAGTATGAATATTGACATCTCTCCCAACAAGAACAGGGTAGGACTAAAGTATAAACACAAGAATAGCAACTATGAGGTGATGTGTGTCACAGTTGACGGGTAACATATATTTATCATTGAAACAGATATTCTCCTAAAAATGTATCTGGGTATTGATCTCTTTTCCAATTTCTAATCAGGAACTGACGTTTAGGCATAGTACTGATGCAATTTTTATTCCTTCAAAGAATTTCTAGAAAGTAAGATTTCAGCATCTGGAATTCTCCACAAGTTCATGCACTTCCTGCTAAAATGTTTAAGGAGTGTCCACTGAAGTCCAGTCCAAAAGAAATATGTGCTAACCACTCACTGTTTTATCATCCTTCTTGGCCATCGATCGAGTCTGCACACGGGGAAATTCTTCTTCTTGTCTTGCTTCTTGGTCAACGGGTGCTGAAGGGAGGGTCTCGCCATTATAGATTTTTACATCACCTAAATGCATCCAAGCTCTTCTTCCCGATACCTTAACTGAAGAAGGGCGGACTTCCTCAACACAGAAGGGACCATTGAACCTAGGCTTCTGCCACATACAGGTGAAGTTTTTAATAATGATTAGATCACCAACATATAACTTTGGTGGTGGCAGTAGTTCACTTGGATTGGTTTCTGCACTGTCCTCCTCCATGTTCCTTGACCCTTGCCTCCAATGCTTGACTTGATCTGCAATTTATAGAAACACTGGTAATCATACATGTCAAATAATCATGCATTTCATCTCCTAGATCCTTTGCTACACTCTGGGCATCACTCCTGATTCTAGATGGAGGCATGAGAGGCGTTCTCATGCAATGCCCTGTCACTAACTCATGGGGAGTAAGATGGTGGTCAGAACCTGGCTGCTTTCGAAGGGCATATAAGGCTAGTGGTAGGCAATATATCCATCCCTTCTTCAGCGTTAATTTGATCTTGGCTATCCTCTCTTTGAACAGACAGTTGAGTCTCTCACATATCCTGTTTGCTTGTGGATGATAAGCAGAAGAAAACATATGCTTTATGCTCAATAGAAGTTCGATTTGTTCAAATAGCTCTTTAATAAAATGTGTTCCATTATCGGACCTTAATGATTTGCACACCCCCCATCTTGCAAATACTTGGCACACTAGTAGCTTTGCTGCACAAGTGGCATCAGGGTGTGTACAAGGACCATCTTCGATCCACCTTGAGAAGGGACACACCACCACTAATAGATATTGATAACCAGTACATGTCTGCAGCATATTGAAGTAATCGATCTGTAAATGTTGAAATTGACCATTCGGTCGAGGAATTACTCCTCTGATTGTTCTCAGTGTATGCCCAGCAGTAAACCTTTGCCAACAAAGAAAAGGTTGTCCCCTTTCCCATTTTACAAATTCTATGTGGCCCTCCTTAAATTGATGGGGGCATAAACTTGTTCTTGCCTTGTCTTTGTCTGAATCGTCACTGGATGTTTAGACAAGGGGATTACTCAGGAGCTCTTCACATTTCTCTGCATTGGTCGTGGTCTATGTCTGTTTATATAGTTTGTACAAATGCCTCTATTAATTCGGGCCCTGTGGCTGCCAAACTAAAGAAGAATGACCGTATGCAACCAAGTGTATTGAGAAAACAATTTATATAGTAAAAGAACAATTTATATGGTACAAGTGTGTAGCGACCAATTTACAGTGACACATATATACAGTGTGTAACCAAAATAAAACAAAACAAAATATAGCCGTGTTGCACTTTAAATTCTTAGTGCCAAACAATCAATGTACAAAGAAGGAATAAGCATAAATTCAACCTAAATATTTCCTACAACATATTTTTCGTGACATACAATCAAACAGAACAATTATAGAACATGTATGGAGTGTCACATGAGTTCTGAGGCGTGGTTTCCTCGAGGGTTGGTTATTTGTGCAGAGTATTATTAACAGTTCTCTCAACTTCAGTTCTCAAGGTTGACTTTTTAAAGGCTAGGTCTTTGGACTTTAGGGATATCTCTAGATTTGTAAACCTTTGACACACGATGCAATTCAACATGAACTGTGAAACGTGTTTCAATAGATTGGGATTAAACCAGTCTTCTGCAACTGTGGCAGCAATACTTTCTCTGGTTATGTCCACAGGATAATGCAGCTGCTCAAGTGAGACTTTCAACAATGCTGTTGGCATCACTGGCTTTCCAGTACTTTCCTGTCTCCATAATACTTCTGTGGAGGATAAAGAGCACCCCCTACGTTCCCATAGCTTTGGGTTGTACCCTGAATCTCTATTAGATGCGTAATGGACAGCATATTAAACCCTTCTCGCACTATCATGCTCCTAGTCAAAATTTCTTTAGTATCTTCAGTATCAAAACTTGACATTTCTGAAGAATATGCAACTCTTTTGGCTTCTGCATCTGCGTCTTTGTTTCTGCAAGAGATAAAGTCTGTTTGTTTAGCATGAGCTGCACATTTTTCAACCATTATGGCTACTGGGAGTTGTAGTGCCTTAATGAGCTGATCCAATAAAATGCCGTCTGCACAGAGATAACCTCTCCTTTTCCAGTGTGACATCCCTGTGCGTATAGTTGACGTCACATAGTCAGAGTCACTGTACACTGTCACTTCCTGCCCTGCATGCATCTTGAGCGCAAAAATAAGTGCTACCAATTCTGCCGCTTGTGCGGAAAAATGAGACAGTAGTCTTGCACCAGCTACTACCTCAAATTCACAATTTAATCTGTGCCTTACAACTGCGGACCCTGAATTCCTCTCCCCACTAGTTTGGTCAATTTTCAAAGAACCATCAATAAAGAGAATCTCCCTTCCCGCTAGAGCATTTTCTTTCACACAGTGTGCATCATCATAGAATTTGATATAATGTGAACCGTCATGCACATAATCAACTTCTTCTACAGGTTTAGCTACAAACGTGACAGGGTTCAATATTTTGTACCTCACTACTTTAATTTCTGGGTTAGGAATCATTACTCCATAAGCTGAAGCTCTTTGTAATGTCAATGTACCCTTGGGTTTCTCTAAAATGGCAAATTAGGCATGCTCCACATAGAGAGTCCATGGTAATACTTGTAGACATCTCAATTGCAAATGCAGCAGCAGCCAAGGATTGTTCACATGGAAAATGTCCTCTCATAACTCGATCTAAAATCCCACTGAATTTGCCAGAGGCTTATACCCCAATGTTGTTCGTTGTGTGAGTACTGCTGTCATTACTGCTCCCTTTATGATAGAAAACAAATACAATTCCTTGCTATAGTTGGCAATCCCTAAAACTGAAGCTGTACAGATTGCTCTTTTTAATTCCTCAAATCCTTCCTCCATTTCTTCAGTCCATTCTATCTTTTCCTTACCAACTTGTACTTTTTTAGTTCTTGCAAAAGTGGCTTGGTGTATGTACATCAAAAAAATTGAAAATTCTATAAAATAATCAATACCAACCCCATCGCTCATCTCCTAACAGAAATAGATAGTCTAATATCACATGCATGGACAGAAGGTTGGATTGATGATGTTGAAAGGTCTTTCCTAGTTAAAAGACACCCGATCACACCAGCCTTCTAACTCCTTCCCAAAATTCACAAGAATGAGACAAACCCACCAGGAAGATTGATTGTCTCCAGGATCGGGTTAGTCCTCAAATCTCTGTCCATCTTTGTGGATGTGTTCCTTTGCCCTTTTGTGGGTAAAATGAGATTTATTTTTACAAAACACCACAACAATGATAAAAATCTTTACTAACCTGACCATCAAAAAAGAAGATATTCTTGTAACTCTCGACGTTGAGTCACTCTACACCAGCATCCTTCACTAGGAATACATCTAGATAAAAGATCCAACATTGAAATACCAACATATTCCCTTCTAGAATGCCCACGTCTAGCTTTAAGAGAAAACTTCTTTATTCACAAGGATAACTTTTGCAAACAATGCCATGGGACCAGCATGGGGACTACTTTTGCACTAGATTTGGCCAACCTTTTCATGAACAGCCTTGAAAACAAATTCATATATGATTTGAATAATATGTTCAAAAACAACCTCATTTGTTGGCATCAGTACATCAATGATATTTTCCTAATTTGGAGGGGCTCTACAACACTGCTTAGCGAGTTCCTACAATGGTTGAACTCTCAGAATGCATCAATCACCTGGAAATCTACAAAACCGAATATAATTCAATAGGGAACACTCTATACAGGAAAGCTATCACCAAAAATACTCTATTGGCATTTACGAACCTAAAGGAAAACATGCCTTTCAGACAATTTCTTAGACTCTGTCGGAATTGCACCATGTTAACTGATTTTGACAGCATCAGCAAGGATCTTACAAACCGCCCCACAGAACGAGGCTACCTGCATCTAATAGTACGGAGAGCATGCAAAAGGGCCTGAAATACAAACAGACATGTCTCACAAAACAATCCAGAGATCAAAAGGCAGACAAAATTACCCGTGTGACCTCCTTTACCCCATTGAGCAACCACCTGAGAAAAACCATGCACTGACATTGGCATATTCTAAAGACAGAAAACTTTAAACCAGAAAAAACCTGTTTTGCTTTCAAGTGCAGTAAAAATCTAAAAGATCAGTTGGTACACACAAATAAGGAACCCAAAATCCAACCTAGCTCACAGAAGAATCTATGGACACTACAGATGGGCAAATGTTCTGTCTGTGTCCTGACACAAAACCTTAAATAAATCGACCTTTATGGTATCAAATTGAAGTATAGTTCCTTTAACAACTGCCATAGTAAATGGTCAACATATGGCATAACATAGGGCATAAAATGTTCCTGTCGACTTATTCATGTGGGTAAATACAAATGATAAATACGCCAACGGATCTGCCAATACCAATCATGCCTTAAAAATCAAGTGACAGACAAGCCCATGGTTGCACATTTTAAGTCGAAAAATCACAAACATTCAGACATGCTCTGGTTCATCATACAAACAGTCAGAAACCTGTACCAAGGAGGAGACAGGGACCTTCTGCTCAGAAAACTCAAACAAAGATGTATTTTCTGCATAGACTCTGTGAAGAAGTGCCCAAATGTGTCCATTGAATGGAACCTTTTTTCGATTATTCAATTAGGCAGGCATCAAAAGCATAATTAGAGACTGACACACCCATCAAGCATACTTGTGAATGTTTGGATATTATGCAGTGTGTACTACTGCAATTACACACACAGTTTTCCAGCTTAGAGTCATCCTTTGGTGCCCTATATCTACAAATGTCCATTTATGTCCTTGCATACCACTCCGCAAGACACCTTAGGTTTCGCCTCCAAACTTTGCCTGCAGCAATAATAATTGGGGCTTTCTATGCACATGAGAAATACTTTTGCAACCTAAAAATGCCCTGTACAGCGTTTTCTTTAACAACCTCACTGCGTGGTATTAGTGTATACATCTGATACTCCCACATTAGATTCCCTTTTTTTGTCACACAATATTCGCTATTACGATCCGTTTTGATCATTATATACGGCCTTCACCATCTTTCGTGACTGAGATGTGGCGTCCTACGTTGCCTAGCAATATGCTATATGCCTGTGGTGTCTATAGCGTTTTTCATGCACAGTCAACTCAATTCCTGCCCAGACACATGTGTGCGCTGGAGCCACTACACAGACACACTTCCTGAGCGTTCAATAAGTAAGTTGTCCCCTCAAATCTTTTAAAACATGTTGAATCTTCAGAGTGAGCATTTCGTCTCTGTTATTCTGCACAGATCCTCTGAGTCCCACTGCACAATCTCACTGACTGAATTGTTTTCAGCGCTCAAAGTATTAAAGGCAGGTTGCCTAGTAACCAACACCGGGGAGAGCACACAGCACTCTACTTGCAGCTAGACTCAACCATTCTTTACTACAATTATGTTAATAAGCAAGTACTACCGCATCCGATACTGCATCGCCTTCCCTGCAGTTACGGACCACTGTAATTTAGCGTTTCACTTAAAATCGATATACGGCTAATTAATATGGCATTAAACATCTATGTGTCAATTCACAATGAGTGTAAGTTGTAGATTGGACACACAGAGGTACTAAACCATACCCGCTCACCTTGGCGATAGAAGACTCCAATTGGAAGACCCAAAGCAGATAGGAAGATTTCCCGGAACAATCCTGACACCTCCGCCCGAGGTAAAGTAACCCGGGTGAGGAGACAGGACTCCCAGGGAAACCCTCAAATGGGAAGAAAACCCTGGACGACTTCCACTCAAGATGGTCCGGTAGAAGGCAGTGGATTGGATGGCTCCGGCAGGAACCCTCAAGAATAACCCCTGGGAATCTGGTCTGCAGAGTTGAACAAGGGGAAAAAACAGGGGAGAAGGTTTAGAGGAGAGAGCCAGGTAAGAAGAGAAATTAGGAGGTAATGGTAAGCTTCTCACCATCCGAAGATGGATCGGGAGTGATTATCCGGAGCTTCATGGAGTAGAAGAGCTTCGGGAGGATCTAGATAGGGATAGACGGGAATAAGAAACCAGGGTAGAGGCACGAGAACCCCTAAAGATTGGGAAACTTACTCAGCTGGAGGGAAGGCAGAGACGGGAATCAATGGAGAGAGATCCGTGGAACCGGCTGCGAGCGGGATTAGCGGGAATAGCGAAACCGGAGAGACGGCTCTGCAGAGGATCGTAAATACAGGTAAGTCAGAACTGTTAGTTTGAGAGAAAAATTAGTTTTAGGAGAGAGAGAGAAATCCAGAAGCAAACTCACGGAGCGCCAAAGGCAGAAGCGACGCGAAGTGCCGGTCGCTTGGTTTCCGTATAAAGGGTCACATGATCTCCATGCCGCACGTGATCGCCTGTTCGCACGGCAAGGGAGCGTGCAACAACTAGACAGCTACTAGCCGGATGAGGAGAACAGGAAACTTCCCGCACAGCGGGATGTGTAGTCAAGGCACCGCACAAGCGGGTCCGAGCCCATAGGGACCACATGCGGCGATGTGTAACAGTATGCCCCCTCCTCCGGGAGGGCGCCCCGGGTTTACCCGGATGAAGTAGGAAAAAACGCTGTACAAGACGAGAAACATGAACCCCAGAGGCAAGCTCCCAAGTTCTCTCAGCAGGAGAATAACCCTTCCAGTCAATAAGAAACTGTAAGCGACCCCGATGAATTCGTGAGTCACAGATAGCCGCAACCTCATATTCTGGACCATCGTCAGTGAGAACTGGAGGTGGTAGGGATTCCCCATCACAATGAAAACAGTCCTGCACTACTGGCTTGATCTGGGACAGGTGAAAGACTGGATGAATCCGAGACCAGGAAGCAGGTAAGGCAAGACGAACAGCAGCAGATCCGATCTTGGAGAGGACTTGAAAAGGACCAAAGTATTTGGGAGACAATTTGGATGGGACCAAACGACGGGGAAGAAATCTGGAAGACAACCAGACGGAATCCCCAACGGTTAAGTCCTTAATATCATGACGATGACGATCAGCATATTTCTTAGCTCGATCCTGAGCCTTCTGTAACGACTGTCTGGCAATCTTCTGCCCTTCGTGGATATCCGCAACCAGGGAGTCTATACCTGGGCAGCCAGATCCAGAGGGAGACACAGATGGAGCAAAAGAAGGGTGATACCCATAGGTACAAAAGAAGGGAGTGGATTGGAGAGCAGAATGCAGAGAATTATTGTATGCGAATTCTGCAAACGGAAGTAGTTCCACCCAGTTGTCTTGAGCTGCAGAAATGAAGCACCGTAAGTATCCCTCGAGAGTCTGGTTCAATCGTTCTGTTTGACCATTTGTCTGGGGATGGAACCTAGACAAAAGGGCCCGTTTTACCCCCAAAATGTGACAGATTTGTTGCCAATAGAGAGAGGTATACTGAGGACTTCTATCTGACACAATCGTCTCTGGTAGGCCATGGCGAGAAAAGATTTCAGAGAGAAATATCCTGGCCATGAATGGAGCACTGGGTAGCTTTCGCAAAGGGGTAAAGTGCGCCAACTTTGTGAAGTAATCGATCGTGACCATGATAGTAGTCATCTTCGCCGATGGTGGCAGATCAGAAACAAAATCAGTCGAGATTATCTGCCAAGGACGTTCTGGAATAGGCATTCTCGCTAGCAGCCCTAATGGGGGTGAACGAGGAGCCTTAGCATGAGCACAAATCCTGCAGGCAGCAACATAGTCCCGGACATCAGATCTCAAATTCGGCCACCAGAAATGCCGCTGGATGAGCTCCAAAGTGGGAAGGACTCCTCTATGTCCAGCAGCGCGTGAATCATGACAAAATTTTAACACCTCCAGTTGTAATGAAGGAATAGGAATCAAAACCATGAAAGTAATACTCCGCTTCCTTGGATAGGTGATGAAGGGATGCCAGGTCTTCACAGAGCATTTTATTAAGTCTGGAGGCTGATCGTATCTCTTGAAGGAAATCGGTAAGTACTGCGATAAAACTAGCGTTGGGAAACATCCTTTCCGGACAAAAGGAAGAAGCCGGGGAATCCTTGCGGGATAACGCATCAGCTCTGAGATTATGTCTGCCAGGCCAGTAAACAAACTCTATCCGATAGGGTAAAAAAAAATATGCCCAACGCGCTTGCCTGCTGTTAGTGGTGTAAGCGTTTTGAAGAACCTTGAGGTTTTGGTGGTCCTTACGCACCAAGACTGGAAAGGGGGAACCCAAAAGCAAATGTCTCCATTCCTCAAAGGCGCGTTTGATGGCCAACAGTTCCTTCTCAAGTACCGAATAATTTGTTTCAGCAGAACTAAACGTTTTGGATAGGTATGCCACTGGTCTCTCCTTGCCATGCGCAGAGGACTGTAGGAGCACAGCCCCTAATGCATTTTGGGAAGCATCTGTTTCAACTATGAATTGTTTAGATTGATCCGGATTGATCAAAACGGTCTCGGATGTAAACAGCTTCTTCAGAATATCAAATGCTTTCTGGGCTGCTTCATCCCAGACAAATGAGACACCTTTCTTGAGAAGGCGAGTCAAGGGAAGGATGATTTCAGAGAAGGATGGAATGAATTTACTATAAAAACTGGTGAATCCCAGAAACCTCTGTATGTCTTTTATTCCTGTTGGACTGGGCCATTCCACCACTGCAGAGATCTTTCTTAGGTCCATGGCGGTTCCCTGGGACGATAGAACAAAGCCTAAATAGGTGACCTGTCTTTGGTGGAATTCACACTTAGATGCCTTGCAGTAGAGATGATTGGATTGAAGGCGTTCGAGTACAGTATTAACATGATGGATGTGTTCGTCCTGGTTGTTGGAGTATACGAGAATATCATCGAGATAGATGATCACATACCGGAATAATACGTCTGCGAATAAGTGATCCATAAATCTCTGGAATACTGCTGGAGCATTCACTAACCCGAATGGCATTACGTGGTATTCATAATGTCCGAAAGGAGTGCGGAAAACGGTCTTCCACTCGTCTCCGGGTGCGATACGGATGAGATGATATGCACCACGAAGATCTAACTTGGTATACCATGAAGCCCCTCTAACGGCTTCCACAATGTCAGTGATGAGTGGCATTGGATACTTGTCAGCGGTAGTAATCTTGTTGAGACCACGATAATCTATACAGGGACGGAGCTCTTCTGAATCTTTTTTGGGAATGAAGAAGAGTGATGCCCCTACAGGAGACACTGACTCAGAAATAAGACCATTCCGCAAATGGGTTTGCAGGTAGTCCTTCAATACGGCCTTTTCTCTTTGAGAAAGAACATACATACGGCCAAAAGGTATGGGTTGATCGGGAAGCAGATCAATATGGCAGTCATCTCTTCGATGAGGAGGTAGAGTAGGAAATTCCGGATTATCAAACACGGATCGGTAGGGTAGATGACAGTCAGGAATCTTAAGTTGATTGATGGAGGATATAGCGGGTTTGAGTGTCTGATCCGAAGGTATTCAGATTCCTACTGAATCATGAGAAAGGCAGTGATGGACACAATAGTCCGATCCTAAAAACAAAGTACAAGCAGTCCAATTTATGAACGGATTATGTAATCGTAGCCAAGGGAGTCCAAGGATGATTGGGTAGTGGGCAGTCCTTATGACATCAAAAACCAACATTTCCTTATGACCCGAGATAGAACAGATAAGTGGAATAGTTTGTTCTTTAACAGGTCCGGAACTCAAAGGTGTACCATCAACTCCCTGTATAGGAGTTATCAACGTCTTTGGTACCTGAGAGATACTGTGCACCTTTGCCCACTCCAGATCGACGTAATTACCAGCTGCTCCACAGTCAATTAGCGCCGAAATACCTGGGATAGTTCTTTCTGACAACTGGATGGAAAGAGAGACGACCACCATGGACTGGTTGGTGAGAGAATCGTCAAGAGACATACTGGTCACATACGGGGAAGAATGTTGTTGGGCACTTACCGGTCTTCCCCTAACGGTAAGGCTTTGGAGTTTCCCGACTTAGGGAAAGAAGGGCGGCGAGGGGGAACCAGATGACAGTCTTTCAACACATGAACACATGAGCCGAAGATCCACAATACATACATAGTTTCAATAACTTTCTCCTCTCCCTTTCGGCAGCCGTAATGGGTCCACGGATGGTCCCAATTTGCATGGGTTCTTCAGTTGAAGACAGAATATTTTGAAGAGAATGGGAATGATCCAACTGAAGTCGTGTTGTTCCTTTCCCTTTCTTCTTTTCATATGTCCTTTCATGCATACGGTAATCAATTTGCATGGTTAGGATGATCATGTCGGCCAGATTAGCTGGACGTGGAACTTTAGAGACCTCATCTTTGAGTTCGTCTGTAAGACCTCTCTGAAATAATGTAAGTAGTACTTCATCCGGCCATCCTAGTTCAGAGGAGAGTTGTTTGAACTGAGTGATGTACCAGAGTAATTCTTTGTTCCCTTGTTTGAGATCTAGGAGGCGTTCTTGTGTGGCAACTGCTATCTCCTTTCTTCCAAACATGGTTTTGAGGCTGTTAGTAAAAGCAGCGTAAGAATCGAGAATCACATTGTTGGACGTAACTAGAGGGGTTGCCCAAGCTAAGGCTGGCCCAGAAAGACGTGAAATCAAATAGCCAACCTTATCTTTGTCGGTCGGAAAAAAGCGGGGTTTGAATGTAAATTGGACGGTACAACTGTCAAGAAATTGTTTTAATCTGTAAGGGTCACCATCGTACATAAGGGAATGCACGGATGACGGGGGGGTATCGGAAAACACTCTGTCTACTTGATGACGTAGTTGAGCATTATCTTGTTTCAGAGATTGGACTTCTAATGACATGGCCTGCATGGCCGCCATTAACTGCTGCATTTGTTGTTCCATTTGGAATAACGATTGCCAAGAGTGATACTGGTAATATTTTTAAGGCGTCGCTTACTGTCAATTCACAATGAGTGTAAGTTGTAGATTGGACACACAGAGGTACTAAACCATACCCGCTCA